>NC_135497.1:450022522-450720022 GCF_052857255.1 Amblyomma americanum
CCTAGCCAGAACAATATTTACCGTGGAGGTTAACTCGATGCGATGGCTTAGTGGCTATGAAGTTGCCTTCAGGGCCCAGGCATGGGGTACCGCGTTACGCGGCCCTGTAAATTTTGTGTCCCCTATCGGTAAGCCTCCCCCATCGAAGATTTCGGCATGTTTGTCTGAAGCATACTTTACCTTGAAAACCGAGGGCCACACCAAAACCAAAGTGCAAACCGAAATGCTACCTCACCTAATTCGCATTATGTATAACCGCGCTAAAACGTTCGTATTTTTTTTTTGCTAGAGACTGTCGCTGCGTATGTATAAATATATGACTCTCTGGAGGACAAATATTGATGTGGAAACAACTGTAATACAAAATTTGGGTGTAGAATCTATGTCTCTGATTGAAGTTTTCTATGAAATTTCAGTTGATCATGGGGACATCTAGCCGGCAGCTGTGAAATGAGTGTCCTTTACGTCCACTGCAAAGTTCAATAGGGCGATGATGCATAGTTTAAAAAAACGCACACAGAGCATAAAATTACAGAGCTGGAGTGCTGTGGCCACTTGTTTAGAAAATGTACAAACGACGGGCACAAAGATCCGAAGACGATGTATGTCCTCATATTTATTGACTGATAACGCAAAATAAGGTACTGAAAATTTCTCAAAGGAAAATATTAAAATGCAGTGCCACCCCCCTCTGAGGATGTGTTGGAACCACCTCAATAACCCGGGGTGGTCAAATGGCTTGAGTCCTGCGCCCTGCATAGAAGAATTATTTCTTGAGGCTGCAAAGTGGATTAACTTTATTTGAAGTAAAATAATCAGTAACCTACTCCCATGTCAGCAATTCGCATCTTAAAGGCTTATTAAAGTTATAAGCTTTGTGAAACAGAGCTAACACCCCGCGTCAGTCAGTATAGAATAACTTCACAATTGGTAACGGCGAATTAATACTTGTGCGGCACATTAGCGCCGATCCTTCCCTAGTTCTCATTGCTTGGCAGCTCATATAGCGCCCTGAACGTCACAGCACACCAAAAATGGTCGATCAGGGCTGTTGAGAATTACTAGTTAGCCGCTTGGTGGGAGCTGTACCAAGTTCAGCCTGGACTGAATGCGTATCACCGAGGGAACATGCAACGGTGCAGCTCTTGCAATGTGCAGCTCTACATCCATGTGCATTTTTTGGCAAATATACTCTGCACAGGGACATTTTACAGAGGCCTCCGCTCATGCAACTTGCATATCAAGGTTGAAGCTAGGTAGACAGAACATACGGCCCTTTCATAGTTGGTGCAGGAGGTACAGGTTAGAGAGGTTTAAAAATTTTTATGGGAATTTTAGGTTCGTCCAAAAAAAATTAATTGATTGAAATCAGTCTCGAACTTTTATGGTAACAGCGTATCAGATGAGAGTGGCAGTTTAGCCAGAAAGAAACACTGATGCTCTAAGCGACAGCAAAGTGTGTGAATCAATTTCGCTTATAGTAAATCAAGGAAGTTGTGTAAGGAATCTATTGAGGGGACCTGATAATTACGTATGTGATGACAACGCTTTCGTCTGAAGTGTCCCGCTGGACACGTGGAAGCAGACATGGTACATTAGAAGCATTATTTAGGCGGCTGGTTGTTAGCGCGAAGCGCAAGGTACGGGTGTGAAGGATGGGTTGCCACGGAATCAAAACCCTGGCTAGTACCCCGCGTGAGCTGCCCGTACGGTGCGCCTCCTCTCCTTACGCCCCCATCTCCCCCATCACCCCCTCCGTGTTCCCTCCCTCGTTCACCCTAGGCGTTACGGATGCTTATGGGCGACGACAGCGATGCAATCTTCGTGGCGAAGTTTCACCAAACGCCTTCACAGCGAAGAACCTAACTTCAGTGGAGGAGCAAGAGAGAACTCACCGCGAAATCCGAGCAAAAATAATTTGTCTGGGGCTTGATTGAGGTCCCTAAATTAACCAACTGCTGCCAACACAAGCTGGAACAGTGTGCGGGAAAACACTGGTGTTCTCAGCGATGCATAGGTAAAAGCAACGAGAATTGACAACTTCGAATTCTATTTCGAAACACCAGCCTTAAATTTCGGCGCCGCACGGAGCGCGTGGAAGTGCGGTCTGCTATCATACCCCCCTCCCTTCCTGTCCGCGATAACCATTAGCAAAAAATTCAGGCGGCAATATGTTGACCCAAAGTGCGGCGAGGCGAAAGCCTTTAACGTGGTGTTGCTGCTTGTATCACTGATATGATGTGCTGATCACTGATGTGCTTAAGGTGCTAAGTGCACAATTGTTTGTGAATCTTAAATGCTGGATACTCTACAGGCATCCGTCTGATTCGATGCCATTGCTCAAACACTCTCCAGTGTCCTAGACTAGAAGAAAGATGTATGCGTTGGCCTGAAGTTCCGTAGTTGTTAGCACGCTCGGCTGCGGAACGGATGTCTGGTGGTTCTAATCCAATCGTGCACGAAAATTCTTTTTCTTATCGAGCTGAAGAGCGCAACGGACGGACGGACGGCAAGAGGTAACTTCTGTTGTCGTGACTTCCTTTGGGGATGTAACGACAGGACAGGATATCGACCGGGAGTACGAGACATTAGACTTTCCACTTACAATATAATTCTAGTGCGACTGAGAGAGGTGGCAATTTTGCGCTGCAACAACAGCCATACGAATGTGTTTCTATTGTCGTCCAGCGTTGTTGAGCAAGGAGTGGGCTCAAGTCAGCCCAGCAAAGAACACATTTCATTGCCAGTTCTAGCTCCTTATGTCCACCCGCTGTTTGTAGGCTAGTGAACCCCCTTATAGCCCTTAAGAGTATCGTAAGAAAAATAAATGAGTTGCAGATGTACGTGCAAGAAAATGACAATCAGTACAGCTCTCATGGACAGGCTCCAGTTCCACCGTCAGACGGCTGCGCACAATTCAGGAGAGTTTGCCCGGGCCCGCACACCAGCGTGTGGTTTCGCGCCTACTCGTAGCTTTTTCTCATATTAATTCATTTGTAGTGCTCGCCTGCAGCTGTCAAAGGACACCTGCTCTTCCTTGGACATTTTTTTCTTCTTGCTTTATTTAAGCCTCTTTTTTGTTTGAGCGGTGCAAGCTGGTGGCCTTGATAAGCCACTCTTTTTTTAGGGCAGCACCAGGTTAACAACTGTCCGGCCCAGTGAAATGCGCCTATGCCGGTCCTGATTTTCCCGCGACCTCGCGCTTATGATCACAACGACTTAGCCGCTACGGCATCGCATCGAGTGAAAAGCTACTGCATATGCTCCATAATGCGCACCGTGCTCAGCGTAAGAATCAGAGCCTTCAGAGGCTGGTTCATAAAGATAACGCGTGTGCGACAATCTATAAGCGCAAGCATTATAACTAGGGTGGCCTAATCATTGCGAAGCCATCTGCTGGCCACGTGTATGTCAGCGCTCTTTGTATGGGCCACGATTGCCGGAGTTTACCACTGATACCATCACAGTCGTCATGAACTAAGAGCCGAAGGTCACCACACAGAGCACATTTCACATGAACTCTTGTCGATATACATTAGAGTTTGTAGCGGTTGTGGCCCACAGGTGAACCGTCGAAATAATAATAGTGGAATTGTATTCGGCAGAGAAGTCACTATAAGCTTCATTCCACACATTAGAGCATGCAATGAGAGGATGCCGGCATTTATGGTATTTTGCAACGGATAAATTATACAGTATCTGTCTGAGTTAGTACTATTGGCCAGCAGTGCTGATGGTAATGAGAGCAGAATGTTCATATTTGTATTTAAAGCCCCCAAAAAAATCGCTCGCTTGCGGCGAGAGTTACGCAATATCGAAGGGAGAAAATTAGTGAAAATGGGGTTGTGCCCGCTACAACGTATCATTAACAAAGCGTCATGTGATCGTGTAAGCCACACAAATTCTAGAAGCACTACGCTACTTGAAATCAAAGCACGCAATCTAATTTCAGCATCCCGAGACAATGGCATACTTAAAGAAGCGGAGGGGGGAGGGCGGATCGCTTTACGCACCGAGAAATTCTTCATCGGAAAATCATGAGCATGAGTTGTTGAGGCCGAGATTGCCGATTACACGGCGTCGTGGTTTTCAGCGATGTTACACGAAGGAATGCGTAAAGGAAAGGGGGGAGGGAGGAAGAAAGCAAGTGCTACGTGCCAGGCCAAAGCCGCCTATTTGGACAGGCTGACTTCTCGAAATCCTCTCGTCAGTAGTGACGGTATTGTGAGAGACACAGTGGGTGGAGCAGGCCCGTCATCCTCGCCGGACGCCCACCTTTATAAATGGAAGAGCGACCGGGTGTGACGCACGCGGACGCACGCACGCTTACCCTACCCCCATCCCACACTCCTACACAGAATTGCTAAACAAGTTTGGCCAGCATCAGCTTTTCACGCCAGCCTCGCTGTTGCTGAAATTTGTTGCTACAAGAGCAAGCGTTCAGGAATTTTTTTTCAGCGTGAGCGTTAAGATGCACCTTACAAATTAGTTATTTCCCTGCTCGACCTCATCCACTAAGAGTAGTGCAGAAATTCCGCCAGGTGCAAGGTACGCACCTTGCAACCCGCGTTATCAAACGTTGGAGCACATTAAAAAACTGCGTTCTTATGAAAATATACCATAATCGAAAACCCGAGACCATATTTCTTGAGAACGGCAGCGCTTTCACGCACTCCACCAGGAGAAATAAGGCAAACATTTCACCGTCGTGGACGATGGGAACACGGCTGGCAGGTCAAGCAGGCTGCGAGCTCCTCCGTCTGGCAGCTCGCCAAGGTCACCCTCTACCTGGAGGGAAGTGGCGATGGCCAGCCCGCTGCCAAACTGTCGGACCGAGCCGACGAAGGAAGGAATGAAAACGTTTATTGAGCTCTAGAGAGTAGGTCAGCAATTTGGCACAGTCAGGTGTGTCGTCCGTCATCTTAGCTTGCTCTTGCTGGCTTTTACTAACTTCGTCACACCGGGCCCAGTGGTTACTGCGTCGGCGCATGTGCGCATACTCCAGCTCTCCGACTGTGGCGCACTGATGCAGCGGGGCGTATAAAAGCTGAACTCCTGACCCTGGACGAAGCATTGCTGAGGACGATTCAGGCACGAACGCATCGGCCCGACGCTCATCCTACTTTTCGTATTACAGGTCTGTAATACTCTTTACTTGTACATACATTTTGTAGTTTGTGCCTGGGTCGTCCTAAAGCAATGAGTGATGATGAGGGGTCCGGTACCGCGTCTAATACGAAAGAAAAGAGAGAAAAGCTATTCGACAAGGCTCCAACTACTGTGAAAGAAGTTGGAAGTTTTCTTGTGAAGCTTAACAGCAAGTTGGAAGCCTTGGGAAGTAACCTGAACCATGAGCTTGGCACCCTGCGGGGATCAGTCGAATTTATGAATGAAAGTTTTGAAGAATTTAAGAAAGAACTGGCCGAGGCTCGTCGGGAGATAAGCGAGCTTAAGGAAGAGCAGAAGTATCTAAAGCATGAAAACAGTGAACTTTCGAAACAGCTGCAGCGTACTAGAGCAGAGCTAACTGAACTTCAGCAGTACAGTCGCAGAAATAACCTTGAGTTAAAAGGCATCCCTACTACTGACAGCGAGTCACTGACAGGCTTTGTCTCCGCTCTTGCCACGAAGGTGGGAGCGGAAATAACGGTGAACGATATTGACCTCGTGCATCGAGTGCCAACAAAAGACAGGAACAAATCGAATATCATCGTTAAGTTCAGGTCAAGTGATGCCCGTGATAAACTGCTCGAATCGGCAAAAAAAAACTCGCTTAATCACATCGGACCTTGGCATTTCTGGATCAACATCCATGTTCGTAAACGAACATCTTTGCCCAGAGTATAAAGTGTTGCTTGCTAGGGCTATAGCGGCGAAGAAACTTCACAACTGGAAGCATGCATGGGTATCTCGTGGCCGGATCTGGGCGCGAAAAGCAGACAACTCGGACGTGATCCGAATTTCTACTGAGGCCGACCTCGGCCTTATAGTCTAGTTCATTCAAAATGCTGACTGTACGAACCACTCATAAATTTCTCACGTTAAATTAATCACGCACCATACTGCATTGCAATGTAAGGAGCATAGCTAGACATTTTGACGGCCTTTGTACGTTTCTAGCAGAGCACAGCTTTCTTTACGATGTTATAGCCATTACAGAAACCTGGCTGATGCCCGGTGAAAGCTATAACATTCCCAATTATGTATTTCTGTCCCGTCCCCGCATTTCGAACAATCGAGGAGGAGGGGTAGGTTTGTACATTAAAAAGACCCTTAAACACTGCGACTATCCGTATCTTAACGCATCCGTCAGTAGCAGTTCGGAATTTCTATTTGTTGAACTTGAGGGTGTCATGGTTGGTGTTGTTTATAGAGCCCCCCACGCAGATCGTAGTAAGTTTGTGAATGATCTTGAATTTTTTTTTATACACGTAACCGATAAGAACAAAAAAGCAATCATCGTCGGCGATACTAATATTGATACTTTAGGTGCCAACCACAGCGAATACACTGACCTGTTATTTTCATATGGATTTACGAATCTTATCTCTACTCCGACCCGAATCGCAGGTTCCAGCTCGACATGCCTCGACCATGTGATATGCAATTTCGTGCCACCTAGTTATTTGGCTGGGGCATATAATACAGCAGTGGCAGATCACTTCGCGATTGCCTTCTTATACCGCGTAGACGATAGAGATAGCCGTAGAACTTCTGACAGCACATGCGAGCTTAGGAAGAAAATTGACTATCAAAAATGCGCACTCAGGCTCTCTGAAATGAGCTTTGCAGACCTCGCCGATATGAATGCCAGTGAACACTGCTGCAGCCTTGTCGATAGAATCAAAGCTGTGATAAATGATTGTAGTTTTACGCAGAAAAAACGTACTATACACATCCAGTGTGCCCTTGGATGACAACAGCTGTGCTAAATATGATAAAAACGCGCGACCACTGGCACACCAAAATGAAACAAAACAGAGGGAACGCATATTGTAGTGCTCAGTATAAGATTCATAGAAATAAAGCTGTTGCTACCATGCGTGTACAGAAGAAGCTATATTTTAGTAACCAAATAAACGCATGCGCCGGCAATTCTAAGAAACTCTGGGCTACAGTGAACTCGATAATTCAGCCTACTCCATCAAACCGAATACTTCCTGACCTGGCCCTTTCCCCAGATAAACACCTGCTATCAGATCAGTATAGCGATCATTTCTGCTCAGTGGGTGCTGATTTACGTGTAAGTATGGGTCTCACAGATGAACCTTCTCTGCCTGAGTATCTTGAAAAGACCTTCGGTTTTATAGAAATAAGCAGTGACGAAGTAATGAGTGCACTTAATTCAATGGATGCTACTAAGGCCACGGGTCTCGATGGTATTCCGGTTTCCATAATTAAAAACAACAGTGGCGTCCTAGCTGCCACCTTAGCATCTTTATTTATTAAAGCGTTTCTGTCCGGCATCTATCCTGATATTTTGAAGCTCGCCAAGGTAGTCCCTATCTAGAAAAGTGGGAATCCTAATGAACTCGGAAACTATAGACCGATCTCAATCCTTAGCTGTATCAACACTCTGTTTGAAAAACTATTGGCTAAAAGAATTCCGCAATTCCTGACTAAAAATGCAATTCTGTCAACGTCCCAACATGGTTTTCAGAAATTTAGATCGACCACCACCGCTGTGCTTTCTATAACTGACTCAATCAATGAAGCACTCAATAATAACAATATTTCTGTTGGTGTATTCCTGAATATTAAGAAGGCATTCGACACTGTGGATCTCGATATTTTATGCAAGAAACTGGAACGATATGGGTTCAGAGGTGTATCACTCGATTTCTTTAGAAGCTATTTAACTGGGCGACGGCAGTGTGTTATTATTGACGAACACGCGTCAAGTTCGCGTTCTATTTCCGTAGGTGTTCCGCAGGGCTCAGTAGTGGGGCCTATACTTTTTACACTTTACATAAACAACTTACCCGATTGCCTAATAAATACCCGTGCCATTATGTACGCCGACGACACCTCATTGTTGGTGACCGCTAATTCCGTTGAAACAGCCAAGCATACTTTAAACTCAGAACTTCAGAGAGTCAATAAATGGTTTTTAACAAATAGACTCACTTTGAACATAAGCAAGACTAAATATATTATATTTGCATCCCCTTATAAAAAATACCAGAATACCTGCTCCGCAATAACGATAGGAGATAAAGAAATTGAAGAAGTTAAGACTATTCAGTACTTGGGTGTAACCTTAGACGCTGCATTAAACTGGAAACCGCATATCGAAAAATTGCCTAGCAAACTATCTTATGCATGTTTCGTTCTGGCCAAAGCTCGGCGACATTTCGAAATACACACACTAAAAACAATATACTTTAGCTTCTTTCAGTCCCAATTAACTTACTGTATAGAATCATGGGGGTTCACTTACATCACTTACATTGAACCTGTTTTACGCCTGCAGAAGCGGGCACTGAGAATAATGACTTGCACAACACCATATACGCCTTCTCGCCCTTTGTTTGTTAGACTCCAAATAATGCCGGCATTGCAGCTTCGAGATTTTCGCGTTGCACTACTCGTACTAAGAGTCCTCTCCGCCACCTCCCCCTTTCCTTTGAACACATTCCATAAAGCCCCAACTAACAGCCGTTCAGCAGCACAGGGAAGATTTCTGGTTCCTACATCTCGCAATGACTATGGCCAGCGCCGCTTCGAGTATCAAGGGGTAAAAACTTGGAATAAAATCCCCTGTGCAGTCTTTGCAACGTTCAATCCTTATATTTCACTGAAGACCTTTTTTCTGTCACAAATAATTACCTGATTTACAATGCAAATCGCTTAGTGATTGTCTCTTATTATTCTCTGTAGTGTCTATGTTGGGTTTGCCATTCATATGTCATTGAATAATCACTTCTAAGGCAACTGCGTTTATTTTGTATAAAAAATGCTGTTCCTGTCTTCATATGTATTTTTGTCATGAGCCCTCTTGTATTTCTGTAATTTGAACCATCTTGCTTGTACGCTTTACATTTTTCCACCATTCTTATGTGTATTATTTTGGCATGCAGTAGAAATCATTTGTCCTCACTAATCTCGTTGCTTTTATTGCATGGATCCATAACTAGCCTTTGGCTAAGGATCCAGACAGTGATGTTATGTACTGTACTGAAGAAATGATAATAAAAAAAAATGGTCGTCGGCCCCTAGACCAGGGCTCCGCTGGATGCCGCTGCCTGCTGTGCTTGCCGGATCAACTCAAGTTGGACGTCCTGACGGTCGCTAGAGAGCATTCCTTCCCATTGCTCTGCACTCGGGTTTGGTATTTTTGGTGCCACCTCTATTTTCTGGCAGGCCCACGTTATGTGATAGAGCGTGGGTGTTTCATGGCACCATGGGCATTTGTCTGTGTATTGTGTGGGTTGTATTTTGTTGAGTGTATTTAGATTCGGGTATGAGCCCGTCTGTAGCAGCCTCGAGGCGACAGCGTCTTCCCTGGAGAGAGATTTATGTGGCGGGGGGTACCGTTTCCTGCAACCCTTGTAGTGGTTTAAGATTGCCGAGTAATCTCTAGGGACAGGTTCGGCTTTCTCGAGGTCGCTTGTGGGGGGAGCTCGGTAAAAAGTGTACCCTCGAGCTACCCTGTCGACCGCTTGGTTGCCTTCCACTCCCGCATGTTCCGGCGTCCATACTATCGTATGTTTTATTGGTTCTTCTTCTGTGCATTGTTTGGGTCGGTCCCCAGAGCGGAGTATGCGGAGCGCTCTGAGACCTATTCTGCGTAACGTGAAGTTTCGGCATGCCGTTTGACAGTCAATTAGTATTGTTAAGGATCGCTTAGTCCGGTAGCCCTCCGCTGCCACTAGAGTGACGACCACTTCTTCATCCTCGACTACCGTGCAGTCCCGTAGCGACGCGCTGATGATTTCCCGCATGTCCGAGTTTATCACTGCCGCTACCGCGTTGGGGTTGTTTTGTCCCGTCTTTCTGGGGTATGTGGCTGCGTCCACATACACCGTTGTTGTCTGGTGGGCTAGCGATTTTTGGATATACTCGGCTCTAGCCTTTCTGCGTTCTTCGTGTAGGTTGGGGTCCATGTTCTTGGGGATGGGGGTCACTCTAATTGTGCCCCGTACGCCGTCCGGGATAGTCGCGGTTCGCAGGATTTCTTGTATAGGTACTTCGCGAAGCTCGATGGCCGGTGGCCACCTTGATGAACACACCACGCGTGTGTCTACATGAACCTTCGTTTAGGCCGGCTGGCCACTAGATGAGGGACGGCGGCAGGTCAAAGCTCATGACCAAGAAAGACGCCACGTCCGTGTTGACAAGCATATGTTCCGAGCCCAGATCCAAGTGCTCTGGAAAAGGAAAGAAAGGTTGGCGATGTCTCTCACGGAAAGAGTGACCCATCACGGTCTGTCTGCCAAGCTGTCGATGCATAGATTTGCAAATCGCAATGGAACAAAAATCTCGAGGCATTCTTCTTTTCTTCTGTCTCGTGTTCTTGGTTGCTCGTGCGGCATATTCGGTGCTTACAGCTGGAGGCAGAAGTAGCAGTTTTATGCGACTGCTTGTGTCAAGTATCTTTACGGCAGAAAAGAATACTTCTTCAGGCCTCCAGATGTCCTCGCCTTAGAGAGTGTGTGAGAAGAATACCCAGGTTATAAATATAAAACGATAGCTTCGAGTAGGTCGATGATTCCCCTCCCATCTTCAAAGACCTGAAAAAAACGTCTTTGGAGCTGAGAGCTCGGAGCCTGGCAACCTGAGAGCTTTCTGGGTAGCTCGGCGCATTTTGTGGAAGAGGCCGTTGTTCATAGCGTTATACATTGAAAAGACTGCTTTGAGACAGTTCCGTACGGCTGCTTTTTAGCATCTGTGGCGGCTATTTTACTGTCCGCAACAATTCTGCTGCTGTGCGTTGCGGCACCCTCTTCCAAAGTACCCCGCACAGTCAGCTTTCTCATGCACTGGAAACAATATGCGCAAAACGTCCCGCTTCCAGCGAGAACTTCATGGTGCTTATCTCCGAACGATTCGTCGACTTCGGACGCGACAGGACATTCACGCTGGCGTAGCCATCTTCGAGGAAATCGAATACGCGGCTCGCGGAACGACCTCAAGCTGCGCAGTGCGAACCCCACTGTGCCTCAAGAGAGTTGCCGAGCCGTTAGAGCTAAATCCCTTGTGCCAACTCTTCCCTCCGCATGGACCGCTGACTGAGGCCAAAGGTAGGTGAACACCCCAACAAAGGCGGAGCAAACTATATGCAAGAGAAGCTTCCAGTCGTCTAAAAAAGACAGTTTCAGCGCTTCCGGGGTAGCAAAGCGACCTATGCCCCGGTGGGATTTTTTTTCGAGTGCTTCCGCCGATCCGCAGGAAAGTGAATTTGGTACGATCCAAGAAGCGGCAGCACTGACGCTGCCCGCATGTGTAGAGAGCGTTTCACATTACCCCTGTCACACGGGCATTTCGAGGGCGCTCGAACCGAGAGTCTATCGACTCAAAGGCGATCGAGCTCTGCTACACGGGCAGTATAAATGGTCATCGAGTCAATAGTCTATCAAGTCAACTGAGCAGCGCGAAACTCCATCGAGATTTTCAGGGCATTCTACCGCTGCCCAAGGTTGCTAGCTTTGCTTCGAGCGGCGCCTAGCGCACTTTCGTACACGATACATTCCCTGTACAAAATCGTAAAAACATTATTCCCCTAAGCTTTAATGGAAGCAGTCTGTAAAATAATTATAAGACTTTTTCAAACTTGATTTAAGCGCATTAGCTCATTATTTTGCGTTGCTTTTTTTGCGTTTCTTGCGTACTTGGAGTTGACAACATTGCGGCGCCCTCCCGCCCCCTTCACAGTGACAGCAACTTCGTCGCTAATCTCTCAAAGCAATATCGTGTTCTAAACTGCTCTATTCGCCTTCGATTTGCCCAATTGCCCACGCATAAAGTTTTAAGAGAAAAATAACGATTGTTTTACAGATATCAAGGCAATTTCCCTGGTGTTAAGCCTGACGAAGCAGCGCTCCGAGGCAGTTAGACCAGCTGGCTTGATTTTGGCTCGTCTTGTATTAGAGTGGCTGCAGCAGTGTCTGCATCTTTACTTCGCATACGTGCAAATAAAAGGGTTTTAAACGACATGCGTGTATGCGTGTATTTAAGCTTTAAGTATACATTCTCGAGTATTTTGTTATTTTTACAAAATCAAAGCAGCGATCTGGCGGTACACAAGCTTGGCCTAAGACACGATCACAATTTCAATGGCCATTGAGATTTGCCGTGGAGCAGCGACACAACTCCTTCGAGTTCAATAGCGATTGAGAATCTCGAAGACCCTCTACTCGATGGCCATTGAAACTGGCCGTGTGACGGGGGTAAGAGAGTGCACCGATTTTTAAAATATACTTTTGAAGTTAGAAGAGCGCTTGTTTCGGAGTAGCATTGTAAATGGTTTAGTACATCAGAATAGACTAAGACGTGCTAACTAGCAGGCTAGTTAACTAATACTGAATAGTTAAATTTTTGTCCATTACGGTTGGGCTCCAATCATTGAGAGGCGTGTAGCCCACCATCAGTTATATCCACATCTCTTTTTAGAGATTTAAAACCGTGGTTATCCTTGGCAATGTGCCCCAACAAATTTTGGCTATTTAGACAAGTTACGTGCACTGGAGAGGTTGCTTTGTCTGCACGCTTCTTGAAGGCACATGCATTTGGCGCGATGTAGCCTAGATTGTTTGGGCCACTGTGCCGAGGGTAACCGCGTTTTCGAAATTAGTTACTCAGGCTGCTGTTAGTACGTATTTGCTGTATTCTGATGTACTACACAGCTGACAATTCTATGCCGAAAAAAAGCGTCTGCTAACTCAAGAGCCTGTCTTTAAATTTTGTGTAAAGTCTTTGGTGAACCACAATTTATACAGTCAGATGCAAGCGTGACACAAATGAAGTGTGCAGTGTGAAATACGCCTAAAAGGTAGCCGTTCAGACAAAGGCATCGACCCTTGATTACGGCTTCGCGGTTAATGTTATTTCGCGGAGCCAGCTGCCACCCGTCTCCGATGTGATGGAAGGGAATAACCGCGTCGTCATGAGAGGCGGCTGGTACTATTGGCTGGACGGACTGCTTTGACGGTCATTTGCCGCAGCGTTCTCGCGCAGTTTGCGGCTATATGTTCAACAGCCCTGCTTTGTCTCCTCCGCGGCACGCTGCAAGCCGCTGAAAGTAGCCCTGCGGCCTATTCGATTGTAGAGCGCAAGAAAACTTGCCACTCGGAAGCTTTTGCAGGACGCGCCATTAAGCTTCTTTGTCTTTACAGAGGGCAAAACGCTTGTCTAGAACACGTACTGGGCGAGTTTTGGACTGTAGACGCTATATCTAGAGATAACATTTGTTTAAAATGTTCTGGATGGAAGCATATAATATTGAACTGACAGGATTTCGTCCACAATGTTTCCTCTCTTGGTATCAACAGCTTTCGGAGCGGCGGAATACACAGTTCTGTTCTTCTAGACATGTGTTCTATGTACGTTTATAAAGAGGCACGACTGATAAGCTAGCCTTCACAGCCGGGAAGACAAGGTCTCAACTCAGCCGCACTCAGCCAGCAAGTCCGCCGACATTTACTTGACAGCCAGGCAGACTAAAGTATAATAAAATTAACATGCGATTACAAATTCGTAGTCATGATCATTATTAGTCGATGTGCCAGGACACTACTATCGCAATGGGCACTGTGTCTTCATATACTCTATGGTGGTGAAATAAATGTTTGTATTTCTGGAGCTAGCGAGAACTTGTGAATAATGCCGCCTTTCGTGAGCGACTTCGGTCTCGCTGGCCCGCACATTGGGATCCTTGCGCATGAGACCAGCGTGTTAGGCCTGTCATACGTTCCTGGAATGCTTCGTTTAGTGCGAAGGGTCCTGAGATACCACGGCTTCTTTGAAGGGCGTTCAGTTTCAAGATCGCCACCACAGTGGGTCAGTGGGTATGGTGCTCGCATGCTGACCTAAAAGGCGTGGGTTCGATCCCGGCCGTGACGTTCGAATTTAGATGGAGCGAAATTCTAGAGGCCTATGTATTGTGCGATGTAAGGGCACGTCAAATAACCCCAGGTGGTGGAAATTGCCGGAGCCCTTCATTACTGTATCCCACATAGCCATAGTCGATTTGGTGCGCTAATTGCTTCATAAACCAGTTTCAGCATGTTTGAAAAAGGGGAAAACGATAATGGTACCGTATCCAAAAATCACCGAGCCATCATTACGATCGCAAACAACACCATCATGACCACCGACCTTACTAAACCCACTGCAGGACAAAGACACCTGAAATACTTCTCCAAGTAACGTGGTCTTGTGCCAGCGGCGGCCGCCTTATTCTCGTACACTTTCTAATCACATCTAGAATGTAACTTTATGCCGCCATGTGATAACAATCTGTTGGTATCCAGTTCGTTACAGTTAAAGACCGTCACTCAACTTGTCTTCGCCGTACATGACCTACCCATTCCCGTTTCTTCCTCTTGATTTCGGTTAAGGTGTCACTAAATCGAGTTTCATCAATGATACACTCTTCTCTGTTGCTGTCTCTCAAATTTACGACTATAATTTTTCTTTCCATCGCTCGGTGCTTTGTCCTGTATTTAGGTTGAACCCTCTTCGTTAGCCTCCACATTTCTGCACCGTAGGTGACTACCAGTCAGGGACAGCTATTGTGCCCGCACCATTTCAGAGGTCGTTCCAAATTGCATGACTGTAGACAGCTCCCTTGTCGATAGTGCCTGCTCCGTGGTACAAAAATTTCATGTCTCAGTGCTACATTGCCCATCTGGGGGACACAGTTTTTTGAGCCGAAATTTAACAGCGCAGATACAGGCTGCTACTCAGCATATAACCAACGACAACACCCCATTCTGTAAAAATCGGTATGCATTTCGGGCCGCTCAACCACCGCATAGTTCTCATAGTAGTTTCGGAATTAAGTTAGTGCTTCCCATTACGACAGCATATAATGGCTTTTTGTTGTGTATACTTTGAGAAAGAAAAGGCTTGGGAATAATTTAGACCGCGTGGGGTTTTCACCGTGCGCTGACGTCGCACAGCCAAAGAGCGTTTTTATATTTCGCGTCCATCGAATATCGACCCCAGGGCCACGCATTGTACGCGCGACCTCGGAATCAGCAGCCGAACACTAAACCCACTAAGCCACGTTAAGCTACCGTGCCTAGTAGTTTAAAAGCGGGAAATCAGCATTTACCAAAAGCAGAGTCCTTCAATGCTTTTTCTGGTCACAAAACGCCTTCGTAACGATGTGGCAGAGGTTCACATTGCGCCCGCGCCTGCCGCGCCGCTGCTCCACTGGGCACTGGAGGGCATCGTTCGGCGAGCTCAGCACTGTCACGACCGGTCAGAAAGCGTCACCGCTGGTAATTTCAGTGCGAATTTCGATGTCTGCTGTTGTGTTGTGCGTTGACATTATGTAACTCGTGTGCGTGGCACCTTGCCAAACACTTGTTGCCTATCAGGGCGCCGTTCCGGCTACAAAGGCGACGCAGAGTAGGTGTCGTTGTTTCGCTTCTGTGTTGACAAGGAGCTGACAGAAAAATGGAAGCGTGCAATAGCCCGGCAAGAAACTGGTGACTTCACTTTCGATGCTATATATGCGCGTGTCTGCAAAATGCACTTTTGTACTGCGGACATCTTTAGTGTCCTGAAAATCGGTGTGAACGGCGACGCTGTATCATTGCTGCGGGGGGGGGGGGGGAGGGGGGGGGGGCTGCGCTCCACTCTGACGCTCACCCAAGAATTTTTGAAGGGCTTCCAGGCAATTTTACAAACTTTAAACCACGTAGGCGGTCTCCAGTAGCTTCGCGATTTCGATATGATTATTTTAAATTATTATTTTAATCTTTTTGCAGCGGTAGCGCTTACGACGAGCTACCGAGGTCGGAACTGGACCTTGGTCGCGGCCTGCCAAGGAGATCTGTTCATCAGATGTGTAACTTGTGTTGAAATACAGTAATTCATGCGGCAGCTTCGTGCCGCAAAGAAGAAAGCTTGAGCATAGCGAGAATATCGTGGTGACTATGAAAGTCGAGCTTAAAAAGCTCCGGAGGCTTCGCAAGGGCGTTGGGAAACTCTCGGGGCACAGAATGCTAGCATTTCATCAGAGCGTGATAAAGGCAAACGCAGTCTGCGAGAGCTGTGGGGAAAGAATGAAATGAGTACTGCGCGTTAACTATCGAAGGAGTCTCCTGCTTTTTACTAGGTTGCGTGTCTATTGGGTCATAAAAAAAATAATATGTGTAATATGTTCTCTTTAAATGTGCGACCTTTTCAGATTTCAGTTCAGCTAGGGAAATGTATCTTCTTTCGATGTAAAATTACATCTTTTTATTGCTAACTGCGTTCGTCATTGACCATACCAGTGAATTTCAGCAGAGCATACATGCATTTTGCTAAATAATTTATGGTGCAGACTGAGGCACTTGTCTGTATCAAGCTGTCCACATCCTGTTAGTCTCCTTTTTATCCTATGCACTACGTACTTTCGAACACATAAACAATGTTTTTGTAGCTAAAGAAAATAATGAATTCTTGGAGACATAATGGCAAACTTTATGATTTCCTTATAGACTTCCTTTAGTTTCCTTGTAGTATCCTCATAGTTTCCTTATAGACTAAGAGCCGAAAACGGCTTTTGTGCATGCACAGGCATGTGTTACAATCGTGCTTGCAAAACCATCACTGTAGCTGACAGACGTCAGACATAAAAGACTTATTTTGCAGTCAGGTCTATGATGCACAGGTGAAACATATGTGCTACATCTGCTTCAAAGAGTGCACTGAAGCATTCCGGAGTTTAAAAGGCATGTTTGCCTGTCACTTATCTGGATACCTTTACGTGATTGCATGGTGTATTGCACTGGGAAAATTTTCTAGGTGTCTGAGTTCGCAGCAAGGCTTTGAATGCTAAATAATTTAGCAGCCTTTCTGTGTAAGTTTGATAATTTTTTACTTTGAATTTGGTGTCAGCCACCTGCTTAAAATAGGGGCTTGTAAACTACCCATATCGTGGTATACGCATGCCTTTGGCCTCTCTGCTTGATTATCTGAGTGCATTGCCATTTTGCACGCATATACATTTGATAGGATGATCGTGAATGCAAAACGCACTGCAAACTTTCCCCACCAGGTATAAGAAGGAATGGCTTTATGACTGCCCACTATAGAAAATAAATCAACTGCTGCCTATACTTTCCTTCATGAAAATGAGTTTCCGCCTTTGCCCAAGCCACGAGCTATCTACTCATAAATGATGAACTTAAAGGCAGACCTCGGATTTTATGCTAGCTTGTTCACTCTGCTAAAAAACAAACTGCAAGAAGTCCCCGAGAGAGAACGACGAGGTCTGAGTTTCTTTTTCATAATATGATGCTCTGCATGTGCCTTACTCAAGCAGACTTGTATAAAAACATTTGTCCTTGCATATGTACTCCTGTTCGACGAGATCAGTGTGCGAAAGAGTCTCCATGTTAGAGAATCTGACATGAAAGACTTGGGAAAGTGAACTTTGGGGCGTACACCACGCCAGGTGAATAAGAAACAGATGCTGACCATGTGTTGGTGTTTCTGTTTCGACCTTTGTAGATGTCCCAAACAGTTGGAATATTCTGTGCACCTAGTGCTGCTCCTGGCTCTGTCATGGCAAAACTACTTCTGGAGTGCATTTTGCGCCTGTCGAATTCTGGTGCCATTGTTGATGCACTGACGTGACAACTTAACAACCAACCGATCCACCTTGAGGTCCCTGTGTAATTATCAGACATCAAAATAATTTCACTAGCATGGCAACTTGTTTACGTTACTGTAAGGCCGAATTACTCAAAATAATTATGTGCTTCTTGTACTCAGAATTGTTGGAATGGAGCACCCGTCAACATAATTTGAGCACCCTTAAGACTCATAAAATGATGTGTATACTGTATGATTGATCCGCCACACACAATAAAGTGCATCAGAAATAATTTGCTAGAAATTGGTATGTGTCTATTTAGGGAAACGTATTATTTATGCCGTATCGATATGCACCCCCAGAATGTTTTTCGGCCAGGGACTGTTTTCTCATTTCATAGCTACCGCAAGGACGAGAAGTGTTCGTTATTATTATGAGGCACTCTTAGAGTACGAGAAGCAACAGGCTTGACTCCGTGAGGTCCTAAAGCTCACAGAAGCATATATACATATGCTTCTGTGAGAGCAGAAGCATATATACGGTTCAGGTGGGAAATTCATTATTCACATTTTTGTGTTCAATATATAGAATTACTGTTTGTCTCTGAACAATGATGGGCAGGTAATCTGGACGAGATTTTCTTTCCAGCTGCTCAGCGCGTCCTCTGCCACAGCTATAAAATTTTACAGCAAGAATGACGCCCGCAAGAAGCTATGTTGTTCACAGCGGTATCAGATTTCACTAGGAGAATGAACAGCATTTTTTACACTGAATTATCAAAAGCCAGAGCACGTTCAGTACAATGAAGCTGAATACAATGCTGTAAGATATACGTATGCCGATATTTTGGGGGAATGGTTGTCTTGCTATATATTTAGCTTACAAATGTTTATCTTCCAGATTTAAAAACAGAATGTTACGTGGCTTGATAGCAGCTGCAAGTACATCCAAGAGCTTTCAGAACATAAGCAGGTGTGTATTTTCAGCAAGCCGACACGTTAGGCTCATCGAATAACCCTTATCAGCACTCTTTGACTTGTTGAGGGCCTCCTGTCATTCGGGTTTCGCTATGTAGTGTTGCGAAAGTTTGGTCAAACTAGTTGGAAGTAATTATTATAGTTACCTGACTTTTGTTTTGAGCAATATCAGTAATACCAAAAAATTTCTATTCCAGATATTCTTCGGTATAGTGACGATTGTTGCTTGTGACGGAAGGCAGCAAACAGTGCAGCAGTTTTTGTTCATTTATTGAATGCTTTTAGTTAACAACTTAGTCCAGCCACGAAAGCGAGCATCAGTCAGTGGAGATAGACGGCAATTGTTTCTCAAGTTCCAAGAAATCTTAAACAAAGAGAGGTCTACTACAAACCATGTGTGCAGTGTTATAATTAAAGATTTCACATTCACATTGAACATGCCGTTTTTTGTGATCACATCACACTGCTCAGCACAATTATTTTGTGGCCCTGTTGTAGATGTAGAAATAAGCTGGAAACTCGCGTTCTTATCAAAAACACTAATCAAAATTTTCGCTTTGTCGAGTTTGTATTTGCACTCCTTGTAGAATAGGTTTTTTTTTGCTCCTTGCTACGAATGAACTATAATACATCCTCAAGCTATGAGACTGAGTGCCTTCAAAGTGCGCCATGCAGTCCTGTAGCTAACTAGATGGTGGATGTAGATAGTTGCATTAATGAAGGAAGTGTAACTGAAATGAATGTGTTATTGAGTGCAAAGGCCATCCATAAAAGGCACTAATATTGCTACACATTTGGTGAAATTAGTACCTTTTTGAACGAATGGTAGTAATTTTCTTGGCCTTTCTAAAATAAGCACTCCATCATAAAAACTTTCAATGTAAATTTCTGGTTGACTCTCGCTGTTCTTCTGGACGACGTCCTTTTGGAGCCTGGTGAAAGAGGCTATACTTGACTACCTCGCTGGTTACGTTGCCAAAAATTTCTCAACACTCAACTCCTCCAGTTTTGTGGAAGCACTGAAAACTGCCGACAAGAACCCTTTTGAACTGATACCTGTATGGCCTAAGGGATACCTGCAAGCTCCCTCAAACCAGCTAATTTCCCTGCTCAGATGTGTGGAAGACCACGTAGAGTAATTTATAGCGCACAGAATTGCTTTAAATAATGTGTACATGAATATTTTGAGAAGGTTCTTCTTGACAGCCGTACTGCCTCAGCGGCTTTTGGGCGTATATCTCACTTTGTGAGTACGACAGCAGAAGTGGCTCATTTTTTTCTGAGGACACGCTTGAATTTTTATTAGAGAAAAGCATAAGCAGATGCGGGCAGCTGCGCGTATCATATCTCCTGCAGGTGGTGGAAGAATGCTGGCGTCGTAAATGGAACACTGAAAGAAGCCGCACCGTAATAGCCAACTGAATTGCATTTTCTGCAGATCGAAGGCCTTTCTCATTGAATTCCACTTAAGATTGTCCTGCGCCAGCTGGGACCCACACTCTGACAGTATAGTTCTTAAACGCATTTTCTGTTTACCTGACTCTGCAGCACTGTGACTAATTTTTCTTGGTAGCTACTCTGTTGCAAGAAGACACGGATTGTTTGATCTCTCTATTACATGCTCGTTTGCTCCTCTTGACTTAAGTTTGGTTCCTCTGTTTGTGACTGTTGTGTGCGCGATCTTCATTTTTGCTGTGTGCATCAAGACGGTAATCTCCTATCTTCTTTGGCAAACGCACAAGAGTATGTATAACTTTTCACATGCCTTTTAGCCGATTCAAGTTGTTGTATCTGTTTATTGTTCATAACAGCTCCATGTACAGGAATCAAACTTGCACCTGTATGCATGAGCGCTTTGTACTTTGTCCACTGCTTCTTGGGCCGCTAAAAGGTGGCTGGAAGTACTGTAAAATAAAAAATCATCACTTTGTGTTTGTTCTTCAGTACATGCAACTCCTCGTTTTGTCTTGTGCTATAACCTACATGCCGAAGGAATTCAGTGAGCTTTCAAATGCAGACAGTGAATGTTAGATGAAGCGTCTGCTGGTCCACGATAAGCATGAAAACTTGCAAAACGAGAAAATCAAGCACACAGCCAATTAAAACTGGAAAGAATAGGAAGGCTCAGGTCCAGGATTCTGCCAAGTGCACGGCTCGACAGTGAGAGTTCTTCGTGCTTCGGCGTAGAGCTGGCCTCCTGCACTGATGGGCTACGCATGGAAAATGAAAAGGCTTCTCAGGGAAGTAAACAGAACCGCACTACACTGCTGCGTGGTTTAGAGCCTTAAACTATACTTAGTGTCAAGGCCCAAGAAGCAATGTAAATTGTACATTGACTGACGTAGAAATTACTGATTGTGTCTTGCTAGTGCAAGAATTTTTCTCTCAAGATGACTGAAATAAATCAACCGCGCGTGTACCGAAGCAGGCCAAAATACTGTCCGTGGCTCTTGTAATTTAGCCAAGGCAAGTATTCGCGCAAGCTATTTTCTCCTATGCACAGGTCGCGAAAATCAAGAAAGTAGCCAGCCACTTTCATTACACTATAACCTTATATCACAACTACACAAAGAAAAATCCAAGCAAATCACTGCAACATTTAGGTGCGCTTAAATGCTTGAGGTTCTGCAATTGCGGCATTATGCACAAACACCGATTATTTCTCTTTTCTTACATTAAGTACGCAGCGGTTGAAGTGTGTGAATGGAAGGTTTAATATAAATCACCGAAGAGCGCCTAATAACATTCGATTTTAGAGCGCGCATGGTTTTGAGCAATGTGGAGCTGCCCACAGAGAGTCGTAAACCACATCAAACTGTCAATTGGCTTTGCGCCTTTGTCGCATCATGTAAAAACACAGGCGTAACAGCACACACCACAAAACGGAATGTTCTTTAAAGCATGCCCCGTATATAATTACCTTCTTCCAATGTCTGAAATGTTATAGTTAGGAAACTGACTGCAATACGGTCTACAGAAAATGCCAAAGTTAATACAGAAGACCACCAAAACTTTTCAACTTCACTAGGCACTTCAGTAATTTCCTGCGTATTCAGATATATCAAAGCTTTCAATTTTTGAAAGCCCATCTGGTAAGGGCGGTTTATATCATGAAGGAAAAGCCCAGAGACTGCTCAATAACAGCTCCCAGTTTTTGGGAAAGATATTATGAAAAATTAAAAACTTGCACATGAGGAAAAATGGCGACTTTTGAAACGGAGTGCTGCTGGAAGCATATTTCCTCTCCTTACTTTTGGTGCTTTAAAAATTTTGTGCCAGATATTCGCGGTCCTCTGAATTTACAGGCATATGATATAAATACCTTATATGCGGAAACCTAAGCAAACAATACAGCATTTCAACGATTGAATTGACTTTACCTGCTGCACAATGCCACGATTGAAAGTCGCTTTCTTCGATGAAAAAATTGACTGAACAACTTATTTTTTCTTTCCAAACATGAAGAAAAATAATCAAAAGGGACAGATCCAGAAAGAGACCTCACAAATCAGCCCCTGAGAGCTACTTACTTTCAATCCCATTGTCCTTGCTAGGGTAAACTTAGAAAGTTGAGCCGGAGCAACACAAGAAAAACTTGAAAATTGGTTTTTGAGTAAAGAAAACGGAGCCCTAATTGTCTTACATATCTCGGTGGACCCCCAAACAACGCAGTAAGTGAAAGGAGGAATGTGGGAGTAAAAGAAGAGAGAGAGAAATGCCGTAGTGGAGGGCTCCGGAATAATTCCACCACCTGTGGATTGTTAACATTCACGGACATCACACAGCACACTTGGCCTTTGCGTTTCGCCTCCATTGAAACGCGGCCACAGCCGTCGGGCTCGGACCCGTTACTCGCTTCAGCGGAACCCTCTGCTCTAGTTGCTAAGAGACACTTGCTTACTGTATCACTTGATAGTCGTCTGGTAATGCAATAGATCTCTCATTAATGAATGGGTCTGGGCTAGTTGGAAAACCGCGTTTGAGGTAAAGCATGCAGGAAGACGCGGGCTAGTGAACACTACTGTCAACCTTTCATCCGTCCTGCTGTCATCGAAAGAGGCAAAAAGTAATCTATAGGACATGGTCGCCCAGAAACATGCTTGAAGAATTTTAATGACATGGGTGCGTGACGGCAATCAAAAGAGCCTTTTCTCCCAGTTGTGATCTTTTTTTGAAACCGATAAAAAAAGGAAAGAAAATAAACCGTTTTTGCGGAAAAAAAGCCGCCTCTCGTTCGCATCACGCAACCACAGCTTCTTTGCTTACTGACGCACACAAGATAGGTTTGGCGCTAGGATATTCGTAGTGAACTTGCGCAAAGAAGTAGAGAGAGGGAAGGGTTAATAATGCCTTCGTGGCGTTAAGATAAATCAAATATTATACTGCAAAACGCTGCGACGAGAGCTTCACATGCTTCCCGGCACGAGCGCCTAAATAATACGGTTGTATTATTGGGAAACGCTTATGTGATCAGGTTGTGAAGAAGCTGTTAGAAAAATTTATTGTGAACTGGCAGGTTTTAACACTCGCCTTTCAGCTTTCTTTGCGTACGTCATCAGAGCAAGTGCTTGTGGTCTGATGGACAAAACATGTCACTTCTGACGGCATGGTGCAGAACTTGCGATGTGTACCGAGGCGGCTGTAACATGGAGAAACAACGCCGTGACACGTAACGACAACGTGGTGCCTCTAATGAGGGGAAGAAAGGTGGTGGACAGCGCAAACAATTTCCTAAATCGAGGCGAAAACGGGCCACGCCTCTTTGCTTGAATTGAGCTCATAGTGTGTGTGTGATGCAACAGTCAGAGACAGAGTTATGAGAGGATGTTGTGATCCCGGGTGTTCAGCCCACACTATTAAAGTGCACTGGCTATATAGCTTTGCTCGTAACAGCGTGCACCGAAAAAATTGCCAATCACAGGAGAAACCAGACTGCCCGACCAACAGTTAGCCCCAATTGATGAGAGATGAGACATGTGAGACTCTTGTTTCCCAGAACAATTTCTCCTGAGGACGGAAGAATAATACATACCTTTTCTTTGCATCTTCATAATTATATAAATTTGCATACATATAATGCAACTTATCGCACTCAATTCACAAGGAATGAGAAACTGCCTTAATTGCTGACTGGCCAATATGCAACTGTGCTCGAAGTAGAATAAAAGTAATTGAAATGTAGAGTATCGGGGTCAAGAGATCTCACTGGAATATGCGACACAAGTTGTCAGAATGCTATTATAAAGAAACACAACGCAATATGAACTCTAGAGAAGAGAACCAGCACGCATGAGTGCACTGAGTTTTCTTATGGCGGCGTCTTTCTCGACAGATTAGCTGCGAAATATAGAATAATTTCGAGTAGCTACCTCTGATTCACTGTTCAAGGAATCTCTGTTCCCACTGTGACTCGGTAGAATACCAAATAACCTGAATTCTGCGCGGCAGCTGCAGTTTTCTCTTTGAAACGAAGTCCGTGAACGAAAGATTTCCGATGTGTCTCATCCTTCGCGCGGCTTGCTGACAAGGTCATGTTTCTCAGTCGGCATCCGACTGTTCATGGGTACTCGTGTAGCAAACTTGTGAAACTGCGCTTATCAATATTGTGGCCAAGGCGTACTGTGTGTCGCTGTGCTTAAATGCCTGAAGGAAAGGTATACCCCGTTAATGGCCGCTGTACGATCATTTTTCAGCCACATACGGAGTAGTCCTTGCGACCATGCGCTGGGACGGAACAATGGGGAGCATGAACGCTTCCGCCCACAGGGCGCACCAAGTTTGTCAACTTCAAATCTCTGTCGGGGTCGCATCACAGCTATTGGCTGCTGTCCCGTCATGTGCCAGGCCAGGCCACTTCAATTTTACTTGTGCCAGATGGCCGCCCTCGAAGTGGTTTGAAAAACGAGGGCTATGTGCTTGGTAGCTTTTCCGAGGAACATATTATTGGCTACTTGCAAATATTATGGGTGTTGACACCGACTGCGAGCTGCGCTGTGTTCAACAGCGGTGACCGAGAGTCCCCCAAGTTGTTTTGTCGCCGTGTACACCGATTGGGCTGAGCTTCTTTCAAGCCTACGCTGTCTACGCAAAAACTAACGCTGCCGGTGTCATGAAGTGTTCATATGGAGGCTTTGTGATAGCTTCAAGTGTTCTTTACTCGCGCGAGGATCTTCACGAACAGCAGCGAGAAACAATTCCCCACAGTGAAATTCGTGTCCATACAGAAAGCTTCAGAGCGCCGTGACAAGTGTGACTGTAATGATTGCATTTGGAACGAGAGATTTTGCGTCAGTCAATATTATCGCCTGGAAGTATAATTGTGTTTGAAAAGCTCACTAAGCACGCCTTCTTTTCAAAATTCTCAAATGAGCTTCGAGCTGTACAGCAGGTCACGGTTCGTGTGCATGCGTATGGACTGTATTTGAGAAATGCCTTGAGTACAACGCTACTGCTCCAGTGTTATTCAACAGGTCTATGTCTAGTCGCATTCGTTGCAGCGGTTCCAGTGATTGCGAGAGCAAGTCGTTGTTCCTGCGGCTAAGCCATCACTGATATTCTTGGTGGCACGGGTGTGCTGTGTTAGAGACACGCCGTGAGTGCGACGTGGCCATTCCGAAAGCGGTGTTTTGTGTATGCGAAACGACCTAGGTTGCGCAGCCGTTGAGCAGTTCACTTCCGCGACTACAGAAGCATCGCCACCATTATGTGGCATTGTGGTAAATAAATTGCATTTTGCGACTTTGAGTGGCCGGATTAGCATGGTGTGCATCGGTACTCTGTAATCTATTTTAAAGCATTGGTGTTCATGGCAACTGTGACTTGTAGAGCGCCTATCATTTCCTGCCGGCTATGGGACCTATAACTGCAATAAACATTTGCGTGACAGATTGAATGAGTCCTTCTTCCCCTGCATGTGATCATGGGCTGACCCAAAGCAGTAGTGTTAAGTTTGGGTTGTGACATGTTATCGCCAGATGAGGAACACTTAAATACGAACAAAAACCATTGCCTAAACTTATAAACAGGCGTTTTACAATGCACAAATATGTAAAATGTGCTGTCTACAGCAACCCTTTTCTAAGAGCATTTCAGTTATTTTAATGCCTAAAAATGACCAGAGAATAAGCTTACGCTTCTCAAAGCAATCAACCAATATACAATTGTGCCTTATTAAAACGAACACTTTGTTTCCGGATCAGAACTGTACATAGAAAAGGTTTTCAATAATAGTGAGTCGCGATTAAAAACAAAGATATTTTCAGTCAACTGCTGTGATTCAAATCCATTTTTGCTGAGCAGCCTAGACTGGAGTTGAATTTTACACAAATGTTAGCAAATTTAAGTGCATTATTGTGGTCGCCAGGGCCGTTGGTAAAACGCAGAGATCTTTAAGTGCTCTATGAGCCAAGACAGGCGGGATATAAATTGCAGCTTTTCAATCAGCGTCTGATCACATATTTGTTTTTTCTTGCACTACACTGCTGTCGGCGAGCTACTCAACAACTCGGCTTTTTGGTTTCAAACAGTTTCTAACTTCTGCTTCCTTGATAAGCTGCACCAGCTTGAGTGAACCATTCTCGAAGCCTTCAGAAGTATATGTAATCCTTTAACATGCAATCATGCGTCCCCTGCGTTATTTACTTGCGACTACCTGCAATAAACATTATTTGCCTGCTGGTTGAAGGCGACTGTGGGCGAATGTAGGTCCTTGATTTCACCTCCCCCAATTATTGCTCAACTATTGGTTTTTAGGACTCTTATCTGTTCACAATTGTCGCATGGCCGCAACATAGCCTTATTTGTGCATATTGCCAAACCAGGTTAACAAGGTTTATTTTGATTTTTTCGAAATGTGTCATGCACAGATGCACTGTGGATGTCTGTGCAATGCTGACGTTTAGCGATTTCTGAAAATCCTGCAATGCCGGTGCAGCTATCGACCTGTCGAGGCTTAGCCAATATTAAATTTGAACCCATTTCTTTACTGCTTAGATCTCATATCCAGCTTCCCTGATTTGGGCCTGTGCTAAGTTCTCCTCCTGCCCGGTTTGCTTAGAGTCGAATAATTTTTTCTTCTTGCTGCGTGCTCCGCTTAAAAAACATTAACTTACTATTGCAAGTAGACATATGTAAGATTATAACAAAAAGGCAAGCGAGCAGGTTACTTTGTGCAGTAAACAAAGTGCGCCAGGAGATGACTCACCGAGCCTTTCAGTGCTAACGATTTTGAGACCTGAGAGAGAAGTACTTTGTCAATAAGAGAGTGCGAGCGGAGAGAGTCTGCGTGCCTGGCAGTTCAAGACGACAGAAAACTGCACGCTATGCTACAAGTAGCGTGATGAAAATTTCAGGGTGCAACAACCATGAGATTCAGGCTGTATATGTCACCAAACACTTCTAACAGTCCTTGAACAGTGTTATAGTATCTGGTTACTACGGTTCAGATGTTAGCTTTTGCAGTCCATATTACTCGACAAAAATATGTGGGTACCAATATGGTTAGTGCCCTTAAATAGTGTCCATTGTCCCCAACAGCAAGTTTCCATGAATACAAGGCATGCATGCTTTGAAAATGTTTAGTCCCCTCAAAAACTCACCATCATTGAAGTCATCATACTACGTGGTGGATGTTAACGAGGCATGGGTGCATAGAGCAAAATGCGGTAAATGTTTTAGTTGTGGTAATGTCACAAGCAAAAACATGTGCACCGTTCCCATGACTAGCGTGTGTTCTTTATCGTGAAAAACACTATATACTCTCACGCTGCTGGATAGTTGTCGTTCATTAAATTGTTCCTTCCAGATTGGCACATTCTTTGAAAAGCATTCCTGTGTTAGCCAACTTGCTATTCGTGGTGAAATTCACTTGCTGCTTGGTCTCTTTGAGAAACTGTACGATAAAATATTTTAAAGAATAATGCATTGCATCCTACTGTTCTGAGATGGATTTAAGTAGTCTTAGCCGGCTCTCAGGAGTTGGCCCACGTTTTCATCCATCCTGCCTTTCTTTTTTTCTGGAATCTCAGGCAACCCCAAAGGTTATAACTTGCGCCTTCTCTTTTTCTTGCATTCTTTAATGACCTTGCTTTGAGAGTTTCATTTACCCAGTCTTCATTTATTTAACTGTGGTCTGCAATCCTACTATCACTGCCATCCAACTATCACGGCGGCGGCCATTGCAAGTGGCCGCCACCCAGGGGCGCCCAACTAAGGAATGTTGGGCCTTGTTACAACTCTGCTGAGGGCACGTTGTTTCACCCCTCGTTAGCCCCACGAAAAGAAAAAAAGATGTCTCGGGGGAACTACTTGTGGTAACTCCCACGCACGCTCCGAATGTGTCGGACCGCGAGACACCGACCCACGATGGACAAGGCGACGAATGGAAGAAGGAAAAAACGCATTCCCGAAACTACCATGACTCACTGCTTCAGACGAAGTAGCAGCCGCTCTCCGTATCGTCCTCGCCCATTTCCACTGAGCCCAGCGTGCTTGTGAGGCGACTCTTGCCATCTGTGAATCGTGTGGTGAAAAAGGCGTAGCCTCAGTCTATTTAACGGGCAACCTGAGTACGAACGATGGCTCTGGGTCTTGGTGACAAGACTCGTTCAGTAGATCGATGCAATGAGCTTCAATTCTTGACTATTTGCTCTTTTGGTTTCCTTTTAAATTATGTACTCAAGTTTCTTCAAAAGTGCCAGTAAACCTGTTTGTTTTTCGCTTTCCCAAACTTCAAGTTCCCCTATTTCTTCAACCCGAAGGCTCAGACACGCTGCCCAATGAAGCCCAGGTTTGAGTGAACCCCTGTGCCACGACGACCGATGACCAGCGGTGAGATTGGGATTTGCAAGCGGCAACAACGGTCAGCCAGCCAGAGAGCAGCTCTCTCGGGACATGACGACCTGTGTGGGTGAGTACTTGACTTTCATCTGATGTGGACCAGAATCTTATAGATGGTTAAAATTTAGAACTTTGCAGAGACTTGTGCTTAAATCCTAGAGGTTTGGTATTTTGCATAGTTGTTTAGGAAATAGCCTAGGCTCAGAACAATCATGGACCTTCAGAAGATGCACATTCCCGACATGTACCTGTTGTTTTAGGAATTGGGGATCGATACAAAGGGTTTGGCACGAAAACCCGTCATTATTTAGGCAATCACTCATTTGGGGGCAGATGATGATGAGCCCAATGAGGCGTGGAGCCTCATAGGACAAAAAAGTAAGTGCTGCTCTGACAGCAGGAAAGGTGTAAGGGTGAAATTGAGAATGAAGCAAAAAAAAACTGGAGCGGGAGTTAGAACTACGTAAGTTAGAAGTGGAGTTGACCAAGAGGTCGAGCAATTGTCCCCAGCGAGTGGTACCTCTTCTCAACAAACAGGTAGAGTTCAAGATGACTAGGCACATGCAGCCATATGTGGCATCAGGGGATATCGGTCTGTATCTAGCTAGTTTTGAACGAACGTGCGAGAAACGTTTCTGCAGTTGAGACACTTGGTCTCGGAGGGTACTGACGGTTCTGCCCTGCGAGGCAGCGGAGGTTGTCGCGTGGCTCAGCAAGGAGGACGCAGGCAACTGGGAGAAGGTCAAAGCTTGCCTTCTACAAAAATATGGACAAACCGCCGACGCGCTCAGGCAGCGACTTCGGGGAACTAGGATTCGAGGGACGAGAGCTTTCTAGATTTTTTGTACAAGATGCAAGTGATCTTGATCGAATGGCTAAAGAGCACAGAGCCATATATAGACCGGGACGCTGTAGTGGAGAAGATTTTGTTGGAGCAGTTCTACAACTGCCACCCTGAAGAGGAACGAAATGGGCTACAGGACTGGGACAACGTGACATCTGCGACAAAAGTGGCCGAACTCATTGAGGAGTACACTTCGCGCCGGCAGTGCAGCAACAACACTAGAGTTTAGAGGCCCCGTAATATCTCTAGAAGTGCGAATTATCGTAACGAAAGGCACTTTGGGAGCTATACAGTCAAAAAGACGAAAGAAAAGTTTCTTTTGATAGACCTCAAAGAAAGAAATTCAATGAGAAGGGTGCCAAACCTGTCAAACCTCACAAAGAAAAAGTTGCGTTTGAGGCTAGGAGGCCGCTCACTTGCACGCAATCAGCCGGGACACATAGCAGTGAACTGCCAATAAGAAAAGCTGGCGTTCTCGTATGTCACTAGCTGCGATGAAAACATGAAGCTGCTGGAACCTTACGTGCATGACCTGGTACTGAACGGGAAGCAATTCAAAGTGCTGCGCGACACAGCCGCAACGATGGATGTTGACCATCCGTCCTATGTGTCGCCGTCCCATTACACAGGCCAATGTGCATGGAACCGACAGGTAGTGGCGTAACAAAACTTGTTCTTCCCTATAGCGACAGTAGTAATTGAGGGCCCTTTGGGTAAGCTTGCGACCGAAGCCGGAGTGTCAGCAAAGCTACCTAAATGCTATCCGTATTTGTTCTTCAACAAATCGGATATGTTATTGCCAGAGATGGGGATCCTTTTTGGAGAAAGAGTTCTGCAGGCCTTGACCTGTTTGAAGGTTCGAGAACTTGCAACAGACCTTAATCCTGAGAATTCCAAAGCGGGGAAACATCCGTTACACTTGGGGCAGAGATGAATGAATAAGGTTCAGAAAATCGCGGTAACGAGGCACCCGAGACCGGTAAGCCTAGCAGTAAGCATCACGAACCGCGGAACGAGGAAATCCTAGAGAGTGGTTATTTGCCGCCAGTGTCAAGCAGTTTCACGACGCTGCTGTGTGCGAACCATGAAGAGCTAGGTATAGAACAAGCAAATGACCCGACGATACAGGAGATCAGAAATCTCCACAGAAAAAAGTAAGGAAAAAAAGGAATATTGCTTTCCAGATGAGAGGCGGTGTGCTTTATCGCTTATACAAGGATAAGAGTGGAGTGGAGCGAGACCAATTAGACGGTCCCCAGAAGTACCGACGAGACTTACTGTGAATTTCCCATGGAAATTCGTGGTAATGCCACCAGGGGCTCAAGACAAAAAGTAGAGGCTTTTACAAGAATATTATTGGCCTGGATGTTTTAAGGACATGAAGAGTTTTGTAAGGTCGTGCGACACATGTCAGGCGCTCGGAAGGGCGACAGATAAGTGGAAAGCGCCGATGATTTTATAACCGATCATTGCTGAGCTGTTTAACCGGTTTTGTGATTGATGTAGTCGGGTCGCTCCCCGTAACATTCCCCGTCTGGCGGGGGAGGAAGCTGTTACAACTCTGCTGGGGGCACGTGGTTTGACCCCTCGTTAACCCCACGAAAAGAATCAGAGATGTATCGGTGAAACTACCTGTGGAATCTTTCCCACGCACGCTCCGCTTGCGTCGGACCGCGAGACGCAAACACGATGGACAAGACCACGAAAGGAAGCGGGCAAAAGCGCATTCCCGAAACTACCGTGACTGACAGCTTCAGACGAAGTAGCAGCGGACCTCCGTATCCTCCTCGCCCATTCCCACTGGGCTCAGCGTGGGTTGGGTTGGGTATTTGTGGAATAGCTAGTTTGAAGGGGCAGGCCCACACCATGTGATATGTTTCCGCAGACACACCTCTACTGCGCGGGCAGCTGCTGCTTAAGGAGGGCTCAAAAAGTTTTAGTGTTGCCGTGCAGAATAATGTATTCGTCAGAAGGCGCAGTAGGAGCTGCTCTTCATCTTCCGAGCCTGCAGTGCGATAACACGCAGAAGAGATAGCGATTACTCTCGTGGCCTCACATTCCGATTCAATATACAAAACAGCGACCCGCGAGGGTCCTGTCGGAACGTCGAACAAGGCTGGAGCACCTTTATAGGCAATGTAATATCCCTAAACTGCCTTCGGATACGGACTACACACACCGTTACCTTATATGGACCCTGCTCATCAGGGGTTGGGAGGAAACGAGGCAGCAGGCCCCGCCACCTGCAAGCTGTCTCACCGGGTTGTTTTCTCCTTCCCACCCGATTAGGACGACGCCGGAGGCAGCGGCGAAAGCTTAAGCGAAGGAATCCCTTCTTCGCCGGCGCCTTCTGTTAGGGTCTCGCCGGAAAGAGAACACACCCCTTCTGCTATCCAGCCTTGACACTGTTCTCCGCCACCCACCGCAAACACTTGCTAACAGTCGGTTGGGCTACGCCGACGTTTGCTTCGTTTCTCACAATGCCTTGAAACACCGGTGGCTAGGAAGCACAGCACGCACAACACCTACATTCACGAGCACATCTCCCAGTTCATCGACGACTTTCCCGCTAAGCCACTGCGCAGTCTCCTTCAATGAGTCGAACCAACTTGTCAAGCACGTCAAAATACTCTCCATTTGCCATCCTACGCCGTTGCTCGTTCAGCCGCCATTCTCGCTCTCAAACGCTTAGAGACCAATTTTTCCGCTCTCAAAATATTAAATCATTGCAATAACTAGGATAGCAACGTCAAAGAGGGACGGAGAAAAAGACGAACGGAAAGCCAGGGATGTCAGCTAGGCGACGCCCGACATTCTGCCCTGCACGTGGGCAGTCTAACGGATGGAAGGGCAGAAGAGAGAGAGAGAGATCAAAGAGAGATAACTTTCCCACATGTCCGTTGGCCAATACCTGCTGGGTACACAGGGCACACATTGCTAGATCACAACCTTGCACTCATGTGTGCGCCGTATTATTCTGTGCATAACAAAAAATCGAACTTTAAACAGCTGGCACCGTGCCTACTCTACGCCGCATATATTCACCGCACTTAAGTGTATACAGATGGTTTGGTTTCAAGTGCAAGTTCAACCTATGCTGTGGTCCCTCCTGCGAGACAGACCAGTATTAAGCAGCAAACATCGCATCGCACGACCTCCACCGGGTCAGAATTGACCGCTCATCGTGCGGCTGTGCAGTACAAGGTGCACAAATTCCACATAAATGGGCTCCATTCTGCGACTCAAAAGAAGCCCTACAATGTCTCAATTCTTCATTATGTCATGGCTATCACGACCAAATCGCAGCTGAATTAAGACATTTTCAACACCGGGCGCCGGAAGAGGTTCATGGCATCATCTTCTAGTGGATACCGGCACACTGTTGCATTGTCGGAAACGACGCAGCTGACGCTGCAGCTCGATCAGCTCATGACAGTGCCAGCATTGCCCAGATACCGTTGACAAGAGCCAACGCAGCAAGACATCTGAATGCTTGGCCCAAATAAGATTTTAGCGTCATGGTCTTCTTCTGGAAACTCCGCATGCCGTCTGCACCACCTAGACACCTTACCTCAACTCAGTCCTCCGTCCGGCCTCTCCCGCTGCCATGCTACGCTGTTGTGTCGCATGTGGCTGGGAGTGACGTTCACAAATGCTTACTCCAACTTAATCGCGATAGCATACTGTCCTGCATGTGATATCTGTGGGTGCGACGAGACAATAGAACACCTTCTTTGTAACTGCCCTTGGTTTCAGCGTGAGCGTGCCCTCCTGGCTGCAACACTCCGCCGTTTAGATCCTCCGCCCCTTACTGAAGCCGAAATTCCGGGTCCTCGGAGTAAGCCTTCATCGTAGAATAGAGCTTTGAAGGCCCTTTTCAAGGTCGTAAAAACTCAGGAGCAACGTCAAGCTCTATAATAAAATCATTTCTTCATGAATCCGCCACCGGGGTCCAACCAGACCGCAGCGGACGCGTATCGATAGAGGCGAAACGCAGAAGGCTGCCGTCTGCTGTGAGATGTCAGTGCACGTTACAGATCCCCAGGTTGCCGAAATTATTCCGGAAACCTCCACTACAGCACCTTTTTCTAAATGTGAAGCAAGTAAAAAAGAAGGAATCCTTCCTTCATTCCCTCCGTAATCCCTTCCTTTACGGCGCGGTTCGCGTGTCCGTCAAGATATTTTAGACGATTACTACGTCATTTGCTAATAATAATAATAATAATAATAATAACAAAAATTTGATTTATGGGAAAGGAAATGGCGCAGTATCTGTCTTATATATCGCTCGACACCCAAACAGCTGTGTAAGAGAAGGAATAAAGGTGGTAGTGAAATAAGAAAGGAAGAAAGAGGTGCCGTAGTGGAGGACTCCGGAATATTTTCGACCACTTGATGATCTTCAACGTGCACTGACAACGCACAGCACACGGGCAGCTTAGCGTTTTGCCTCCATAAAAGCAGCCGCCATGGCCCTGTTCGAAAGCCGGAACTCCGGATCAGTATCCGAGCGCCCTAACCACTAAGCCACCGAGGCGGGTCACATTTCTTTTGTTATAAAAAAGAAATTATTATTTTTTTTCTTTCGGATAGAGCGAACGCGTTTTGCGCCGCCGTCATCAGCAGATGAGCGGTTGCGGGTTCGTGTTGCGGAATAAGCGGATTAATGACATTGCTTCGCTTTTTATTTGGCCAGAGCGAATTTCTCTTAGAGAAACTGGAAAAAAATAAACACCGCTTAAGATTGTTCACCTTGCAGTCCTCCGTCATTAGAACTTAGTGGTTTGAAGTTGATGGTGCGGTATTCTTGTTGGAACCACTTTTATAAGGTGCACAGTGCGCACGCCTTCAGACATATATTTAAAGCCGCTCGTTTGGAGCGCTGGGTTCTTTTAGCATACTTCAGGCAAGGCGTAGGATTCTTACCGCAGCTGGGACAATTTTAAAGCTAGTTGGCGTGACAAGTTTACCAAAGCTGGCAGAGATAGAAAGTTTCGTTTAACTGGAGAAATTAACAACACCCTTAGAATAGCTCGCATTGTGCAGCGTGGTGCGCCCCTCACGTTTGAAATGCAGAATTACCTAAATGAGCTACAAGCGCGCCATGAACTCCTTCGCCGCCTCAGCTCCCACACTGCAGCACACATTTATATAAGTGGTAGTTCAGTCGCGGACTCCGCTGTACTTCGCAGTGTTCTCTACGGTTCAGTAGACGGTCGAGCAACTAACCCGTTTGTCGAACTTCCGCATGGTGAACACAAAGACAGCGCCGAGGACATCAAGGCTGTCTTTAGTGATCATTTTACGCGCCTCTTTACAACTAAGAGGACAGACATAAGCGATCAAAATGCAGCTGTTCGTGAAATTTGCTCAGGCATAACCTGCGTACCTGAAGAGCGCCGCGGCTGCTTCGCCTGGTTTTCCAGGGAATGAACGCCACCGCTGCATTCGGTCCAGACGGTCTACCACTTGTTTTTTCAAAATTTCTTCACGGAGGTATATGTGCATTTTCTGCCCATGCTCAATGGCCTTCTTGTCGACGGGTTCCAGCCGGAATCATTTCACGAGAGTCATATAGTGCTCCTTCTAAACAGTGGTGGTGTGCCGTTTCGCCCAAAAGCATGTAGGCCTATCTCCCTCCTGAACTTCGATTATAAAATACTAGCTGCAATATTAGCACATCGCATAACGTCAGCTCTTTCTGATATATTAAGCGATGCTCAGACATGTGCACCAGGACGCACAATTTTTCGTCTCTAGCTCTGACCCGCGATTTGTTCAATTTTGCTACACGCACGCAGGTTTCGGGAGCTTTTGTTCCTCTAGATCAAGAAAAAGCTTTTCACCGCGTTGAGCGTGACCTTTTAACAGTTCTAGACTGCTTTGGGTTCCCAAGGCGTCTGATAGACGTCTTGGGATTGTTGTACACCGAATATCAGCAAGCCTCGGAGCCAACGATGAGATAACCGACGCCAATCCAGTGAGCCGCGGAATACGCCAGGACTGCCCACTGTCATCAATTATTTTCGTCCTTTTGCATAAAACCGCTGTTGCAACAAATTCAAAGTTCCAAGTCGATACGGAACTTTCCTCTCCCAGGTTTGTGCGAAGTTAAAGTAGCAGCTTATGCTGATGATATTTCTCTGTTTATTATCAACATTGACAGCTATAGAGCATTCGTGAGGCTCTTTCACACTTACGGTTGCCTGTCAGGTGCACGTCTCAAACCTTCTGAAAGCCAGGCGGTACGCTTTGGATATTTTAATGACCTATTTCCCGATGGTGTCCAGTGAGTAGGTGGCGTAAAAGTCCTTGGTGTCACGTTCCTCGCCTCCGGTGAAATAGCACGATCCACCTGGAATGAAACAAAACGCAATGCTGATCAGCGTATCGAAGTCGCAAATCCTTCGATCTACCTTTATCTGAACGAGCTTAACTTATCAGAATAAGCATAATAGCTTCCTTTTTCTAAGCAGCAAAAATAGCGCGCCCTCCTTGCCGCGTCCTCCAAGGGATGGCCACAGCGTGTGGATCTTTCTTCTGGGGTAGACACGAAGAGATCGTTCAAGAGTTTTTGTCCGCCTGTCCACAGACATGGGTGGCTTCAGCATCCCGCATCTTGATGTTATGTGTCGTGTATTGACCTTAAGGGCCATGAGGGACCTTACCTCTGACACAGCGTACTCAGGATGAGGACCCACCGCTTATTTGATGGGAACCTCGTGTTGCTTCTTTGAGTTATCAAATTGGAAAGACCCTGCGGCTGAAAAGTCACCAGCTTTCATTACATATGTCGTAAGCTCCTTACATTTTCTTGCAGGCACACTTCTGATTGTGATTTGAAAGAATTGTCCACGAGTGAAACTTGAGAATATGTTTCTTTTCGCACCCTTAATGTAGACCAGCGCAGAAAACTGCGCAATCGGCGGAAACAAAGAATATTTGCCTCTCTCCCCGCTGATGTATTCAATTTTTTTAGGTTTCGCGAATGGGGAGCGTTACCGACAGCTGACCGCCTTGCGGCGTTGGGCGTGGCATCCTGCGCCTCATGTCCGCAATGCGGTCGAGCTGAAACTCTGAACCATGCAGTTTTTGAATGCCCAGTAAGGCGCAATTTCTGGCGCTTGGTAGCGCGCATGTTCCAGGTGCGCATACGCTGGCAGAGTCGCAGTCGTGATTTATTTGTTGAATTAATAATGTGTGTTGGTGCTTATGTACTGGGAAAAAGGAGGGGACTTGCTGTCTTGCGGGTACGCCCACAGAAAGCAATTATCCCTTTACTGTACCGCCTCAGAACTTTGATGCTGAAACTCTTGAAAGAAGAACTCGTGTTGGGTAAGGAAGCCTTCTTCCTTCACTTGTCAACAAGGTTTATTGTTGTTAGCGATTGAGGTGTGTCCACGCCCATTCTCCCGTATTAGGAATTTTGGCGAGTGTTAGTCATTTTTCCCTTCCTTGTTTTACACTGAAGTGCATAATGAAGCTGCTTTAAGTCAGCTCGTGTAGATGCCACGAATTGTTCACTGAAACCCCATTTGCATATATGTGATACCTGTACAATGATGGTTCATTATGAGGTCCTTTGAAACCAGACCACTTGCGTAAAGAGCTGTTAGCACTAGATATTTTCGGAAAAATAAGATTATCTTAAAAAAGGATTCTTACCGCCCGTTTCCATGTAAAATGAATTGCTTCTTACCGCAGCGTTCATCAAATAAAAAATTAGTTTCAGTTCTTGCTTCACTTTCTATGGTCTGAAACTAATTTTTCATTTCACGAACGCAGCGGGTCGAAGCAATTCATTATACATGGAAATGAGCAGTAACAATCCTACGCTTTGCCTGAAGTACCGCTAAATGAGCGCTGAAACTAATTTTTGATTTCATGAACGCTGCGGTTCGAAACAAGTCATTTTACATAAAAACGAGCAATAGCAATCGTGTACCTTGCCTGAAGTACCACTAAATGAGCCCAGCGCCGCAAACGAGCGGCTTTGAAGCCATTCCTGAAGGCGTGCTCACTGGTGCACCTTATGAAAATGATTCCAACAAGAATACCGCACCATTAATTTCAAACCACTCAGTTCTTATGACGGTGGACTGCAAGGTGAACAACCTTCCGAGGAAGTGTTTATTTTTTTTCATTTTGTCTAAAAGAAATTCGCTCTGGCCAAAAAAGCGGAGCAATGTCATTCAATCCGGTTGTTCTCTAACACCAACGTGCATGCGCTCATCTCCTGGCGGCGGCGGCGGCGCGAAACGCGCTCGCTCTCTCCGAAAGAAAAAATAATTATAATTGGTTCTATATTTTAACATTGGTTATCAGGAAAGAAATGACGCTGTAACTATCACACGTATCTTGGTGGGCGCCTAGACCTTGCATTAAGGGTATGGCTAGAGGAGGGATTGGGAGAAGAAAGGAAGAACGAGGTGCAGTAGAGGAGGTCTCCGAAAATAATTCCGACCGCCTATGGATCTTTCACGTGCAATGCAATGAGATCGCACAGCACACTGGTGCCGTTTGCGTTTAGAAAATTGGTGGGGGTAGGGGTATTTTCTTAAAATAATAGTAAAAGGAAGTAAAAAAGTTTTTGTTTTCCCAGGCATCTCCCATCGATACTGAATCACCTGAGCTGGTGCAGCGGAAATAAAGGATAGCAGGCAGAATGGAGAAAAGAAATGAAAGAGGTGAGCAGACAGGTAGATAGGATAGGGGGAGAAGTAAAATATACAAAGTATTTACGCAATAAGAAATGTGTCCAGCTTGTGCGCGTGATTAGTTCATGTTGGAGGAATTGAAACATTAGGAAAATTGGAAAATTGGTTTCTGGGGAAAGGAAATCGCGCAGTACTGTCTCACATATCGGCGGACACCTGAACCGCGCCATAAGGAAAATGATAAAGGAGGAAGTGAAAGAAGAAAGGAATAGGTGCCGTAGTGGAGGACTCCGGAAAAATTTCGACCCCTGGGGATCTTAAATGTGCACTGACATCGCGCAGCACACGGGAGCCTTTTCGTTTCGCCTCCATCGAAACTTTTCCACCACGGTCGGGTTCGATCCCGGGAATTCTGGATTAGCAGCCAAGCGCCCTAACCACTGAGGCAACGCGGCGTGTCCTTTTGCGTTCCTCCTGTATCGGAAGAGAGAGAGAGAGGGTTTATTGACTTGAAAGCCTGAGAGGGTGGCCTGAAAAATATCTCGCCTGCTACTCTGCACTGGGGAACGGGAAGAGGAGAAAAAGAGGGTCATGATGGGAGACGATGATTATGGGAGGATGCAGACAAAAAATACATAAAAATAAATTTAAAAACGCACACTTCCTAACATCACAAATGTGAGGCAAGGTCCGTGTCGTTTAAAAGCATAACAGTGCTCGCCTTGCCTGTACTGTTCTCAAACTAACTTTCCAAGCGCCGAGGATCAAATCCTCCGAGAGAAGCCTTTTGTCCATAGATTTCAATACAAATACAAGCATGAATGTTTCACGTGTATATGCTGGACACACTACTAAAACAGGTTCTATAATCTCTTGCACGCCACATGTGGTGCAGTTCCGGGAGTCAGCTTGTCGTATTAAGTGCAAATATTTGCGCGCGAATGCGACATTTAAACGCTATCTATGGATTACGCATGCAATAGGGCATGTTATTACGCGAGAAACAGAAAATGTCATTGCCGGATCTAGCCCTTTAAGGCGTATGTGTCGAGTGTCTGGCAGGGCCCAGTACCTAGCCGCCGCACTCCTCATTGATTCCGAAAGGAGACAAGTGATGTCCGGTCTAGAGAACGCACAGCTGTACGCAGGCCACTGCTGAAGGCGCTCCTTGTATTAGTGTCGGCGGTCTCATTTCCATCGAGTCCGCAGAGTTTAGGGATCCACTAAAACATTATACTGTGACCTTTTTCCTGAGCAAATGACAGGGGACTAATGATATCAAGGGCCAGAGCAGGGTAAGCTGTGTGGCCTAGGAAGCATCCTAATATGTGTAGCGCAGGTTTACAGTCAGTGAAAATGCACCACTCCTGAAGCGGTTCTCCGCAGATGTGGCGAATCGCTTACCGAAGGTCCGCAAGCTCTGCAGCGGTTGAAGTAGACTTGTGTCCCAAAATGAATCTGCGGGTCGTCTGCTGAGAGGGGAAAGCGAAAGCTGCTGTTGATACCTTTGGTGACGCAGATCCATCTGTGTATACGTGCAAAGAGTTTTGGTATTCTGACCAGATGTAGGCAAGAGCAAGTTGCTTCAGTCCGCTAACCGGCATCGCATATTTCTGGATTATGCCAGGGGCATGTAGGCATACCGAAGGCTGCGCCACCGCTGTGGTGGCAGAGTGGTTGTGGCGCTCGGCTGCTGGCTCGAAAGACGCGGGTTCGTTCCCGGCCGCGGCGGTCGAATTTCGATGAAGGCGAAATTCTAGAGGCCCGTGTACTGTGCGATGTCAGTGCACGTTAAGGAACTCCAGATGGTCAAAATTCCCGGAACCCCTCACTACGGCGTCTCTCTTAGCCTGAGTCGCTTTGGGACGTTAAACCCTCATAAACCAAACCAAACCGAAGGCTGAGCCATCACCCATGGTGGCTGCAAGGAATGATGCGGCAGGGCATAGTCTGATGGCAATTCGCATCGATGGAAGCGCAATGCATCTGCAGAACTGCTGTCCGGTAGCTCATCTAAAATCTGCGTCAACGGGTGACAGAGGTGCCGTGTCAGCGCGCGTAAATATACACAAAGTGGTTCGTGTGGCAAGTAGATCGATTTTGGGCACGCACGAGAATCCCCAATCGTGCGTTTGTTCGAGGCACAACGTGGCAATCCGAAGCATATCTTCAGCGCTTGCGCTTGGACACTCTCTAATGTCCGCAAGCAGGAAATGCTCATGGTGGAGAGTACAGGAAGTCTGCAAAAAATGTTGCCTGTAAAGAGAGTATCGTAAAGTCTTAGCAAGCAGCGCTCCGCTAAGCCCCATTTAATGCCTGATACGAAGCGAAGGACATGGCGAAAAAGAATGTCTTTTCTTTAGCATATTTATATGCCTCGACCATGACAGATCGCGGTCAATGATAATGCCCAAATATCTGTGATAGGAGACATATGGTAGTTCAACTCATTGAAGCGTTACCGGGTAGCGGCAGACACACTTGCACGTGATTGCGAACACAGCACATTTTTTAGCTGCAAAGTGCCAACCCTGACGCCGTAATTCCTAGAAATAGATGACGCGGCAAGTTGTAATCTCGCGCGCATTTGCGGACGTGTCAAACCCGAAGCCGAGATGAAGATGTCATCAGCATAGGCACTGATGTGAATGTGAGTGGGAGGTTCACTCACCAGTCCAATCAATGCCACGTTAAATAGGGTTGGGCTGAGAACTCCTCTCTGAGGAACTCCACGGCAAACCTGATGACGGGTAGTCTCTCCATGAGACGAGCACTACGCCAGGGTAAACCTTGCATCCATTATATCACCGGTGAGTACCCAGCGGCACTGAGGATTGAATCCCGCATTTGTCGCATGCGTGGAGATGTGGAACCGCTGCACTTGTCCTGCCATTGCCTTGCATTTATCTGCCATTCCTTTTGCGCTGGTTTTGTGTCTACAATGGTTCTTTTATATCACTGGTCATGCCAGGTGGTCCCCAGCTTTGGGAAGGAAATGTGTCTGTCTGAAAATTGCTGCAAAAATTTAGACTTTTAAAGGAGCGCATTGTAATTTATGGTCGACAGTATGTTTTGTTATCACACCATTGACATATTGACGTAATGCATGGCAAAATCATAGCCAACTATTAAGGGCATTCACTTTTATCCTAATGAATTTTGCCAGAAATCACACACACTTGGCTGGTTCGTGTTGTATCATCAAGCATCAGAATGGTATTAAATTGGCAAGAGACTGAGGTTAATATAAGATGCATCTTTTCGGGAAAAAGAAATATGTAACCATCTTTCCCTTCAAAATTTGTCCTAGAAGAGCATGTAAAGTGTGAATCCAAAAAGAGATTAAAGTGAAAAGTTCTTAATATATGCATATTTACGAACTTGCCGCAAAAATGGTTGAATTAAAAGCAGCTCGCAGGATCTTTTTTTAGATGTGACAATGAAAATGTAGCCTTGCTATCTGCCTGTTTGGAAGCCGAGCTCGTGGTTGGCACTAAAATGATTTGGTGAAAATTGAAGACTGCAGAAATTGGCTGATGAGCTGTGCCAGTAGTTTATTTGCTGTTTAATATGGAAGTGAAGATGAGCCTGCCAGGAAGGGACCAAAACAAAATTTCCTGGTTAGGAGCCATGTTGACAGCTGCTGTTGGAACTGAAGGTCGGGAGTCATGATGCAATTTTGCACCAGTAACCAACTCTAAATATTTGTTGACCTCTGATTTTACTAACTTTCTGCGTGCGGTGCATCATGCATAGGACATGCCATGTACAGCAATGCTATCTTGTTGTGTGAGTTATTTTCACAAACATACTGTATTTGCCTGAATATAACGCGACACGAATGTAACTTGAGGGGCCACTTTACCTACTGCCCAGGGTGAAAAAAATAAAACCACAAATGTAACACGAGGCTAACAAATGCAAAAAACATTAACCTTTATTGGATGTCATGGCCAAAACTCAGCCTCTTTTCGAGAACATTCACTGTATCTCATTTCCGGAGGCAGAGTTCTCGAAAACTGAGTCCTCCTCGTTGTCGACATCCCAGACGATGTCATCCTCCGTTTCGTGGAGGTCATTCGATATGGAGCATGTCTGGAATGACATAACAGTCGTGTCATGAGGCAGGCTGTACCAAGTGGCAGACACCCATTCGTCAATCTTCGATGCACACGGTCGCTTGATTCATCCCAAGGGCCTCAGGGACTGATCCTCCAGAATTTAATATGTGTACAACTTCCACACCCTGTCCGTAAATGGTTTATTTAGTTATCCTCTTGTAAATAACAACAAGGTGTTCTTTTGTGTCCTCCAGCTCTTCATCTCAGTGATCAGGTGTCCACAAAACAAATCAGACACCAGAATTGACGCAAGGTGAAGAAAACGAGTGTCATACTGAGCTTTGTGTTGCCATCGTGTGGACTGCAGCAAGCAGTAACAGTCGCAACTGCCGCATCATGAACGACACCACATAGAGTACGGCGGCACAATGCGACAAGAACGGAATCTCAGCGAACTGAAGGAGCGACGTTCTCACTTTGGAAGGATTGGAATTTGGCTTCCTTACAATTCACATAGCCAAAATAACTTCGCAAAAATGTGGAAACCGAAAGTGAGTTGCGATTGCTTCAAAATGGCTGCACCGCGACACTGCTTTGGGGCATTCAAATCATTTTAATCAATTATAACGTAAGGGTGGACTTCTAGAGAGAAGATTTTGGAAAAAGGCTCGCATTATATTCGAGTAAATGTGGTACCGCTGGCAGAACAACTAGAAATGCAGTATATACAGATGGTTTTTACGGTGACAAAAGGCACTTTTGTATCTGGGTATCTGCATGTAGAGATGGATGACGAATTCCATATAGCATTCGAGATGGCACTTGTAGAATTAGCCTACGCTCTCAAGCCTGGCGACTGGTTCAACTTGTACAGTTTCTTTCAGCTTGGCTGTCCTTGTAAGCCCTTTACCCTGTGTAGCATGCAGCTGGATTTTCAGATAGCATACAAAATAGAAAGCCATGGAAAGAAAGGCAAAGCAGGATAGTACTACACCTGACTGGAGCTATCCTCTAAAAAAAGAAAGTAACAATGACAGTGGACCGTGCCTTCTAATAATTGCGGGAAAGCATCTGCAAAAAGTCTGAAAGCAAGCACGTAGGAGCTTATGGCAATGACATGAAAGTTGTTGGTTATAAGGAAAGGAAATGTGCAGTAGGTTTCTCAGTTGAGAGGACATATGAAAACGGGGATTGAATAAAGGAATAGAGAAAAAATGACTTGGCATATTGGAGAGCTCTGAATCTGAGGCCGTTTTATTGGACAGTGACAGCACAGGGGCGTCTGGAGCATTTAGCCTCCATCAAACAGAGCCAGGATTTGTTCTCGTCTGCTCGGGTGCAGCAGCTGAGCACTCGGCTGCTGTCATCATTGTGGGTACAGTATGAAAACAATACTACAAAACTTTTTGTTCAAAAACAGCTTGATATGCAGAGTACGTTCAAGCCTCATCCACATAGTTCATGGTATTTATGTGCAATAACTAGGTGTGTGCAAATATCAAATTTTCAATTAAGAATTGAGTGTCGTATGTTTGTGCAGTACGAAAAAATTTCAGAAAAAGGTAAATAAATGCTGTTGTCCTTTTTTCAAAATATTGTAAGGGCTTTTCAATTGAAGTAAAAAAAACTGTTGATTCAGCGCCATAATAAAAAATCATGATGGTGACAGAAGTTTATACCGCTTGGTTTAACTGCATAAAAATATGCAACCAGTTTTTTGGTCAAGCAAACTGAGTAACAAAAAAAAATCTATGAATAACACATGATTGGCAACTAAAAGTAACATGATTGATGTAAAACCTATTAATGCTGACTTCCGGGGACCGCAAGAAATGCCCGAATTATCAAAAGTTGGAGTTACTAAATGCCGCTGCCCACCGAAAAAATAACTGCCGAAAATTCGAAAATGACATCAATTCTTGTGACGGGGCTCCATCGCACAAACAGCGAAAAGCCGGAAACTAAGATATGGTACAACTTAAAAAACAGCGTACTTCAGAAAAAGTAACACAAAAGAGACAAGCACGGAAGGAAGGCACCACAAACATGACCGTTCGTGTTTCTGGTGTCTTCCTCCCGTGCTCGTCTCTTTTGCGCTACTTTTTATTCAAGTATGTGTCACCGACTAGCCGAGTAAAAAGTTTTATTGAACAAAAACAGCACTTGGTACAATAGGGCCACGGTCCGCGGCACCCTGTGTTGCTCTTCTTGTCAATCACAACAGCAAACGAAATAAACATTTTAATGTTGGACTTCATTAAACTTCCAGGTATAAAAAATCTAAAGGTTATAATTTTTTGGGATTAGCTTCTTGCTTAGGGTACAAGTAAAATTTCAACAACTGACTACTTTTTTGTCGTGGAGGAATTCTGTATGTCAATCCTTACTTAATATTGGTGGAGCTTCACTGCAGGATTAAGTAGTACCAGAATATAGCACAGTATCGGCGTGCTGGATAAGCAGCATAGACGTAGCAAAGGGAACGCACACTGATGTCAGAACCTCGAGGCTGCTACTAAAAGCAAAGAAAACGACCAGCCACATGCTATTCGATGTCTGAAAGTGGTACGCAGCTGGGTTCGAATAACAGGCGAATGCGCGGGCGATAGCTGCTATTGCTGCCGGCTGGCAGAAACAGGAACTGTGCGGCGAGGCTATATTTTAGGCCTAGTGACTGGGAACTTCCTATCGCGCACATCAGAACTGCGCGGGTTGCAATGCATCTAGCAACAAGTGGAATTTTTGCAGAATCGCTTGCCCTGCCAGCGACCGCTTGACTCGCATGCCCTTCAGGAGTCCCATGCAAATTCCGCAGGTGTGCTTTCTAAAAGCACACCATAGTTGACCAAAACAGTGTTACAGGGCTTGCTTTAGAAAAGTTGTGAAGAGGACAGGACGAGTGCCATGAGTGTGGCACTTTAAATTCGATCTTCAAATAATTTGTCTAGAGCTTCTGCCACGGTTGGCTTTATAAAAGCCTGTTCAGTATTCAATCACTAGAAAATATTCGGAAGTTTTACTGTATAATAATTGAAAATTCTCCAATATGAATTTCTCGAATAGAGTATAAACTGATAAAGAAATATATTTGATCTGTATGCGAAACTTTGGGTATTCACACACTGTTGAGCAATAACCAATGAACAATGGGGCATTTTAGTTCAAGTAGCTCTCTGGGTCAATAGAGCTATGTGAATCATTTCTCTGCAGCTGGTATCAGGTAAGGTAGCTTTTGGGAGCCGTAATTTGTGTCGGGATCAGAGACGATGCTAGGAAAGTTTGTTAAAATTTATAAGCATTTTATGGCTTTGTATTAATACTGAAAATTATTATCATTTGCGAGCTTAGTTATGACTGCCTGACTTCTCGATATATTTAATTTTTTTATTCATCTGTCAGACTAAGCAATCATAATAATTTCTTTGCTTGGAAATTGTACAGATGGCTTTTTACTGTTAAGCTTTTAGCGCATACTGCATCGAGTGCTGTAGTAGAGGTCTAGTTGCAGAGCATCTCTTTTTTATGGGGGTTCGAGTCGCGGTACCGTATGGAGCGCATAATTTTGTAATGTGTACAAGTGTCCCCTGGTGTGAAGCCATGGTTCATAGACAAGAAGTGCCTGTGAAAGGTGCCACCCAGTCTCTGCAGCCAGACTGTTGTGTCAGTCGGTCAGTGATTTTGTTCCTCTGTCAGTCAACTCAAATCGGTCCTGTGGGCCACATGTAGCACCTTTTAAACCCCCAGCAGTGGCTTCGCAGTAAAGCATCTACTTCGTGTCTGTAATGAAATTTCGCTACCTTCAGGAAGTTACCTATTTTTTATCACTGCATGTGTACCACTGTCCTTGTGCTCAACTTGTCTGTAAACTGATCGCCTTCTCTCGGGCCAAACCATTTGATCTCAAAGAAAATTCCGTTATCACATCACTCATCTCATTTTTTTTTCTTCGTTACATTATCCAGTCAACAGATTTACTGTGTATATACGAGCTGTATCATCGAAGCCCGCCAGTAACTTTTTTCTGATAAATTAAATACTAAATGGCTTTTCTGGCGTAGCAATGCCATTTGTGGTAGACATTGAAAAACAGTTAAAAATTTTATTAAATAGCTGGCAAACTAAATTTTACTAAATTGTATTATAGTGGGATACGAATGAAGTCTGCAGTGAAGCTCTCCCCACTTTCAGGACCTTTGAACTCCTCCATGACAGAAAGTACACCATTGTTAAAGTTTTTCTTTTTACCTAAACAAGATGTTAAATTAATAACTAGAAGAAATTATAACCTCTATAATTTCGATGCTTGTACCTTGTTTGATAAAGTCAAACATTAAAAAGCATATTTATTTCGCTGTTTAACTGATTGGCCAGCGGATTAATACAGGACTCTGTGGACTTTAGCCAATGGTTACCAGCTGTTATTTTTTAAGTGGTATTCTACTTAGCCAACACTTTTTAGCTATTACTGTTAGGTGGCAGGTTTTAATTGTCGACTTGTAGCTACCAGTTTATAATAAGCCACGCCACTTTTTAGAATTTTGAAAGTGTGATCCTGCTCTATGCTGCAGCAAGACAAATTCTGGACCACCTGGCATGCTGAATTTAGGCCACGCAAGTGCCACACTTATAAGAAAACACCATTCAGCGGTGCGCGCATCGCGAGACCTCCTTCGCCTGTTTGCTTGCAGTTGCTTGCACTCAGCAGCTGCGCAAATTTCAGTTTGGTGTGCAGGGTGGGCCAGAATTTGTTTTGCTGCAGTGATGAGCAGGATCATGTTTTCTAAAATTTTTAAGCTGAAGAAGCTTCTCATGCTGTCGCATTTAAACTTCCCCTTGTTAACCACCTTTTTTATCTTTGAAATCTCCAACCTGGCTCATTACTCAACATAAATGTTCATCATCAGCAAAAACAAAGAGGTAGTAATGGCGCAGGAGATATATTGCTTTTCAAAAGAGCCTAATGCCAGGATGTATACACAAGGACCTACTGAACTACAGACCTGCTCAGACAGACAGTGGGGTCTGTGCAGGTCCGTTTTCTCCGCAGACGAACAGGATCGCAGCGCTCCTCGGCGAACTCCGTAACAGACGGAAACTTTCCGCCAGGTGGGCAAGCCCTAATGTCAAAGTAGTATCGCTTCACCACATGACAGCAAACTCGGCATCCTTGCGGCGGGTTTAATAACTCTCTTTCCCCGATCAGTGACGCCCGAATCACACCTTACACATATCGATACATCACACATATACATGCGCATCAAACCATTCAAGTACAACGCATCTGCCAGGTCCACCTCTTAAACCACTAAACCGTCGAGCGTTTGTGGCCTGTGGATAGCATGCCCCGTCTCGCAATCCAAGGGCCATGGCTTCGAATCCCACCTAATTCACCCCAATTTATTTTCACAGCAATTACTTTAACTTGCATATATAAACATCCTTAAGATGTTTGCGACCAATCCGAGCACACTAGCACCAATTTGTCTTTAACCATGCCAGTACCAGTGGTGGACGGAGCAGTATATATATATATATATATATATATATATATATATATATATATATATATATATATATATATATATATATATATACATATATATATATATATATAAGCAAAAGTGTGATCACACTGGGGTGTTTGATTTACCCAAGCGAGGTAATGTGGTTGTGACGTCACAAACCGGTCGGTTTCAGCCAAAGCAGAGAGGTTTTTCTGCGACATGATGCCTTTGACGCTTGCACATTATAATGTTTGGTTCTTTCTCAAATCATAATCCTATGTATGGCAGAGATGTGGCAGTCAACACTAGCTGCAGCTGATATGTCTGTGACTGTTTCACTTGTAGAGAGGATTGCTAGAGAAAAAAGCCCCACTAAATCATGCATTAAGTGCCGTACACTTATCCATGGTTGCTTTCCTGTGACTGCTTTAATTGGAGGGTACAAACAGCTATACCTTGCATGTCCACTAGTATTCATAAATGTTATTTTCTCCTATTAGCTATTGATGTTGTACAATGGAGTAATTCATTTTCTGGTGATTCTGTTTCCAAGGTTATTGCTGCTATCAGTGTTAATGCATAATACCCAAGCCTGCTGTAATGCATTTGATCAGATAGCATTTTCAAATTCAGTAACAAACTGCATAACAAGAAATATAAATCTTCTTAGAAGTTGAGTGGTGTTGTTATGAAACTTACAACTGGTATCATGCATTGCCTTCTGTTTGTTAACTAGCCACATTGTCTGGAGAGAAATTTAATCTGGAGCTCTCAATTACAACATACCTCGGCAATTCACAGTTTCACTGTGGCATTCAAATAAGCTACTTGTCAACATTTTGATACGAGCAAATGTACTTTGAGGCCACCAGCAAAATTAATCTACTAGTACTACTAGCCTGCATAGTCTTCATAGGTTCGAAAATAACCTCATATCTTAATTCAGCCTCTTCCTTAAAGAACAAATTTAGACATCAAAGCATCTCAGGTGTCTAATGTGGGTTTTTTAAGGGCATCTTGGAAACATTGCACAATTTGAACATGTTTTGGCGCAACGGCATGCTAAATGATGCGTCACGAACAGTGGGCCTAGGAATATAATTGCCTGCAGTGATATAGGTTAACAGTGCTTTCGTTAATATAAACAAGTCTGCATAATGCTTTGTATACTTTTTTTAGACACCCGTTTTCTCTGGGGAGTGTGAGCTATAATATGTCAAAGCACACGCGGGCTTGTACAGGTCTTTCATCCAGTGCTTAATTTCTTAATTTCCAGATAAAAACATCTTTGGGATATGAGCCCTATGTAGTGTCTTGCTTAGGGTGGTAACGACTTGGTTTGTTCACAATAGATAATTTGGTGTTTCGCAAGCAGTGGCAAGGAGGTGGCGCTAACAGCGTGCGTGTTTTGCGTCTAGCATAATCTTAGGGACACTGAGGGCAACTCCGTGCAATTATTGTTCTCAATAAAAATTTATTCTCTGGCTCCTTATGGGTAGGTTAACGTTGGGTGATCAACGAAAGACTCATTTATTGCAAAGAAAATTTGATTTGAGAATCTTCCAAGTAGTCAATTCAAACTAATGATCTTATCGAGAACAACGGGGTGCCACTGTTTCGAACTCAATTCTGGTGTACCATATGCTCTGGGATCCGCGGTCAAAAAATAGTTGCAGTGCATACGTTTTTCTTGCGAAATCGGCCAGTGGTGGTGACACTTTTTTTCTTGTCTTTTCAAGCTTACAACAACTTCGTCTTCGTTGAGATTGGTCTCTTTTTGATTAAAATGCTGTGCACTGTTTATGCAGGTAAACGTCTGTTTCTCCTCAGTGTCCGTTTAAACCTTCATAGGCTAAACTGCGACTGTTGTCACTAAACGAAGTAAATAGTTATTTGGCACTAGGCTCCATGCGCAGTGCATTTGTAGTTTGCAGCTCAAAAATATATAGCAAATTACGTTTGACAGCAAGGTGCTTTGGCATTTTCTTGCACACATTGCAGAACTGTGCCATGCGCAGATGTGTTAGTGAGACTAGGAAGCGCTACAATCAAGGCAAGAGACAACACCACATAAGAACACCACGATACACGAGCGCAAACACAGTGTTAGTGAACACCGAATTGTTAGTTTGTTTGCCTTCCGTGATTAAAGATTAGAAAACACTTCCCTGTTATCACAAAGAAGTTTCAGTACTAGCTACAGATAGTACAGTCTGTAAAAAACTTGGGCTGTAGTTGCTGCCCTCTGGCATAGTCCGATTAGCAAACGCAGGCTGCTTGGACGTCCTGAGTGTGGAAGCACGCTGAGTGCTGTTCCCAAGGCGCCTCTTGTTGTGATAACTTAATTGTACATGGAGAGATAAGTGAACCAATTTATCTATAGCAGCGTTGATGCCCTACAGGCAGTGTTTGGTGCATGTTTTGGGGGAAGCAGCCCATTTGGAATGCCAGGTAGCAATGCGAGAAGTGAGACTGCCTCAGCTTTTGTAGTTTATAAATCAGGTTCAGGTCTGAGTGGTGGCATCATCCTTTTCCATTTTTTGCTCCTGCCTTTGTTGCCTGCTCACTGCTTCTGTGCCCGCACATCTCAGTGCTTCAGGTTACAGGGAGGGAGGAACCCTGAGCAGGCCAAGTCAGCCACATCACTTGAGGAGGTGTTGTTCAGCCCTGTTATTCATAAGTGGCCAGTTTTCTCTATGAGTTTTGTTTTTCTGCCAGTGCTTACCTATAGCCCTTATATGCACTTGTTTTTTGTACAGTTTTGCAAGTGTCATTGATACCTCTAAAAGCGAGGAAAATCCAGGAGTTTATCCAGGGTCTGGAGACCAGTGAGCAGATGTCAGAAAAGGTAGTACTGCACAATGACTTGAAAGTGGAGCAGCCATGTGTAGTATTGCATCATGTCTCACGATTGTCCTGTGCATGCCGGAATATTTAGCGTTTTTGCATGGTTGTACCTTCAGTTAAAAAACGGAAAGGAAGGCTTCCTCATGTATAGAAACATGTCCAAAGTTTTTTTTTAAGTTGCTTAGAAATTTTTCAGTGATGTGTAACCATGTATGTTCTTTTTGTAACCATCAAATTATGGCTCTCTTTTCTAGGCTGCCAAGCTGGAGGAACAGCTCAGTTTTGTGTCACACTCTGAAACCACCTGGAAGCATAGCGTCAGGAAAAGTGAAGCAGAGTTGAAGGCTATGAAAGGTGAGCCTCGGCAATCAAATCAGCGGCAGTAAATGGTTTTTCTTACAGTAAAAAAAATATTCAGGTAATTTAAATCATTAAGCTTGGCTGCAGAGATAAAACCACGGATGTGTCAAGTTTACCTTGCCCAATTTCAATTTAAGGAAATGGTTTTAGAAGAACCCCTCGCCCCTGCCTAGCACATCATCCTTCCATTGTCCTACCGTTATGCAGCGTGCATCGTAAAAAGGCAATTGAAAATTTTGGCTGAAAGCTGATTTACTACATGGCCATCAGATAACACCATTTATACAAAGAACAGTTTTACAGTGTATTGATGGGTCATTATGAATCTAACCTAAACCAAAAATCTTCAGTCTGCACACAGTGCCATATTGGACTGCAGCACCGATGAGTGCCGCGCTTCGCAGTAGGTAGCAGGTGTCAGCGTTCCTTTGCTCCACAGGGCTTGCTGTCATTTCTCTTTGCTCGGCACCTGAACAGTGTGCATAAAAGAGCATGTACTATCGCGATGAAAAGAAACGTGAACAACGCGGCTCTCACGCGCTCCGTTGTTCGAATTTCTTTTTACCGCGTATTTACCTGGGCGATAAGAAAAGACGTTCACTGTACTATCCATAATGCGTCCCATAATGCATCACGGACGAGTCTAGCTCTCTTTGCTATCATCAAAGTAAAAGCGTGATGAAAACAAATGCGATGAGCGGAGCGCCTTGACTTGGCTCTGTTCGAGTTTCTTTGAAGTTGCAGAAAAAATTCATGGGAGTAGTGAAATTGAGCAAGCGAAATGTGGTGGCCCGACTGATTTGGTACTGGTGATGCTGTTCCCCCATTGCTCTCAAGTGCAAGAATGGGGGAGATTCAGGAAATTTTGCACTAGGAATACGGAATAACATGCATATGATACAAGTCCTAGAAGTATAGCAATGGTGGCTAGAGTGAACTGTAACCATGGCTGGTGGTGCAAGGGCTTTGAGTGAGGCACTGCTCCCTCTACATAGGCTTTTTGCTTACACTGATCATTACCACGTGCTGGTGCCACATTGCGAATGTGTGCTAGTTGTGTCAGGAGTAGCTGGAATGCGGCCTTATCATGTAATATGCTGACGTTCTTGGTATTGGAGATTCAAGTGCGTAAGTATGCTAGTTTGCATATGTGGGGTTGGAACACTGCACTGGTGTAATGTCCTGTTAAATTACACAAGGTTGCATGACAGTGCCACTTCAATGCCATATTTAGGTATTGTCTTCCAGTTTTTGTTTCGTGTGCTACATGCAATCACAAACCACTAAAGTCGTACAGAATTTACATAAACTGGCAATGTAACGCAGAAAATGAAATGCAGTGCTCATGCCACTTGTGCATCTTTAGTTGTTGCATTCCATAAAGAAAACTGTGTTACATACATGCTGACACCATTTGGAAGGTTAGACATGTGGGTAAAAAAAGCATAAAATTATCTTCATTGTGACCACAAACGACTGCCTATGAAATGCAACCTTGTGGCCACTATGGCTTGTTGGAGATTTTGTTGTTTCGGAGGCTCCATGCTGCTAACTTACCTGTGCAGCTGCCTTGATGTATTGGGCGCGCTTTTTAAAAGCAATTTTCTTTTTTAAGATATCGCGGGTATGCAGTGCACATATGCCAGCTTCACTATCCTTATATACCTGAGCAGTTAATAGCCACCACTATGGCTGAGTGGTTGTGGTGCCCGGCTGTTGACCCGAAAGACGCGAGATTCCAGCCGGGGTGGTCGCATTTAGATGGGGGCAGAATGCTAGAGACGCAGGTACTGTGCGAGTTATTGCATGCAAAAAAGTCCAGGGGGTTGAATTATTCAGAGCCCTCCATTGCGGCACCCCTCATAGCCTGACTCACTTTGGGACCTTAATCTCCTTAAATCTATCCAAACAAGAACAGCTTATATTTTTATCCAGGTAAAGTACAGTAAGCTTAAAGTAAGTATTGAGAAATCCAAAGCAGCTCTTGACAGCATGGCAGAGGAATGGACTGGGACTGTTATGCCTAAATCAGGTAACCTATAAAAGTGTTCGAATAGAGTGACAAGCAGATCCCTAGGCAAGGGTAAAGTTAGGCAATAGATGCAGATGACCGGGTGCAGGTTAAAAAATGACAACGAAGCATGTAGGCAGGGCTGATTTAAAGACTCTGGGAGAGGTGTTTGTCCTACAGAGGAATTTACCTAGGTGGCGGGCAGTGATGATGTTTAGTCCTAAAAAGGAGTCGATGCACTCTGTTTCACGAGTAACTACACTACCAGGTGCATCAGTGCACTGTATGCCTTTCCGAGCATTGCAGCGGCTGAATACCAGCGGCCCTGTAGTGGCGTATGAGGTGAGCCAGCACCATGTTGGTGCCACTTGATTAGTGGTTTTCCACAGCCACCAAAATAAAGTGTCCTCCACCTTGACAGGTGCGCAGGAAAAGGAAGGTGGAGCAAAAGGGCGTGGAGTGATGAATGCATTGACAGGTGTAAAAACCATGTCAGACATGCTGATGTACCTAGACTTCCACACCAGTGTCTATGCTTGACTTCATGCAGTACTCTGACCTTCATCAGTAGATCATTTTCTAGGCAATACTTGCCCTGAATATGCATAGAGGTGACAGAAACACATGAAATGCAAAACCGCGTAGTGAAAAGTGGTATATACTCACAGCAGATTGCCTCGGAAGTTTCATGGCCAGCTGCACGTCCACGTGACACTAGCAGCGTTGCAATAACTGTGACAAAATCATTTGTCAGAATCAGCTTCCTCTCAGCCGCTTAGCCTTTGTCTTTGCGGCCCCTCTGCCACCTTGAAGAGCCGGTTGGCAGGTGGGCCAGCTGGAACATATGACCTTGTGGCGTCATCACAACCTGCCCACCGGATTGTGAACAAAGTGCCCACCATATCATGTGGCAGTTCAACTAATGATTGGTCACGAGAGGTTGCTCGGGAAGAGCAACTGGGTCTTACAATCTCCGTTGGTGGCAGCACCTTGGTATTGGAGAACAGTGGCGCATCGCTTAACCACTGCACCAGGAGTGGTATAAGGACTCCCAGCTATATATGAATGTAAAGTCGAGAGTTACCAATTCGACATCGATAGGCATTAACCCATTATAGCCGTCGCATCATACCCTTAAGGCGGAGCATTAGTGTACCCTCCAGTTTTATTGCTCGAGCTCAAAGAACCCTGCCTTACAATTTCACCAATCTTTGTCTGACGCCTGTTGACCTTGAAAACCAAGCCCCGACATAAAATTGAGCCGAAGTGCTAGTTCACCTGATTCGCATTTGGCCTAACCAATTATAAGTAATCCTTCATTTTTTTCTGGCCAGTTTTCTCTCATTGACATATGTGCAGTGGGATTGGGCCAAGTAGTCAGTTAAAATTAATGAGATTCCTTGGGTATTTTCACTCCAACAGTTGGAGGCTGCATTGAATTCACATTTTGGATGCGCCAAGTGATAGTTTCATTTCCACCGTTTCATCTTGCTGGATTGTCGAGGCATTATGGTGGCTCGCAAAATGTGCACAGGTGACACGAAGCATAAGCAGGAATTGTCCTCCCTGGACGCGGAGAATAAGCAGCTCAACGAGGAGCTGGAGGCTCTGCGGCAGAAGGCGGACAAGGAACGTGACCAGCTGTAGGAGGAGGTGGCACACCTGCAACAGTCCCTGCGTGCTGCAGCCCGAAAGGTGAGAAGTGGGGCCTGCTCTGGGGAATATCCGTTGAGCCATCTGGGCAGAGCGCAGGCAGGAACGCATAGGAAGAGAGTGCAGCATGCACACAACATGGAAGGGTTTCCACGTTCCAGCTTTTTCAAGAAAAAAGCTAAAAAATCAGAGACAAAAAGTACGGTGTACCTGACTATGTCCCTAAATCCTCTTACTTTGTCCGGAAACAGTGCAATTTTTCAGAACAAAAAACACAAACTTTGAACCTAAGGAGTTAAAATGTTGTAAGTTGGCGTCAGTCCTGTCTTTTGTGTGCCTTCTGTGTCCCCGTTTCTTGCGCCATTACCAGTTTTTCTTTCAACATGAACCAACTCGCCCGAACTAGAGATTTACTTGACCATATTTCTCCTACAATGGGCCCTTTCCTCTTTCGAAGCTTCCGCACCGAACCTGCCATTACGTGTCTCAACCTGATTGCCGTCTCAGCGTGCCAGTCTCGAGTGGTCTCCTACAGCTTGAAACGGAAGATAGTTCCTTTGGAGGTTCAGTCATTATTCGGTGTTCTGCAGCCATCTTGGGGGCAGGTCATTCGCGTCTGCAAGATACTCAAGTCTGAGTACTGGAGGCAAGTACGAATGTACCAAGACTGGCTTCGTGTCCTCGTCGTTGTAGAAAGTGAACCTGCCAAGGAAAACCGGCGTTTTCAAGAGATGAACGTATGACGGCAAGTTCTACAGAGTTTTTCTGGCAGCGTGCTCTTTTGAGCCTTATTCCCCGTCAAAAGAAGCAGCCTGCTGAAAGCCCCAGGCAGCTTACTATGCTAGGAAATGCAGTTGCGCCTGAAAAAGTCCAACGGATTCTGGAAAAAGGCCCAAAGTTCAGCCTGGCTTCTTGTGCTCAGCGTCAAGAGCTACTTGCCATGGTAAGAAGGGTGGCTAACAATGCCCCAGACCAGGAAAAAGGAAGAATCATAAGCGACGGCGCTCCTTGCCTGAAGGCCACAGCACAAGGCGGTCGTTCAAAAAAGCCGCCATTGCAGAAGCTTTCAACTGCAATAACGGACTATGATCTCGTACCGCTACAGGCTGATAAGGAGGGTGGCTTTGCTCTCCTGTCCGCTGGTGTATTCCGTGAAAAGGCATTGGCTGCAATTCACAAAAACTTCAAACAGGTCCCGTTTAAAGTTCGAAAACAAAAAGGAGAAGCTCTTCAAATCCTAGAAGAGTTGCATCTAGAAGGCATTGAGAAATTGGAAAAGGGTGAAAAGAGAGGCTTTCTTGAAGTTTTCTTCACTGTAAAGACCCACAAGCCTGAATTCGCGCTGCGCACCATCATGTCAGAAAAAGGAACTTGGCAACGTCTCGTTAGCCGCTACCTCCAGACAAACCTTGGCACCCAGGTAACCGATGACCCTTTCCTTGTGCGCAGTTCATCGGACGTTATTAAGCATTTTGAGGCTTTGCCCGCCCACAAGTACACCGCGTTCTCCATTGACATAGAGGAACTGTACTATTCTGTTCCTCACCAAGGACTCCTAAGAGCAGTCAGGGATAAAACCCTGTCTACAGGAGAAGTTCGCTTCCAAAATGCCGCTGGAATAAGCACTGATAATTTCATTACGCTATTAGAATTCTACTTGAAATCCACCGCAATTTCCTACGAGGGAAAGTTCTACGTCCAGAAGAAAGGAATCTGCATCGGCTCTTCTGTTGCACCCGTCCTTTGCGACATCTTCTTTTCAGTTGTAGGAGCGGACATCAGCAGTCATATCAGTGACCCTCATGTAGTTTCCATACACACTTATGTCGAAGATTTCTTGGTCATTATGAAGGACAATCCGGAACAGGATTTAGACGCTGCCGTCACGAGGATTGTGTCCGTTTTCTCAAGCCACGGCCAGGGTCTCACGTTTACCAAGAAGGTCCCTACGGACGGCCAATCCCAGGTTTTAGATATCAAGTTATTGTTTCCGGAAAAAGGTCTCTGTTGGATGTACAGCCCGCGTTCTAAGAAAGGCTTGCTACCATTTGACAGCGCTCATTCAAAGCTTGTGAAACGCGCGATTGTTTCTAACTCCCTGCAATCTGCCTTAAACAAATCTTGCCCCCACATGTTGTCAACAAGCTTTCGCACTCAAGTTGAAAGGCAAAAACAGGCAGGTTATCCGCCTTGTCTAATTTCGGCGGTTTGCGAAATGCTTTTGCAGAAAGTTAAGCAACTCACTCGCAACAGGGAGCCGGTTTCGCATTCATCAGTAACAGTAATACCGTATATTCACAAGGTGTCGCATAAAATTAAGAAAATAGCGAGCAGACATAATGTTCAGGTTGTATTCACCGCGCCTTGTAAGCTTTCAAGACTTTGTGCCATGACCAACAGAGAAAAGCGGCCGACTTGCACCATAAAACACCAAAAAAGTTCATGCAGTGCAGGACACAAGTGGTTTATGAGATACCGCTTAGCTGTGGCCTCGTTTACATCGGGCAAACAGGTCGTTGTTTTAATGAGCGTGCAAGTGAACATTCCCGAAACTTGCACAACAACGAAAGGAGCTTCCTCGTTGACCACTGCAAAAGCTGTTCTATGTGCCGTCCCGAATTCTAGAAAACTAGATTTTTGAAGAGTGGAAAAGATAAAACTGAGAGAGAGATTGTTGAGGCATATTTCTTCAAAAAGCTGGAAACAAATGCGGTAGCAGGCCTTACATTATTCTGAGCAGTGCCGAGACGTCTTTTATAGAAGGTTTTTTGTAGTTCGCAGATTTCCCTTGGTTTTGTGCTCTTGTTTCGTCCTTTCTTTCGGTGTTTTACAATTTTTTAGATTTTTAGACGCTAAGACGACTGTTTTTTACAGGAATGATGTTCAGTTTTTATCACTTTACGCTAGGCGCTGTATCTTCAGACTTCATCCCTCATTATTGTCATTGTTTTTCACGTCGTTTTATCTCATAGTCGTTCAATTCGTGCTCTTTTTCGCCTTGTTCACGCGTTTCATAAATTGATAGTGTGGACTTGTCATGCCCCTTGGATGATGTTGTTATTATTTCTGCTGACCAGAAAAGAAGTTGGCTTCCCAAGCTCTGTGTAGATAAGATTCTCTAGTGATCAGCGTTACTTTGTTGCCAGTGTTCGCATGAATTGCCGCTTGATATGTACAATGTTTACGCATTTGTTGATATGGCTTGGTTGTGGTACAAAAGGCAAGCTAGGTGCAATAAACCCCAGTTGTAAGTTGGCGTCAGTCTTGTCTTTTGTGTGCCTTCTGTGTCCCCGTTTATTGCGCCATTACCATATTTTCTTTCAACATATTCATTGTTTACTGCACTGTACTAATATGGTTATCTTATGGGGCGACAGTATGCAGGCCGTAATATATGACCTGCTCAAGAGTCAAGCAATGTCATATGTAATGGCTTTTACTGTACTCTTGATCACTGAGCATTGTTTAAGAACCCATTTGGCCGTCATGCATTGCAATGAAAACTGTGCACGAAGCCAAGCCTGCCGATTGGACGGTGAAGCCCGTTGGAACTTGAAATACCCAAAGGCCACAAAAGGCAAAGCAACTGCAAAGGAACCACCAACATACAGTACGTGGAAATTGTTTTACTTGTTATCAAAGCAGCATTGCTTCATGTCATTCTCAAATTTCTTCTCAGGGTACGCGCAGACACTCTTGAACATTGTCATGGTGGATGCAAGCAGAACATCAGAGGCCAAGAAGACTGCACTTATGCAGACCCCATCACAGCTGAGCAGTCAGTTTTCAAGGGTACCAAAGGAAGATTCTGTAAAGCAAAGGAAAACACGATTCAATAAGTAGTGTGGGCTCCTCCTTTGTTGAGAGCAGGAAATCAGTCCGCCTATCAGTGCGTATTGTCGTCCGACTCTGGCTCTCGCGTGCACGATTAGTATGGATGCTGTCGCCAACAAGCATAAAGAGTCAGAGCTTGAGAGGAACGCATAAAGCAGGCGCACTCTATCAACCATGCCATTCGAATGTAACAATAAATTCCATGTGTGTTCCAACCAACGCCGCTCAGAATGCTGCCTTCAGCCGCAACACTGAGTTAGCACTGGACAATAAAGATTTCCGTGTGCCTCACGTTCCTCTGCTGAGCTTCTAGCAAATATTATGCTGTACTTCAGTGTTTGCGTCCTTATGTTGCTGTCTTCATTTATGTACCTGTGGAATAAAACTGAATTTTTAGAGCACCTTGAGGTATGTGTTGCAAATTAAATTTCAAGGAAATCCTTTTTTTAGCTGCATTTATATTGTAAAATCTTACTATATAGTTTAGCCGGTGCATACTGACATATTTGCCTATTTATCTTAATTACATTGAGAGCATTAATGTGTAAGCTGTTTGTGCAAGATAAGAGTATTAGTCTACATGTTAACAGAATGTTACACGGACAACTTACTAAAAAAGGTCCTGCATATCTTGCAAAAGCAACTGACTAAAATTTAAGGTTTCTAAAGTTGACGTTGTTGCATGTAGTTTATGCAATAAATAAAGCCGTAATGTAATGACTGCCAACTGAAAGAATACAAATTTCAATACATGCTTGTGCCAAAACTGAGAGATGTTTAAAGTGGTAAATGAGCCACTGACGCATACTGTGCAGCATTCGTTTGTGCGTAACCATGTTTCTGCACCGCCTTAAATGGAATCCCAGAAACGCTTGAAGCTTGTATATATATACAGCATTTTGGCAGGATACTACTTGCGAACTGCGCTCAGCACACAGCTTGGCAGAATCCGCCGGTAGTTCTCCCCCAGCCTCTTCCACGTTAACCAGACTAACTGACGGTACGCAGCATACCAAGACTGCCTGCACAAAATATGTTATTGCATCAATATTTACCTTTTCGTTGTATTATTTTCTTGTCTGTTCGTAAATTTTTTGCCTTTTCCAGCTGGTTCGCATCCATGCTGAGCTAAACTCAATACCAGCACTGCCTTACTGAGGCACACAGCCTTGAACTCTTTTGAGCTCGTTACGCACTGTGTGCGTTTTGCTTCTTCCTGCTTTCTTGCACTTCCTGGCAGCAAAAATAATCCTTTTCATCCTTCATCACTGTGCAGCACATGCAGCTACACCTAAATAAAAAAAAAACTATTATATCAACCTAGTATACCAAAGCAATGTATACATTTATATTCATGAACGCTTGTTCATGGCTGACGATCAGCAATGGCGTCAGAATTCATGCAAATTTTTTTCGAGTTAGAACGGCAAAGTCGCCGAGTCGCGGTAGGCATATATCTGCCACAAGTAATTGTACTGGTTACATCGATGCGCATCTGGAGCGAATATATTTCGCAGCACACAATAGTTTTGATGAGCAGCACTGCGAGCTCCGAAACGCAGCCATAATTATTGTTGAAAAGGGCGTTCAGCATGCGAAAAAAATGTGCAGGGTTAAGTGCAGAAGTTTTGTGGTTGAGCCGTAGCACGAACATACGACAGAAGGAATAGCGCACGCGGGAGCTTCCTCCATCGTCTTGTCCCTTCGCGCTGCAGTACAGCAGTGAACCCACTCCAACTGATCTAGTTTGGCATTATTTTATAGTTCTAAAATGCCTTCGGGTGTAATTAGACATGTCACTGTAAATACATGAACACACAAACGCTTTACCCCGTGGGACTCGCGTAAGCATGCCGGCGATTTGAATTCGATCAGGTTTACACGTGTTACAAGTAGTGGTCCGCGGCTTTTATGCAGCAGCGAGTACACAGAGTTTTCACGCGATTGTCTTTTTATTGCCACTTGCACACGCACCTTCGCAAACGCAATGTACGCGCATGCACGTACTCAAACGCTATGTATGCAGGTACGCAACACATACGTACCAGTTGAGATTTCCAACACGTGAAAATGTCGCGACTTCACTTTGGCTGTCGGCGCACGCCGCGGCGTCGTCGCTTCCGCCGTTTTCTGGACACGCTGATGGGTTGAACATGTATAGTGAGACACCAAACTGTTCAACGCATCTTGAATGATCCATAATTTGCAAAACGCAGTTCTCAAGCCAGCTGAAGCAACGCGTTGCGCACCAACACAGTCGGTGCTGGCCGGAGATACCTGTAGATGACGTCACGACGATCCCGGCCAATCGCGGGCATTCGCGGCGTTCGCTGGGCGTCCTGAGGCGCTAGTGCCTGTTTTCTTCCAAAAAACAACTTTTTGCGTTGACTTCCGCCATTTTTGAATGAGATAGCCTTTTTCAGCGGACTAAAAACTATAAACCGCCGCATGCAACTCAATTTTTCCGAAAAGTGCTTCAGCTTCTCTTTAAGTGGCACATTAACATCGGTATCAGGCGTCGTTGTCGATGTCCAGGAAAAGTGGTCCACAACCCCCATTGATATCATCAGCAAAGAGAAAAATATCTTCCGAGGGTGCAGAGAATTGAACCAAGGGCCTTCAGATTGCGAGGCAATCGCGCAACCCATGGGCCACAAAACCCCGTTGCTTCTTGGCAAGTAAAGATTCGTTTAATGTATGTGTTGCCTTATAACTGTATACTAATGAGTAGGTGTGTGTTTAGAAAAAAAGGAAGCAATATAAATTAAAAAGTAAATATTTTTCGCCTTCAAAGCTTCGAAGTAGTCTCAAGTGCCCTCCGTAATTTATTCTTGCTTTGGGAGTCGCCGTGGTGGCTCATTGGTTATATAGTGCTCGGCGGCCGACCCGAAATACACTGGTTTGATCCCTACCACGGTGGTCTCATATCGGTGGGGGTGAAATGCTATAGGCTCGTGTACCGTGCGATGTCAGTGCACGTAAAGAACCCCAGGTGGTCAAAATTCCCGGATCAGTTCACTATGACGTCCCTCATTGCCCGAGTCTATTTCTTTGGGACGTTCAACCCCATAAAGTGCATCTTTGCTTTGTAGATGCTCATCTTCACAAACACGAGGAAAAAGCATGGCAGATACGAGGAGAAACTTGGTCTCGGTATGCAGAAAATCAATTTGGCTAATTATAATTACTTTTTATGAAATTACAGCTTAAAAGTAGTACATTACAATACTAAATTACCAGGCCGTAAAAGTAATGAATTACATTAGAAATTACCGAGAAAAGTAATTTAATTACTGTATTTTATTAGAGTAATTTATTGCTGGCTAGGCTGCCACAAGCTGATTTCAAGGTGATCGGACAGTGATTTTCAATGAATGAGAAATCCTGACATGATAGCATCTGCAAAAGGCCTTTTGCATTTTTAAGCATAAGGTTTGCGCCACCTTCTCTTTGATTTTTTTTCTCGCCCCCTTTTTCTTTTCTTTTTTTGATGTTATGAATTCAATGTTTTCGCAGCAAGCTTGAATTAGCACCTACGGAAAATTTGTTTGCTGGCCTGCACGTGATTGTCACTATGTCCAGGTTTTGCGCCATTTCCTAGTCCCTGGCATATATTGGCACTTTCACTTCATTAAAACTTTTGCGAATGTGCTGGCACAAATTTTGAAAAGTTGCTCTTCTAGCGCTTGCAAGTTTTTTCCATATTTTTGTTTTCCATGGGGCTGAAGTTTCGTGGCAGGTCCAGTCCGTCAACTATTTCTTAGCGTTTCAGATACTTTGTCCCGCTACATTTATGTATTGTGGAAGAGCCGCAGCTGCTCTTAAGATTCTTTGTCTCCTTGTCTTTGTGCAGGGCAGCAGCGGTGTCTTCTGCGCAGTACTACACTGCATGGGGGAAAGCATAGAAAAGTGACTAGCTTGGCTCGCACATTTTCTCTTGGTCTTTGAATGCAGCGGATGGTCAAAATTATACAAAATTATGGACATGTATACCAGGCAATCGTTTCAAAAAGTTATCCAGGATTTGCATTGTGAATAAAAATAGCACAACACGCTTAATTTTTGGTTATGTGTTATTGCAGATTGCATGAATGAAGAACACAACAGCAATTGTTCTACTGTATTTCTTTGAAGGGCTGTGGCGGTGTTAAAAGGTGTCTAGAAACCTAGAATTGTCAGAGGAATTTGCTTTACCTGGAAAAATTGGGGAATTATGAGAGATATTATCAAGAAAGAGACCAAGTCTGGGATGGTCCTAAATGAACGCAGGAGACTACTGCGAGTTTTAACGATACTGTGTGTGTCCAGCACACGGTCCGTTCTCATTGGCATGACATAATTTTGCTTCTATCGAGTATTGGGCGTGGCAGCCTGTCTGTTTTAGCTGTCTTTTTCTTGTCTTCAGTTAGTGAGCATTGTATATACCGGTTGGTTCTGTACAGGTTGCCACACTAATTAAATAGGGGCTTGTGCGTATGCACAGACACAGCTACGTTTAAAAGTATTTTTTGCCGAATAAGTCGTAGTCATAGTAATGTGCCGAATTCATGCACTTTAAGTATACTGATGCGAGGTGCCACGCCACTCTCGCGTGGCATCAAAATAGATCTGTAAATTTTGCTCTCAGGCCTTGTCAATCTTGTAGGCTACTGCAGAAATAAACAAATAGAGGCTAGTTTCTCTGCGGTTCTAGCTGTGATGACGAAGCCATAAATAGTTGTTACTTTTTGTGGAAATCGCTTGGTGCTTGTACAGTGGCGTTGATGCTGTCAAAAGTGATTCCAGAGTGTGCCTTTATTGGAAAGGCAGTGAAAGACAGTGCTTCTCACTGATGAGCAAATTAACCTTTGTCGGCCCTCTTGTTCAAGGGCTCCTTGTTGAAAGCCTGAAATAGTCTATCGCAGTGCATTGAGCAGTGTATGAAGCTCCTAAAAGCATGCAGAGTGTTTCGTTCACAAATTTTCCACAATTTTCTCAAATTAGATTTGTTTGTTTCTTCTGTGAAAGCACGTGTAATATCAGCACATAAGGCCACCACTCTTATAAACCTTTAAATGAACGCAAAAACTTTTGAGGATAATTTTAACAAACTTCCATATCTAAGATTCTGGATCAGTCAGGCACTTTTCTTCAAGTGAGAAGAGAAACAGCTGCTGAAATTCGTGAACAGATTCCTAGTTGAAATGTGCCAGAATCTGTGGGTCCGTTACGGCCAGGGATTCCAGTGTGGTGAAACCCATACACAATAGTTAATGCGGGCCGTGTCCTGTCAAGAAAGCTGAATCTGGGGCAGCTGGAGGGATCACAAGGAAGTGTGCAAAAGGTCGTCTTGTTAATGCTCTCACTCTTGTAGCTTAAGCTGCAGCTCATCGTTTTTTTGTGTCATTTTATGTTTCGCAGCAATGCCACTTCACGTAATACGCCTTTTCAGTGTCTGAACTGTGAGAAGAACAGCTTCTCCACCGCAGCCGTGGCCTCGTGCTTGAGTGCTCACCTCGTATACGGGATGTCGTGTGTTGGATTCCCGCGGCGTCAGGACCACCAGCCGGTTAATTGAATGGGAACAGTCGGTCCCCGGCTTAGTGCTCGGCTCTCTAAGGATACACCGCGTGGGAAGGATAGCCTGCGCCGCAAAATTTGCGTCAAAAGCGGGAACAAAAACGACTCCACGTGATTAAAACCAGCAGTCCAAAACTCTCACCTTGTGCCAGTTACAAACCTTACAACGTTAATGAAACGTCACTTCCCCAGCCTCAAGAGAGATGTGCTATAGCACTCTCCGCTCACAAACCCCTTTCGAGCAATGTGCAGCGGTATTTACTCGCTACCGTTGTGGCTGGCTCTCACGCATCCGCAGGTGTGCATGACGGGCTGAAAAAAAGATGGGCTTCTACCGCACGACACGGATTTAGGGTTGCTTGACGGCGGAACATATCTCTGATCCATCAAGGCAACGTTTTGGTCGAAGACCTTTTTCCTAAGCATATCACCCTAGATGAGCCGGGCACCTTGCCCGGGGAAATGTTGTACGTATTAAGAAATCGGTGGGTACCCGGTGGCACTGGGAATCGAACACAGCACCACCCGAATGTGAGGCAGATGTTGTTACCACAAGACCGCGCTTCGGTACTATGATCTTCACGAAGAGGCCGAGAAGTTAAAACCCGAAAGTTTACCGTTCGGCTGCTTACAAAGTCAGGCTATCATGTTTTTTTCCTGAACACAATTATGGCTCAGACAAATTGTACCATTCTACATGATTTCCCCTTATTCACTGAGATGCTCAATAAGCTTTAGGGTGTGATAAATGATGAGGAGGAATAAAATCTTTGTGTCAAATGTTTCTTTTCATCACTGCATTTTATCACTGCATTTTGTGGAAGCTTGTTTGTATTGTAATTTCAAAAATTCGTTTTAATATTTGAACTACTCGAAAATAAAGCATATCGCAGTACCGGCCGGCATTTCGAAAGGCCCTGGTATGCACAGCATGTGTACGAGAGCAGACGATGTAGTGCTCCCTGTGTCACAACTTTTAAATCCCACGTGACCAGGGTTGCTGCTCTTCCTCAGGAGTGACGTCATAACGCACCCCGACGTTCAGAATCTGAAATCGCGCATTATATATAATGCGTTAATATTTACTGCGCATATTTGAATCGCGGAGAACATATCACGCGCCTGGTGGGAGTATGCAATGTTTAAAACTATAAACACTCCAACCAAAAATTTGATGTCTCCGCCCCTTTAAGGTTTTGGTTTTAGCATATGGAGCTCCTGACCTCCTGTGCGCCTGTGTCAGAAGTCTTTCAGAAACCCTCTCGTTGTTTGACTTGACTATTTTCATTCATTCTTGGTCTCTGCCTTGGACACACTTTGTGTGTGGTTTCTCCGGCACATCTTGAACAATGTTCTTTTTATCCTTTTTTAAGGATCTTTCTAATGTCCATACGCAAAGCCACTACACGAGTGCGTGGGCTGCTGCTATAGTCTGTTGGGAGATGTCCTTATCTTTTTTCTCTCATATATGCATTCCATTTTTTGTGTATTTGTTTGTGGGTTTCTCTTAGTGATTTATTACTTGAGCTTTATTGTTATGAGCTTGCATACATTTTTCTCTTTTCATGGCATCCAACCCTGCGTGTTATTTACACTAGAGGAGGGACTGCAGCAGCCGACCTTGCTTGGCGTGGCATTCTCTGGTCCCAGCCACCAATTCCTCGTTCCAGGGTACTTGCTCAAGATTGCGCACACAAGTATGCACCTTGCCCTGCAATCAGAGTCGCATTAGACTCACGTTGGCCAGGACTTCTGTGCCAAAAAAAGTATTCCTACCGACATGCCTTGTCAGTAATTATTGAAGCGTATGAATAAATGCGTAACAACTTCGTGGGCCCTATAGAAAAACTCGGTTACAAAGCAGTTTTTTTAAGACCATACCCAGCCACCACATTGTTTCCTCTGATTAACCTACTCATCTTTGCAGTAAATGGTTGCCGTGTGTCGCATCAGAGTCTGAAGTGTTGCCGCAGAACCGCCTATTGCCTTCCTGTTTATGCCATTGAAGTAGAAAACGCTCCACAAAACTAATGAAAAAAAGAAATTTCACCAACATACTGCTTTGAGGCAACTGCTAAAAGGGTGCTGAAGCCCACTGAAAATGCAAATCAGGGAATGATCAGGATGACTGTGGGCACAACACGTGTCTAATTTTAAAGCATTGGAGGGCCCATTGCGCTTGCATGCTGCACAGCGAAACGGTAATATCGATATCAGATGGAATTCAGCAGCTGGAGCTTCTAGCCCTCGCAATCAAAAGAGGCAGGATTGGTTTTTCTCTTTGCAAAACAAACATCAAGTAGAACCCCGCGGTTACGCTCGCTGTTTCTATCTTTTTTCTTTTTCCTGGTGCTACGTTTTTTTTATATGATCCAGGTAGTTCAGCTGCCACAGCAGCCCCCACAACTTCAACTCGATTGCCTATACCTGTTAGATTATGCAATTGTCGCATAATTTTCTTCTAATACGTCGCGAAAGTCATCTCACTCTGGTAGTTGACACCATCCCAGAATTTGTTCAATGTGCGTGCAATGGTGACGCCAGCCAGAAAAAGCGACGTATTACACGTACACTATATAGCCGCTTGTTCACCGCTGCGTTCGGCGACTTCTGGAAGGGACCACCTGGCCAACGCCAACACACTCACAGACAATGTGATTTTTTATGCGTCTGTTGGCGCAGTTCCAACGCCGCTGATACGCTAGCGGGAACGACAGCGCAAGAACGAAACTGCCGCGGCAGACGGCACTAACAGGCTGTACGAAATGCGCTTGCGTGGGTTCGCTCCGGCGATTTTGTTTCTGCCATCCCCTTTATTCTTGTAGCCTGCACCTTAAAATACACAATTTCTAGATTCCAATAGGCATTATTCTATGGGATTAATGCGGCCACCGCGATAACAGCTAGTGAAGAGGGTCACGCGTACTGCATCTGCGCAAGCTCTAGGTATACTGCCTCGTCACAGCTAAATCCTAACGCCAGACAGCTTCTCAGGCTAACCATGACTCTTTGCAGTGCGTTTGTGAAGTTCTACGCTTGAAGAACGATCGTGAGAACCACACAGCCTTGCTAATTTCAGAGAAGCATACCGTGAATATGTCACAATGATAAAAAGAACTACAGGCAACGCTGCACAATTTTTTTTCACGCTAAACATTCGGCTACTACGTTTCCTGGCTGTTGTGTTGTTTTTTCTTTGCGCGGCCCCATGAAAAACGTGACGGCAATGTTCTGTTGCATTCAACGCTTTGTTGAATTTAACAATTACATATGAACACGAGTGCACACTGAACTCTCACCTTAGGTTGTACATGAAGTCCAAAAATTAAACTTTATATTGTCTCTGGAATTTTAAATAAAATAAGTAATGTTTTGCTGTATGTCTAATGAGATCATATCATCTTTGAAATACCAATATTCATCAAGATAATTCAGCACATTAGCATGTCAAAAATTCTTATATTTAGATATCACGTGTGCATGGCCCATAAAGCCATCCTCTCCCAGATGACAACAAATCACGTACATCACCACCTGGACGATATGACCACAGATGTCACACATGCCCATGAATGCTGATTCTATGGCTGCAGCTAAGGTTTTCGGCCACAAGATTGTGTGAAAGGGAGAGCTGATGCAAGTTGATTCCTCGAAACCGAGAAATAATCACTGGAGAAATGCATCCCAGTATGTGCACTCAAAATAACAGCTGAAATAGTTTTTATACTATGTGAAATATGTAGTAGTTACGGAAGAAGAAAATAAGTATGGCATTTATTGCAGAAAACAAAAAAAAATGCCGTTCAGCAAGTGCTTTTGAGAGTTTTCAGTTCGAAGATATATATATGCCAAGCCCAATTTATCTTCTAGAGGGTGCTCTACATGCTATAATCACTCCAAAATGATGGTCTACAGTGTGTTTTCCCGATGATGTGAAGATATAATAAATAGATTTTTTGTGTTAAAAGAGTGCGTCAAAATAAAACCTACGACCAGCAGGCTCGTAATCTAATATAAAAGGTTTAATTTTTTACCAGTTACAGTATTGTGCCTTATTTGTTCAAAGGTTAAATATAGCTGACCGTAATATCCCCATCAGTTTTTTTAGATTTTTCAAAATATGACTCTCGTTGCGGCTACAGCACATTGAGTTTACGGTGCCCGAATGGGCGTAACCTTATAGGCTAGAAGGGCTTGCAGCCACGCCTACAACAGCGTATCTAGCTATCTCCTCTACCAGTTCCCGCAACGGGCACTAAACTATATACACTTTATTCCATGTTACTGTTTTTCCATGTTCAGCCGGTGTCAAAGGAGAACTAAGAGCTATTCCTTTTAAATGAAGAATAATCGAAACTAGGGCACATCTCACACAGAAATATTACAGAAGAAGCCTTAATATCACAGACGCAATGCATGCCTGCAGGCTTTCGACTGGAATCAACCGAAAATGTAGTTTAATGTGACATATCCGAGCGGGGACCACATAGAACCCAGTGGTTTCCATAGCTAGAGACCCTTGGAAATCTGCCATGCTTATGAATTTGACGTAGTGTTGGCCCAAGACAGAAGCATTTGGCTTCTATTAAGTCCCTCACTGAAACTATTTGCCGTTATGTTTCAGGTGCAGCTAAGTTTTGATAATAGATTCACTTAGTTCTAGCTGGAACAATGCTTTGGAAGGGAAGGTGTGCCATCACATATTAGCAAACAACTCTGTTTTTTTTTTAAACTGCGGCCAGCAGGTTTTTGGTTGAGACTGTGTGATCCTGGTTCATATGAGCTGCTACTCTGCCTAATTCTCAATTTAATATGTTTCCCTTGCGTGTATGTAAATTCACACGGCATTTACCCAGTGATGGAATTTTATATCACCTTAAGTAGCTGATAAAATATTTTCTCGACCACAGCAAAGGTAGGTTTAAAGCTTCTTCAGGTAAGTGCTGTAGCAATATAAGACCCGTTTTTATTTTAAATGAAAGGTATGGAATTTTTTCAAGCATAAATATACAGTAGGAATTAAACTGTAATGCGGGAAATAGGTCACATGAATACTTATGCATCGCAAAGCTGAACTTCTCTCATTAAATGGAAGTAGAAATAATTTGCTTCTTATTAAGATGTCAGGTTGAAAGCTCTAGACATTTGTTGCTATCAAAGCTGCTGAGGCAAGAAAACTATGTAAAGCATACATTGTACCCCATTAAAGTTAAAGCATGGAAGAACATGCATCAGATGAGCCTGTGCTCAGTGCAAAAGTGATGCGGACAGCACTAAAGGTGCCAGTAGCCCCTGTAAAAGAATTTAAATGATCAGATTAGAGTATAAATCAATCATAAATCAATGTTTTGAACAATGCTTGCACACAATGTTTCAAATAAGGCCATTTATTGAGCAGGACAAAATAAAATTTACTTCACTCGTCCGGTCCTGCCTATTTATTGAAGAAGAGGCATGAATGCCTGACAATGTACTAGACATCTTTCCTATTTGTCTCACAGCCTGAGAATTGTAGATACTTCAGATAAGGCAGACTATATAATTACTGCAACAGGAATCAAAAGAAGAATCAAAAGAAGCAAAAGCTACTCGAAACAATTAATACAGGCACAACAAATACACGGTTCTTCCTTTTTGAAACATTTCAGTCATACTGATCATAGTGCAATCATTTCGGGAATGTGATTTTGCAAGTGTGCTATCAAGTAGAATTCCTTTTACATGACATGGTTTCTATTGTGCTGTGGTTAAGCATTTTCAGTCTCACCTTATCTATGCTACCGTCAGGGAAAGGCACTTTCATTCACCTTCCACACACACATGCACACAGACAACAGCGACTTTTTCACTGCCAGAAGACTGCGAGTGGTAATGCACTAAAACGTTAAAGATTAATACAAGAATTTAAGTTGCGCCTTCAGTTTGTGCACAGATGTCACAATAAAGAGCTCATTGAGTGACCCATCAAAGTTGTTGGTACATATAAGCCAGCGTGATGCTTTCCTGTGCACAGCTAATCTTTGCAGTTTCGCAAATTTCAAAGAGAAGATTTTTTTAAAAAGTTTATTTGTAAAAGTGTTGATGAGTAACTGTAAAATGCAATGAATTGATGCATGACCTAGAAACTAGAAAATGTGAGCCATTGATGGCATGAGATAGCTGTTAAAAACACATTTCACACATTCTTCAAGCTATTTTGTCGACCTGGCAACATCAACATGAAGGGCGTAAATCAAATATTGTAATACCTTATCAAAAGAGTGCTATGTGAGACTTTTTTAGAACTACCCAAAAACTTCACATTAAAGAGCAGCCAAGGAATCTTCCGTAATGTGATGTAAACATAGATGAAGCGGTCACCTCATAATAAACTACTACTTTAGTATCAGAGAATATGCCAGATATTTCATTCTGTTCACATGTTCTGTTGGTATACAGCTGCAGGAGAGAGAACCATGGCTAAGTAAAACTGCCACTCTATCTATAAACCTTCCTTCGGAAAACCATTTAAAAACATAATTTACGTTCTCCTGCGACCAATGTATTGCGGTCTCAAAGTGTGCTTGATCTGTGAGCAAAACTGTGCTGTCCATGCACTGGAACACCAAGCACCTTAACTTCTCGAGGTGAAACCATTAGTTATTAATTTTTTTAGAGATTACTGACGGTGACAGAGAATCCATTGGTTGATAGGCATCTATATATTGGCAGTTTATCACCAGGTTCGGTAAGGATATTTATTCTAATAACAAACGATCATGCAAAACATTCTTAAAGATAGCGTAAAAGGGACCTCAAAAGCTAAGTGAGTGCAGTTTGCTTGATAAAATTTGTTAGCTCACCACATCAATGATTATCTGAACATCGAGAAAGAAAGCGCATTTAAACCGTTTCTCAAATGACAAATACAGTGCATCGAAAAATTGACAAGAATTAATTCAGTTCCCCTTCTTGTAATATTGCCATACTGACGATTCGAAAGAACAGAATGTAAAAAATTTTGCCATGCATGCAAATAAGAATTTTTCTGGTATTTGGGATGCATCAATAACAGATAAGTATATCAGTAGCTCTCAATGCATTCTTTTGCCTTTCCTTGAATAGTGACCCATATAGAAAGCTTTACACATTATATAACAGCATTTCCCTGAATCTCATCAATAAAATATATCAGAATGTTTGCAAATGCACGATGATGGCATGGTAACAGTGAAGCGGGCTTGTTACACCACAACCTGCGCTAACCAGGCTATATTCCTTTTCGAGAGCCTCAGAAGATATGCGAAAGCGGGCAAAAAATTTTTAATGTGCAGATGTTGTGTTCAGTTAATCCCGTTCCCGCTACAAGCCTGAAACATTGAATGAAATTACCAACTTTTTTTGCAGGTTCATGCAACAAACCATCGGTGCATGGTGGGACCCTACCTCTTCCGTGAAGGGGCTAATCTGTGACATCAATTCAGGGTATTTTTCAATTATTAATAACAGTAACAATAATAATGCCTTATATGCATAAAACAATGTTATGTCTAAGAAAGGCTTCTAAAATGCTTCAGACGCAACTGCAGCACAAGCACTCCGATTCACATAAAGCCGACACAAAATAATCGTCTTGTGGCAACATGAGAAAATCTCATTCATAGCCTCCCTGTTCCACTTCGTATTCTTCAGTGCATTCTTTTTAAGGTGCACCTATCTCCCTGGCCATTGTTTCCTCTTCCATCTTTGAGCCATCCCTGCATGCCCCATTAGCACCAATCCCTATGCTAACCTGGACCGTTCCCTTTCCTCCCGCCCAGTTGTCTTTCAATCACAGTATTACCCACAGCCTCGGACAAGCTGATACTGGACAGTTGGCTTTGGGGACCCTGGCACAGGATGTCCATGGCGCTTCGCGTTTTGTCATAATAAAGCGGTTTCTCTTTGTCTCTCACACACACACGCGGCTGCTGCAGCATTCGGCCGTTGTCCTCCATGATTGGAATGTTGATGTTCGTGCTGCAGTTACGTCCAACCTATCAAAACAACATGCCTAAAACATCGTTTTCCGCCTAATATATTTTCTTTACTGGTGTTTATATCGGAGTACTTGCCTATGTTTTGGCTTGGTGGGTGCTATTTATCAAACTTTCTTCCCTTTGTATAAATTAAATGATTTATTTCTTTTTCTGATGTCTTTAAATAATGCTGGTCATTCGCCTACTTTTTGTACCGTACATAGGAAAGTTTATCACTCTCTTTTGTTCTGCTATTCAATATTCATGTAACGAATTAGTGTGTGCAGTTTATGTCCAAGTTGAAAGAGCGCGCACTTGTCTGCGGCTGGCTTTATGGGGTTTATTGTCCCAAAGCGACTAGTGGTGTGAGGGACGCGTTAGTGGTGGGCTCCAGATAAATGCGATCACCTGCGGTTGTTTAACATGTACTGACTTATCGCGCAACAAAGACAGTAGCATTTCATTTTCACTGAAATGAGGCAAACAGAGACAAGAACAAACCTACAACTTTTAGGTCAGCAGCTGAGCACCATAATCACTAAGCCACCTCGACGGCTTGTCCAGCTTTTAATTTAGTGTTTTGGCAAATACATTGCATTCGTCATCGCCTTTTGGGTCACCTCATCAAGCCACTAAGAGCAATAGCTTATTGTGGCTGCTCCCTCTTTGCACGAAAAAAAAATTCGTTCTGAATTTGAAAAACTTTATGTATTAAAATATTTCGTTTCATCCCCTTAATTATTTACACTCAAGGCTCAAGGGCAATATTTAGAGAAATGGGTGAACTGAACTAATGATTAACGCAACAAGTCAGTTACAGCTTTACTTAGGGTGATGTTATTGACGATAACAGCGATTAAGGGAAAAAAGATGCTTGCAATCGTCACTTGTGTGTTGAAAAAATCAATTGGAATATATATTAGTATGACACGAGAGAACAGTCTTTAAACATGTGATCATTACGTGATAAAATGTAGGGCTTGTTGAAGTGCTCATGAAAACCTGAACAGTGCACAAGCGGAAATAAGTAAATGTTGTAAAAGAGAAAGCAAGACCAATTGTAGTGTTCAAAACTGAATGGTAAACAAAAAGAAAACAGGCAAAAATTTGTAATAATGCAAAAGAAATATCAATATTCAGTCATGACAAATTTGGCATCAGAGGACATTTGTACTGGTAAAAATATCTTCACATCCTAATATCTCTTCCAAATTTCACAAAGGATTGTGGACAATTTTTGAATTTGCGGTAATATAATTATTTTGATCCAAGTTTATTGTTAGCCTTCGCTGCTTTGCCAATCCCAGAGAGTGCTAAAATTTTTCTCAAAACTTGTTATATCTCTAAGAACAGTTTGAAGCATTTTACGTATAACATGACCAAGTTGAGATTTCATGGCATCGTCGAAGGTGTCTACCACTCATATTATTAGGCGAGCAAGAGCTTAATTACAAACTATCCCACACTAAAATAATGTAGAGCGGTTTATTGGCACGTTGGAAGCGCCGGCGACGAAGACCTTAGCACACGTAATCTACGAGCCAGCGAGGCGAGAGACTGGGAGAGAAGCGGCAGCGTTCCAGCTCGAGCATCCGACGGGCTTCCTCTTCTTTACCTCAGTAAACGAGAGCGCAAGCGCTTCTTCGTCGTTGGCATTGGTGCTGGATCATGTTCTTCGTTCCAACTGCCCCGGCGGAAAAAGTGAGCCACCCTGGCGACTCAAGGCGTGGAGACGACGAGGTGGCTGTAATAATGCTTCAAGCGGCTGACATGAACGACGTCGAGGCCACAGCGGCGATGGTTCGAAGAAGGTGTCACCGGTTCAATAATGTAGTTGACAGATGACGTACGCTCTAAGATGCGGTAAGGGCCGAGGTGCTTGGCCAAAAATTTGGACGTAGCCGGAACAGAGAGCCATACCAGTGAGCCAGTGGAGAAATGAACAGCGGGTGTGGCTTAATAGGAATCATGGTGGCGGAGGCCTTGACGTTCGGCGGTGAAGGAGCCAGCGAACTGGCGGCACTGCTCAGCATGGATGGTAATGTCAGAAAGGGAAGTATATTCCGAACTGTCGGGATTGTAGGGAAGGATTGTATCCAACATACTAGAAGGTTCGCGCCCGAATAAAAAAAAGAAAGGGGAAAAGCCAGTGGTTGCTTGAGAGATGCTTTTATATGCATAGGGGACGAATGAAAGAACCTGATCGCAATTATATTTGTCGGAGCAAACGTACATGGCGATCATGTCCCCAAGAGTCCGGTTGAATCGTTCGGTGAGGCCATTGGTTCGAGAGTGGTAAGTAGTAGGGGTGCAGTGGACTGTGTGGCACGCAGCGAGAAGCTCGCGAAGAACTTCAGACAAGAAAACACGGCCGCGGTAACTGAGGAGTTCTCGAGGAGCGCCGTGACGCAGAACAAAGTGATGTAGAAGGAGTAAGGCTACATCGCCATCAGCAGCCGCAGGTAGGGCAGCGGTCTCAGCATGCCGAGTGAAGTGGTCCACGGCGACTATGATCCAGCGATTCCCAGCGGTCGTGAAGGGTAGGGCCCATATAGGGCGATGCCCACACGATCGAAAGGGGGAGCCGTACATGGTATTGGCTCTAACGGGGCAGTCGAAGGGGGAGGCGTCGACTTCCGCTGCTGGCAAGCAGTGCAGGAGCGAACGTAGCGACGAAGTGGTACATGCCCCGCCAATAGTGTCTCTGGCGTAGTCGCTAGTACGTTTTCAGCGAGCCAGCGTGATCGCTCTGAGGGTCGGCATGGTGGTGTTCACAATTCTCAGATCGGAGATGTCGCGGAATCACAAGAAGCCACTTTCGGCCGTCTGGACGATACTTACGGCGGTACAGGAGATCGTCGCGGAAGGCAAAATGGGAAGCTTGGCGACGAAGGGGCCGAGCGACGGAGGCCGTAGAGTGTGCGCGAAGTACGCCGAGCAAAGATGAAATCCATGGATCTTTGCGTTGTTGAAGGGGCATGTCCATGGTAGTGAGCGCTTTGAGCGCGGAATCAGATATTAGCGAAGAAGGCACAGGAGAGGGCAGTCGCGAGCGTGACAAGGCGCCTGCGTCGGAATGCTTGTGGCCCGACCGGTAAACTACGGTAATGTCGAATTCCTGATGACTGAGGGCCCAGCGGCCAAGGCGCCCTGAGAGATCTTTGAGTGAGGCCAACCAGCACAAGGCGTAGTTGTCAGTGACGACGGTGAACGGACGACCATATAAGTATGGGCGGAATTTCGCTAGAGCGCACACTACGGCGAAACACTCCTTTTCCGTCACGGAGTAGTTCGACTCAGCTTTGCTGATTGCACGGTTGGCGTACGCAACGACGTATTCAGAAAATTCGGGCTTGCGCTGGCAAAGAACAGCACCGAGGCCGATTCCGCTTGCATCGATGTGTACCTCAGTAGGAGCACTGGGGTTGTAGTGTCGAAGGATAGGTGGTGAGGTTAGAAAACGACAAAGCACAGCAAAAGCGTCATCGCAGGCCTAGTCCCACGTAGACAGGTCGGCGGGAACATTAAGAAGTTTCGTAAGGGGCGCGATGATAGAGGCGAAATTGGGGACAAATCTCCGAAAATAGGAGCAGAGACCCACAAATCTGCGCACCTGTTTTGTAGAAGTCGGTTTAGGGAAGTCAGCCACAGCATGGAGTTTGTCAGGATCTGGCAGGACGTCGTCTTTGGAGACGAGGTGGCCGAGTACTGTCAGCTCTCGGGCGCCAAAGTGACATTTTTTGAGATTAAGTTGAAGACCAGCACTGGTGAGGCAGCTCAGTACCTGACGTAAGCGCTTGAGGTGCGCCGGAAAATCGGGCGAAAAGACGACATCATCTAAATAGCAGAGACAGACGTTCCCCTTGAGGCCGCGCAAGATGTCCATCAGTCGTTCAAACGATGCGGGAGCGTTACACAGGCCGAATGGCATCACTTTCAACTCCTAGTGTCCGTCAGGGGTGACGAACGCCGTTTTTGGATGGTCGGACTCGGCCATCTGGACTTGCCAATAGCCGTAACGGAGATCTATAGAGGAAAACAACTCGACGCCTTGCAAGCAGTCAAGGGCGTCATCAATACGTGGTAGCGGGTAGACTTGTTTGCGCGTAATTTTGTTAATCCGGCGATAGTCCACGAAAAATCGTATCGAGCCACATCCTTCTTTTTCAACAGGACGACTGGGGATCACCAACGACTAGAGGATGGTTTAATAATGCCGCGTTGTAGCTTGTCGTCAACTTGCGCAGTTATAGCGTGGCTCTCAGGAGGCCACACGATAGGGGCTAGCGGAGAGGAGCATGGGTGGCGGTGTCAATGTGGTGCTCGACAGTGGTCGCAAGGCCCGAAGAGGTGGACTGGTAGTCAAGCAATGAGCGAAACTGGTTAAGCAGGGCAACGACCTGCGCTCGGTGAGCCGTGTCGAGAGCGCTGTCAATGGAGTGGTCGACAATGTCCGAAGACGGCGGGTGATCTGGAGTAGCCCGGCATAGGGTGAGGGCAGCGACGTCAGCACTAGAGGAGGTCACATCAGTGTCCAAAGAAGATATCAAGTCAACGGTTTCAAAATGGCCGAGGCACTCGCCACGGATCATGGAGAACGCGGAGAATGAGGTGTTAGAGACCAGGAATCCGACAGCACCGTGGTGAATGCTGATGACGGCAAAGGAAGAGATAAGTGTCGGCGAGAGGCAAGGACGGGCGAAGGCGTGAAGAGAACAGTGGCCTCAGAAACACAGGCGGCGCAAACAGGGACGAGCACGGCAATGCGGGGGGGGGGGGGGGGGGGTATGGTAGTGTCCTCAGCGGCAACAAGCTTAGCAGCACGGTGAATCGGAGGCTCGTCGAAGGGCGCATCGCAAACCGGAGAGAAGACGACATGCGCACGGGCACAGTCAATGACGGCACTGTGGAGGGACAGATAATTTCATTCAAGAATGACGTCTTGGGAGCTTGTAGGGAGGACTAAAATTTCGACAACACAAAAACATGGGCGATGAAGACGCGTGCTGTGCAAGCGGCAGAAGGATGGAGCTCGATCATGCTGGATCAGAAGAATAGAGCGTTGGTGCTGGATTATGTCCTTCGTTTCATAATCATTAAATTGCAAAATCAAGTAGCCTGAGTTGAAGGATGCATTGTGCTTCAGTAAGTTCCAGTGGTTCACGTTAAGCTGGTCCCAAGACGTGATTCCAGCTCTTGTAAGAGCACTTCAACAAACCTTAACAGAAGCATAAAGTTGGTGTAATAAGTGATATGAAACTGTGGCTGCCCATGCGCATGTCGAGGACCTCATACCAATAGCAAGTACCATACATAAATATCGACAAAATACTAAGATTTAATAAAATGAACACAAGCTTTTCCTTTTGCCAACCAATATGAATTTGCCAATTCTGAGTCTCTGTGACACTTATCGCAAAGTGAAGCATTTACAGTTATTCTGGTCATATGCATTTCTTACAATGGGACCTGTTATTAATAAAGTTGGCTTCGATCTGAAGAAAGCATATTTGTCTGAACAATTAGGACACACAAACAAGGAATGAAAATATGAGAAATGAACTCCAACAAACCAATTTATTTCATACTGAGAATGAGCGTTCATGTCTCTTGGTGTTCCTGTGAGGTGTTGCTCCTTATTCTGGAATCTAGTGCTCCCCAGTGTCAGTATGCACGACCAACTAGCCCGCTACAAAGCTTTACTGGCATTTCATTTTCTTTTCATATTATTATGCTATTATGTCCAAGCAGCTACAACTGAAGCTAGCTGGAAGTACATCCTTGAAGGTATTAGTGAGCGCTATCAAAATACAGAAACGGTGTTCGCCCCTTTCCGTATTTTGATAGCGCTCACCAATACCTTCAAGGATTATATCCAGAATCCTAATCTCTTAAAAGACGATCAGTCTCACAGGCAAGCGAATGTGCTTTAAAGGGGGGGGGGGAGGGAGTATGCTTCATTGAAATGCCATCTAGCATGACCTACTGACAGAAGTATCCCCACAGAACACAACTGCAGTACATCATTTATCTGGAATAATTTTTTCTCCCACCCATTCTTTCTGCCTACACAAAAAGTGCGTGGAATCAAGCAGGCAGCTTAAGAGAAGTGGTGCAAAACAGATCCCGAACCAGCTGGCGAACATGTTTTTTGTCGTCAGTTGTGCAAATTATTGTGGGAACTGAGCACAACTGCTGTTAGCTTAGGTGCATAGGGCACACTTTGTCGTGGAGTTTCCATTTTGCATTAAAGATAGAATGAAGCCTGGGTCACTGACCATGCTGAACACGTTGATTTACATTTCGGAACCCTTACAGGTTTCTTATTCCCAATGAAGGACCGATCTTGAAAGAAGCTTATGTAGAACTTAACTAATCGGCGCAATGACTTTGCATAGGCCTGGTGAAGGTCTCTCTTTGTTTTCTCGGGATTATTCTTCATGACTGTAGTATACAGCCATGTCTGTAGGTCCAGCCACGCTTACAAATTTGTTTCAGTGGCAATAATTTCCACATTATCGCAAGCAATTTCACGCCCTGTTTGCGCATGTTCTGCCACAGCACTTAAGGCTGTTTTATTCTTGCCAAAATCACTGCAGTGCTCTTTGCCGCCTTCGTAGATTTCCTGTCTCCCCCATGTAGACTGACCTACAATCGTCGCATGGCATCTTGTAAATGATTCGAGGAACTTCGAACGAGGCAAAACATCTTTAACATTTGCAAGATTCCCGCGCAATTTAATAACACACAGGCAATATTCCCCTAGCGCCTTTCGAAGGCTAGTGCCCTTCGCTTATGTCTAGAATGTAGAGAGCCTTAGTATGAATACAATGGTCGGATGGATAGATAGATGGATGGATGGATACGACTGAACTCTTAATCGTGGTGTGGTTCAAGCTACCTAGATATGACTTGTGAAATTTTACTCTTGTCTTGATTTTAGCCACCAATCAGATAACTTTCGCTTGGTAAATTCTGTCTGCTTAAAATGTAATTTTCTTCACTGTCTTTAGACCCCAATGCTTTGAATAAATCAGCTCCGCTGCTTACCACTGCAGGGTGAAGCTCTTTACAGAGAAGCATAAAGTGTTCAGCCGATTCCTCCTCCTCTCCGCACGCAATGCAAAACACTTCTATCTCGTGGTACCTGACTCTATGTTTCAGTCCGCAAAACTCCAGTCCCGGCCTCAACCAACAAAAAGCTTCCCTTACAATTATCATAGATATTTTCTTTGGCAATTTCCTGCTTAAAGATCCTGTATGTTCCCAGTGCCGATTTCGTCAGCATCCCTGTTTTCCGCAGAGCGCTCTCTCTGTTTCTTTAACCTTTTTCTTAACCAATAATTACTGATTTGCCCCCAACGACCGTCCAGATATTTGCTTGTGAATCTTCTAGTTCGCTTTCTCCACTTCGTGTCAACATTCCTTTTGTACAGGTATCTGAAAACTTTCCTAGCCCACTGCTTTTCCCCCCTTTTTCTTAATCGCTCCTCAAATGCCATCTTACTACTAGCTTCTCTGGTCTCTCGAACAACGCCCATCGCATATCACCTTGTGCCCCTTCATTTAGTGTATTGCATTGTTCTCCGAAAGCTAGCCTCCCTACGCAGCGTAGTTTGATTTCTAATCTTGCTTGAACATTTGGTCTCATGTACAGGACCGCATTGCCGAAAATCAGACTAGGAACCATCACCCCTTTGCAGATCCCGCTTACCACTTCATACCTAAATTAATTCTACACTGCCAAATTTTTCTCGCCAGCTGCATTCCTTTTAACTTTCTAGCTTTATTCATTCACCGTTTCGTCACCCCTTTATTTAGCGTTATTTATCCACATCCCAACATACTTGTACTCATCCACAACTTCTAGTGTGAACTCTTGTATTCTATGCTTGCCGCCCTCCCCATTGAATATCATGACTGCAGATTTTTTTCTTACTAAACTTCAAACCTAATCTATCTCCCCCTGTACCACAGACGGTAATAAACGTCTGCAAATCTTCCTTGTTGTCAGTTATTAGCACTACATCATCCGCGTACATCAGTCTTGGTAATGACTATTTAATTCATTCTCCATGCGTGAAAAAAGAAGGGTTGAAGCCTAGTCTGCTCCTCTCTAGTTTGGTCTCAAACCCTTTCAGGTAGAGCAAGAGCAACAAAGGAGACAGAGGATTTTCTTATCTAAGCCCCCGCTGTATCTCCATAGGCCCCGACACTATTTTTTCACCAAGTGTAGAAAGCTGGGCTAGTTGGTTGTTTGCATTATTTTAGAACATGGACCGCTGTGTAAATGAAGACAAGAAGGCAGCCTGCAGAATAAAGCACACCCAACCACTTGTTAAATGTGAGGTTGGCGTGGTGTATAGAATTCCCCTCGCCTGCGGGCAAAGTTACATCGGCCAAAATGGGCGCTGTCTCAACGAGTCCTTGCAAGAGGACCGCCGGAATATCGAATCGGTAAGTTGCGGGGGCCATTTAGGTGCCCACATTCGTCGTTGCTTGCACAAGTGCCGGCATGCAAAGCGTTTTTGACGGATACACGTGTACTGCGAAAGATCGGGACACAGCGAAGCTGGGTAATTTTCGAAGCCCTATGTATCTTGAATGAAAAAGATAAATGTGTCAGTGCCCCATCTGTCTCGCTCGAAAAAAGAAAATTGATTATTTACAGGCAAATGTTATTGTAGGTTCAGGCAGGTAAAAAGAAAACGAAAAAAATGTCTGCGTTGTGCTCCTGTACGGAGTTTGTGATTTGTCTTTGTTTAGTTTAGATCCATTCGTCATTTGTGGCCTGGCGTGTGTTGATTGCTTTGAACGGTTGGTGGCGATAGCGGCGCTTCTCTGTATATAAAAGTCCTGCAAGTGTGCAATAAATTTCAGTTGAAGTGCGGTGTTCGTGTTGTGTTCTCCTTTCGTCATTTTCTCTTGCGCTGGTACCATGTTCTATAATAATACAATTTTTCCATTTTATAAGCATTCTTCTACCTTTATATATACCTTTCAAAAGATTAATTACTCCATCTTGCACATCCAATGTGCCCAGTATGTCTCACAAATCCTCTTGAATAACGTTCTCGTAGAATCTCCTGACATCCAGAAATGTCAGCCTTAGGGGCTTGTGCTCCTTTTAAGCAATCGCTATACACCGCTTCAATGAAAAGAGATTGTCGCCCTCTAACCTCTTTGTTTCCGGAACCCATTTTGTAGCTCCCCAAGCACCCCCTCGTTCTCCACCCAAGCCTCAGTCTGTCCTTCATAATCTGCATCACCACCCTATAAACCACACACTTCACTGTTCTGGGACGGTAGTTGCTTATGTCAGCTTTGTCTCCCTTTCCCTTATATGTGATGTTCATTCTACTTGATCGTCATTCATTAGGGGCTTTTCAATCTACTATCAATTTTTTCACTACCTCTATTAATGTTTGCTTAGATTTTGGTCCTAGCTTCTTTATTAACATAATTGGAATACCATCTGGTCCTGTCGACGTGCCGCTAACAACCTTCTCTTGTCGTAACGCGAGCGCATGGTTGCGCTCTCTGGATGGCCACTTTATCCGACACGGCCAGCATCGAAGAGAAGTGGCAGATGACGCGAAGCGCTCGCCAAGGTTCAAATTCTCCTTCGCAACTCGGCTGCGATGAGTGGCCGTGTCGGACGAAGTGGCCCTCTAGGCAGTGCAGCCACGCACTCGCGTGTTCATGGTAGGCGACCCTGTACGTATGAAACCGCTGCTCACTTCGACTGACAAATGTCGTATTTCAGACCATTGCCACACGCTGTAATAAATTCACATCACTCACTTGCTAATACTCTGCGCAAATGTGGATAAAAGCTCGAAACGTTGAGCGCACATATGCCCTCTCGGCCTACTCATAAATGACGCGAAATGAAACTATATTCATATGGTCAATTAAACACAAAATTTTTCTGAGAAAGCTTCGAAAAGGGCCTCATTTCGATGGAGCACCTTCGAAGGCACACGCACTGCACAAGTGGGAGAACACAAACGACGCAAGCAGTCAAGCGTTCTTTCACAATGAAGCAAGCGATCACAATGGTAACGATGAGCCACACCACATGTCAGAGCGTCCAGAGGCCAATGAAACAAGCAATTTATGCAAAACGCCCGCACGGCCGAGATTCAGAAATCACAAATGACGCCAAGCCAATCCATCCATAGGTGAAAATCACGCTTCCGTTATTACTACCAGGTGAATATAACGCCGGCTATTCTCTAGACGTCCGACAAGACGTCTAGTGTGACGTCTAGGAAGCCGTCTACATGTCCACATAATTAAACTTGTCTACTGCTCATGCCGCCTCGCGGCATAAAAAGGTAACTTTCGCTTATGAACAGTTCCACTGTAATTTTTCTTAAACTTTGCAGTGACGGTCATCAAAGCGCGTTTTCAACAGTTGCATTTTTCGCAACAATAATTTGGGGCGTAAATCAGACTGGTGGCAGCGCTTATCGGCCAGTCTACTTGTAGCAGACGGTAGTGTCCGCTCTCCGAAGACGACGCTAAAGACATATGCCATTATTCTTTAATTATTGACGCTATTGTTGTTGTTGTCCTCAAGAGGATAATGCTCCTCGAATGTGCTCGTCTAGTCAACCCTGTAAAAATAAAAAAGAGCACGAAAGACTGTAACCACAAAATAATATGCGCGAAAGGTGATACTGCAACAGAAAAACACATGCTTGCCATTAAACTTGCTCTCTGCCGTCCGTGCTGCTCGGCGGAAACGAACAACCTTAATACAGTACAGAGGTAGAGAGCTTTAATCCTGCACAGACTAAAGTCAATTCCCAACATGCAGGTGTGCGTTTTGAGTCTGTAGAGATAAAAGAATGGGCATACACGAAAGAGTTGAATCATCTAACACAGAAACAGAAAAACACATTTGTAAATTGTTAGGCTAGCAGTCTTAACGCCGGCGAAGAACCCAATGACCGCGACGAGTTTTGGTTCATAAAATCAAGGCACTAAGAGCCTGCATTGTCAGATACAGACCATGTAAACATCCACGGCTGTAGCAAATCTCTCAACTGCACAATTCTCAAATGCGTGAATCACTGTTTGGAATCGCACGTTCAGGAAGACTGCTTAATTAGCCACTAATTGGCGCACCAATTAACATAGAGTAATGAATCACACTTGAAGGACGGCGCCTGTCCATACTCCGGCTGCAGTCCAACGCCCGCGAAGAGCACGACTCACTACGCGTACGTCAGCTTTGCCATCTTTAGACAGGAAGTTAGCCTGCATTGATGTTGACATCGGCGAAGCAGATTTTTAGACTGCTTCGTGAAAAATGGAACGTGTCCCAAGGTGGCGGTGGTGGTGACTGCTGTAATCAGGTCGAAATAACGCTAGCGGTATTTCAACCCTTTACGCCGCAAAGAGGTTGAAGAAAAGACGTCACATTCGGCATTTTTTATGCGGTTTAAGCCATGTTTGAGTCTAGCCAAGGAGAAAAAGGAGCTCAGAAGAGCGGCCTCCAATTCTACGTCCAGGTCCGGGTCAAGGTCAAAGTCTACGCAGCGTCACAACTCGTGAGGCCATACGGAAAGGAAGAGTCAAGAGATCATAAAGAGCGGGGGCCACCAGGTCGGTCTCCATTGCACTTCAAGGGGATCCACCTGCATATCAGACACCATGCACCCTGGAACGCGGACCTTCTCAGAAGCAAGAAGACTCAATAAGCATAGTGAAGGTGGACTATACTGGGTTGCCATCATCCTTACCCACAAACACGATATCTAAGGAATTTAACGATATGAAAGCAGAAATTATACAGCTAAAAAAATCAGAACTTGTGTAGCAAGCTGAACTTAAATTGGTCCGCCTGCAGTCACAAGCAAGTCCCGATAAAACACCCGAAACCCCGCCAAACTCACAGTCAGTTGATGAGCGCGTCATTGCTGAGCTGAGGGCTGACAGAGAGGAGCAGGAGAAAAAGTTTTTACATCAACTCCGCCATTGCCACAGTTCGAGACGAATTAAAATCTAAACTCACCGAGTGCAACTCCCAAAATAGGAGATCCAAATATGCCGACAGGCACCCCCTTTCAGAAGAGGACGAATAATAAGGACCATAGCACACAGGGGACAGGAAACAATAATTTGGCAATGGAATTGTCGGGGATTCAAAAAGGAAAAGCAAGCCTTCAATTTTTTATCGACACATCAGAAACGACACCTGCTCTACTTCAAGAAGCAAATACGGTCCTCAGCATGAAGGGGTACAAAACTTTCCAAGGAGAAAACAGCCTTGGAATACTTTTTCACAAGGAGTCTACCGCAACGCTGCAAGAACCGCTAGCCGAAAATATCGAACATGCTTACGTTGAAATTCTACCCCAACACGTTGGATTCCGCAGTTTGCAAATACTGAAGTGTACAGTCGCCCGACGGACTCATGTCGTCAGAAAGCCACGCTATATAAGAATTTTATCAACAGGGCAGGTAAGGAGCTCTTGTCATAGCCGGTGATTTAAATGCTCCCCTTCAAGCATGGGGATATAACTTTAACATCCCGAAAGGAGAAAGGATCCTTGATATCGCTAACAGAAAACGGCACACAATCTAAACGGATCCCCTGCAGCCCACCAGTGTGGGCAATAGCGTCCTCAGAGACACCTGTCTAGATCCCTACACTTGTGAAAAAAAGGCCGCCAACGTCTGGAAGGCGTTGAAGTAATGAGCGTTAGCTGTTTGGTTTACTCGACGTTGAAAACAAAGAACGCCCCTGTTGTCGAGTTACGCTCCCTCAAGATACGTCCCAAAGAAACTTGCTTCGTTTGGGGGTCAAGGTGTGCCTAGAATTTGGTTTGCGGTGCGATATGGTAACGCTTCAATTAGTAATTGCATGTATACCATGTTTACACATTGTATATTTGTGGCTTAATTTCCATACTACAACCCATAGGGTTTATTTATTTGCCTACCAAATTCGGTACACAGCTGTCCCCGGATGGGTGCCCCTTGTCGGAGTATACATAGAGGAACGAATGTATACAGTTGCTTTGCTGGGACCGCTTCCGGGGCCTCCTCGGCAGCCTCCCACTCCAGGCAGGTGCCTTTTCCCATGTGGCAAGGTGTGCGGCTGCAGCCGCTATCACCTGCGACGTCCCCCCTGTCCAGCCCGTTGCTGACCTCAAGCTCATCCACCTAAGGGCCCAGTGACGGCAGACAGATACAAGGGCCCTCCGCACTGAGAGAGCCTAGGACTGGACTGCATACAATCGTCTAGATGTCGCCTGCAGACGCCAACACAACAGGCATCGCAACGAATCTTGGGAAGGCATCTGTGCCTCCCTCGTGACTACCCGCAGCCCAGGCAGGCCTTGGCGGCTCTTCCGCTCTCTCATGTCCCCTCGGTTCCAACTCAACGCCCATCTGGCCATTGCTTTCTCCCTGGGTATATCTTGCCAGGAACTGGCGGAACGGTTGCCTGACACCTTTTCCCCTGCGGGGAATTTCGGCCACCAACCCATGCTCCTGCTCTAACTGGCCCACACCAAGGTTCACAACCTCGAACAGCAGACATAACCACTACTTCAACTGCGCCCTTCACCCACCTTCAGCTTTCTACAGTGCTCAGCCGCTCCAGGCGACGCACAGCCACGGGCATAGATGGCTTCACATACCAGATACTGCGTAATCTCGGCGAGGATCACCTGGCTAGCCTGCTGTCCTCCTTCCACGCGGTGTGGCGGACAGGGATCCTCCCCGATGCATGGAGAACAGCCCTGGTCGTTCCTGTCCTGAAAACAGGCAAGTCGCCATCGGCCATCAGCTCCTACCGGCTGGTGTCCCTCACTTTCGTTCCTGGAAAAATCATGGAGGCCAAGGCCCTGGAACGCCTGTCATGGTTGAGCAACGTCACCGGCCACTTCCCGGAACAGCATTCAGGCTTTCGTCACCATTGCTGCACCGCTGACTCCATTGCAGACCTGGTGTTGACCCTGGAGGATGCAAAGCGCAACCCCCACATAGTGTTTCTGGCTCTCCTCGACATACGAGGCGCCTTTGATAACATCCGGCTCGAGGCCATACTGGAGGCCCTCAACAGCATGGGCATCTCCGACAAATTCCTCCAGTATGTCCGGGGGTTCCTGGCTGTCTGCCGGAGGTGTGTCCACCTGCGCAGTGTCACCAGCTCTCTGCGGCACATCTGGCGTGGTGTACCTCAAGAATCGTCCTTAGCCCCATACTCCTCAACGCCGTCTTGGTTCTCCTGCCCGGCTTCCTGCCAAAGGACCTCCGGCTGCCCATCCACGTAGCAATCTACGCGGATGGCATTGCCATCTGGTGCCGTGAGCCCCGCAGATACAGGGTCCACACCATCATGAATGCCAAGCGGGCCATCGATGCTGTCGAGGCTTTCCTGGAGCTTGCTTAGCATCTTGCCTTAGCATCTCTCGCAGCAAAACCCAGGCGATGCTCCTGAACACCAGGGTTGGTGCCCGCCCTGCCCGTACCTTTCTCCACGTTGGTGGCCGTGACCTCACCTGGAGCCGACAGGTGAAATACCTTGGTGTGCTCATCGACGCCCGACTCATACGGAGCCCGGGAGCGCCACCCTCTGGCCCTGTCTTTTAGGGTCCAAGGGGCCATACGGTTCCTTTTAGCCAAGGGCAACGGCATCACCTCCAGGCTGCGACTCCAGCTTTACCAAGGCATGGCCATCCCGCAGTTCACCTACGCTCTACCTCTTGTCCGGCTCACTGTGGGCCAACACTTAGCCATTGAGCGCAAACTGCGGGCGGCCATACGCCTATGCTTGGAGCTCCCTCGCTGCTCTCCTGTGGGTGCCACCCCGGCTGAAGCAGGTTGTTCATGGCCTTTGGAGCTTCTCTCCAGGCACACCTCCCTCCGCCACATAGAGCGCCCTCACAACGCGCCCGACGGGCGCCCCCTCTTGGACCGCCTTCTCACCGGGCTTAACTCCAAAATGGGTCAGGTGGCTCAGGATTTCGAAGACCAAGTTGAGGGACATCCGGAGACCTCCCCCCTCTCTCCTCGCCCGGACCTTGGACACATCTACGGGGTCCATCTCTCCCTTCTTGTTTCCCGGACAAGGCGGAACTCTGCTGCTGTGGGCCTACGGCAGGAGGTCGCTGCTGCTCTGCAGGCGGAACCCCCTCGCACTGTCCCTATCTTCACGGATGGCTCTGCCCTACCAGGACCCTCCCCATCTGCGGCTGCAGCCTGCACTGCCCCATCGCTCCTCGTCAGCAAACAGGCCAGACTCCCATTTGTGGCCTCGTTCACAACCGCCGAACTAGCCGCCATTCATTTGGCTTCTGATATCTTGAGCGAGCGCCCTGAGGTCAAGAAGGCAGCCTTCTATACTGACTCTAGGGCAGCCTTCCAGCTCCTCCAGAGGGCCTTCAAGGGCCGCCCATCGCCTACAGGCTGTCTTGGCGGCTTGACGCATTTTTTCACCAGGGAAACCCGCATCTGGCTGACCTGGGTGCCGGCCCATGTCGGAGTCCAGGGCAACGAGGATGCCGACTCCCGGGCCAAAGCGGTACACTCCCCTGTAACTCTTCTCTCCAGGAATTTCTGCCCTTGGACCTAGCAAGAAGCATACTGGATCGTCACCTCCTCCTTGACCACCCAGATCCCAGGGTTGCTAATGGCCATCCAACACACCCACTTCCATCTGTTGGCCTGGATTGCAAAGAGCACAGCTTCCTCCTGAGACTCAGGGTAGGCTCTACCAATACCGGCTCCCGCCTCTTGCGCCTTGGCCTCTCCGTCTCCCCTGGGTGCACCCTCTGCAATGACCCAATGGAGACAGCCCAGCATCTCCTATTTGAGTGCCCTGCCAATGTGCCCTCAAGGACAATCATGGAGGCGGGCTATCGCTCCTTGGGCCTCCCCTGCTGTTCAGTGGATCACCTTCTCTTCCCCGGCGTCCACTATCCTGCCAAGGCCTTCCAGCACCTCTTCTCCTTCCTGGAGGCCACCGGCCTCTCTGGCCGCCTCTAGGCCTGAGGGGGCAGCACATATCAACTGGCAAGATCATTGCGGCTGCGCGCCTACCCTCTCCTTTCAATCTTCTTCCCCTCCCCCACCTCCTATGACACGCAGGCAGTGGGCGTGGAGGGTAGCCCTCTAGTAGACAAGACCGTGTCTTCACACATTCCATTCTTCCTACATCCACAGAAGACAGAAGAACACATATAGCGGTGCCGTAACGGGAGAGTTTTCGTCCCGTTATAGTATATTTTTGGAGAGATCGGGAAGAGATGGGACGGCACAGCCAATATTAACGGCCGCATGTTGAACTCGATAAGCTGAAACTATACCTTCATTGAATCCACTGACGTCATATTCACATAGTTTCACCGCTATCCAGCATATTTGACAGTGAGGTCATCATTGGCATGGAACAGGGGGTTGTTTCTACAATGCTATTGCAGATAGCGCTACAATTCTTAGTGACCAGAAGTGCTGTTTTCTTGTTGCTGCCACAGATGATGCTGTGATCTCAGGGTGGTAGCAGACCGCATGAAACATCGAAACGTGATGAGTAAGAGCTCACGCTCTTAAACTGCCTGCAGGCCACCTGGTCTAACACTGGCGAGTCCCTGGGCAGCGAACACTTGATCGTCTCCTGCACTTATCAGGGAGTTAAATATCGAAAAACAATTGGTAAAGCTCAGATTGTGAAATGGGGCAAGTGGAGAGAGGAAATCGCAAGTCTCCCGGACGAAGATATCACAGATATTGAGGCATGGACAGCACTACAGATGAAAACCTTCGCCGGGTAATCTGCGACAGTGAACACCAGGGAGGAAACTCCGGCAGTTGACCCGGACCTGTTACATCTGTGAAAAGCAAGATATCTGACAAGGAGGTGGAGAATGCAAAAGGTAAAAGGCAAGCTTGAGATCAGGACTGCAGAACTCACCAAAGAAGCAGATGACTACGCACCTAACCTCGCTAATCAAAACTGGCTCAAGCTATTTGATGAGCTCTACGATAGAATGGGAACAGCTAAAGCATGGGGACTCCACAGATCCCTTATCGAGCTGAACTCAAACCGGAATGAGCAAACGGACACACTCTGTAAGGCCTTGCAAAGCTATAAAGGGGACATCGAAGCCCTCAGTGCAGAACCTCCTTGAAAATTCCTCGATCTGGGATTCTCGTTCCCTCTCACTGCATACACCGGCGCACCCAATGAAGACATGGACCAAGACGTAGCGGTTGAGGAACTGAGGGCCGAGCTTGAAGTCACGCGTAAGAAGACCGCTCCCGGACCAGACCAGATAAACACCAAGACGCTCTTTAACATGGACGACACCTCCGCAAACATTAGTCAAATAGTTCAGCACGCAGTGGTGAAACAGGGCTAGATCCCTTACTTCTGGAAACTGTCTTTAGTACGGCTTATTCCCAACTCCAAAAAGCTATGCGATATCGATCGTATACGACCGTTCTCCCTGACGTCGTGTCTGGGTAAACTGTTCGAGGTCTTGAACGCCCGACTGGAAAGACTCCTTAGGACTAATGATATTCTCCTGGACATGCTGTACGGGTTTAAAGAAAAGCTCTCTACACAGGCTATTCTCCTTCAGATAAGAGAGGATATTATGGACCACCCCGGCAGATGTCAGCTGAAGACATCCTTGCGCTCGATTTAAAAGGGGAATTTGTCAGTGTCAGTCACCAGGGAATACTGGAGGAGCCTAACAGAACCATCTGTGGGGACCGCACATCTCATTTTGTCAGCGACTTTCTCTCCAATAGAAAAGCGTCAATACGTTTTGATGATCGGACCTCGTCTCTGTTCAGTCTAAGTTATAAGGGCACTCCGCAGGGAGCGGCCATCACAGCTTCTCTTCAACCTGGCCATGCGTGGGCTACCAGAGAAGCTACCGAATGCAAGGCATTGAGCACGCTTTATACCACGACGACATTACGATATGGTGTTGCAGCGGTAATGAAGGGGAAATTTAATACCGACTTCAGGAAGCAGCGAATGTAGGGTGCCAGCATGCGGCCAGGCATAGTGTAACGTGCTGTCTAGAGAAATTCGAGTTACTCCCAATTGACCATGGCAAGAAACAGAATAAGACACTTATGCCGTTCACTCCCTCTGTCGCTATTACGGTCCAGTGTATGAGCATTCCGATCAAGAAAGAAATCAAGATCCTGCCCAGCGGCAACAATAAAACCACTAAAATCAGATAGCTCCAAGCCTATTCCGAGCAAGTCTCCAGAATGCTACGCCAGGTAATCAAGAAAGAAATGGGCTAAGAGAGATCGAGGCCTTAAGATTAGTTCAGGCTTTCATTCTCTTTAAGATAACACACGCCACCCTATACTTACGGCTTAGCAAAAGGGAGAATGACCAAATGAAAATTATTATTTGAAAGGCGGCTAAGACGGCGCTGGGACTCCCTTTGTACACATCCACATAGCGCTTACTCCAGCCGGCGATCCATAACACCATACACGAATAAAGAGACGCCCACCGTGTCAACCAAATTCTCAGGCCCTCAACATGTAAGTTTAGAAGAACTTCTTGTTGGGCCAGTTCGTGCTTTGCTTTGAAGAACCACGTTGCGGATTCAAAATAGACAAACAAAGGAAAAGCCCAAGGAGGCGGAAAGAGCGCAAACTATCAACTGAGTTTATTTGCGTGAAGGTGCCTTGTATATGCAGAATCACTGCAAAACGACAAGGGGAATCAGAGAATGGTAAAGCCAGTCATCTTCTGATCAACAATATGTGCGCAGAAAACTCTTCTCCTTCTTGTATAATTTGAAAGAAGTGCCGATTATACATTTATCACCGTTTTCTTTTATATGGTAGGCCTCCAAGAGCTCCCGTGCTGTTTTCTTTTTATTTTTCCTATAATGTTTTTCTTCTTAAGCAGTCTCGCAACCACTGCAAGCAAGTCAATGAGTGGGCAGATTCGCTCCTTCATTATTTCGATTGATCGGGCATGTTCCCCTGTGATTTCTTTCACACTCGGCCTGCTTGTCGCAAGTAGGTGCCTCCACACTTGAGCGGGATTTCATAAACCACGCCCGTGGCACATTTCCCTAACGTTTCAGCACGTTTCATTGCGCATCCGCTGCCTCTAGCTCTTTGGTTACCGATTCGCGGGCAAAAGCCTGCGAGTTACTGTGGGGCAGAAAATACAAAAGCGACACCATGCCTCTTGTCCACTTTTTTACATTCTGCGTCACTTTTTGTATATATGGAACCACCAACATGTAAGCCTGGCGGGAAATTATTACAGAAGCTGAGAATCCGTCCACCACAAGAAGTCGCTGACAAGATCGACATGCACATGCAGATGAGATCACACTTCACGACTCACCCCGTGCCAAAGCGCATTGGTGAGGAATACAACAGAGGACGCATACTAGACAGAGCTAGACACCTCTATAAGCACTGGGATGGAAGCAAGGGCACGATCTACGTCGACGCCGCTGGATCGGTTAGCGGGGTCGCGGCAATTGCAGCAGTTTCACCCCGGTGGGATATATTTGCAAGCAGCCTTATCCAAGCGGTGGACACCACGTCAGCTTAAGAAGCAGCTATCGCGCTAGCGCTATCAAAGAACAGCGATGCAACCGTTACGTCCACCTCACAAGCAGCGAAAAGCAATTTCCTCAGAGGTTGCGTTGGCGCTTCGTGTTGGGAAATTTTGGAAACGTCTTATCTTTCCAACGTCCAGATCTTCTGGACGCTAGGGCACCTCTCAACGACAGCCAATGAGGCGGCCAACAAAGCTGCTCGAGCTCTCCTCTTCTGGGCATCTGGCACGCAGCCTCTCTCTGACACAGTACTATAAGATAATAAGAAGGAAAAATGCTCTTCCTCACAAAACAGTTAGCAAATTTTAAGAGCACATAATCAGGCCACTAAAAAATAATATAATACTCTGCCCAATCCCTACATGACGAGTAAATAGTAATACTTCCAGACACCTACGAATCGTCCCGCCCCTTCTGTGAAGCAGTTGGAACCCTATTTCACACTGTTTGAGAATGTCCAGAAAACCCAGACTTGGACAGCAATCCTGATCCGACATATAAGCGCTGGGAGGCAACCCTTCACAGCCACTGTCCCCGGGGCCAGGAATTGCTGGTTGAGAGGAGCCGGAATATGATGGTAACCAATGAGTTCTCATACTGAACAAACCCTGTATGTATGATCTTAAAAATGTTTCCTCCTCCTCCTCCATTGTTGTGTAGCGCTTCTGCTTACATGTTGCTAACTGCCATGCAGATAACTGCCAAGCGCAGGTTCAAAAGAGAAAACGAGGACAGCTGCTCGTTCACAGCTTTCTTTCACTGCACCGATTTGGGAGGCAACAGAAGCCAACTAAACCTCTGCTTTCATCCACCATAACTGCATGGCAACCTCATTTCTCCTGTGCTTAGTCTTTAAAAGCACAGCTCCCATTCCACCGGATGGCCCTAGAACACAGGTAATGTTTGATAAGCAACAGCGCAAAACATGTAAGGAATGCTAGTGCTTGTAATGTGCATCGCTCGCTTATGTCTAAGTCGTCTGTGCTTTTGCTTCACTTTGTATTACCAACTAGCCCATCAAGTTATTCTGCAGGCTAATCGCAATACACAGGAGATATCTTCCACCACACCACACCTTTTGGTAGACTAAGAAGCATCAAGTGAGAATGGATAATCTTTCTGGTTGCACGTGCCAGAAATGAATATTGTCTCTTCGATTTGTGACAGCACTGTAGCCTGAACAATGGTCACATTGCCTTGTTGCTAAGCTCCAGAGATGTGGAACTACATCCAAGCCCAATATACAACATCGTTCCAACACTGGGAATTTTCCTGAGAAGGCAAAACGAAACAAACAAAATACTGACCGATCTTCAAAACCAAAACAAGAAGGATGAAGTCTTCAAAGTCTTCAGCAAAGAATGCTAGTGATCGAAGACAACAAATGGCTATAACAGACATTTAAAGAACTGTAGGGCGGTTAATTGACACGTTGAAAGAGCCGCCGAAGAAGATCTTATCACATAATCGATGAGCCAGCAAAGCTAGAGACTGGGACACAAGCCGCAGCGTTCCAGGGAGAGCATCCGCCAGGCAGCACGAATGCTCCTTCGTCGTTGGCGTCCGTGCTGGACCATTTTCTTAATTACAACTGCGCCGGCGGAAAAGGGGAGCCTTCTATGGGACTCAAGGCGAGGAGACGACGAGGGGGCTGTAATATGGCTTCAAGAGGCGGATGTGAACCACATCGCGGCCACGGCGGCATGGTCCGAAGAAGGCGTCACCGGTTCAATAATGTAGTTGACAGACGACGTACGCTCTAAGATGCGGAAAGGGCCGATGTCCTTGGCCGAAAATTTGGACGTAGCCGGGACAGAGGGCCATACCAGAGAGCCAGTGGAGAAGGGAACAGCCGGCGTGTCTTGATCAGAATCATGGTTGTAGAGGCCTTGACGTTCGGCGGTGAAGGAGCGAGCCAACTGGCGGCACTGCTCAGCATGGCGGGTAATGTCAGAAAGGGACGTATATTCCGAGCTGTCAGGATTGTAGTAAAGGATTGTATCTAACATAAAAGGTTTGCGCCCGAATAAAAGAGAAAGGGGAAAAGCCAGTGGTTGCTTGAGAGGCGGTGTTTTATGCTATGGTGACGAGCGGAAGAACCTGATCCGAATTAGAGGTGTCGGAGCGAATGTACCCTAAAAAGCACAAAGGTGCCGATTTATAAAACAGTTGCAAATGAAGAGCCAAGGACGCAAAGTCGCTCAAAGTCAACAAGAGAAGTCGAGGATGTTTTAAATTAAACAAAATTGAATCAACATCGGTTCAACCTAATTCACAGTACAAGAGCACAAAATACAGGTCATGGGCAGAATACAGTGGCACATCGCAGTTAACGGCAATACCCCTAACATTCGACAAAATGACTTGAGACGAGAAACAGGTTAAAAAGGTAGGACCAAGAGCATCTGCACGTGGAAGCTCAGAAGGTCATGATAACCAGCGACAATAGAGGGCTCCCAGAATTGCACCACTCGATGCAGAAAGTTTAGTCGATAAACTCTGCTCAAATGGAACTGAAATCTTTTCCACAGTAAGTTGTAGTTGACACAGAACTTGAAATAATTCTCCTTCTTGTCAAGAAGAAAAGAGGATCACAGTATTATAGGGCAGCCGTACCAGTTAAAACCAACAAACTGCAGGCAGTACACCTAACGTTTTCTAGTTCTGAGGCCTGCCTATGAAGACATATTTCTTGCTACCCAACATGCAACTCATTCGGCCATCTACGATATGAAAGGGAACCTCTCTTGTGTATGCATCAGTCATCACCCTCATTTTTGTCAGCTCAAAGGCTGCGCATGAGGCAGCTCCAGCACAGCACTTCTGGTTATGCATCTATGCGACCTCCGGCTCATTCAAAGACTCGTTTAAAGGGCAAGAAATTTCTGACAACTAAGCAAGTAAAGGACAAGGTATTTGATGGCCACCCCAAAAGAGCAGAATCCTTTTAAAAATGGAAGGCATGCTGGATAGTGGGTGTGAGGTGGCATTGCTCTGTGGGATAAACCTTTGATAAAAAAAGATCGCTTACATAATATATATGACACCAATTTGCAGTATTCTTTGTGAACTCAAAATGTGTTCATTTGCTGGAGATTGCATAGTGAACAAAAGTACTAAAGAGTACCGAATCACTTTCAACAAGAGCGTCACCGGTCCTCACGTCAAACTTGACTCATTGCACTGTTTATGGTAAAATGGGTGGCATGGAAATTAACGCGGCTGCAACCGCCAGTCCCTGGCCTGTAAATAAAGGCCCACTAGAATCTACATGAAGTACAGTCAGTATTGCACTTGGGAACGTAACCAAAGGTTATTCAATCTGGCTGTGTACACAGCACTGTTCCAAGGCGTGCCACACTTTCTATTAATTTTTCCAATGCGGCATGCACCTACTACACTTCCCTATTCATTTTACAAAAGCATGTGTCCCATGCAGCAGGAGTACCTGGCTCGCTTACCCTATCCAGAGCGCAGCAAGATGGCGACGACCATGTATAAGTCAGTGAAGAAATGACTGCTACCCTAATGAAATGATGACATGTCATTCATAAACGGAAGTGGACAGCTGTTTTCAGCATTAGGATTGTTAACCTGAGAAGCCCAGCCAAGCCATGCTGGTAGAAGTTCAGTACTTGTTCATGAACTGTATATATTACGTGCAACTTTGTTCACAAAAATCTCAACTGCATGGGTGTCATTCTTACTCAGGCAGCTATACATGAAGATAGCTGCTGCCTCAAACAAATGCCATCTGTGACAAATCTACCGGAAGATATCTTATCTCCAGAAAACTGTTCTGTAAGGCAGCCTCTGGAGTTGTTATAAATGCCAATAAAATTCTTGTTTGTCCTTAGAGTAAACAAATATATTTCGCGCCTCATATCAGAAAACCTTACCAGCCAAAAATTTACCCAGTGCTATCCGTCAATCTGGCATCACCATTACGAGACATCATAGCTAATTCCAGCCAAAAAGAATCTGAAGGCACCATACAGGGATGTAAGCTGATAAGTCATATTCTTAAAACAAGCCCTGCTCCCACTTTTCATGATGTAGTAGTTAAATGGGTTGATTAATTGTGCCCTTCATGTGCGTTCAGCGAGCTCCACATCTACTTGTGATTTCGTCTCGCAGCTGTAAGCACAACTCAGTTAAGCCACTACGAAAACTCATATAGCAGCTAAATCAATGCATAAATTCAATGAAATAATGTAATGAATGATGAAAATCTAATCAAGGAATATTTGAAAGAAAAACCTGAATTATGGCTCTTTCATGGTTCCATTCTTCCTTGCTCTCTGTTCTTTAGCGTTGCACGTTCGCGCTACGAAAGTGCAGCATGCCTAAGTATCAAAGCACAGAAAACCGAATAAAACAAGACAATCTGCTAGACAAGCAAAAAATGCAAGCATTTGAAGGAACTCAAATGTGGTGCTATACTGCACACAAAAACCTTTGTTGGTGGTATTATTTCATTACAAGTCATATACTGGGCAACTGCATTAAACTCTGTACAAAGCACACTTCATGCATAGAATCTAAATGTTGGGCATCCACCTGACAGCCATTTTGGGGATATGATTATTAAATGGATGCTCGCCATTTCTACACGGCACTCTGGTTTACCCACGGGAATCACTACAAGAGCTAGAAAAGAAAAATACAGTAACTACCAACCAGGTTGTGCCTGAGTCGCGCTGCACTAAGTAGCTTTATGGCCATGGCCAGCTTTTATTCTCGTTGCTGATCAAAAAAGCTACATGAACGCCGTTCTGCAAATGGTAATTTTCAGGAATATACGCGAATCAGCTTAAAAATTCACAGACACTCCACACCATTCTTGCAAACCATAGACATTTTGGCAAACTCAACACACCAAGAAAAGTGCTTAGCACACCTATTAGGAGTGTGCCAACCAGAAGCCTGCATCAAGGCATCGTGTGAAAATGTTGCCCCCAAACCTACCGCAATAGGCTGCCTCATAGAGAGTATGTCTTTGATTCTGCTTTCTTTAAGTTCTCATGCAGAATCCAGAGAACGAGAGCACTTTTAACTATTCAACTTTGAGGCCTTGCAAAGACACCCACTGCTACCCACTCAACAATTTTGTGTAAACTATGTCAACAGTCTTATATATTGCTAACCTTGAAAGCGAACAGGTCCTATGTGCACTCTCGAATCTTGTAGGATTACCAAATCTTCACTCAAGGCAAAATGAGACCACTCTCTTCCTCTGCAAGTACAAGAACTTGCACAGGGACTACACAGCAGCATGCCAATTGTTCACTTCTGCTGCAGGTAGAGAAGGTACTCCTTCTGCAACGACTTGGGTTTCTCTGTCTGGTGAATGGCCTAAAGAGACACAATGCACCGACGAATCACTTGGAAGCATTTCTCTTTTTGTGAGTACACTGCATCAAAAAAGGGCAGCACTGCACTATGAAAGTTTCTCAATGCCCAAGAACACAGTGCACAACACGGACAGAGAGATGTGATAGTCTCAGAAATAATATTTGCCTCAGACTTAATAATTCTTAAGCGCCACCCCTTTCAGCCATGTTATTACTGTATGGAGAGAGAATTGCAAATCTGCAGAGGCCTTCCACATTAATAAACGCATGCATGGGCACTCAGTGAGGACTAGGATAGGTTTCTTGTGCCTTATGCGATTGCGTATTCTCAGCAACAGAAAACAGATCTCACTTCACTATAAGTCATGCAGCCAGTGGCTGCCTGCAGGCATTTTTCATGGGGATGAACAAATGAGCGAGATGCACACACAAGCCCAAATACCTTCCTTTTAGGATCGTTTTCTACTTGTTCGCTTTCATCTGAGCATTTCTGCCGACATGCATTGTTATCATTATCATCATCATCAGCTGGACTACGCCCGCTGCGGGGCGAAGGCCTCTCCGACGTTTCTCCTATTAACCCTGTCCCTTGCCAGCTGAAGCCACCGTATCCCCACAAACTTCTTAATCTCATCCGCCCGCCTAACTTTCTGCCACCCCCTGCTGCACTTGCCTTCTCTTGGAATCCACTCAGATACCCTTAAGAACCAGCGGTTATCTTGCCTTTGATTTTCATGCCCTGCCCAAGCCCACTTCTTCCTCTTGATATAACGACATGGATTTCTTTAACTCGCATTTGTTCTGTCGACCAGTGTGCCCACTTTCGGTCTCTTAAAGTTACACGTATCATCTTTCTTTCCGTGGTTTACTGCGTTGTCCTTAACCAAGGACAAACCCTTCTCTTTAGCCTTCACGTTTCTGTGAGTACCGGTAATGAACAGCTGTTGTATACAACCTCAAATATACATAAACATTCAAGCAACAAAGATTTAACTTTTGAGACTTCATTTAGTGACCCACGGCACTTTCTAAAATATTTCAAAACCGCAGAATACATGAAGAGGACAGTTTATTAGACCGCAACAATCGCATTAGCAAATTCTGACAAGAAAGTGTGCAATTAAAAGCTGCAATAACTATGGCAAGGATCTCCTAGTGCCAATTTCAGCAAAATTGACAATGCTCTTGAACAGCTACAACACTAAGCTAATACAATTGCGCCAACATGTACATCATACAAATAGAACAAAATAGAGTAAATTGCAGAGTTTAACCTCCCGAGTGACAAATGGGATATGAAGAATGCCATTGTGGGGTTCTCCGGAATAATTAAAGCCAATTGGAATTCTTTAACATGCAAGGGCAAAATACAGCACGTGCGGTTTTTATTTTGCCTCATTTGAAGTACAGACGCTGTGACCAGGACCGAACCCATGACCTGGCATCTCCAACAAAATGCTAAAGTCACCACAGTGGGTGGAACAACAAACAATTGAAAACATTAAAACCTCAGGAGGCTTTCTTCCTTTCACTCCTCCTGTCTTGATGACCACGATGAGAAACTTGCATGGACAGTGCACACACAAAAAAACAGATTTTCCTGAGTTACATGAAACTCCTGTCAGCAAATGATATGCACCAAAGAGGACACCCCTGAACTTGCAATGTAGTTCAAGCGTGCATTATTGCAAATCAAGATCAGCAGCACTCTGGCTTAGCGCAAGAATCCTGCTAATCGGAACAGAATACAAGAACGCTTTCAGTCTACCAGCTTACACCACAGACGGCAAGCTGGAAGCCCGAAGCATTCACAACACCTTCGAAGAGATACAGACAGCCATCCTACTATCTCAGAGAGTGTGCGTTGTCAGGAAAGAGGCTGGCAGAGACATATTCACTAAAGTAGACGACCATGCAGACCTAGAAATTGTTCAAACCTCCGCAAATCTATCGCCAGAATACAGGGTGTGGGTACACGTAGCTCCATTACCAAATAATATGCCACGACACAGGGGAAAGCAGAAGAAAAACCCAGATAAACTACATTCACCGAACAGTAGGACGGAGCGCTAAGGCAGTCTGCGTAGACTCAGCTATGTACCCAAACAAGTCAAGGGCAACAGCAGTGGCGGCCGTAGTAAACGTTAATCTCCTAGAAATCACGTGCATGACACTCACGGAATGCACGGTCACTGAGGCAGAAGCTGCAGTGATTGCAGTAGCCGTACAGCACGGGGATACCACATACCGAGCTCTACATATAATCACGGACTAATATGTGGCATATCGGCTCCTCTTAGCAGGACGAACACATAAGAGGCTGCATAAACTAATGGCGTCTTCGACTGGTCGCTTCAGATCGCTCGATAGGGCACTGAGAGGCCACCGCACATCCGACTGGAAGAGACCGATCATCTGGCTTCATTCGGCTGGTTCTTTCTGAGCGCTCGCCTCCAGCTCAGTCCACTCTGACGCGCTTCGAGAAAAGAGACGGAGCGACTCCGGGATGAGGTCACGTGGCAAAGCCTCTTGCGCCATTTTGCGAAAGTGTTTCGAGACCTCGACGTAACCTACGCGCAGGCAGAAGCAAGTGTAGGCTTTTGACGCGGCCACGCAGTTAATGTAACTTTTCGCTGCGTCGTGTTTGCGGCGTTGCTGTGTGAGGAAAAATGTCCAAGAGACGCCGTGTAACTACGCTAGGAAAGCGGAGTGTGTTGCTGTCACATGAAAACAGTGATTCCACCAGCAGCTCAGACAAGGAAGACAGTGCTATCCACTAGGCGACGCTCGAAAAATGAGCTTTTCGTGGGACCGAGATCCGGTGTAGCGATCGATACAGGCTACGCAGCGACCGCGCTGCAGACTGTGTCCGACCACCTGCTGCTGTATTGTTGACACCCAGCCAACATCAGCGGTGCCGCATCGTAGTTCCGGTAGTTACGTCCTACTTCTGCTTCCTACGCTCCCGCTCTAAGGACTCGTTTACCATTCGGCTTGACCAGGCACGCTACGTTCTCAGAGCAAGAGAGGCTCTCACTGTGCCAAACGCTGACCGAATCACGGGAACGACCAGACGAAGACACATTACAAATTGTAGCACCTCCTCTGACCAATTACTCAGCCAACAAATCACCTGGACACCAGCGCATTAAGGAATCGAGTGCAACAAGGTCGTGGATAGCATAGCTCGATAATATACAAACTGAGCAGGCTACACACACATTCACGACGCCCAACGATCAACACGTAGCGCCATCTATCAGAGAAATTACAATGCACGCTTACCCATTGTAGAATTGCATGCCCAATCAAAAATACGTCCCAAACCAAATTTGCTTCGTGTGGGGTTCAAGGTGGGACTAAAATTCAGTTTACGGTACTATATGATAGCACTTCAATTAGTAATTACATGCATATAATGTTCACCTATTATTTATTTTGCTTTATTTCTATTACACAACCCATAGTGTTTTATTTGACTACCAAATTCGGTATGCAACTGTCCCAGGATGGGTACCCGTTCTTGTCGGAGTATATATAGCGGAACGAATGCACACACGAATAGCGGTCCCACAACGGGGCAGTTTTCCTTCCTGTTTTGCGATATTTTTGGTGAGGGTGAAACGAGATGATAGGGAACAACGAAGTTTAATGGCCGCCGTCTTGAATTCGAGAAACAGAAACTACGCCGCCATTTCTTTTCCTGAGGTCATACTCACATAGTACCACTTCTATCCACCATATTAGACCGTGACGTCATCACTGGCACGCGGCAGGTGGTTATTTCTAGAATGCTATTGTGGATGGCGCTACAAGTATCAATGCGAGATGCGCTGTTTTCTCGTTGCAGCCACAGATCGCGCTTTGATCTCAGGGTCATAGGAGACTGCATGGAATCTCGGAACGTGATTATTAGTTGCCGCCACAGATAGCGCTGTGATCAAGGGTGGTATCAGACCCTAAAAGATCTCGAAACGTGATGAATAAGAGCTAACGCTCTTAAAAAATAAACTTCAACAAACATCTACTCCTAACTTGTGAAAACAAAACGACAAACATAGAAGGAAGAACATAACCATGTCTCGTCCTTCTCATTCTAAGTATTCTTTAATTATAGGAAATACTTCCTCGTTAAACTCCCTGTTCTACCTATATTCGTCTGTGGCTTCTTTCCTCTTGCGACTGCTTGTCTCTAGGGGCGAAACGTTGCCAGTTTCACAGCAGGAGGCCCACTTTAAAAATTAGAATTTGCTAGGTCCTTGCCAGCCTAGTTGCTTTGTTCACTATACAAGCAGGCTTTGTTCACTTATAGTCTGCAGGTGCAAGTTGTTGTCTTTATAGTGAGTGTTTCCACGTTTCGTTTTTATTTCTTCTTTCTATGTAATGGCTAGAACAAAAACTGTCACCCTCCAGATGTAGAGGAAATACCCACATAATCATAAGGTCTCTTCCATTTGGCTGCACTTTCTGCACTAGTTCCAGAAGTGCATCACGAGTTTTAGGCTGGCTTGCACCCCGCCAAATGGAAGCGCAGATGCGGTGCAGCTATATGGCGGTGCCCACGTGTAGGTCGAAGAAGCGGAGAAGGTATGGTACTAGTTATTTAATGAAATGATGACAGTTCTTTCTTGAAAGGTTTATGGTTTATGGGAGTTTATTGTCCCAAAAGTGACTCAGGTTATGAGGGACGCCATAGTGAAGGGCTCTGTAAATTTCGACCACCTATGGTTCTTTACCATGCACATACTTCACAGTACACGGGCCTCTATAATTTCTCCTTCATCCAAATTCGACTGCAGCGGCCAGCATCGAACCTGCTTCTGTCGTGTCAGGGGTTTCATCCTGGCCGCGGCAGTCGAATTTCGATGGAGGTGAAATTCTAGAGGCCCATGTACTGTGCGATGTCATTGCACGTTAAGGTAGCATCGAGACCTAATTCGGATGTCATATTTTTTTCTTTATAATGATATGGAAGACACTACAACGCATGAATCACCATGTGCAATTCGCCTACGACCGCTAAGTAATATATAATCGGTTTTTTTGTCATGCTGTGTCAGTTGCAACAGCCGAATGAGAGCTGTGATGTTAAAGAGAGGTTTTAGGTCATATGAGACATAGAAAGGTGGCGATATTATTGCTGCTTCTTCGTTTTAATTTATTGCACTGGAGAAGTTAGCCTTCCTCAAAAACAGGAATTACAACGAATGCAGAAGCACCGTTTATATTGCACGTTTCACCCCTCACATGACCTACAACCTCTACTTGAGGTCACAGTCATCGTTCAGCTGTTGATAGTGAAACAACAAGAGAAAGAAGTTCAGTGATAAAATATTTGTTGGCCGTAGAAGCATACCACATGATATTCCGTGCGTAATATTGCCTTACATCTCATTACGAAAAATTTAGCTGCGGTTCAACTACTGCTGAATCTAGTTTGAGAGCGAATACTGCAGTATATTAGGTAAGTAGACGTGGCTTGGCCTGTAACGTTGAGTGCGTTCCGCACACTGGATAGGCAACGCGCCTACTCTGGCAGGTGGCGGTTAAATTATTGGTTGATCGAGAGAGGTTGTTCACCGAATGAACGCTGCGGCTTAGTTGCTTAGCTCGGCTATGCCAGGATATAGGGAGCGAAAGCTAAGGCATGGCATGGTTAGCCTTGGTTAATCTTGAATGAAAGTCCAGGCTAGTCTGGTTGTCTAGCTATGTTGTCACATTAAGGACTACACAACTGTGGTTGCGGCACACGCGAGCTCTCCTTTTAAATCCTCCGACATGTTATCAAGCATGCGACGCAGCTGGCGAAGCGAGCGGAGGGGAGCGCAACGACGAGGAACGCAGTGTGACGTCATACCAAACGGCGACGGCGAGCCACGCCGTGTGACGTCATGCCAGAAGCCGCGGCGAGTGCGCAAAGCACAGTAACAGTCTCACATATCTCGGTGGACACCCGAACCGCGCCGTGAAGGAAGGGATAAAGAAGGGAGGGAAAGAACAAAGAGAAAACTGAAAATTGAAAGTTACATTTTGTGGAAAGGTGCTGCGCTGCGCAGCGCTCCGCGCTACTAGTGGCGCATGCACAGCTCTGACTAGGGACCGAGAGAGAGAAATGCGCCGTGTGTCGTCACTGCTCGTCGCGCATGCGCAGCACGGCTCTCTAAAAATCACGCGAAACTCTCAACGTGCGGCCACTAAAGCTTTTGCTTTAAAGGATTGGTTTGGTTTAAGGGGGTTTAACGTCCCAAAGCGACTCAGGCTAGTAGGGACACTGCAGTGATGGGCTCTAAAAATTTCGACCACCTGGGGTTCTGTAACGTGCACTGACATCGCACAGTACACAGGCCTCTAGAATTTTGCCTCTATTGAAATTCTACCCCCACGGCCGGGATCGAATCTATGTCCTTCGGTCAGCAGCCGAGCCCCATAACCACTGAGCCACCGCAGTGGCGTCATTACATTAAAACTAAGGAACGACGCACCAAAAAGTTAGGTGTCTATGCTCTCTCAAAGAACACCAGGTGGTCAAAATTTCCGGAACCCCTCGCTATAGCGTCATTTATAGCCTGAGTCGTTTTGGGACTTAAACCGCTATAAACTAAACCAAAACCTTTCAGCAAATAACTCTCATCATTTCATTAAATAAGTCGTGCCATACCTTCTCTGCTTCTTCGAACTACACAAGGAAGAGGTGAGTGATTGTTTGAGGCGTCATAATGAATTCTTAAGCGGCCAGGTCGAGTCGCATGGGCAGCATTTCAGCGCTAATTTATAAGTCGCCTGTGTGTATACATGCGACGATTTTTTTTCTTTGAAACGACAGATTGTTAGAGGAGGTTCATGATAAAAATTCATTGCGATTTGCTGCTTGAAAATTCTTCGCAGTGTTTCAGGATTTTGGTGGTTGTTGGTGTTGGCGGCAAGCAGTTCGCTGCAATTTCGTGGGGACAGCAAGGCTATTGGACAATCGGGCCTGCACTCGACCATTCGTTTTGGAAGCGGCCAGTGCCAAGCTGCATTTTAACTGCCTCATCTGACGCTGCACGCTGCCGGCACCACCGCGGAACTTCACAGAACTAGTGCAGAGAGTGCATCCAAATCAAAGAAACCTATCATTACCACAATCTTAACAAAGTGGTAATTTTGGCTTGTTGGTATAGCATATTAAAAGATGTAGTGCAGCACAATGGGACAGAGAAAAGGAGCACGCAGGACGAGCGCTTATCCTGTGTGCTCCTTTTCGCTGTCCCATTGTGCTGTACTATTTCTTCTTCTAATATCACCACAATTACCTGTCACACACCGCAACAGTGCCTTTGAGCTTTAAGCAGCTCACAAGCTTCCGAACAGTCAAAGAACATCAAGCACATTGCCCACAATGTTCATCCATTTAAGGGCTCTTTACACCATCAGCTGTAAAAAGGTCTGAAGCTTAGAGGCCTTAAAAGGAAGCTTGCTTTTCCACTTGCCTCATGCCCTCCATAGTAGTTGGTTACCTGGGTCCAAGCTCCTTCCCCACGTAAAATTGATGCTCGGTGCGGGTGGTACAGCACTCTATTTAAAATTCTCACAGAAGGTGGAGGGCTCACCTTGTGGAGCCTTGAAGCCTTTGCTGCCTCAGCATTTTTACGTCCCATTTGTTCAGCCTCTGCGCCAGCAAGCCAACGCCGGACTCGAAGCAGGAATCTGGAAGACACGTACATACCACAAAACTGCCTGTCAGTTTTTCGAGTTCTGTGTTCTGAAATAAATAGTAATTTAAAAAAAATATGTTTCGCGCTGCAGACACCAAATCGTAATCGTTTTTCTCGCCTCAATTTTCGCACCTGTTTTAGAAAGCAAATTGTAACAGTAGCACACAATTGTAAAGTGCAGCATTAAGTCGGCACTGTACAGACTTTCCCAGCCGCGGGGCAACAAAAAATCAGACCGCGTACAAAACTCATCGCACAAACGGTTAGTTCAACTGGGCTGTTGTCAAAAGTATCCCGCCTTTTTTCGGGAACAGGAAAAAGCTGCTAATTATGCTTGTTTTACATGACCATGAGTTACATTGGGCTGAGTTGACAAAATATATAAAAACACGTAAAGCGCAAGCTCTTTTCTGTTGACCTGCACAGAGCTTTTGACCTGAACTTAGGATGAAACAGATGAGTCTTTCCCTCCTGGCCTTTGGGTCCACTGCCGGGCAAGCGGGCTCAGTGCTATTATTGGGTTATCTGCTAACACAAAATATTCGGGCGCAAGGAAGTTGACAACGGAATGCTGAGTGTGAGATAACGGGCAATCACTCAGTATGTGCATACTAAAAGATAGAACAAATTACTCACGTGAAACACGATCGCGCGTTCCTTTCGCCGAGCGGCCATAGTGCTACTGAAAACAACCCTCGGCCCGGCTCAAACATGGCTCGAACCACAAAAGAATTGCCGGACGTAGCGTCATTTCTACAAACTTGATGCGACGTGATGGGTGCAAATAACGCTTGGGTTCTTTCGACCTGGTTGCAGCTGTCACTGACGAACGCACCCTAAATCTTCTATTTCGTTCTAGACAGCACACATCGAACAGAGTCTAGCGAGACACCCTGCGCACCCGCTTGCTGTACATCCGCGCACCTTCATCACGTAAATAAATCTCCCTATTTGTGCATCTTTCTTTTTTTGCTTTTGAACGTTTTTTCAAAACAACCAGACCAACATTACTACTAGATGCAGACAGACTACCTTTGACGGGAAGTTTATTATCAGCCAGAGCATCAAAAAAAAAATAGAGGTAAGGGATGAGAATATTTTTCACGTTTGGCAGGCACCGTGGCTTGGAAGGAACGATTATGAATAATTTGGATACAAGGTTATTGTTTTTGTTTATGCACTGAAATCAAAATATAGCCTAGATTTAATTTTGACATCTTGCTCTTCGCGACTCTACATGATTCTACCAAAGCGACTCGGGCTATGAGGGGCGCCGTAGTGAAGGGCTCTGGATAATTTCACCACCTGGGGTTCTTTAAATGCACTGGCATCGCATGCTGGACGGAACTCTACCATTTCGCCTCCATAATAATGCGACCACTGTGGCCGGAATCGAACCCGCGTATTTCGGGTCAGCAGCTGAGTATCACTGAGTCACCGTGGTGGCTTGCAAGTTTGCAATTAATGACTAAAAGAAACCACACGCAGTGAAATGCTCCCTCAAATTATTTCTAGAGATATCGTGGGAGACTTACGGGTTAGAAAGACATTTTTACTAATCAGCATGTTTAAACATAATTTTTAACCTTAATTAATGAGGTAACATCTCACTCTGTGCCCTGTCCTTTTTATGCTGTCTGTTATATTAACGCAGGATAGACCTTAAATCTTGGTGGCATGTTTTCTTTTCTACAATGATGCGGAAAATACTACTATGCACGAATCACCACGTGGTATTCGCCTATGACCTCCAAACAATTTTTAATCGAATGTTTCTGTCAGGCTGTTCCGGTTTCTGTTTGAACAGCCGAACGATGGTTGTGACGTATATTTGTGGTTATATACCACGTGAGGCATAACAAACCTGCAATATATAATCGCTGCATCATCATTTTAATTCATTACTGCACTGAAGCTACCCTTCCTCAAGCGCCGCAATGGCAATGAATGCAGAAGCAGCGATTATATTGCAGTTTTTAGTTGTCTCATGTGACCTATAACCACACACTGAAGTCAGAGTCACCGTTGCGCTGTTAAACCCGAAACAGCATGAGAAATTCGACTGTAATTTATTTATCGGTCATAGGAGAATGCCACGTGGTAATCCATGTATAATATTACCATACGCATCAATAAAAACAAGAAAACACGCACCCGAAATATAGGGTGTCTACTTCATTAACAAGAATATTACATCCCTTAAAAATAGAGTGCAAGTGTGAATTCCCATTACCCGAGTTAAGATGGAGTAAGTGCCAAGAAATTAAGGTTGCTTAAAAAATAACATTTCAGATATGTAATAAATGTTGGGCATGAAGTTCTTCAGAGATTGTGTCCAAAACAGCTTGAAGTAGATATTGGATTGCAACTGCCATTGAGTCAATCCTGGCTGGTTTTAGTAATGTGGTGTACGGAAAGGAAAGGCGCAATTTTCCCCAAACAACGAACAAAACATCTGTGTGCGGTTATGTCAGTGGTGAGGCACTGAGGCCGCTGCACTCAATATTGCAGTGCAGTGCAGCACAAAGAAGTGACAGAGATTCCTTTCTGAGGTGAAGTCGCTAATAATGTGTGTCTGGATGCTGCCAGAATAAGAAGAATCATTTTAGAGGATACAGATGAACGAAGTGCGCAAAACATTCGACGAACCACAACACGGGAGAAACACAAAGACTGGCATGCAAGAGGATATTAGAGTACTAAGTTGTTTCTACAACTGTAAGTGCACGCGAGCCGAGATCGAATACTCTAATCATATCGGTGGCCACAACATTGACTGCCACAATCACCCCGACAATTTCTATAAATGTAGACAAACATGAAAATATTAGGACGCTAATTTGAGTGGAAGCTAATAAAAACTGTTATTCTGATCAGAATGTGGAAGTGCTTACAACTCATACGCTGTAGGAATGGTTAAAAAATAGTATCATTAATAGAACACTTTCTTCTTTCACACATCACCTTCATTGCAATAAGCTATGTGTAATGACCTTTTACCTTGATGAACATAAAGATTAGGTTGTTTTCAAGGTGTCACCTTTTTCTTAATTTTAAGTAGCTTTCACAAGTGAGAGAGTTGACTGGGGTTTTTTCTAAAGAGATGCAAAAAGTACATAATATGCACCTTTCCTGGCTGTGTGATTTCAGCTCGATGGAAATGTGGAAGTATGTCCAAAAGAAAACAAATGCTAAGGAAGCTATTCCAGATGTTATCAAAAGGTTGAACCGCACTGCAGATAAAAAGCAGAAAGTTTCAATGCATGTATTTGAGTTGCTTCCTCATAACCTGTGAGCACAGCCACGGCCTAGGAGGCGGCAGAATTGCTAACATTTGTTTAAGCATGCACAAAAAAGAAGTAGCATTTTTTTAACATTGCATGTAAAGATATACCACGTACACCATGCCCTTAGTCGTAACGGTATATCGAGCTTTGCCCTCAAGAACAGCGGGGTATCTATTGCTCCTTTTCATTACTGATATTCCCTTTAACAAGGTGTCTTACCACTTGAATCGAAAATAAAACCTAATTTTACTACAGAAAAGCGGTTGGAGGACCAAAAAAAAAATGTATACACAGGACTTTTTCACTGACAAACATATCTTATAATACAATGATCCAAATAAAATAATTTTTCTCCAACGTAGCATAGCTGGTTCTAGGGAAGCTTAACATGCCAAAAAAATCTTTTAACATGGCTTGAAGCTTGCCTGTCCCAGCTGTCTCAAAGAAAACAGCGAGTGTTCATAGACAGCGAGTGTTCATGTGTGTGTACACTGTCAGCAGCCCTGCAGCGGTTCATTTTGGTTCCCCTGCTTTTCGCAATTTAGACCGATGGCCTAGCTGACCATACCAAAAGCCAAGTTACTGTTGCATTTACGGCAAAAAAACTTGTGCAGCGGACTGTCAACTATTACAGAAAGACACCCTTTAGCGACAGTGCTGTCGTTTGTGCAAGATGGCTAACAACTTGTTTAAATGAAATCTGATATCTGAGATACACTGCTTAATGGAAGGCTTGTTTACAAATCACCTCAGGGATAGAACCTGCTCATCAGTTGCCTTATGCAGTTATTCGTTTCCCTCGCAGCTCTTCCCGGAATACTCACGTCCGTCGCCTAATGTTGAAGGTTAATCGTGAAATTTCAGGCATTTCAAGCAGCAGCACGTAATCCTATTTATTCCAGTACAACAGAATATAAAAAATTCAAAGAGGTAAAAGGACAGTACACTTCTTGTGGTACAAGGTAATACGCTTATAACGATACCACATATAACGATCTATCACTTATATTAATCAAATACTTGAGATTCATCATTTTTTCATTGCCCCTTTCTAAATATAAACAATTATAGCGATGCAATTCATCTAAAAAGTCATCTAAAAAGTGTTTACCACAAACATTTGCCTGAAGGATAAAAAATGGAACACTTTGAAGATAATTACATGAAAAATCGTCTTAAAGAGGCCCTAAAAGAGGCTGTAACAAAGTTGTGCTATACCTGGGTTGTTCAAGCACGCCGAATCACGAATATTATCCCGCAACATTTTTTTTAATGCGCTTTGTAGAAGCGGAGCTATCTCTAGTCAGAATTTGAATCTCAGCGTCTTTGCGCCTTTCCCTGTCTTGTCACTTCTTTAGGTGGATGGTTGGTGCACCTTCACAGGCCCTACTTCCGGGGGCAAAGCTTCCTGACCCACCTGAGCTATGTAGTAGTTGCCTGACATCTGAAATAATCTAACCAATAATCATCTGTACAAGAGAAAGGTGCGTGAAAAAATCGCCGGAAAGGGCTTGTCAACATTCGCATGTGATAGCGGGTTTTCTGCTGCGTGTATAAGTGTCTTATTTGGCTCAGGAGTCAATGACAACGGAATGCAGTGCATGAACTAGTTCCTGTGCTCTCCTCGGAAGGTGTTTCAGAGTACCAATACAGACCGGCATGGCGAAATCCATGAGGGGCGTTGTGTGCGTCACAAAAATCGATGCAGATTTAGAAAAGTTGGCATGGTGTGGAAGGAATCTCGCCCGTGCACGCCGTAGACGATTCGAGAAATATGAAAAAACTTCACTCATTGCTGACGGAGAGCGCGTAACTTTGAGCATGTTGAGTGAGGCACTCTACACTGCGCTCGTGCGTGGCGATGCCAGCTTGGAAAGAAGTGACCCAAGCTTTCTAGAAGCATCTCCTCACTGGACCAATGGCAGTGCATGCCTCGGCCGGAGGGTGTGAGACAACTGTACTGCCGATACTCTGTGTATGTGTTTTCCTGCCTTGGCACAATGTAACAAACTGATGCAGCACATCCTATATAGGAAGGGCATTCAGCGCCGTCAGTGGACCTGTGCCGCAGTTCTAGCTTCGATGAAGTGCGCCTGCACGACTCTCAGGTCGACACCTCCATCGCCCAGCTATAAACCAGTTACGGAGGGCCCGCCAGTCTTGGGACTGACGCAGAGCACAGCGAACAAATTGCGTTTGTGTTGTATCTCTCTATAGTGTTACTTTGCATTATCTAGATTGTTTTATTGACTCCAGAACTCCTTTATGTTGCCGACTATATAATGACTGCAGACCAGATCATTTAAATGTTTAATAAAAACGCTGAATCGGCAATCAACAAAGGAAAACCACTGTACACCATACTGATGGGCGACTTCAGTGCAAATGTAATCAAGAAGCAGGTCAGAGACATGGCGGCAGGAAACTATGGCATAGGCTCCTTGAAGTGCAGGGGAAGTTAGTAGCCAAGTTCGCAGGGAGAAATAATTTGCGCATCATGAGTGCCTTCTTCCAGAAATGAGAGAACAGGAAGTGGACTCGGAGGAGCCGCAATGGTGAGACTGTTGTATTGGGCTTAATAGCACATAGGCAACTAAAGTCATCATGTGCCAAGCACGAGGTGCAGAAAAGCTTTCTGCAGAAGTGAGCAGTGGTGTGGAGGGCCTACAACGTTAGTTTTACTAACTAGCGATGCCAAAGGAAGTCCATTCAAAAAATGACAAGTAAAAGCTCTGCAGATAGTTGGGCAACCTCTGCAAACTTAGATCCTTGGCTGGGCAAGGATGGAAAGACTCTGAACAAATCTAATAAAGACCTCAGCCTTCTTAGGAATGAGAGTGCGCCTGATGTGTGGCTAAAAAAGGCTGCTTGTATTAAAATGACTATATTTTATCAAATCTACAATTCGCATAAAACACCTGCTCTCTTTAAAAACTTGTGAAAGGTCAACAAGTGCATATTCGCCTAAGCGCAAAGTTGAATGGAATGGTACGTGTTCATTATAAAAATCAGTAAAATGTTTTTTCCTCAGTGTTTCGAGTTTACTGCTTTGAAATAAAACATGATTTACCCTTTGCTCATCTTTGCATAGTTCACATCGGGGGTTGTCTTGTTTGTTCAGCAGAAAATTGTGTGTGATGTGTGTTTCCTATATGAAGACAGTAGATAATCTTTTCTTTGAAACTTTTCTCTTGGGTGTGCAGTTCTTCCAGTAAGCTGAAATTGGTTTTACAAAGTTTAGTTTCTTCTTTGCTTCATTATTCCAAGTGGACTGCCAATATATTCCTTACTTCACGATGTACTAAGTTCATGCAATCTTTAAAGGGAATATTAACATTTTTATTTGCTTGCCATGAGCTTGAGCAGCGCAGAGGTCTGCTCTCTCGTTGCCTTTAATTTCGACATGGCTCATTATCTAGTACAGTTTTATGTTTTGTTCTTGTGCAAACGCTCAAGGACAAAACAACGTCACCAAGCATTGGAGTGATTGCATTTATTGGATAAGTATACACTAGGGGTGTCTGTGTAAATAATGCTCCCCTTTGTGAGGATCTCATTTACTATTTTTCTTATGGCTATGCACACAGTGTAACATTCGGCTGTGAAGATAGATGCACACTGTTTTAAGTAATATTTCCTTCTCATTCTCTCATAATATTGCACATCCTACATATATGCATCTGTTTTTTGAACCATCAGTACCAAAGTCTGTGAAACCATAGTATTTTCCTCGAGTGCAATAAATTCTTGTACTATATGTTATTTTGGAGTTTGCTTTTGTGAAACTGTGTAAGAGTGAAATTCCAAATTGCAGCAAAATTGTACCATGAAGGCAGTGAATCTCGTCTTCGCACAACTCTGGGTAATATATTCAGTACGCCGAGATTCTGGCAAATTTCTTCAAAATGCAAGAGCAGTGGCCTGGTAGTTTCCGGTTTGTTGTTGAACAGTGTTCTAGATGGGCTCTTTTTACCTCATTGGTGAGAGATATGTTTTGGTAGGAACAAATTTTTCGAACGTAACAGCATGTGAGCATACTTCTTGTCTGTAAGTGATGGTTCGTTAGTATAAACAAAAGGTTGTTTATTGGTGACGGCCTGTATGCACCAATGGAAAAACGCAAACCTAAACTATGTACTGGATCAAATTGTTTAAAGTACAGTGGTTCGCTGACCAATACACTATACATCTAAAACCCAAGGTAGAGCATACCGCAGAGCGGTGAGTTTCTAAGAGACATGTCCTATTTGCCGCCCTGTGTTTTCGTGACAGTACTTTGAGTATGTTCAAGGATCGAGAGGCTTTCTTTCTCAGTGCGTTTATGTGAGGTAGGAAAGTTGAGTTTTCTGTCAAACGTTATGCCTAGAAATATATGTTCAATTTTTAAGGGTAGCTCTGTTTCGTTCAGGTGTAGGGTGGGATCTGCCTATAAGCCGCGTTTGATAGCTCTGTTTTGTTCAGATGTAGGGTGGGATCTGCCTCTAAGCGTCGTTAAAGTGAGAAAAGAATGGCGACAGTTTTCTGCGGAAAAACCGAAAACCATTTCTGTCTGCCTATGTTGTCAGTTTGTTTATCGTTAATTGTATGTCTCCCTCATGCTGATATGTTGGAGGACGTGCAAGCTATCTGGAGATCATCTACATTGAGTGAACACGGAACGGACCATGGGATTACTTTACTAAGAGAGGTAATTTTACAACAAAGAGTGTTGTGCTTAAAATACACCCCTTCGGTACTTCCCTTTCCTTATAATAGAATTTCTCAAAATGGTTGAGCTAATAGGCAGATAATAGAACGGTCGGACGGGAAGTCTTTCAGGCAGTTGAAAATTATGCCAAGGATGCCAAGCTCAGTTAAGATCTGAAGAATACCGAACCACTAGGTCTTGTCGTATGCCTTCACTAAATCGAAAAACAAAGCAAGACAGTGTTGTGTACAAAAGCTTCTCGGACAGTATTTTCAAGATGGACTGGGTGATATGTAGTGGAGCATTCCTTTTTAAAACCACACTGATGGATATCAAGAAGTTCACGGAATTGAAAAGCAACAATTATTCTTTTAATCGGGACACTTTCAAGTAATTTTGCGAGGCAACTTGTAAGCGCTATGGGTCTACATCTGCAAGGAAGGTTGCTGGCTTCCGGGGTTTAGGAAACAGCACAATAATATCTTTTTATGCCTCGGAAATGTTCCCCGATATCCTAACTTTGTTAAAAAAATCTGCAAGTATCTCTACAGGAGGTTCGGAGAGATGGGCTAACATTTGGTAATGTCTTTCATCTGGGCCGGGTGCAGTATGTTTACCAGCAGAAAGTGCTGTATGAATTTATTGGAGAATAATTAAATTTTCACAAGTGTAAGGCGGGGTTTTTTTAAAAGAGCTGGGCAGAAGGGAGCAGCGGCGAGGACAATCCGAGGGCAACCAGGTCGGGCACAGACACGTGGCGATAACAACACGGCTGACGCGCAGGGCCATCTTCTTCGTTTTCTCGAGTCATCTGCTTTGTCTGGGTCATCATCCTCTTCATAATCACCCCCGGGGCGCAGAAGAGCCATCCTGATGACTTACGGCGACTGCAATTTGGAGAGGTTGTAGTAAGGCTTGAGACGCTCGATGTGAACTGTCTCGCGGCCGCGGCGGAAGAGATCGGGAGATGGCGTGAGCGGTCCGCCGACATAATTGACTCTAGATGTGCGCTCCAGGACACGGTAGGGGCCGTGATACTTGGCGAGAAATTTCGAGGAGTGTCCAGGAGTACTTGATGGTATCCAGAGCCACACAAGCGCACCAGGAGAGAAGTGCGATGTGCTGTGAGCGTTGTCGTGGCATTATTTCTGGCGATACTGGGCGTCAATTGTGAGTGACCGGGCGATTTGGCAACAATCTTCTGCGTGTTGCGCGGCTTCGGAAACGGGTATATTCGGAGGCGTCAGGTTGGTAAGGCAGAATGGTGTCTATTGTAGCAGATGGATGACGGCCGTAAAGAAGAAAGAAGGGACAGAAGCCAGTAGAAGACTACTGGGTGGAGTTGTAGGCGAAAGTCACATAAGGGAGGTTGAGATCCCAATTCGAGTGGTCGGATGCGGCATACATAGAGAGCATGTCCCCGAGGGTGCGGTTAAATCGCTCTGTGAGGACGTTTATCTGCGGATTATAGGCGGAGGGGGTACGATGAAATATGTTGCACTGGCGAAGCAGGGCGGTGGCATCCGACAAAAAGGCGCGTCCGCGGTAGCTAAGCAGTTCACGAGGGGCACCGTGACGAAGAACGAAACGTTGCAAAAGGAAGGAGGCAACGTCTATCACTGTGGCAGACGGAAGGGCGGCGGTTTCGGCATATCTCTTGAGATGATCAACCGCAACGATAGCCCAGCGGTTGCCGGCCTCAGTGTATGGAAGCGCGCCGTAGAAATCAATGCCGATACGGTCGAAAGGGCGTAGTGGGCAAGGGAGTGGCTGCAACTCTCCAGCAGAACGATGAGGAGATGGCTTGCGACGTTGACAGGCGAGACAAGCGCGTACGTATTTAAGTACGAAGGTGTACATTCCACGCCAGTAATAGCGCAGCCGGATGCTGGTGTATGTCTTGAAAACTCCCGCGTGACCGGATTGTGGGTCAGCGTGGAAATAGGCGCATATGTTCGTGCGCAGGTGGCGAAGAACCACTTATGGCCGTCGGTGCTGTAGTTGCGGCGATAGAGGAGGTTATCGCGAATCACGAAGTAGGAAGCATGGCGGCGGAGAGCACGGGATGGAGAAGCAGCCGTGGGGTTGGAGAGAAAGTCGAGAAGAGAAGCGATCAAGGGGTAAGTACGTTGCGCTGAGGGCAAGTCGCTAATGTGAAGGGACGACGGGAAGACGTCAGAGGTGGAAAGGCAGGCGATCTCGGCTGGAAGTGGGCAGCGGGACAGGGCATCAGCGTCTTGATGCTTGCGGTCGGAACGATAGACCACACGGATGTCATATTCTTGACGAAGAAGAGCCCACCTGGCAAGGCGGCCGTATGGGTCTTTCAAGGAAGAAAGCCAACAAAGCGCATGATGGTTCGTCACAACGTCAAAGGAGCGGCCGTAGAGTTACGGGCGGAATTCGGCAAGGGCCCATATGATGGCCAAACACTCTTTTTCACTGACGGAGTAATTAGTTTCAGCCTTCGTAAGTGTGCGGCTTGCGTAGGACACAACGTATTCATCAAAACCACAGGTGCGCTGGGCGAGTACGGCGCCGAGGCCGACACCAATGGCGTCCGTGTGGACCTCGGTAGGAGCGGTCGAGTAGAGTTTAGCTGGGACGGGACGAACGCCTTGCTTAGCGACAACGTGTCCTAAAATTGTCAGCTGACGAGCCGCAAAACGGCATTTCTTCAAGTTCAGGCCAGCGTCAGAGAGGCAGGTCAAAACGTGCTTCAGGCGGGATAGATGGGTTTCAAAGTCGGGGGAAAAGACGACAATGTCATCGAGATGGCATAGAAACATTTTCCACTTGAGTCCACGCAAAATGATGTCCATCATCCGTTCGAAGGTTGCAGGGGCATTAAAAAGGCCGAATGGCATCACAGTAAATTCATACAATCCGTCGGGGGACACAAAAGCAGGTTTGGGATGATCGGCCGCTTCAATGAGGACCTGCCAGTACCCAAAATGTAAATCGAGGGAGGGAAAGAGCTCCGCCCCTTGCACACAGTCCAGAGCGTCATCTATGCGGGGGAGCGGATAGACATCCTTGCGCGTTATCTTATTAAGGTGGCGGTAATCGACACAGAAGCGTATGGATCCATCTTTCGTTTTCACAAGGACAACAGGCGATGCCCAAGGGTTACTTGAGGGCTGAATAACGCCGTTTTGAAGCATTTGGTCGACTTTCTCTGTAATAGTCTGGCGCTCGGTTGGAGACAAACGATAGGCGCGCTGCCGCAGCGGCGCGTGGGCACCAGTGTCGATGCGATGGGTGACGGTGGAAGTTCGGCCCGAGGAAGTTTGGTGAGCGTCGAAGGAAGAGCGAAATTGATGAAGGAGGGTGAAAAGCTGTGTTCTTTGCGGCGGGGGAAGATGCGTCGATGGGGCGCAAGAACAATTGGGTAGAAGAGCGATCTGGCGTAGAGGCAGGAGGGCTGAGCGCGTTGATGGCGAGGAGCGGTGTAATGTCGGTTTGCTCACGGATGAGCAGAGATGCGTTGGGCTGCACACTGCTGAGACATTCACCAAGACGCAGAGTGGTAGGGCAGGAAAACGGGTTAGAAACCAAAAGTATCGAAAGCCCAGCAGACACAGTCAGTACGGCGTATGGCAGAGGGAGACACTTGCGGTGCAGAAAAGTATGGGCTGGAGTAAAGAGGACAGTGTCGTCACCGACAGAGTCGCAAGACAAGTGTACAAGAACGGAAGAGCACGGGGGAATGTCGATGTCTTCGGCGGCGAGGGCTTTAACACAGGCAACAGGAGAAGTAGCGTCCAGAAAAGATTTGGGCAGAGTAGAGAACCCGACTTCCGCTCGAGTACAGTCGATGATAGCTTCATGGGCGGAAAGGAAATCCAAGCCCAGATTAATAGGATGAGAAAAGGAAGGCAGCACGACGAATTATATCGTGTAGAGGGAGTCCTGAATCACAACTCGAGCGGTGCACTCTGCAGACAGGTTTGATGTGCTCAGCGCTGGCCGTACGCAGCGAGAGTCCAACAATCGGCGTCTTTACCTTCTTCAACGAACTACAAAACTTTTCGTTCATAACCAAATTCGCAGCATCGGTGTCCACAAGGGCCAAGACAGTAATGCCTTCGACAGAAATTTCGATCAGATTAGCAGGGGATATGTGAGGCCTTGGAAAGTTCGACGGGGACGCAGTTCTCGACTCAGGAACTGCGGCACCTAGTTTTCCTCCTGAGGGAGATTGGGGCGACGTCGCATAGAAGAAACGGAGCGGCGCCTCGGTGAAAGCGAACGGCATCTAGAAAGGGCTGAACGGTCAGGAGAAAAAGGACGACTAGACGGCGGCTCAGCAGATCTGGAGTACTGACTCGTTGAAGGCCTGTACGCGGGAGCTGGAGGAGGTGGCGCGTAGACTGGGAGACGGCGGCGGCAAAGCCGGGCCACATGACCAGGCAAGCCGCAATTGTAGCAGATAGGCCTGTCGTCGATGGTGCACCAGGGATTGCTGACTCGCGGAGCGGGCCGAAGAGAAGAAGCCACCGCTCGCGTAGGTGTTGGAGGCAATGCATAGGTAGGCGGTCGAGGACTGGCGACGACGTCCGCGTATGTCAGCGGAGCGGCCATAGGGGGCGGCGTCTGGGCAACAACGTCGGCATATGTCAGTGGAGCGGCGACGGGTGGTGGCGGATGAGCGAGTGGAAGAGCCTCGGCAACCTGCTCTTTAATGGTGTGTCGAAGAGCCGGAGCCAAATCTGGAGCTTGCCCTGTAGGGTTCGGCAGAAGAGAAAGCTGACGCGCCACATCTTCCCGAACAAAGTCTTGATTTGTTGCAGCAGCGATGAGTTGTCAGATGCTGGTGTCAGTCCGGCAAGCGACTCAACCTGTCGAGGATGCTGTCGAGTCTGGAGCCTCTGCTTCCGCAGCTCCTCGAAGCTTTGGCAGAGGGAGACGACGTCAGCAACGGTGCGCAAGTTGCGCGCTACCAGCATCTGAAAGGCGTCGTCGTCAACACCCTTCAAAATGTGTTTAATCTTGTCAGCTTCTGACATGTTGAGGTTGACACGCTTGCATAGGTGAATGACGTCTTCTATGTAACTGGTAATGCATTCGTCGACCTGCTGCGACCGTTCACGCAAGCGTTGTTCGGCGCGGAGTTTCCGAACAGCAGGACGACCAAACACTTCGGAGAAATTTGTCTTGAAAGCAGACCAGGTGCAGCTGTCCACCTCGTGGTTCCGATACCACAGGTTAGTCACGCCGGTGCGATAAAAAATTACGTTATTTAGTTTGGTGGCATCGCCCCATTTGTTGTAAAGGCTTACCCTCTTTTAAGACGTGAGCCAATCATCGACATCCTGCTCATCAGTCCCACTGAAGATGGTCGGGTCCCGTTGGCGAAGAGAGCCGGCGCAGGTAACAGCTGGGCCCACTTGCACGGCTTGATGTTGAACGTCGTGACGCATCGCAGGTGCCGGGAGAGTACGGTTCCGCAATTCCAGTGCTGTTACCCAGCATCTACACCAAATGTAAGCCGAGGGTTTATTTAAAAGAGCTGGGAGGAAGGCAGCAGCGGCGAGAACAATCCGAGGGAAACCAGGTTGGGCACAGACACACATGGCGATAGCAATACGGCTGAGGCGCAGGGCCATCTTCTTCGTTTTCACGAGTCATCTGCTTTGTCTGGGTCATCATCTTCTTCACACAAGGTTCATTTGTGCGGCCAATTGTCGGTAACCTTTGTTTCTCTGCTGTGTGTTTGTGTTTTAAAAACGACTGTAGTGTGATGAACTGGAAACTGCAGAAAGATATTATCTCAAAATGTTTCCTGTTCTTTTATATATGTCTGTATACTGAGGGCTGTCAGAAGGGGAACTGTGAAAAGAAAGTAGCTGAACTTTCGAACTTTCTCCCGCATTTGTTTTGATGTTGCTTAGCAGTTAATGAATGAAATGTACCTTTGCCAAGATGTTTTCCGCACTCACATCGGGCTTTATATCTCGCTTTTTTAAAGTTTAATAAATCTCCTGCGTTGAATACCTACGAAAAATTCCACAAGCTTTGTTTTTTTTTTGCTTCAGTAAAATCTTTTGTGTACCATACTTTGTGATTTTGTTTTACAACTCCAGAGGACTGAGGGATGGCTATGTGTGCAGCAGTAATAATACAGTTTGTAAAATGTTCATTTAGTTTGGCTACACTGAGGCTGTTAGTAACTTCTTTCTTCGCTGGCCTTTTCTTGGAATAGTGCCCAGTCGGCGAAATGCAGCTTCCAACGGCGTGGTGTTGTTGGGTTGAATACCGGTGAAGATTAAGAAGTGCTTGGGCTTGCGCTAGTTGGAACGTGGCAAAATGTAAGACGTGCACTGCTTAGTGAACACGAATGGTTAAACCCAGTCTACCAACTGAGACTTTATTCCATTCCAGTAGAAAAAGGAAAGTGCATGTAAAAAAAAATATACAAAAAGAACAATAGGGGAAGCAAAGACAACACAGAAGAACACCAGAGGCACACAAGAAAGTCAACTGGCTGCCAGTTACCCATGTGTAAGCTAGGAAAAGATGATATGGCTATCAAAACTTCAAGCCGAAGCTCACAAGAACATGTTTGCTGATCATGTTTTCTTTCCAAAAACTTGATTTTTTGCTTCTGTCATGTTTGCTATCAGCGTAGTGCGCTTCTGTGTTTTTTGCTTCCCCTCTTATTCGTTTTTGAAGGTTTTTTTGTCACATGCTTGTTTTCTTTTTTACACTCGAAAAGGATCAAGTCTCAGTTGATATATTGCGCATAATCGATCTTGTTGTCTTTAACTCTGTCGTTTTCAACCTAAGCAGCCCACGTCTTGCTTATTGCCGGTGAAGATGTTAAGCTTATTAGTACAGGTAGATGATCAGTTCCAAACCAGTTCTCTAAGAAATTCCGTTAAAAATCTAAAAAGAGAAGGTAAACTAAAAAATAAATCTGTCATTTTTCCTGAGCAAGGTGAACAATCGGTTGGTTTTCTGGTGTTTCACGGACAAAGGTTATTACACATAGCCACGAACATTTGCCGTATTTGTTCATTCTTCAAATCTGCCGCAGCACAATTTTATCGCTTTGATGCGATGCAAGACCCGACTAGATTTATCTCGATTGATCGCAGCCTGGCAGCGCTGATTCACGTTGATACGGAATATTCTAGTAACTTTGCACGCTTTATCTCGAAATTTCGCTATCAGCTTTAAATTCAGCACGGCCGACAGCGGCGGGCATTCTGTTCGACGACCGCCGAGCTCGCTTGTCGCTTTGCCGCCGTCGAGTGATTCAGTCCATTTTGGGTGTAAGTCAGACCAATAAACAGTTTTCTTTTAGAAGACATTTTGTCCATCTTCATCGCTGCTCTGACTGCCGTCACCACTACGTGACATCTGGTGGAGGTGCGGGGTAGCCTTCCATGTTCCGGACGCCCCCTTCAAGTCGTAGAGCCAGCCCTCAGCGCTTCGCACCCGAGGACGAGCCAGCAGATCAGCGAGCCAGCCGACGTCTCCAGGGAGAGGATCCTTACTTCGGGACCCTGCCGGACCATAGCAGACAGCGAAAAGAAGCTGCTACAATCACCACAACTTCGCCTAAGATGTCGACACCGATCAGACTGCAGCAGCTGCGGCTGCCGCCAACTTCCAATGGACCCCTAGGCGAAGACCCTGAAGAATGATTAGACCAATTTGAGCGCGAGGCGTCATTCAACAAGTGCGATGATGCCGCGAAAATTGGACACGTGTTTTTCTCATTGGATGGCTCCGCACGCACGTGGTACGATAACTACGAGTCGTCCCTAATGAAATCGGAGCTATTCAAGAGAGAACTATTGAGGGTATTCACCAGGGGCGTGAGCAAAGAAAGAGCCGAAGGGTTATTTGAGTCAAGGATCCAGCTTCCGAATGAGCCCGTCCGCGGTTACGCCAAGGAGATGAAGCGCCTATTTCGCCGCGCCGACCACAAGATGACCGAGGAAATGAAAGTTCAGTTTTTATTGCGCGGCGTAAAAGAACAACTCTTTGGCAGCCTCGTCCATCAGCAGCCAAAAACAGTCAAAGAATTCATGCAAGAAGCCTGCACGATTGAGAAGACCCTCGACGTCCGAGCTCGGCAGTACAATCGCCCTTCCTCTGCATGTGCAATCCTTTCGGACACTACTGCCACCACCAGCGACAGCTTGCGGGAAGTTATCCGCGAAATCATCCGAGAGGAGCTACGCCGATTACTGCCATCCTCCCCACAGACACAAGCAGCGACTCTGATGGATGTGGTACGCGAAGTGCTACAGGCACTTGGCACCCCGACGGCCACACAACCCCAGGCTATTACATACGCCGCTGCATTAAGGACTCCTGAGCCCCAACGATAACCCCTGCATCCTTTTCGACATGAAGAACTTGATCCTGAACGCCACCTTCCTGCCCCCGCCAACCAGCTTAAAATCGACGCTCAAGCCCTTGGAAACGCGACGCCTGGAGGACTTCCGACAACCAGCCGTTGTGCTTCCATTGCAGTGAGACCGGCCATATCCTTCGTCACTGCCCGTACCGACGTATCGGTCTTCGAGGATTGCCGTCAACGCCCCCCGACCAAGCTGAGGCCAACGTCCGCAGGAAATTGACGAGTACCTGCGTGGAGAGGAGCACACGCCGAACCGTTTTCCGCGCTCACCATCGCAGTCATCCTCGCGCTTTGCGTCACCACGCCGCAACTACGCAGCCGCGGTACGAGGAAAGTCTCCCAGCCCCCGTAGGAGAAACTAAAGGCAGCAACCTCTGGAGGTGAGGTTGCTCAAGAGCGAAACGCCGAAGATCCTCCAACGACCACATCTCATGAAGAAGCTGCACCCGTGACGCCGCATGAAGAACCAACACTAGCTGCACCGATGCCGCACACAATGACAACCCAGACCGCGACGCAAACCACCGTTTATAAAGCTTTTTTAGTTTCGAAACTTCTCCCGAAGCGGCCGCGTTTTGCGCCCGGCCATTGAGATGGCGCTGCAGTCGAAGTTTGTTCCACGCTCGACGCTAGCTAGCCACGCCGCAGTGCAGCAACGTTGCTGACGCTCCGTTTGTCGTGCGCATTTGCGTCGCGTTCTTTTGTTATCAAGTGATCCTGTCGTTATGAGTTGAGTGTTTGTGCACTACGCTTCAGCAGCTTTAGGTGTGTGGTCGGGTGCGGACGCTCATGGTGTGGACCCAACCTGCAAGTAGCGTGGGCTGCCGAATGTTCTCGAGCGCCAGGTTTTGGATTTTTTCGCTGTCAGAGGGCAGGTGGTGTGCGTCATTTATGGTCTTTAGAGTGTGCTAGGACTGTCAACCAAATGCCAACGTGTTTCGTGCCGGGATGTACCAGCGGGTACCGGCGCAACACGGAGAAAAGGCACTTCTTTTCTCCGCCAACCGATCCAAATCTCCTTGCAAAATGGTCGAGAGCGATACCCCGTGCAGACAAGGTGTTGGGGAAAACATGCAAAGTGTGCGACGCCCACTTCCAAGAAGGGGATATTCTGAAGTCATATAAGCATGTAATCAACGGAGAAGTGATTGAAATCGAGCGCGGTGTATGGTCTCTAAGGAGTGATGCAATTCCTATCATATTTCCTAATCTCCCGCTGTACTTCTCCTCGAATCGTAAACGGCGAAAATCTCCGAAAAAGAGAGCAACCGTCTCAAGAGACGCAGTGGCAACGCAGAGCGACGCTGCAGAAGATATCGATATCGAGCGAGAGCAACCAGAGCCCGTGCAAGACAGCTGCTTGCATGTTAATGAGCTGGTGGGGAAGAGCGCTTCTTTGAGGTTACCTCGTCAGTGGAGATCGGCAGCTCTTGAAGATGAAAATGGGCGCCGATCACAGATTGTTTTTTACAGGGCAGGATTGGAGGCAGATGTATATACAGTACTCAAGAGTGTCGTAGTTCGCGAAGACATGAGTTATGTTGTATCTGCCCGCGGAAAACTGGTGCCGACGCTGCCCATGGATTTGGCAATCACTTCGTTAGCAGACGTAGAGGCAATTGTGCAGGTTGTACAAACTATGCGAGCCTGTCATGGTTGCACGTCTAGCAGGGGAGGAACTGTATACCACAAGCAGTGCAGAGTTCTTACTGAGGCAGAAAAAGGAGTCTGTATAAAGTGTGCAAAAATGACGAAGGACCTCAAAAGAAGAAGTGGGCTGAAACCCAAGAAAAAGGTGTGCCTTGCAGCACCTGTTTTGAGGAAGAGGCTCATTCGTGCCGCTGCAGCTCGGTTGCAAAAGAAGAAAGAAATTAGCCAACTCAGTGAAAAACTGAAGCAAGCGTTTTCAACAAGTCTAGGTGAAGTGACACAGGACCTGCCAGAAGCACAAAAGATGGTCATACAGGCAGCCATCATGCAACAAGCGGCTAAGTCGCCACGTGGGCACCGGTACACTACAGACTGGCTTATGATCTGTCTGCTTCTGAGGCTGACAAGCCCAAAGTGTTACAGAACTCTATCTGACATGAAGATTTTGCCCCTGCCAAGTGCCAACCGTCTTGTACAGCTACTGAAAGGTCTTCCATGTGGCTACGGCTTAAACAAATTTGCCCTTGGTAGCATAAAACTGCATATGGCAGGCAAGCCAGAACATTACACATATGGTTGTCTAATCATCGATGAAGTGAAACTCAGGGAAGGAACCGAGTTTAACCTACTAACCGAGTCGTCCTACAAATTTGATGGTTTTGTAGATTACGGTGATATTACTAAAGTTGGCACAGACCAGCTGGCAGACCATGCACTGGTTGTTATGTTCAACCCAATGTTTGCGTCATGGGTCCAACCCATAGCAACTTTTGCAGCTAAGGGTGCAGCGCCAGGATGGGTCTTGGCAAAGGTGGTAATGAGCTCGGTGCTACAATTGCATGAACATGGTGCTCGCGTACTGGCAGTGATAAGCGATGGTGCCGGAAATAACAAATCGATGTGGACACACCTCGGCATCAGCGGAAAGGTGGAGCACCCACAGTGCAAGATTGAACATCCCTGCCTTCCAGAGGGAACATTCCTCCACTTCATTTGTGACGTGCCACATATCGTGAAATGCATCCGGAATCATATGATGAAGCACAAATATAGTCAGGCAAGTTAAAAAATTACTTGGATATGCATGCCTCTTGAGTGATGACGCTTTGTAACAGAGACTTGTTCACCTCTGTTTAATTACTGCATATAACGAAATGGTGTACAATAATTTGTTGCAGGTAGGTGAATACCAAGCAAATTTCCAGCACTATGAACGTCTTTTTGAGGCGGAAAAAAAGGCCGCTATAAAAGTGGTTCCTAAGTTGACTGAGCACCATGTCAAGCCACAGAAGCTCCAGACCATGAACGTTCGTCTGGCGACTCAGGTAAAGTTGGCCATTCAGTCATTGTAAACGTTGTAAGCAGTTGGTGCCATAAAACTGCATGCTTATACATTACATCTGTGCTTGTCAGCGTCCAGGCATTTTCAAAACTAATTTGCCATTATGTTTTTCTAAACTTGACAAATTTCTTTTACTCATTTTCGCTTGCAGCTCTTCAGTCGAAGTGTGTCGATTGGCCTGAAGGTCTACAGACAAATGATGGTACCTGGTTTCGCCGACAGTTTTGGAACGGAACAGTTCACGATGCTACTAAATGACCTCTTTGACATTCTGAACTCCAAGGTTCCTGCAGCTGGAATACGAAAGGGATCTCCAAAAATTAAGGTGCCAGAATTGTTTTATGTCGCCTTTTTATTGTGGGCAAAGAACCGAGACTTAAAACTTTGCACTCATTCACCGATTTTCTCAAAACACTGTTTTCTGTTTTCATTTATATGTTTTCAGTTTTTGGCCGACTTCTTGGCAATGTTGAACGAGACGGAATCTATTCCTAATGTCAAGCTGTTCGCATCTAGGCAGACTATCGAGTCCCTACGTGTAACACTGATGTCTGTGCTGTCACTTGTGGAGTTCCTGTTCAACCAAGGCGTGAGCTACATTCTGACAGCAAGCCTGAACCAGGATCCACTCGAGGTAACCGTATCCCTTTCATCATGTTTCCTCTTTCAACTCCTCATAATCACAGTTGTTAAGCTCAAATTTCTTGCTTTGGAGCGATTCTTTGGGCTCGTGAGGTCCTTCGGAGGAGACGAAGACCATCCAACCGTCACCAAATTCAGCCAGCTTTTCAGACTACTTTCCCTTTACACACCTGTTAAGCTTGCCACAAAAGGGAACTGTGAAGCAGGGGATGAACGAGTTTTGCTGAGCACATTTGAGAGCCTTGGAGAGAAGCGGCGTGAAGCACTACTACAAAAGAGAAAAGTTAAAGATGAAGTCTTCCAGCGACTCACATCACTGCCTTCGAGGGGGCTGTCAGCCCCATTTGACGATGACGTGTACAGTGTTTCAAGTCTAGAAAAAGCGGCATTGTACTATTTAGCGGGATACGTGGCCCATAAAATGATAAAGGTGACCTCCTGCATGGAGTGCAAAAGCGATACAATGGCTTCACAAGACTCTCTACCGCCTGAAGCTATGCTTGTGATTGAACGAGAGTTTGTGACTGGCAGCCTTGTTTGTCCTTCAAGGAAACTGTTTGCATGCGTGAAAAGCATAGAAGAGACCATTGTGCAAACATCAAAAAAGAAGCCTTTGGGGACCTTTTCTGGAATGTTTTAGATGCCCTTGCGAAGAGAGGAACAAACTGTATCGGTTGCCCAGAGCATAGCTGTGATTTTACAGCACAGATTGTACACTTCTATTTGGTCACACGAATGCACTTTTTTTTCCCGGAAGTAGAGCCAAGAGAACGACAGTGCCAATAGAGCTCGGAGGGAACGTAAAAAAGCAAAGCTTGTGTAAATAATGACCGAAGTGAAAAGGAAGATGCCTGAAAGTGTGTGAGGAGTTTTAATAAACTGGAATTCGCTGATGCAACTCCACTAAAGACGTGTGTGTGATTTTTTTATTCTGTAAGTACTAAAGACGTGTGTGTGATTTTTTTTATTCTATAAGTATTTACCAGAGGCAGCAGAAAAATGTCAGCATGATATTTATCGGGCAGCTCTCTATATGTGCCTTGAAAACTAATAAGTCGCTTTATCGAACCTCTCGAGACTAGTCTGAAGGGTTCTTCTAATCTTTAATAAAATCGGGGCAGACGTTCAGGCTTTCTTGTCTTGCTCACTTTCGCATTTGGAAAGCAAGAGTAAAAATTACTCGCGACCAATGGGATTGATACAGAAGGGTAAGGTCACCGTTCAAACGCAATGCGATGGAAACGCCGCATTCTACAGACGCACGAAAGCAACTATTCTGCCCAAAGCGAAACGTAATCACCGATGCCCATCTTTTTCTGAAACTTCTAAAGCACTGGTCGCTTCTACGCACACGTAGTTTAACTATTTAAACTTACGAAGCGCAAATAATGACGCCACGAAGCGTGAGCAATGTCTTCGGTTAAGCGCCGTGCGGGAGGACAGCGGAACGGTACGCGTCTGTAGCAGACGACGCACTTCCTTGGCGCAAACTTCGACAGCAGCGCCGCGGTGGCGGGCGCGGCGGCGGGCCGCATGCTCCCTGTTGGCGCGGCGAGGAGATGCGGAACTGAAAAGGATCTATAAACGATGACGCAAACTGCCTTCAAAACGACGCCGCCACCCAGAAAAGCTTCGACCACACGCCTCACCAGCGACTCGCATACGCGGCGAAGCCGTGACCCGACGATGAAAGCGACATGCAATGCAAGAGCCAGGACCTCCGACTTAGAAGTGACTATCGACGGCTGGAAAGTTTCCGCTATGGTCGACACAGAAGCTGATTACTCAGTGATGAATGGAATATTCGCTGCGCAGCTGAGAAAAGTCATAACGGCTTGGGACGGCCCACAAATTCGCACCGCATTGCGCCAACTCTTTACGCCATCAGAGCAATGCACAGCGCGAGTGGCTGTCAAAGGACATACCTATCCTGCGACATTTGTTGTGCTACCCTAATGCTCCCGCGAAATGATCTTGGACATAGATTTCTTTATTGAGCATCAGGCGATCATCGACCTGCGATCCAATCTGATCACGCTTTCGATGGACAAGGTAATCGCTACTATAAAAACTCAGGAATATCACGTTTCTCAGAGTGTTCTGGAGGAAGAACTGAGCGTCCCACCCCGTTCAAGCGTTATCATGGCCGTAGGCGCCACGAAAGCCATTAACGCTGAAGCCATCATCGAGGCGAACATGCAGTTGCTTCTAGACCGAGTAATCAGCATCGCAAGAGGCATCTCACATTTCCGCAATGGCCAGGCCGAAGTACTGCAGACTGACGGCAGCGAACAATGCCGGCACATTAACAGAGGAACACTGATTACTTTCTTCGTCGAAATATCCGACGTACGAGACTCATTTACCCTCTCCGACCCCTCCGCGGAAGCTTCGCCTGACCACGAAAATTGGCCCACTTTCGACATCAATCCAGCCCTGCCCCGGAACAGACAAGACCACATCCGCAATCTGCTTCGAAGCTACAGTGAGTGTTTTTCGACATCGCCGAAGGTCCGACAAACGCCAATTGCCAAGCATCGCATTATTACGGACCAAAACGTCCGGCCTCTCCGTCAAAGCCCCAATCGTGTGTCACCGCGAGAACGAAAAGCCATCCGAGACCAAGTCGAAGAAATGCTTCGCGACGACATCATCCAGCCTTCAAACCGCCCATGGGCGGCACCGGTTGTTCTAGTGGGAAAGAAAGACATTGCACTTCGATTCTTCGTTGATTACCGCCGCTTGAATAGCATAACAAGGAAGGACATCTGCCCCCTTCCCCCCATCGACGACACACTGGACCGCCCCTGCAATGCCAAAAACTTCTCGTCGATGGACCTCAAGAGCGGCTACTGGGAAATTGAGATCGACGAAAGAGATCGCGAGAAGACAGCATTCGTCACTCCGGATGGGTTGTTTGAGATCAAGGCGATGCCATTTGGTCTCTGTTCCGCACCAGCGACGTTTCAGCGAGTAATGAATACAGTGCTGGCAGCCGTGATGTGGTAATTTCTTCTGGTATATTTAGACGACGTCGTTGTCTTCGCCTCGAACTTTGAAGAGCACCTCAAAAACTTCGAATAGCACAATACGCCGTCAAGTGTTCTGGCCTAACCTTGAATGCGGAGAAGTGCCCCTTTGCCTACCAAGAGCTGATATTTCTAGACCACATCTTTAGCAAGGCGGGACTACGCCCGGACCAGCAGAAAACAGCTGCTATTGAACAGTTTCCACCACCGGCCGCTAAGAAAGCAGTGCGCAGATTTCTCGCACTGTGAACATATTACCGGCAATTTTTGAAAAACTTTCCGCGCATCGCCGAGCCCCTGACCCACCTGACGAAAGCAGACGTGCCGTTTAAATGGGAAGAGCCGCAACCATAAGCCTTCAAGGAAATTCAGCGTTGTTTACAGTCGCCACCGATCCTCGCACATTTTGATGAAAACGCCGATACTGAAGTTCATACCGACGCAAGCAGCATGGGCCTAGGTACCGTTCTGGTTCAAAAAAGGAACGGGCTGGAGAAAGTCACCTCAAACGCTATCCGTTCCCTTTCCAAAGCCGAGGCTAACTGTTCGACAACTGAGAAGGAGTGCCTTGCCATCATCAGGGCTACGTCAAACTTCCTCCCCTAGCTGTACGGACGACCGCTCAAGGTGGTCAGCGACCACCAGGCGCTGTGCTGGCTTGCCAATTTGAAGGACCCTTGTGATCGACTCGCTCGATGGAGTCTGCGTCTCCAGGAGTTTGACGTCGCCGTCGCTTACAATCCCGGACGCAAGCACTCTGACGCCGATTGCCTCTCACGAGCCGCTGTGGATACACCGCCGCCTGACGACGATGACGACGCTATCCTGGCACCCATCAGCCCCAGCTCTTTTGCTCAGCAGCAACGCTCGGACCCCGACTTAAACGCCTCATCGAGTACATGGAATGCAAGGTTTCTTCACCCCCCGCTTCATTCAAGCGAGGATTGTCTTCCTTCTGTGTGCAGAATGAGGTTCTTGTGAAGAAGAACTTTGCTGCGAGCAAAACAGCCTACCTACTTGTTGTACCTGCTTGACTCTGCGAAGAAGTTCTACGCACTTCACACGACGAGCCGACAGCTGGACATCTCGGGTTTCCTCGCACCCTGCGACGCATTCAAGACACGTATTACTGGCCCCGACTGTCTGCCGAGGTCGCACAATATGTGAAAACCTGGCGAGATTATCAGCGACCAAAGACCCCTCCCACACGACCAGCAGGATTTCTGAACCCCATTGAACCTCCCTCAAGGCCTTTTCAGCAGATGGGCATAGACTTGCTTGGCCCTTTTCCAACATCAACGTCTGGAAATAAGTGGATCATCATAGAGACCGACAACATGACCCGCTACGCAGAGGCGAAAGCCCTACTGAACAGAACAGCAGCAGCAGTCGCGAAATTTTTCGTGGAGTGCATTCTTCGACACGGCGCCCCCGACGTGCTCATCAGGGACAGAAAAACAGCATTCACGGCGGACCTAACGCAAACTATCCTGCGTTACAGCCAAACCAGCCACCTGAGGACAACTGCATACCATCCGCAGACCAACGGACTGACCGAGCGCCTCAACAAAACCATCGCCGATATGCTGGCCATGTATGTCGATGCCGAACACAAAACCTGGGATGTCATCCTGCCTTATGTCGTCTTCGCCTACAACACCGCAGTGCAGGAGACCACTCAGATGACGTCTTTTAGGCTCGTCCATGACAGGGAGGCCATGACTACGCTAGACGCCATGCTGCCCAACGTTACAGAAGAAGAGAACGTTGACGCTGCCGCCTACCTTCAACGCGCAAAAGAAGCTCGAAGGCTTGCCCGATTACGGATCAAAGGTCAGCAGCGGTCCGATGCCAGAAGCTACAACCTACGAAGGCGTAACGCGGAATACAAGCCAGGAGACCAAGTCTGGGTTGGGACGCCCATTCACCGCCGTGGGTTGAGTGAAAAGTGCGCCGCTATTTCGGCCAGTACAAGGTTCTTTGTCGGCTAGGTGAACTTTAGTATGAAGTAATCCCCAACGCAATGACAGCATCCCAGCGACTCCGCGTACGACCATAAATTGTCCATGCAGTCCGTCTGAAGCTGTATTATGCGCTAAAGGACGCTGCATTTCCATACTATTTTTTCGCAAGATCCGTTCTGCCTCTTACTAGTTGCATTGTTTGTTTTAGTGCATCGGGTCGATGCTTCTTTGAGAGGTGAGTAATACCGCGAATATTTGCAGTGTTTGTTTATTCGTCAAATCTGCCGCCACACAACTTTATCGCTTTGTTTAACGCAAGACGCGACTAGATTTATCTCGAATGATCGCATCCTGGCAGCGCTGATTCTACATTGTTTCGGAGAGTTCTAGTAACTTTGCACGCTTTATCTCGAAAGTTCGCTATCAGCTATAAACTGAGCACGGCCTACATCGGCGGGCATTCTGTTCGACGACCGCCGAGCACGCTTGTCGCTTCGCCGCCGCCGAGTGATTCAGTCCATTTTGGGTGTAAGTCAGCCCAATAAACTGTTTTCTTTTAGACCTTTTGTCCGTCATCATCGCTGCTTCGACTGCCGTCACCACTACGTGACAATACTATAAAATCAACAAGTTTACCTCGAGTGTCAATTCTATCACAACCCCAAAAGTTGGAGTGCGCAATAAAATTTAATGTTAGATATGGCTCTGTTAGCTGTTTAAGAGCTCTTATAATTAAAAAATGGTTACATTAAAATGTTCCTCCAGGTATATGTAGCACTGTGTAATTGCTATAAATGTGTTTAAAATGGCCACCACAGCTTCTAGTCTGGTTTTAAGTATATGCTCTCGACCTGCAACTCCACGTTTAACTATGACGGCAACGCCACCCAAGAGCCCGTTCGCTTGCTTTCGGTCGCAGTGCATGACTATAGGTTTTAAGAATCTGTGTTTTGAACCCAAGTTCGTCTCCTGTAAACACAAGGCCACAAGTGAGTGCGTGACTAGGATGTCTCTTCATGAAGAACCCTGAAATTTCAATGCATAAAAGTCATCTTGTAATGTAAGTGTACAGAAAAAAGCTAAGTGTTTCCAGGCTGTCTGATTCGGGGCTTTTTTTGTCGATCTACAGAGCCCCGCCATCCATCCGGCGCTGACGGCACAAGACTGCCTTGACTGGTGTCCATCTCATTTTCGGCTATGCTGAACAAATGTGTAAAACACATGATTCTTTTCGTGTTGGGAGGCCTCTCCACTTGCGGAGTGGCTTTCAGGTCCACTGACCCGGAGGTCCGCGCAGCCTATTTTGTGGGCTGTGGTGCAGTGCAAGCTGCTGCCATCAGGGGCACGGGTGGCGCTGCTTCAGGCTCATCTAGTGCAGCCTGGCAGGTGCCAAAGGCCGCTACGTTGGTGTGCCCTGTTGTCCCACAGCGGAGTATGCATCAACGAGTGTTGGATTTTGCATCAACGAGTGTTGTTTCCACGCTTCTTTGAATGATATGTTTTCTTTACCTTTTAGTGTTTCTTGGGAGCCCTGAGAACTGTAGCCGCATCTCGGGCCTTTGTAGAATCGGCATGAATCGAGTATTGTTTGAGTTTGGGCTTTGTGTAGCCTACCTCCACAGAATCGGGAAATATAAAAGAAGCAAAGGTGAGAGCAATATGCTTAGTTGGTGTTTCGGGGTTGTCGCGTCTTATTTTTATCCTATAGACATTAGTAACATTTTGGTACTTCATTAGTTCTAGCAGTTGTCTCGCTTTTAGGTATTTTAGGTCATCATCAGAAATCACTAGACGAAGAGTGTCTGCAATATCCGACAGCTTCTTGTGTTGATGATATTAAAGAATTTCCAGAAGCAGATCTCCATATGCTAACTCTTTAGTCTCGTAAACTTGCCCTATGGCATAGGTTAGAGCTCTTGAAACAAGGAAAGGCGACGCAGGTCGCAGTTTTTACAGGGTCTTCACTGTGTACTTCATGACAGCGTGGAAAATTTGTCTTGTTTACAAAGAATTCAACAGTCACTTCGGTGTGCCCTCTTTTTGGAGGACGATCGGTGGAGAGCAAGACATGAGCCATGTAATATGTTTGCTGCTCAGTCACAATTGCAGCCACCCACCATTGGGTCCTACCGTCGCCAGCTGTACATTCCAACTATAACACAATACGACGAAAGAGAGGGTAGTCTGCCACACAAGGTTAACCCTAGCCGGCAAAAAAGAGAAAACCCAAGGCAGTAGGAGACAGACAAGTTGGGAGATTGGAAAGTGAAAGATGAACTGGAGGACAGGAAAATGCGACTGCTGATTTTCACCTGTCGGGTCAGCCTGGAGGTGTCTAATGGCTAGAAAAAAAATGAAATTTACTTCGTGATATATCATCGAGGAATCGTGTAAGATGTGGTCCTAGGAAAGGTGCGTTGTAGCGACCACAGAATGGCAGTCTCGAATTATATGAATATAGCAAAAGAGACAAGAAGGACTGGAAAAAAGACGCAGACAGGCGTTATTTGCAAAGTTTCGAATTTGCTTTGACTTGAAGAGGGAACGAGAGAAACTAGTTAAAGGGAAGCCCAACAATGAATTAGCATTAAGGGGTTTGGGGAAAATATGAGGAATTCAAGATATCGCTGCAGAACCGATTTTAACAGGCGTTAACTGAGGAAGACTATATTATAGTTCACAACACCGAACAATAATCTCAAAGCTGTATTACGCTGTGAGCAGTAGAAGTAGGTGGTAGGATGATTCCACAGGATAACGGCAAACCATCCCGGGAGGTTAAAGATCTGATTAAGAAACACCACCGCATTAAAGCGTCTAACTACCCAGAGTTACTAAATCTGCACATGGTAGCCGACGAAAGGAAGGTCTATATGGAGAGGGTCGAGCATCGTCTAAGGAAGAGGTAGCCTAAAAGCGGTGCAGAGGAAACTAGGCATAGGTAAAAACCAGATGTTTTTGGGGTGTTTAATGTCCCAAATCTACTCAGGCCATAAGAGCACGCATATCTCACCGCACTCGATCAACTATAGATCAGCCGTCCACGTGCACGCACCGTCACCCTCGCAGCTTCATTTTTTTCTTACACCGCCGCGGACTGGAATGGCCTTCCCGCTGACATTGCAGCAATAACCTGTCCCGCGAACTTTGCGCGTAGAGCCTACAGCTATTTGTCATCACCATAACGCATTATTATTTATATATAATATAATACTTCCTTATATAATACCCCTAAAAGGGGTCTTTAAGGAAATAAAATTGATTGATTGAAGGGACGCCGCAGCAAACGGCTTCGGAAATTTCGACCACCTGGGGTTCTTTATCATGTGCTGGCATCGCACAACACACGTGCCTTTAGCATTTCACCTCCATCAATACGCGGCCGCCACAGCCGGGATGGAACCCGCGATTTTTGGGTCAGCAGCCAAGCACCAAACCTATTGAGCCTCCTTGGTGGCTGGAAATGCAAAGGGCGAAAGCACCTGCGGAGGATCTGGTAACAGCAGACCTGTTGAAGGATGGAGAGGAGATTGTGCTAAAAAAACTGGCCACCATATATACACAATGCATTACAACCCGAGCATACCAGAAGCTTGGAAGAACGCTAACATTATTTTAATTCATACGAACAGGAGACGTCAAGGACTTTAAAAATTACAAACCGATCAGCTTACTGTTTGTTGCCTACAAGTAATTGCTATTAGAGTCAGGACTTCAATCAACCAAATGATCAGTGTAATTCAGCTGCACAGGGGACAAAGGACGAGACAAGCGCACAGACAACGCCCGTCTCATCCTTTCTGCCCTGCGCTGCAGAAATACAATGTCACACCAACTTGGCAAAGCTTCTAAAGTATCAAATGATCAGGCAGGTTTTAGTACAGTACACTCAACAATAGACCATGTTCGCACTATCAATCAGACGATAAATATGCAGACCCTAACCACCTATATATTGCGTTTATTGATTACTAGAAGGCACTTGACTGAGCGGAACATGCAGGCATTGCGGAATTAGGGTGTGGAAGTCTGAAATTACTGGAAAATGCCGGTAACAAATGCATAACTACTATTGATCCCTATAAAATCAGCAATAAAATTCTGATAAGAATGGGCATCAGACAGAAAGACAATATCGCCAATGCTATTCACCGCCAGTTTGCAGAAGTTCCGAGGCCTGCGTCGAGAACAGTGGGGAATAAACAGGTAATGGAGAATAAACAAGTAATCCGAGATTCTCTGATAACAATGCCTTGCTAAGTCACTCAGAAGAAGAACGGCATAGCACGTTCAATGAATTAGGCAGAACAGAACGATAGGTCTAAAAATTAACATGCAGAAAACTAATCTTCAACAGTCTCACAAGGAAACAGCAGTTCAAAACTCGTAGCGACGTTTTACGTATGTCGCTACCAGTTTTGGTAAGGGAATACTTAGGGCTGTTAGTGACCGCTGATCCTAATCATGAGAGAAAATTAACTAGAATCAGAATGGGGCGAAGCGGATATGCCAGGTTCTCTCAAAAAATGAACGGCAGTTTACAAATATGCCTGAAGAGAAAGGTATACATCAGCTGCATATTACCAGTACTCACCTAAGGGACAGAAGCGTTGGTTTTCTAAGATGATTCAGCTTAAAGGTGCACTGAAAAGGATTCTCAGCTCATCCCTTTTCAGCGGCAACTCGACCTACTCACTGCGAGCACTCTTGGAAAGATCGAAGTATTATGGTCTGTGGCAGATTTCTTCACTGAATCAAATTAAATGCCCTGGATCCCACCCTTTTGTTTGAACTCGCCCACGAAAGTAAAAGTCAACCAATGCGTGGAGCACCTACCAGCCAGTCAATTTCGCTTGTTTGTTTCTTAGGTTTTAACGAATAGTTTCAGTCGCAATCTCGCCACAAATTACGCCACGGAAAAAACATAAACGTGGACTCTGTTTTGCGTATCAGTCCGCCGATGGCAGAGTGGCAAGCCACCACGCGATTGGCTGAGAGGCTCTCCACGCATTAGCTGACTCCTCCCACTCTCGTTGGAGCGCTCAAAAAAGGCGGTAGCCAGGAAGTTTAATTCGATTCAACAGGAACATTGTCCGCACAGGACAGCAATTCGAAGTTGCTAAGAATGTCTGGAGCATGTACATTAAGTTCTCGTTTCAAAAAGACGAGCTGAGAATCCTCTTTAGTGCACCTTTAAGTTAAGAACAACGCGGCGAGCTATGGTAATAAAAATGATAGATGTAATGTAAGACCGATAGTGGACAGAGTGCGTGAGGAAACAAGCGCGGGTTAATGACATCGTAGTCGAAATCAAGAGAAAAAATGAACTTTGGCAGGGCATGTAATAAGAAGGCAAGATAACCGCTCCTCCTTGAGGGTAATGAAGTAGATTCCAAGAGGAGGCAAGCGTAGCAGGGGTGGCAGAAAGTTGGGTGTGCGGACGAGATTAAGAACTTTGCGGGAATAAAGTGGCTCCAGCTGGCAAAGGAGAGGGTTAATTGTAGAAGCATGGCAGAGGCCTTTGCCCTACAGTGGGCATAGTCAGGTTGATGATGATGCTGATGTATGTGTAGCTGTGAGTGATTAGAAATATTCTGTATTGTCACTTTGCTGCATGATAAGTTTTGTTCGTGAACTTCAGACTCCAACCCATTCTCAGGCTTGAATCCTGTGAAAACTGGGCACGAAACGACCACCCCTCCTTTGTCACTTGGTGGCTAGTTTCTGGCTAAGCATGCCACATTGAGTGAAGGGCATCTCTGAGACTAAACCCACCATCCCCACATGCTCTAAGAGTTTCTGGAAGCACATGCAACAAGTATGCATCAGTGACAGTGCGGCCTTGGGAATCCTAGCACCGCCACCATCACAATCACTGGAGCGAGGAGGGAATAGCTTGCTTGGCCGCCGGTGCTGCCGCACGGTGCTTCCTCCTGCAAATGCAGCTTCTGTCAATTTGTCTCTTCTTAAACTGGGCACGCAGCGCAGACCTTGGCAGCCTGTCAAGCTGATGTGCGCCGATAATGTCACGTCACGCGTTCATCGTTTGACAGGAAATCCTGCTCGGCAAACTTGACAGAGCGACAAGAAACTGTCGCCTTTGACATACCAGTCTGTGGCAGAGTTTACATGCTGGGGGAAATTATTACGTATGAAATGTGGGTGTTTTTTGGTATTTTGTTTGCCAGTCCACATATAAGAATTGGTTGTAACGATCAGATTTTTCAATTTTCTAAATATTTTTATAAGTCGATTGCACAGTACAAGGAAACAGACTAGCACATAAGAGTAGTAACACCAGCAAACTTTTCTTTGGCACATAAAAAAACTTGACACATTACCGCATGTGCTGCCTGCTTCTCAACATTTTTTTTTACATTTGTGAAACAATGTGATATTCTTAAAAATCTAGGGAGGACTCTGCTCAAAGCAAGAAAATACTTGCAACCACTTATCTATATTTCACAGCATTCCATACGCTAAAACAAGATCCGATATTTAAAAACCTGCTGGCTTGCGGCAAGTGGCCAGAATCAGATAACACCGCATCGCCGCGCCGTCTGACGTTGCACTTCTGGTGTCGAGACATCACAGCGCGCGTGCGCATCCTTTCATGATCGCCGCCGTATCTTTTTTGTCGCCACCAGTGGACTAGCTGATAGCATGCAGCGTTCGGTGATAGGGGCCGCTTTATTCGCTACCTCACGCTCGCACTTTGACGTGCGCCCATCGAGCTGTGAGCATTACGCTCTGGATGAAGAAAGCAATCGCTACCGCCAAACACTGCATGAAAACAGCTAGTTCACTGCAGGCAAGAAAAAGAGAGTGCTGCGAGCATAAAAGGACGCGCACGCACACTGCGATGTATCGACACCAGACGTGCAACGTCAGACAGCGCGACGATGCAGTTTTATCTGATTCTGGCCACCTTTCACATGCCCGGAGTTATTTTGCCGCCGGTTGTAACAACCATTCTTTATTAGTTCATGGAGGAGTGGTGGCTCTTTTGTGCTCTCTCTATTTGTGGCATTTTAAGTAGTGCTTTTCGTTATAACTCATAGGATAGAGGTTGCACTCGAAAAGTCTTTCACCAATGTGCGCTCTCATTAGTCTCACTCAGCATGCGTGCTGTGCAAAGGTCATAAGGCGCATGAGGCACACGTATGGCTTCTCCCGCGTGTGGGTACGTACGTAATCGACAAGCACCCATTTACGTGCAAAACGTTTTTCACGGTGATTGCACTTGTAAGGCCGGTCACCTGTCTGCTTGCGGATGTGCTTAAGCAAATTAGTGTGCTGTGTGAAACTGCTGTTCCAATGAGCGCATTGGTAAGGGCGGTCATCTGTGTGTGTACGCAGGTGGGCTACAAGGTTTCTCTTTTGTGCAAAGTCAGAGTTACAGTAGTCACAACGATATGGACGCTCACCAGAATGGATGCGGAAGTGTCCCAACAGTTTGCTTCTTGAAACGGTAGTTTTGCCGCAGGAGCTGCCCTCGTTTCGGAGCTTTCTGCCGAGGTCATGTCCCTGCCCATGTAAATTTCCTCCGAAGGGTCCACCATGCTCGTCCACGCTTGCCAATCCTCCGAATTAACGGCGGGGTATTTTTAGTAAAGCACCGGATCCTAATTATCAGTTATCACCTCACGTGCACCTCACAGATATAGTGGCAAATTCATTAGGCTGACTCAAAAACTGCTTTGGAACAAAATTGCACTTTCTTGGGGCTGAGGTCTTGTGCTCTCATGAGCAGTATGCAATAGTACCAAAAAGCAGGCAGCAATAAAGGAACATTTCGGATATATTTTCTTAAGACAGCTCTGCAACAAAATATACAGAGCAACTAAGGGTGTTGGCTCAGGGTCCATTCTAACACCTTGGATTGCAATGAATACATGGCAGCTGACATATTTGAGCACACAGCACTGTAACACATTTAAAGAGAATAGAAAAAACTAAATCAGAAGGCAACACTTTCTCTTTATGCACCCTGCTTATCGTGAAATTCAACAGTTACCTAAAGGTGGATTAGAATATCTGAGGGTGGGTAATACAAACATACAGCAACAGACACTCTTATGGTGGTGCCAATAATGTTATGTACAATATCAACTATAAACATCTGTTGTTGATGCTGAACCACAACAAAACAGACTACTCAGTGCAACCAAATGCAATAAAATGCACACAAAGCACATGCCTTGGTTCCCAGTAGTTTGGAAAACAAAAGTGAGTTCTAGGAAAATATACAGTTACTTTTTTTGTATGCCGGGTTTATCATGAAGTGCCAAACTAAAGCACGATAACAAAAAAGGAAAAAATTTAAAAAATAGGAATTAAGCTGGAAGGCAATAAAACCACAACAATATAACAAGGAAAGACATTTGCAGAAACTGCAGCCCTTGCAGCACATGAAACAAGCTCAAAGATGATACAAAAAAAGCACAGACGCCAAGTGGCTACTTATGTCAATGCATGCGTCTTAGTACTAATGCCTTTTGCATTTGGTGAATAACTATGGAGAACCACTGCGCTGTGCCAAATGATCATAAAGATTTCTATACATTCATGCCGTTTTCGGCATACTCAGACACAATAGTGCACACAGCATTGTTCACAAAGCTCATCATTCAAGTGTAAGAAATTGCATAAGGGGACACGGCCTGATGCAGCACACATTGTGCACGGACATTAGGCATCGAGATCATTGTTTCCACTACTGTACAGCCGTCTGTAATAAGTTACCGGGAATCTGAATGCTGCGACAAAATTTCTTGTCTTCCAACGACATCTTGTGTTATTTGGCTTTCCAATGACCTGCAAAATAACAGAGCAAAGCAGTGTAAGCCCTACAAAAAAAGACGATAGAATCAGTAGTACTAATATCTTCACAAATTCAACAACCATAATTTAGCAGCCTTCTATAAATTTGTAGGGAAGATAAGTTAGGTGTCATGAAAGTGGCACTAAAAGTCCTAACAGGGTGGTAGCGGTGACTGAAATGCTTTCGGCAGCAGAGCGGAATGATTCCTTTGTACAACAGGAGCCTATTTGAATCAATGTCTACTGAGACTTTTCAGAATAAATAGCTACTCTGTGCGATTCCAGAATATAGGAACTATTGACCATAAAAAGACTGATGACAGAACACATAGAGAAAGACCGTTTCAACCACTTGCTTCTTGCAAGCATGATACTATGCAACGTTGCTTCGCAGCAGTTTTTCTACCCTATAAAACAGCAGCACATGCAGAGTAACCAAGAGTCAGACCACGCATTAGATTTCAAATCTGTGCGCGTCAGTGCATTTTAACTTCCTTAAAACTGTACCTTGAGTCTCAATAAAGCGTCAGTTTCACACATAAGCATGACTAGCAAAAAATCTAGCCCATTTCTGTAAATTTTGAATGTAACCAAGTTAATAAATAAGTTTCAAGAACCATTTACACACTCTCCCGACAAGAAAAAAAATAACGGTCAGTATGTCTGAGACACCAAGATGCTCTGAAGCTCCTCAAAACAAAAAGCAATCAATCAGTACTATGCTTTCCTTATGCTGTTATGGTTAGTGACATAACAGTTGACACAAATTTGCAATTGTGCTCAGCATATCGCATTAGTTCACAGCCAAGTAACTGCTTCAGAAGGGCACTAAGAAGCACTTGGTTTTTGTTGAAGCCACGGAACGAAACTGAAGAAAGTCCATGTATGCAGATGAAGCAGATAGTACAGAAGCATGGCGGTATTTCTCAACTCAAAGGAACGGCCACTTACTCCATGACATTAACGCAAGCCTGCTATACAGAAATGATGCATGGCCCCACAGTTAGTTTTCCCAGCGGTAAAGATACAAGCACACCGCAAAGGCTCAATTCTAATGTGAGTCAAACTGCTCAGGCATGGTGTATGACAAATTGTGAAGTGAGAAAACACGAGAAAATTTTCTACTAGCAAATGCAGTACATATACACATAAATGATCCATCATGATGCCACACAGCAACATACAAAAAATGGGAGATGAAAATTTGTTGAATTTCTGAGTTGGTTTTTAAACACGAAGGGCAACACACAAAAAATTCCGATTTTTTAGAAAGTGAGAAGGCAAGAATTGCAAGCAGAGCATAGTTATCTCTTTTCTATCTTTCTCAATAATAATTAGGAGTCAGCTCGGACACACAAACCATGCCACACCAGATTCCGGATACGGTTCTGTGCCTACTTGCATCCCCCACTAAGGCCACTAGAGAAGCCACACAGAAAGGCACTACAAAAACAGCTTGCAGGCTAATATTTTATGATGCAGAGTACATTCTTGTTCCATTCCTTTTCACAGAGCTCCCATAGAAGCCCATGGATTCTTCAAGGGTATCATCGCAAATGTGTGCCTACGTTCCTCTAGTACACTGCTAGCTGTACAAGAAATGTTAGCCCATTTCACGACATTTGGCGCCTAGTGTAGTAGCAACTGTGCACCGGATGAGCACAGGTGCAGAGAAGGGGTAGACTTAACCTTTCCACAGGTGGTGCTACTTTCGCTAATTTAAGGAGAATTGGACACCCACCCCAGATGTCAAGAGACGAGACAAAAGTCAAAAGGTACTATGCAATGACAATGCATGTTATGCATTTTGAAAGGCGACAGCTCGGTTCGCATCATATGCGAATTCATCCGCCAGAGCCAAATAATAATTTCCCACAAAACTAACTTACTCCAAGAACAGTAAGGCACTCTTCTTTTTTCCCCTCTAAATTCATGTACCAGGCACACATGCAGAAATTAAACAGGCCAGCTTTGTTCGTAAAAGCAATGACGTACCAATGGCAATGCAAAGTTTAAATTAACCCAGCGAGCACTGCCCCAGCGGAACAGGAAGCACTGCCAGCTATATGTCACAATTTATATTTCAGCCATACATGTGTGAGGTGCAGCTGGCTAATGTGTCCTGTGGGGAGGAAATATTTAAAGAGCACCTGTGTGCCCTTGTATGATAAATATGTAGAGATATTTTTAACAATTAGCTTGTCGACACAAGACGAAGGTACCGAACTGAACCGCTGACACAGCTCAACTCGCAATGCTTGTCAAAGTTAACACTGCTAAAAGGCATCAGAGTTTTGTGGAAAAGCGTTCTCTTTCGCTTTATCGGATTTCTATCTTTTTTTTTACTTTATAGGATTTCAAATATTTGCGCTTGCATACCTTCATAAGTGGCACTGGCATGGCTTTTAACCTGTGACTAGCATGCGACGACTGGTGTAAAGGTGAGCCAACAGGCTCCTCAGTTCCATGGAAATAAGTTTCAATAGCATGGACGGTCGTCACTGCGGATGTGTTGTCAGCTGGCTTCTCACCTTCAACTCTGCTGCACTGGTCTGACTGCTTCCCTGTGTTAGCGTGGAAATTCACCCAGCTGTATTCTGTCCCTGCAATGTGCGCCAGCGAAGCCTGTGTTAGAAATAAAGAGCTATTTTCTTTAGAGATTGTTTTTTTCTGTTTGAGCAAATTATTTTTTGTATACATCAATTTTTATGTGTCTGATTTTGACCTTTGCTTCGAATGCATTTGTTTTTGTTTTGTACTTTTAGTTTCAAGTTTGTGTCAGTTAGTTTTGTTTTTGCACATCTCTCCAAAGAACAAGTGCACCTTTATTATAAAAATTTTCAATGAAACGAGCTGCCACAGTGGCTCAGCGGTTATGGCGCTCTGCTGCTGGCCCGAAAGATGCGGGTTCGATTTCGGCCGCAGCGGTCGAATTTCGATGGAGGTAATATCCTAGAGGCCTGTGTAATGCGGGTTAGTCGAAATTTCTTGAGCCCTTCGCTGCAGCTTCCCTCATAGCCTTAGTCGCTTCGGGATGTGGAACCCCCATAAACTAAACTATTTCCAACGAATCGTGGAGCTCCTCCGTATCACAGCAAACTGCTCAGCAGCCACAAGTGAGTGGACGCGGAACCATTCCACCATGTTTAGCATCTCAATTTTGAAATCAAAGCGATCATTTTCGTCAATGATGGTATGCAGCTTATGCCAGCAACTCAGCTAAAAAGCACTCAGAAGCAATGAGAGAAGTGGGTACACATAGTGGCCAAGTCAAAAGTTAAATAATGCTACTGATGAGCAACACCACCAGCATGAAGCCACAGTATGACAATATCAGAAGACTGCTGCAAACATAACTCTTTATGAAGAACAAAGAATGAGTAGAAACTTACGACTTATGCAACAGTACACAGTCATTGGATGCACTTCAACTGTCAAATAAGCTCTCCCGTGTCCATTATGAAGCACACAGACGCATACACAAAACTCAGAGAATTGTTACGAGGAAACAACTGCAGAACAATAAATTGTCTCACAAGCCCACTCAAAACTGCAAGCTAGTTTACGATAAATTGGTTTGATTTACGGGGCTCAACATCCCAAAGTGATTCGGGCTATGAGGGCGCCATTGTGGAGGGGTGCGGATAATTTCCACTCCTTGGGGTTCTTGAACGTGCGCTGACATCGCACAGTACATGATCCTATATCATTTCAAATCCATTGAAATGAGACCGCCGGTTCCGACATCGAACCCGAGTCTTTCGGGACAGTAGCCCACCGACATAATCACTGGACCACCTCGGTTAATTTAGGATAAATGTCCATTGCTGAATTCACCCTTTTCCGCTTTTTATAGTTTTTTCACTAAAAACTCAGATTTAATAAAATAAACGTAAATAACAGCGAGAGGGAGCCCAGGCCAGGAAAAGTTTTGCTGGGCTCAATGCATATTGAAGAAAAACATAGGAGTTAAACATGAAAAAATAAAGAAACAAAAATAAACAAAACAAGAGTCAAGCCAGAGTCAAAAGCAGCCAGTTGTAGTTGCAGGAAGATGAAAAAAAATGAATGACTGAATGAATAAAGATATTGTAAAGCAAGAAATTGTGAGTGGAGTCCTTAGTTCAGAACCCCCTTGGATACAGCTGTCTCTCTCACCCACTGGACCAGTAATGAAGACAGCGAACTCCAGACATGTAAGTAGATGACAGAAGGAGGCCGGGATGATGCAGCTAAAACTGTACAAGAGAAAAACAAAAGAGGCTAATTCACGGTGTCTATCAAGTTGATGTTTCCAAATTCTCTGAGTTTTCCAGGTTTTTCCTTAGTGCATTTGTAAAATTCTCTTTGTGACACGTTGTTTTATGCGAAAACAATCTGACACAAAGCTGCCTGATAGTGGTATTGATCTCAAGTAAGCATGTCCAGAAATAAAAACAATGATTTAATGCTATTTCAATAGTAATGAGTAGCGTTTATTTCATTTTTTAAAAAGAGAAGAGATTAACAAAATGCGAAAACAAACTGCAAATCGATTTGAACATTTTCTAATACGAAGCAAAAGAGGGATGCATGCGGAAACAAATATTTTCAAATGTGACACATTTATATCTACTGAAAGTAACCACAATAGTGGGGGACCTGATCTTTAGCGTCATAAGTGCGATTCCATTTCAGCAAGTGTATTAAGATGAACAGCAGTTTACAGAAACCCTATTTTATACAAGTGAGAGCGACAAACCTCAAAGTGACACTAAAAATCAAAATAAAGTTCGTGCAAAACGCTTCAGTATTGTTTAGTTCACTGCTTTAGAGAGTTTCTTTTCGTTTGGATGGGGGACACTTGCAGCTCGGCGTGAGCCAACTCTGTTTTTCAACTCAAGCTCTCTCAGAAAAGCGGCGGCACCCTTCCTTTCCCTTTCCTTCCTCAGTGCTTCAATCCTTTCTTCTCTCGTGCTCTCCAGCTCCTCTTTCCACCGTGCGTTTGCCCCACGGAAAATTTGAAGCATACTCTTGGTCAGCTGAACGTTGGCATCTCCTCCTGCCGACATTACGGCATCATACACGATTTGCTGGGAGACCAAAAATTGCTCCCTCTGATTTTCAACAAGTCATTACATATTAATAGAAAATCTCCACTCGAAAGATGCATTTGCTTGCGAAAGAGACAGAATCATCTTCGTAACTTTGAACAGTTCTTTGTTCGAACCACAGATGCCTACCCAAAGGGCATCCAGCCAATGTGTGCTCCAAATGAAGGTTGTCAATGCCACTTGTGTCGAGGCTAGGAAGCATACATGCTTGTAGGACCAACATTGCCTGGTCAACTTCTCTTTCTGTCATCCATTGGTGATCCGTTAGAACTTCAATTGCATCATTTAAACGGCGTTCCCCGAGATCGGGAATCAGCCCGCACGCGGGATCCAGAGATGACGATCCCTTCGCCAGCATGAATCGCAACGGTGACCTCTCTGCGATCTTTTTAGCGCAGTTCTTCACGAATGTGACGCAGCCCATTCTGAACCTTGGGATGGCCGAATCTGAAAGTTTCAGTGCCTTTCGGAGCGCATTCTTCGTTGCAAAGGCAAGGTCGACCTTGGGCGTCACAACTACGTTCGCAGTAACGTCTATGTCCACATTGATCACCTTCAACAGACTGTCCGCCGCCATTATTACTTCTTTCTTTACTATTCCACTCATTGTTGATCGTAGAATGTTCTCCAATGCTGCGTCAAGAAATGAAAATATAGACGAATCGGTCTGGAACTGAGCCAGGTAGGGCTGCAGTTCCTCCGCGAACTCAGGCATAAAGGTTAGCTTTGCAGACAGCAGAGCATCGCGAATGGCTGTTGCGACCACGCAGTAACTGGAGCTGGTCGATTGGTTGTTTCTGTTTTGACACGACTCGTCGTACACTTTTAGGTACGGCGGAATCTCAATAGCTCTTGAACTTACACGAACATTTTCAAGTCACCGTACAGCGCAAAACTTCATAGTGTAAATGTTGCTCCCGGTTATGCGTGCGTATTCAGCACGTCAGGTAGGCACGCATTTGAATAAGTTGTACAAAGCACGAAGAAATTCCACGTGTTGCCAACCTGTTCCCGCGTGTCCGGTTTTGAAATCACCGTTCACAACATGAAGGCCACAGCTACCAACTTCGAGAATACCACGGCCGTCGCTGGATTCAAAAATTCTCGTTTGGTCTCAATGAGAATTTTGGTATTTACATTTCGCCCATCCATTCATATCTGAGGAATTTATGATCGGTAGAGTCCATCTGTGGAAGTTTTAAAAACGGACACCAATTCTTCCGCCCGCGTGCGCCCCAGAAAGCATGACGTCAAGTAGAGCGTTTTCACGCTCTGCTCTGCTCCCGACCAAAAGCGAACCAACACATCAATTTGCTCTATTTGTGCAACTTTCTTTAACGACTCGTCAAACGCCACGACGAGCTGGGAGGCTTGGCTTACTTCCGACATGACGAGGTTCTCGCTTGAAGAAAGGTGCGAGGCAATAGAAAATATACTATATCCTACCTTGTGTTTGCCAAGCTGCATTTTTTTGGCTGTAGCTGATGATGGGAACAGAAAAGCCAATGCCGTGGCAGCACGGAGTAATGTGTGCGTCATAACAGCATTGAGGCACCACATCACTTCAGCATTTGTGACCTCCAAGTCACGCTGAAAGATATCCTTTGAAGTAAGATCGGGTTGGACGTCCGTCGCAGTAATTGAAGCACTTGAAGGATGCGATGAAACTGACGGCACAGGCGCGGAATTGGTCACAATCGTGGCTGGCGGTGTCAAAAATGAGAGTGCGGAGGGTTTCAGTTGGGTAGAGGGAAACGCCAACAAGGCAACTTTATTTCAGCCAAGCGAATGCCGGCACGAGCCCGAGGCGCGAGTCAGCCGCCGCTAGCCTCACGCCGGAGCACAGCCGCGCAGCCAATTCAAGCCACGCAGAAGGCCTAGCCACTGCATGTCGCTACTGCCTACAAAATCTCCCATGACAGAAAAGCAAACTCTTGGGAGGAATGACGCAACATCCACACTTGGTGTGCTAATGGGAGAATTCAGCGCAGGTTGTTTGTGAATCTTCTTGAGAAACTGGAGTCCCAGGAGGAGATTCCTCGTAGGTGGCGTCAGCGCACGTTGCTTGGGAACCTTCTTGAGAAACTGAAATCCCAGGGAGAGATTCGTTGTATACGACGTCTTGGTGGTCTCTCTCCTCTTTCGCAGGTTAGAGAAAAGGGAGAAGTTGCATTCGATTTCGCCGTATAGTGCCGTGCTCAGTGTCAACTATATATGACCTAGGCTTGCTTGCGGGTGAAACCACATTCCCTTTTCGCTTTAAGTCTGTCACCCAGACTTCACCTCCTTCGAGAAGGGTCGGAAGTTGCCGTACACCTTGTCGTCTATCGTAATATCTTCGCTGCTTTTCGCGGTATTGGGTTTCAAAATTCCGAAATTTAGCGGAGTCTTGCAAACGTGGAACAAGCCTTCCGGGAGTCAGAGGAATCTTTTTCTGCTACCGCCTCCCCATCAATAGTTCAGAGGAGCTGTAGCCACTTTTCAACGGAGTTGACCTGTAGGACAAGAGGGTTAGGTGCGTGTCTTGGGTCTTCTTCTTTGAAGTTTTGCTGATTTTTACCGCAGCCGCAGCGAGTCTGTTGCCCTTAGGGTAGTGTGGGTTTCTTGTGACGTGTTTGAACCCGTATTCTTGAGTACACTTAGCGAAGTCGGAGACGAGAACTGCGGACCAATATCGAAGGCTACTACCTGAGGAATGCCGGGCAGGTCGAAAATTGATTTGCAGTGATTGATCGCTGTACTTGATGACAGCTTCTCTAGACGAGTCAGTTCGGGATATCTGGAGTAATAATCAGTCATGAATAACCACGTGTGGCTGTTGAAGAACAGGTCCATTGCAACTCTCTCCTACGGTCTTGAAGGAAACTCGAAGGGTGAGAGGGTTCCGATAAATCCACCTTCGTTGTCAGGTCCAGATGCTTCGACGATGTCAACCCGGCATGACATGCCGACAGACGCGTAGTGACCCTTCTTGTGGCAGCCCCTGCATACCCGCGTCCGCGCTGGGCGCAGTGAACGCGGGTGTCGTTCTTTCCCACACCAATGACACGATGACGGAACGCTGTCAGCTGGACGCGGATTTGGCATTGATTCAAAGTTCTCTCGGCCATCGTTGACGTGAGCAGCGTTTGTGGGGTGCCCGAATTGCTGTTTGCCTGATGCAACTTTGTTTACAGTTACCGTTTCGGGGTGAAGCTCCGCTACTGCTGACGAATGCTTTAGACCTGCCTGATACTCTCTATCGCCATATGAAGAGTAAGATCAGCGTATAGTTGCAGTCTCGCTGAAAATTTCTGGTTTTGAAGGCCGACCATCAATGTGTCTCGAACAAGTTCCTCTCGGCGGGTGCCGTATACCGAATAATTGAAAAGCGTCTGAAGCGCAGTTACGAACTTTTCCATAGATTCGCCGTCGTTTTGGGCCCTCTTGTTGAAGCGTGCCTATTCAAAAATGACGTTGCGCCGCGGTATGAAGTAGCTGTCGAACTGCTTTAGGATTACTTCCAAGTTCTGAGCGTTATCACCGTAGAGTTTTAAGGTAGCAAAGACGTCCTCGGCCTGGTCGCCCATCAAGTAAAGGAGCGTGTCGATCTGGTGTGACGCTGATTTGTCGCAGAGACTGGAAGCTGTGTCTAAACAATCGAACGGCTTCCTCCATTTCGGCCAGTCGTTAGGAGTCGTGAAGCAGAAAGCCTCGGGCGGTTGAATGACGAAGGACGCCATGTTCTCGCCACGTAGTCCAGGCCGTAGACGCTGCTGTGATGTGTGCCACCGTTGATGTGTATCCAAGCGAGAGGAAGCAGCCCGGGTTGGGCTTACTGTGGGAATTGCGTTGCTTCTGACACCATGTTGCGTTACTTCTGACATCATGTAAGGTAGAAGAAATCGAGAGCGTTGAGATGCCAACCAGTTTTATTCCAGCCCAGCGAATGCCGGCACGAGCCCAGACGCGAGCCAGCCGCCGCGAGCCTCACGCCGGCGCACAGCCGCCAGCCAAGCGAAGCCAAGCCATGCAGACAGCCTAGCCACTGCCTGTGGCTACTGCCTACAGCTGTGTATTATGATAAATCCAGGCGCTCAAAAACAACGACACAGGGAGGACACAGCGCTTATTCACAACTGCAAGAATTTGTATCCGTAGGCTTCTTTATATACTAAAAAATATATATAAAAAAAGAGAGCAATTGCACGCCATATGCCGAAAATTGAGCGGGAAAAGATCAACACGCGGTTTTCTGTCGCTCTTTCAAAAACGTATATCTCCAACAGACCAGCCAACTGAAGGGCCACTAACACATGTATGCCCCGTTTCCGGGATATGATAGGCTTCCACTATCTCCCGCGCTACACGATCTCGGTGGCGAAAACAACAGATGTTTTTAAAAAGGGGGAGAGAGAGAGAGAAACAACTTTATTGTAACACCAGGCAATGAACGCCAGGAGAGAAGTCCATCTCCCCTGTCGGCCCTAGCCGTCGGCCGGGATCCCTTGGGATACAGCAGCAGCAAGGGCTTGACCGATGATGTCTTGCTGGACGTTGGGGTCTGGGCTGCGGAGCAAAGCCTCCCAGGATTCTATAGTGCGTGAGCTATCATATTTAGCCGGGCACGTCCACACCATGTGGACCAAATTTGCTGGCTGATCGCAAAATTTGCACTTTGACCTGAATACTGTAGGATGCCACTTGCTGTAGAGTACTGGGTTGGGAAAAACCCCTGTCTGTAATTTCCTCCAAAGAACCTCCTCTTTTTTATTGAGCGTTTTGTCCGCTCCCGGATAAATCTGACGATTTAGTCTGTAATATTGTGTGATTTCCTGGTATGCGCGCATATCCTCTGTGCTGTTTGTACTTCCAGAGATTTGGGAGGTCACAGGGGTCGACCGGTAAGTGAGACCTCGGGCGACCGAATGAGCCTCCTCGTTCCCTTTAAGTCCTTGGTGAGCTGGTGCCCAAACGAGCAGAACCAGTTCTCTGGGTCCTCCTTCCCTGCTTAATATACGGATGGCAGTCTCCGTCACCCTCCCCGATTCGTAATTTCTCACAGCGTTTTTTGAATCGCTAATGACCACCTTGACCCCTCCTTGGCTGGCGGCTAAGGCTATCGCCACTTCCCCAGCTTCTACTGTCTTGACACCACTGACTGTGCAGCACGCCACCGGGGTTCCGTCTTCCTTAACCGCCACAGCCGTGTGTGCTGCTTTGCTCTCATATATTGCAGCGTCCGTATACAGGACGTCCTGTCGACCTGTATACCTAGCATGTAATGCTTCTGACCTGTCTTTGCGCCTGCCTTCGTGAAAGGCGGGGTGCATGTTTCTGGGCAGCGGAGGGATTTTAATCTTGTCCCTGATTTGTCGTGGTATGTCTCGTGAGCGGGCATGTTCATGCTTGGGCTCGTAGCCCAATCTCTCTAAAATTTTCCTTCCCGTTTCAGAACCGAGTAGCCTTTGATGCTGAACGGTAAGGGCAGCCTCAATGAGCTCCGCGAGAGTGTTGGAGACCCCTAGCTTCATAAGTCTCTCGGTGGATGTGTTCGGGGGTAGGCCGAGTGCGACCTTGACACTTTTCCTGATGATTTCGAGCTTGTTCCGTTCCGCTCCGTTGAGTTTCAGGTAGGGTGCCACGTACACTATCCTACTGATTACGGAGGCGAATCTCTTGAGACTCGTGCAAGCCTTCGTAATCAGTAAAAAGGGGGAGAAAATTTCTTTATGCGCTTGCTGCAGTCACAACCATGTGGCGGGATAATGTCTCAAAGTGTTTACAGAGCAATTTAGGATCTCTTTAGATAGATGACCCATACAGTATCAAGCACTCAGAAGCCGTGGACAGGTACCTTATGGATGAAAACCCTGGGCAGAACCATTTACTCAGCATAGATGTGGAGGACCTGTACTACTTGATGCCTCGCAACATGATAATAAGGTGCGTCCATTCATGCATCACTGGTGACAATGATGAAAAGATGTTTATTGAAATGTGTGGTGTGTTCCTTGAATCCTTGCTAGAAAATCTGTCATTCTTTTTGAAATCTACAGTAATTGTATATGGTGATGATTTCTTCGAGCAGCGGGCAGGAGTGTGCATCGGGTTTAATGTAGCTCTTGCTCTTTGTAGCATGTTCTTAGGCTTTGTTGACAAGAAGGGAGATCTGAATTCAGCTGGCCTGTTTCGGAAGACCTTTCGTGAAGTTGATGACTATTTAATCATCGTCGACAACTATGACAGCTTCGTACGCAGGGTAAGACATAGTGAATATGTTTAACAACAGTGGTATGGGCCGCAATTTCACGCACGAGGTTCCAAGTGAAGGACAGTTGCAGCTTCTGGACCTTCGATTGATTAAAAAACCAGACAACATTTGTTGGAGTCACCGTCCGCGTTCCGCGAAAGGCCGGTTAAATTTTGCGTCAGCACACTCGAAGCTCAGCAAGGATGGAATCGCAGTCTGGTGTTTAAAGTCAGCTGCATCAACGTCTTGCCCCCATCGCATCAAGGAAAGTGTCGATTACCAGGTGGAAAGAATGATTAACAGCGGATATCCAGATCGGCATAGGCAGCGAGAAGGTTGTTAGCTGGGTAAAGGGCCGAGAAAAAACCACAAAAAAGAACACAGCGAACCCGTGGTTGTAGCATATGTGCATCACCTTTCACACGGGGTTAAGAAAGTTGCTGGCAGGTATGACATTCGTGTCATGATTTCGGCTCGCAAAAAACTGTCAACGTTAGGCCCTGCGATTCATCTAAGGCGGAGCTGGGCGCGAAGAAAAGAAAAAGAGGATGTGCTGTCAGACATGTATCACCGGATGTCGCGTGCAAAGTGGGCACAGTACAAAAGATCCTCATGTCGTGCGGAAAAGTGCACATAGGCCAGAGGGGTCGTTGGTTGAATGTGCTGCTGATGGAGCATGCCTGAGATTTGGAATATATCACACTTCACACAATATAGTTATTCATTGTCGTGACTGCAGCAGGCGCAAGACGAAATGTTCTGTTTTTCCTAAACGTGACCATTTTCATCACCGAGATCGCGTAATGCGGGATATAGTTGAAGCCTATCATATCGCAGAAACGGGGTATATATGTGTTAGCGACCCTTCAGTTGGCTTGTGTGGTGGAGAGACAAGTTTTTGAAAGAGCGACTGAAAACCGCTTGTTAATCCTTTCCTGCTCATCGGTCGGCATGTTGTGTGCAATTATTCTGGGTTGGTTTTGGTTTTTTAGTATATATAAAAGCCTCTGAATAAAACTTTTCGTAGTGTCGAGTAAGCGCCGAGTCTGTTCTTTGTCGTTGTTTGTGAGTGCCTGTATTTTTCGTGAAGAACGTATACCAACTAGCTCAGTTTTCTGCTCTGTTGCAACTACAACAGTGTCCCGTCTTCGGTAATGGCCAGTCGGTGCTTCTTACTTTCAGCGTGACTGGTCACTGCTCTTCTTCCAATGTTGCTGAGCGAAAACTGCTTTCTGCATAGCGCACAGTAGGTTGCGTTCGGGTTACTTTCGACGAATGTATCGAATTCGTCCAGTCCTGGATGAAGGTGCACTTGAAGGCCGCTATGCTTGACACGTCGCACACAGCTTGCCTACCACACCACAGCTGTAATTAAAACGAAGTCGGTTCAAAACGGCGCAGCTAAGTACTGACAGAATTCGCTTATTGCTTACGTCGGCAGCTCGCGAAACGGCATGAAACTATTTCCTTTTTTCCCAAAGCTGCGCCGCCTGCATCGTGGGCGTGCACCCCCTCCAGCCAAAATGGACGCTTCCATCAAGCAGATGCGCAGGGAGGAAGAGTTCATTTGCGGACCATCAAAAGTTCTCACAACGTTTTGTGCCGCCTTGTCGGAGCCGTCCAATCGGAAAGGAAAACAAGAGGAGGCCGCTGGCCGTCGAACAGCGCACGTGCGAACCGTAGGAAGCACGCGCTCTGCCGTCGGCCACAGTGTCGGGGAAGTACAGGAAAGTGTCCGCTTTCAACGTACTACGCTTCGAAATTGGAAGCGACGCCGCTGCCGCAAAGCTTTTTGCTGCCTTGCTGGAATGCTTCACTAGACAGCACAACGTTGGAGGCCAGCGGTCGTTGAGGAGAGGATGCGAACGCCTAACTGGACAATACGTGCAATGCCAGTCCGCATTGATTTACACGAGGCAGCATTTTCGCGACTTGAGGACATTTTATGTAGAACTTCAGCTAATTTCCCCTGATATAAGCACAAATCCCCTTTGTTTTCAATGAGTTTTTTTCAGATTATCCAAATTTCCTGAGAATTCCTGGTTTTCACGGTTTTCTCGTTTGGTAAACCCCCTGCAAATTGAGCAGAGAACATTAGCAATATGACAAAAACACAAGAAGGAAAAAGCAACTGGTAAAGAACGCTGAGGACACATGATAAGAAGAAAGTGAGAAAGACACAAATGCGAAACGAGAAAAGATAGAAAACCAGTTAGTAGGTTTATGGTTCTGCGGGTTCAACATCCCAAAGTGAGTAAGACTATGAGGGACGCTGTAGTGAAGGGCTCCAGAAATTTCGAGCGCCTGGGGTTCTTTAACGTGCGCTGACATCGCACAGTACACGGGCTTTTAGAATTCGCCTACATCGAAATTCAACCGCCGCGGCCGGGAGCGAACCCACGTCTTTCGACTCAGCAACGGAGCACCACAACCACTGAGCCACCACGGCGGCTACAGACAGTTAATAAGAGAGACATGTAGATGCTTTATGAAATACAGATGAGAGGTGACAGATATGAGAGATGGAGAGAAAAAGATCCGCAGAGCTAGGGTGACCGGCTGAGTGCATGAATCAGAAAAAGCAGTTATCGCTTTGGTTTAGCCATGTAGCTGTGCGTTCTGCTGTTAACCACCCTCTCGTTACAGATTCCACCGCTCTCGTCATATCCTTCTTCCATGATAGCGAACCTCTCGGTTCTCCCTGTGGCAGCAACCTTCCAGCTGCGCATTCTTCAGCTCTTGCCATAAACTCCAAAGAAACTGGCCCCTGAAGCCAGAATTTTAATACAGGCTGAATAAAAACTTATTCTCCTAGAATAGTACTGGCACATAACTTCTACGGCTTTCTTTCTTGCTGCTGTAAAGGTAGGTACTGCAGAACATGCCTCCCAAGAATCTTGTCAGCCGCCTGCTGTGGTGGCTGAGTCGCATGGCAAGGGGTCACTGGGTCGAACCCAGATGCAGCATTCCACTGCAGCAAAATGCAAGAACTGTGTATATGACTTTTGCATTAAAGAGCACACCAAAGCAGAGAAAACCAATCCATATTCCACTACAGCATGCCTCTCGACCACCAGATCTATTGCAAGTAATATCAAAGAGCTGTCTCTCCCTATTACGTTACTTGGACACGTAAAATATCAACCTTTCCATGACAAGTTGCAGTGAATAGTTGTTCCCAATTGTCTTGTCAATATAGAAATGCATTCATGACATGTCAAAATTCTACCTAACCTTGAACTCTATTGCGCGGAAATCAAAGCGGTAAAGACAAATTCGCAGAAAGGAAAGAAATTGTGGTTGCCACTGCGATTCAAGGCATGGGGCTGGAATGAAAGGCGTGGAGTTCCACTGGAGCCAACTGTATGATGGCACAGCACTGATGCCACAAACTATTGAGATATTTCAGTAAACCAGGACAATGTGGCATTTTCATGCCATATGAGCTGCCCTGGACTGAAAGCTAACATCAAGGCAGCATTTTGCAAGGGGAAAATTCATATCAGGAAGACATGTACACAGGAAAATGCCGTACACTGTGCTTTATCACTCACTTCTTGCACTTAACAGTTCTCCTGTCAAAAGAGACTAATGAGATCATGTCTAAGCAATGATTATTTTGTTTATGGAAGGCAACCATTAACATTTCATTGGCAGCATTCGGGTACAGCACAGTCATTCAGTTAGTACTGTTCTCACATTTGCACAGCTTGCGATGAATGCCTCATGCAATTACATGAGGCTTGCACGAAAAATGCACACTACAAACTTTTCCAAAAAAAATCATGGCTTCTTGCATATTATTTTGCCCAGAACAGTACTGACTAGGCTTGTGCATTGGTTGTCTCGACCAGCAGTGATTAAGGAGAAGTGATTTTAAGTTCATGCTTTTGGATCATGGAGTGCCCTGGCAAAAGAGCATTTCTGGCTGCAAAAAGACATGTATAGGCTGCTCCTGTAATGACCAAGCTATTATCAATGACTTCAGCTTCAATAATGCAATTCCCAGGTGCAACACCACTTGGTTTTGGACAAGTCGGAACAGCAGCTTATCAACTGTGCGATCGCGACGAGGACAAGTCAAGCTGCCCATAAAATTTCAGAATTCTGCTCTGTCCTGGAGCATGGATTAAAACATGAAAGGTATGAGCGCGCATGAGGAAACCAGAACTGCTCGCCCATGCACACATTTACAATTTCAAAACAACCTTACTCACTTGATCCACTCGCAAAATAAGCTCAGCAGTGTGTGGCCTGCCTCCAAACAACATTTAGTGACAGCACAGGTAGGTACAATCGCTGTACCGTTGAAGATAATCAGAAGTCACCAGCGGCGACTCCAATGAGCCGCAAAAGGCCCTCGAGACTGCCTGACCTCGACAAGTATGAAGTTAAAGTGATTTTCAAGCACTGAGACCACTTGGACGTAAAAATGTAGGGCGGAAGTGTACACCCACTTAACCTCGCGATCGAAAACGCGTTACGTACCAAACCTTACATAACAGTTATCGAAGAGCAAAACATCATTTTCGCGGCAACTTCCTATGTCGAGGAGGCCTCAGTATTGGAGAAGATTGATTGCTTCAACCTAGAAGGGAAAATGTACAACCTCAATGTCTATGTGAGAACACCGCAGGACTCATGCAAAAGGGTGGAGCACGGAATTGACCCTAATGCAACGGATAGAAACCTAGAGAAAGGCTTTTCCTTAGAAACTCACGAAATACTAGGCGTCCAAATGCTCAGTAGATCTAACTCCGCAGTGATACTCTTTAGTGGATACAAAGTCCCTTTCTTTGAAACCTACGGGTGGATGGAATGTTAATGTTTTCTGTATAGGAGAACTAGACCATTTTGTGTACTGCGTGGTAGGAAAGGACATAGACCGGACATCTGCCCTAGCCCAGGTGAATCAAAATTTGACTCGTGCGCCAAGTGAATCCCGGTAAAGATCACGATTGCACCCCAACTTGTGCGGCATGCAAGGGGAATCACGACACCTACATGAGGGAGTGCAAAGGAAAGTTTGTGGATCCGATCAACAAGCCTAATAAACATCAACATCGCAGTGATCAGGAAGAGGAAGCGACAACCAGTGGCACCAGCAAGAGCTACACGGCAACTGTACGCACCAGCCGAAAATAGCAGTTCCAGAAGAAGGAATCTAGAAGAGTGGCCTCCAATATACGTCCAGGTCCAGGTCAAGATCTAAGTCCAGACAGCGTCGCAACTCGTCAGGCTGATCCAGAATGCAAAAGTCAAGACATCATAAAGAGCAGGGGACCACCGGGTCGGTCTCCTTTGCACCTCATGCAGATCCACCTGCAGAGGAGACGCCATGCACCCGGGAATGCGGACCTTCTTCTAGGAAGCAATAAGACTCAAGAAACATCGTAAAGGTGGGATATGCTGAGTTCTCAACATCCTTTCTTGCAAATACAATAACTAAGGAATTAAATAACCTGAAAGCAGAAATTCTTCAACTAAAAAAACGGAACCAAGCGTTGCGAACTGAACTTAAATTGGTCAGACTGCAGTCACAAGTAACTCCCAAGAAAACACCCGAAACCTCGGCAAACTCACTGTCAGTTGATGAGCGCATCATTGCAGAGCTGAAGGTTGACACAAAGGAGCAGGATAAAAATTTTTACGAGTTATTCTGAAGGTCAAAAATGACCTCGCAAAGGCATCCACCAACACTAGAAATACATCAACTCCGAGACGAATTGAAGTCTAAGTTCTCTGAGTGCAAATTCCAAATTAGGAGATCCCAATATGCCGACAGGCACCCCCTTCAAGAAGAGGACGAGTAATAATTACCATGGAACATAGAGGACAGGAAGCAATAATTTCGCAATGGAATTCTCGGGATTCAAAAAGAAAAAAGCAAGCCTTCAATGTTTTATCGACACGTCTGAGACGACGCCTGCTCTACTTCAAGAAACAAATACGGTCCTCAGCACGAAGCGGTACACAACTTTCCAAGGCAAGCATAGCCTAGGAATACTTGTACACAAGGAGTTTACCTCAACACTGCAAGAACCACCAGCTTAAAATATCGGAAATGCTTACGTTGAAATGTTTCCAAAAACAAGGGAAAAAGCAGTCTGCAGATACTGAACTTGTAAAGTCGCCCGAGGGACTCATGTCGTCAGGTAGCCACGCGATTTAGGAATTTTATCAACAGGGCAGGTTAGGACCCCCTTCTCATAGCCGGTGATTTTAATGCGAACCATCACGCATGGGGATAATATTTTAACACCCCGAAAAGTAGGAGAGCATTCTTCAGATCGCTAAGAGAGAAGATCTCACAATCTAACCGGATCCCGTGCACCCCACGACACCGTGCAATAGCGCCAGCGGAGACACCTGTCCAGATCCTACGCTTGTGAAAAAAGAGGTCGCCACCGTCTGGAAGGCGTTGAAGTAATGAGCGTTAGATGTTTGGTTCACAAGACGTCGAAAACAAAGAAAAACGCCCCCGTTGTCGAGTTACACTTCCTAAAGATACGTCGCAAACGGAACTTGCTTCGTTTGGGGGGTCAAGTTGGGCCAAGAATTCGGCTTTCGGTGCGTTATGGTAACACTGAGATTATCAACTTCATGTATAGAATGTTTGCCTATCAATTAATTGCGGCTTTATTTTATACCACAACCCATAGGGTTTTATTTGCCTACCAAATTCGGTACACAACTGTCACCGGTGGGGCGGTCCTTGTTGTCGGAGTATAGATAGCGGAACGAATGTATAGACATATAGCGGTCCCGTGACGGGACAGTTTGCCTCCAATTATACTATATTTTGTGGGAGAGAGGGATGGGAGGGCACACCCAGTTTTATAGGCCGCCACCTTGGACTCGCGCAACAGAAACTACACCACCACTTTGTCCCCTGACGTCATACTCACATAGTTCCACCTCTATCCACTATATTGGACCCTAAACTCTCAATTGGCACGCAGCAAGGGTTTGTTTCTACAATGCTATTGTTGATGGCGTTAAAGGTCTCTGTGCCAAATGTACTGTTTTCTAGTTGCTGCCACAGATAGCGCTGTGATTTCAGGGTGGTAGGACACCGAACGAAATATCGAAACGTGATGAGTAAGAGCTCACGCTCTCAAAACTGCCTGCAGGCCACCTGGTCTAACACTGGCGATTCCTTGGGCAGCGACCACTTGATCGTCTCCTGCACTGATCTTGGAGTTAAATATCGGAAAACAATTGGCAAGGCTAAGATTGTTAAATGAGGCAAGTGGAGAGAGGAAATCGCATGTCTCCCGGACGAAGATATCACAGATATTGAGGCATGGACAGCGCTACAGATGAAAATTGTCGCCGGGCATTCTGCGGCAGTGAACACCACGAAGGAAACTCCGGCCGCTGACTCGCACCTGTTACATCTGTGGGAAGCCAGATTTCTGAAAAGGAGGTGGAAAAGGCAAAAGGTAAATCGCAAGCTTGAGATCAAGACTGCAGACCTCACCAAAGAAGCGGATGACTACGCACATAACCTCGCTAACCAAAACTGGCTCACGCTGTGTGATGAGCTCAACGGTAGAATGGGAACGGCTAAAGCATGGGGACTTCTCAGATCTCTTATCGAGCCAAACTCAAACAGGAATGAGCAAACAGACGCGCTCTGTAATTCGTTGCACAGCTATAAAGGGGTCAACGAAGCCCTCATTGCAGAACTTGCATGGAAATTCCTCGATCTTGGATCCCCGTACTATCTCCCAGCGTACACCGGCGCACCCGATGAAGAGATGGACCAAGACGTAACGCTAGAGGAACTGAGGGCGGAGCTTGAAGTCGTAAGAAGACTGCTTCTGTACTGGACCAGATAAACACCAAGATGCTCTTTAACATGGATAATACATACTCAAGAAAAAGTGAAATACTTAACCACAGTGGCGAATCATGGCCAGGTCACCGGCTCAAGGAAACGCTTTAGTACGGTTTATTCGCAAGCCCAAAAAGATATGCAATATTGATCATTTACGACTGATCCTGACGTCGTGTCTGGGTACCCTGTTCGAGAGGGTCATGAACGCCTGACTGAACAGACTCCTGAGGAATAATGATATTCTTCGGGACACGCTGGACAGGTTGTGAAAAAACCTGTCTGCAGAGGATATTCTCCTTCGTATCAGATAAGATATTCAAGACAAATCCGGGAGACATCAGGTCAAGCCATCCGTGCGCTCGATTTAAAAGGGGCATTTGTCAATGTCAGCCACCAAGGAATACTGGAGGAGCCTAACAGAACCATCTGTGGGGACCGCACATCTAATTTTCCGTTTGAGTTGATATTTGGACATGTGCATGGACCGCTCGCTGTCCTCAGAGAACTCTGGAGAAGGGAAGAAAATCTTTGGACTTTAAACAGGCGATTTTGCAGGGTGCGCGAGGCCAGCCTCACGATCAAGTAGAAGAAGAATGAAGTCGGAGCCCCTAACATCTCCTTTCTTGGCCACGAGCTTAAAGAAGGAACCATCCGCCAGTCAGAAGCAGCCCAAAAATTGGCATCATTAAATCGCTCCGCTTCTGTTCGCATACAGAGAGGTACCCCCGGCGATTCTGGAGTGTTCTCCGTTTGAGTTGATATTTGGTCGACATGTGCGTGGACCGGTCGCAGTCCTCAGAGAGCTCTGGAGAAGAGGAGAAAATCATTGGACTTTAAATAGCAATTCTGCAGAGTGCGCGAGGCCGGCCTCACGATCAAGTAGCAGAAGAATGAAGTCGGGGCCCCTAACATCTCCATTCTTGGCCACCTGCTTAAAGAAGGAACCATCCGCCAGTCTGAAGCAGCCCAAAATTTGGGTTCATTATATCGCTCCGCTTCTGTTCGCATACAGAGAGGTACCGCCGGTGAGTCTAGAGTGTTCTCCATTTGAGTTGATATTTGGTCGACATGTGCGTGGACCGGTCGCAGTCCTCAGAGAGCTCTGGATAAGGGAAGGAAATCTTTGGACTTTAAACAGGCTATTTTGCAGGGTGCGCGAGGCCGGCCTCACGATCAAGTAGCTGAAGAACGAAGTCGGAGCCCCTAAAATCTCCTTTCTTGGCCACGAGCTTAAAGAAGGAACCATCCGCCAGTCAGAAGCAGCCCAAAACTTGGGATCATTACATCGCTCCGCTTCTGTTCGCATACAGAGAGGTACCGCCGGTGAGTCTAGAGTGTTCTCCATTTGAGTTGATATTTGGTCGACACGTGTTTGGACCGGTCGCAGTCCTCAGAGAGCTCTGGATAAGCGAAGGAAATCTTTGGACTTTAAACAGGTGATTTTGCAGGCTGCGCGAGGCCGGCCTCACGATCAAGTAGCATAAGAATAAAGTCGGAGTCCCCAACATCTCCTTTCTTGGCCACCAGCTTAAAGGAGGAACCATCCGCCAGTCAGAAGCAGCCCAAATCTTGGCATAATTAAATCGCTCCGCTTCTGTTCGCATACAGAGAGGTAGCCCCGGCGATTCTGGAGTGTTCTCCGTTTGAGTTGATATTTGGTCGATATGTGCGTGGACCGGTCGCAGTCCTCAGAGAGCTCTGGATAAGCGAAGGAAATCTTTGGACTTTAAACAGGCGATTTTGCAGGCTGCGCGAGGCCGGCCTCACGATCAAGTAGCATAAGAATAAAGACGGAGCCCCCAACATCTCCTTTCTTGGCCACCAGCTTAAAGGAGGAACCATCCGCCAGTCTGAAGCAGCCCAAAATTTGGGATCATTATATCGCTCCGCTTCTGTTCGCATACAGAGAGGTACCCCCGGCGATTCTGGAGCTTTCTCCGTTTGAGTTGATATTTGAACATGTGCATGGACCGCTCGTAGTCCTCAGAGAGCTCTGGGGAAGGGAAGACAATCTTTGGACTTTAAACAGGCTATTTTTCAGGGTGCGCGAGGCCGGCCTCACGATCAAGTAGCATAAGAATGAAGTCGGAGCCCCTAACATCTCCTTTCTTGGCCAACAGCTTAAAGAAGGAACCATCCGCCAATCAGAAGCAGCCCAAAACTTGGCATCATTAAATCGCTCCGCTTCTGTTCGCATACAGAGAGGTACCCCGGCGATTCTGGAGTGTTCTCCGTTTGAGTTGATATTTGATCGATATGTGCGTGGACCGGTCGCAGTCCTCAGAGAGCTCTGGAGAAGGGGAGAAAATCTTTGGACTTTAAATAGGCGATTTTGCAGGGTGCGCGAGGCCGGCCTCACGACCAAGTAGCTGAAGAATAAGTCGGAGCCCCTGACATCTCCTTTCTTGGCCACCAGCTTTAAGAAGGAACCATCCGCCAGTCAGAAGAAGCCCAAAACTTGGAATCATTATATCGCTCCCCTTCTGTTCGCATACAGAGAGGTACCCCCGGAGATTCTGGAGCTTTCTCCGTTTGAGTTGATATTTGGACATGTGCATGGACCGCTCGTAGTACTCAAAGAGCTCTGGGGAAGGGAAGAAAATCTTTGGACTTTAAACAGGCGATTTTGCAGGGTGCGCGAGGCCGGCCTCACGATCAAGTAGCTGAGGAATGAAGTCGGAGCCCCTAACATCTCCTTTCTTGGCCACCAGCTTAAAGAAGGAACCATCCGCCAGTCAGAAGCAGCCCAAAACTTGGGATCATTACATCGCTCCGCTTCTGTTCGCATACAGAGAGGTACCCCCGGCGATTCTGGAGTGTTTTCTGTTTGAGTTGATATTTGGACATGTGCATGGACCGCTCGCAGTCCTCAGAGAGCTCTGGAGAAGGGAAGAAAATCTTTGAACTTTAAACAGGCGATTTTGCAGGGTGCGCGAGGCCGGCCGCACGATCAAGTAGCTGAAGAACAAAGTCGGAGCCCCTAACATCTCCTTTCTTGGTCACGAGCTTAAAGAAGGAACCATCCGCCAGTCAGAAGCAGCCCAAAACTTGGAATCATTATATCGCTCCCATTCTGTTCGCATGCAGAGAGGTACCCCCGGCGATTCTGGAGCTTTCTCCGTTTGAGTTGATATTTGGACATGTGCATGGATCGCTCGTAGTCCTCAGAGAGCTCTGAGGAAGGGAAGACAATCTTTGGACTTTAAACATGCTATTTTGCAGGGTGCGCGAGGCCGGCCTGACGATCAAGTAGCAGAAGAATGAAGTCCGAGCCCCTAACATCTCCATTCTTGGCCACCCGCTTAAAGAAGGAACCATCCGCCAGTTTGAAGCAGCCCAAAATTTGGGATCATTATTTCGCTCCGCTTCGGTTCGCATACAGAGAGCGACCCCCGGCGATTCTGGAGCTTTCTCCGTTTGAGTTGATATTTGGACATGTGCATGGACCGCTCGTATTGCTCAGAGAGCTCTGGGGAAGAAAATAATATATTTGGACTTTAAACAGGCGATTTTGCAGGGTGCGCGAGGCCGGCCTCACGATCAAGTAGCTGAAGAATGAAGTCGGAGCCCCTAACATCTCCTCTCTTGGCCACCAGCTTAAAGAAGGAACCATGCGCCAGTCAGAAGCAGCCCAAAACTTGGGATCATTACATCGCTCCGCTTCTGTTCGCATACAGAGAGGTACCGCCGGCGAGTCTGGTGTGTTTTCCGTTTGAGTTGACATTTGGTCGACATGTGCGGGGACCGCTCGCAGTCCTCAGAGAGCTCTGGATAAGGAAAGAAAATCTTTGGAGTTTAAACAGGCGATTTTGCAGGCTGCGCGAGGCCGGCCTCACGATCAAGTAGCTGAAGAATGAAGTCGGAGCCCCTAACATCTCCTTTCTTGGCCATCAGCTTAAAGAAGGAACCATCCGCCAGTCAGAAGCAGCCCAAAACTTGGCATCATTAAATCGCTCCGCTTCTGTTCGCATACAGAGAGGTACCCCCGGCGATTCTGGAGCTTTCTTCGTTTGAGTTGATATTTGGACATGTGCATGGATCGCTCGTAGTCCTCAGAGAGCTCTGGGGAAGGGAAGACAATCTTTGGACTTTAAACAGGCTATTTTGCAGGGTGCGCGAGGCCGGCCTCACGATCAAGCAGCAGAAGAATGAAGTCGGAGCCCCTAACATCTCCATTCTTGGCCACCCGCTTAAAGAAGGAACCATCCGCCAGTCTGAAGCAGCCCAAAATTTGGGATCATTATATCGCTCCACTTCTGCTCGCATACAGAGAGGTATCCCCGGCGATTCTGGAGCTTTCTCCGTTTGAGTTGATATTTGGACATGTGCATGAACCGCTCGTAGTCCTCAGAGAGCTCTGGGGAAGGGAAGAAAATCTTTGGACTTTAAAGAGGCGATTTTGCAGGGTGCGCGAGGCCGGCCTCACGATCAAGTAGCTGAAGAATGAAGTCGGAGCCCCTAACATCTCCTCTCTTGGCCACCAGCTTAAAGAAGGAACCATGCGCCAGTCAGAAGCAGCCCAAAACTTGGGATCATTACATCGCTCCGCTTCTGTTCGCATACAGAGAGGTACCGCCGGCGAGTCTGGTGTGTTCTCCGTTTGAGTTGATATTTGGACATGTGCGTGGACCGGTCGCAGTCCTCAGAGAGCTCTGGAGAAGGGGAGAAAATCTTTGTACTCTAAACAGGCGATTTTGCAGGGTGCGCGAGGCCGGCCTCACGATCAAATAGCAGAAGAATGAAGTCGGAGCCCCTAACATCTCCTTTCTTGGCCACCAGCTTAAAGAAGGAACCATCCGCCAGTCTGAAGCAGCCCAAAACTTGGGATCATTATATCGCTCCGCTTCTGTTCGCATACAGAGAGGTACCCCAGGCTATTCTGGAGGTTTCTCCGTTTGAGTTGATATTTGGACATGTACATGGACCGCTCGTAGTCCTCAGAGAGCTCTGGGGAAGGGAAGAAAATCTTTGGACTTTAAACAGGCTATTTTGCAGGGTGGTCGAGGCCGGCCTCACGATCAAGTAGCTGAAGAATGAAGTCGGAGCCCCTAACATCTCCATTCTTGGCCACCAGCTTAAAGAAGGAACCATCCGCCAGTCAGAAGCAGCCCAAAACTTGGCATCATTAAATCGCTGCGCTTCTGTTCGCATTCAGAGAGGTACCCCCGGCGATTCTGGAGTGTTCTTCGTTTGAGTTGATATTTGGACATGTGCGTGGACCGGTCGCAGTTCTCAGAGAGCTCTGGAGAAGGGGAGAAAATCTTTGTACTTTAAACAGGCGATTTTGCAGGGTGCGCGAGGCCGGCCTCACGATCAAGTAGAAGAAGAATGAAGTCGTAGCCCCTAACATCTCCTTTCTTGGCCACGAGCTTAAAGAAGGAACCATCCGCCAGTCAGAAGCAGCCCAAAAATTGGCATCATTAAATCGCTCCGCTTCTGTTCGCATACAGAGAGGTACCCCCGGCGATTCTGGAGTGTTCTCCGTTTGAGTTGATATTTGGTCGACATGTGCGTGGACCGGTCGCAGTCCTCAGAGAGCTCTGGAGAAGAGGAGAAAATCATTGGACTTTAAATAGCAATTCTGCAGAGTGCGCGAGGCCGGCCTCACGATGAAGTAGCAGAAGAATGAAGTCGGGGCCCCTAACATCTCCATTCTTGGCCACCTGCTTAAAGAAGGAACCATCCGCCAGTCTGAAGCAGCCCAAAATTTGGGTTCATTATATCGCTCCGCTTCTGTTCGCATACAGAGAGGTACCGCCGGTGAGTCTAGAGTGTTCTCCATTTGAGTTGATATTTGGTCGACACGTGTTTGCACCGGTCGCAGTCCTCAGAGAGCTCTGGATAAGCGAAGGAAATCTTTGGACTTTAAACAGGCGATTTTGCAGGCTGCGCGAGGCCGGCCTCACGATCAAGTAGCATAAGAATAAAGTCGGAGTCCCCAACATCTCCTTTCTTGGCCACCAGCTTAAAGGAGGAACCACCCGCCAGTCAGAAGCAGCCCAAATCTTGGCATAATTAAATCGCTCCGCTTCTGTTCGCATACAGAGAGGTAGCCCCGGCGATTCTGGAGTGTTCTCCGTTTGAGTTGATATTTGGTCGATATGTGCGTGGACCGGTCGCAGTCCTCAGAGAGCTCTGGATAAGCGAAGGAAATCTTTGGACTTTAAACAGGCGATTTTGCAGGCTGCGCGAGGCCGGCCTCACGATCAAGTAGCATAAGAATAAAGTCGGAGCCCCCAACATCTCCTTTCTTGGCCACCAGCTTAAAGGAGGAACCATCCGCCAGTCTGAAGCAGCCCAAGATTTGGGATCATTATATCGCTCCGCTTCTGTTCGCATACAGAGAGGTACCCCCGGCGATTCTGGAGCTTTCTCCGTTTGAGTTGATATTTGAACATGTGCATGGACCGCTCGTAGTCCTCAGAGAGCTCTGGGGAAGGGAAGACAATCTTTGGACTTTAAACAGGCTATTTTTCAGGGTGCGCGAGGCCGGCCTCACGATCAAGTAGCATAAGAATGAAGTCGGAGCCCCTAACATCTCCTTTCTTGGCCAACAGCTTAAAGAAGGAACCATCCGCCAATCAGAAGCAGCCCAAAACTTGGCATCATTAAATCGCTCCGCTTCTGTTCGCATACAGAGAGGTACCCCGGCGATTCTGGAGCTTTCTCCGTTTGAGTTGATATTTGGACATGTGCATGGACCGCTCGTAGTACTCAAAGAGCTCTGGGGAAGGGAGGAAAATCTTTGGACTTTAAACAGGCGATTTTGCAGGGTGCGCGAGGCCGGCCTCACGATCAAGTAGCTGAGGAATGAAGTCGGAGCCCCTAACATCTCCTTTCTTGGCCACCAGCTTAAAGAAGGAACCATCCGCCAGTCAGAAGCAGCCCAAAACTTGGGATCATTACATCGCTCTGCTTCTGTTCGCATACAGAGAGGTACCCCCGGCGATTCTGGAGTGTTTTCTGTTTGAGTTGATATTTGGACATGTGCATGGACCGCTCGCAGTCCTCAGAGAGCTCTGGAGAAGGGAAGAAAATCTTTGAACTTTAAACAGGCGATTTTGCAGGGTGCGCGAGGCCGGCCGCACGATCAAGTAGCTGAAGAACGAAGTCGGAGCCCCTAACATCTCCTTTCTTGGTCACGAGCTTAAAGAAGGAACCATCCGCCAGTCAGAAGCAGCCCAAAACTTGGAATCATTATATCGCTCCCATTCTGTTCGCATGCAGAGAGGTACCCCCGGCGATTCTGGAGCTTTCTCCGTTTGAGTTGATATTTGGACATGTGCATGGATCGCTCGTAGTCCTCAGAGAGCTCTGAGGAAGGGAAGACAATCTTTGGACTTTAAACATGCTATTTTGCAGGGTGCGCGAGGCCGGCCTGACGATCAAGTAGCAGAAGAATGAAGTCCGAGCCCCTAACATCTCCATTCTTGGCCACCCGCTTAAAGAAGGAACCATCCGCCAGTTTGAAGCAGCCCAAAATTTGGGATCATTATTTCGCTCCGCTTCGGTTCGCATACAGAGAGCGACCCCCGGCGATTCTGGAGCTTTCTCCGTTTGAGTTGATATTTGGACATGTGCATGGACCGCTCGTATTGCTCAGAGAGCTCTGGGGAAGAAAATAATATATTTGGACTTTAAACAGGCGATTTTGCAGGGTGCGCGAGGCCGGCCTCACGATCAAGTAGCTGAAGAATGAAGTCGGAGCCCCTAACATCTCCTCTCTTGGCCACCAGCTTAAAGAAGGAACCATGCGCCAGTCAGAAGCAGCCCAAAACTTGGGATCATTACATCGCTCCGCTTCTGTTCGCATACAGAGAGGTACCGCCGGCGAGTCTGGTGTGTTTTCCGTTTGAGTTGACATTTGGTCGACATGTGCGCGGACCGCTCGCAGTCCTCAGAGAGCTCTGGATAAGGAAAGAAAATCTTTGGAGTTTAAACAGGCGATTTTGCAGGCTGCGCGAGGCCGGCCTCACGATCAAGTAGCTGAAGAATGAAGTCGGAGCCCCTAACATCTCCTTTCTTGGCCATCAGCTTAAAGAAGGAACCATCCGCCAGTCAGAAGCAGCCCAAAACTTGGCATCATTAAATCGCTCCGCTTCTGTTCGCATACAGAGAGGTACCCCCGGCGATTCTGGAGCTTTCTCCGTTTGAGTTAATATTTGGACATGTGCATGGATCGCTCGTAGTCCTCAGAGAGCTCTGGGGAAGGGAAGACAATCTTTGGACTTTAAACAGGCTATTTTGCAGGGTGCGCGAGGCCGGCCTCACGATCAAGCAGCAGAAGAATGAAGTCGGAGCCCCTAACATCTCCATTCTTGGCCACCCGCTTAAAGAAGGAACCATCCGCCAGTCTGAAGCAGCCCAAAATTTGGGATCATTATATCGCTCCACTTCTGCTCGCATACAGAGAGGTATCCCCGGCGATTCTGGAGCTTTCTCCGTTTGAGTTGATATTTGGACATGTGCATGAACCGCTCGTAGTCCTCAGAGAGCTCTGGAGAAGGGGAGAAAATCTTTGTACTCTAAACAGGCGATTTTGCAGGGTGCGCGAGGCCGGCCTCACGATCAAATAGCAGAAGAATGAAGTCGGAGCCCCTAACATCTCCTTTCTTGGCCACCAGCTTAAAGAAGGAACCATCCGCCAGTCTGAAGCAGCCCAAAACTTGGGATCATTATATCGCTCCGCTTCTGTTCGCATACAGAGAGGTACCCCAGGCTATTCTGGAGGTTTCTCCGTTTGAGTTGATATTTGGACATGTACATGGACCGCTCGTAGTCCTCAGAGAGCTCTGAGGAAGGGAAGAAAATCTTTGGACTTTAAACAGGCTATTTTGCAGGGTGGTCGAGGCCGGCCTCACGATCAAGTAGCTGAAGAATGAAGTCGGAGCCCCTAACATCTCCATTCTTGGCCACCAGCTTAAAGAAGGAACCATCCGCCAGTCAGAAGCAGCCCAAAACTTGGCATCATTAAATCGCTGCGCTTCTGTTCGCATTCAGAGAGGTACCCCCGGCGATTCTGGAGTGTTCTTCGTTTGAGTTGATATTTGGACATGTGCGTGGACCGGTCGCAGTCCTCAGAGAGCTCTGGAGAAGTGGAGAAAATCTTTGGACTTTAAATAGGCGATTTTGCAGGGTGCGCGAGGCCGGCCTCACGATAAAGTAGCAGAAGAATGAATTCGGAGCCCCTAACATCTCCTTTCTTGGCCACCAGCTTAATGAAGCAACCATCCGCCAGTCTGAAGCAGCCCAAAATTTGGGATCATTATATAGCTCCGCTTCTGTTCGCATACAGACAGGTACCCCCGGCGATTCTGGAGCTTTCTCCGTTTGAGTTGATATTTGGACATGTGCATGGACCGCTCGTAGTCCTCAGAGAGCTCTGGGGAAGGGAAGAAAATCTTTGGACGTTAAACAGGCGATTTTGCAGGGTGCGCGAGGCCGGCCTCACGATCAAGTAGCAGAAGAATGAAGTCGGAGCCCCTAACATCTCCTTTCTTGGCCACCAGCTTAAAGAAGGAACCATCCGCCAGTCAGAAGCAGCCCAAAACTTGGGATCATTACATCGCTCCGCTTCTGTTCGCATACAGAGAGGTACCGCCGGCGAGTCTGGAGTGTTCTCCGTTTGAGTTGATATTTGGTCGACACGTGCGTGGACCGGTCGCAGTCCTCAGAGAGCTCTGGATAAGGGAAGGAAATCTTTGGACTTTAAACAGGCGATTTTGCAGGCCGCGCGAGGCCGGCCTCACGATCAAGTAGCATAAGAATGAAGTCGGAGCCCCTAACATCTCCTTTCTTGGCCACGAGCTTAAAGAAGGAACCATCCGCCAGTCAGAAGCAGCCCAAAACTTGGAATCATTATATCGCTCCCATTCTGTTCGCATGCAGAGAGGTACCCCCGGCGATTCTGGAGCTTTCTCCGTTTGAGTTGATATTTGGACATGTGCATGGATCGCTCGTAGTCCTCAGAGAGCTCTGAGGAAGGGAAGACAATCTTTGGACTTTAAACATGCTATTTTGCAGGGTGCGCGAGGCCGGCCTGACGATCAAGTAGCAGAAGAATGAAGTCCGAGCCCCTAACATCTCCATTCTTGGCCACCCGCTTAAAGAAGGAACCATCCGCCAGTCAGAAGCAGCCCAAAACTTGGGATCATTACATCGCTCCGCTTCTGTTCGCATACAGAGAGGTACCCCCGGCGATTCTGGTGTGTTCTCCGTTTGAGTTGATATTTGTTCGACATGTGCGTGGACGGTCGCAGTCCTCAGAGAGCTCTGGAGAAGGGGAGAAAATCTTTGTACTCTAAACAGGCGATTTTGCAGAGTGCGCGAGGCCGGCCTCACGATCAAATAGCAGAAGAATGAAGTCGGAGCCCCTAACATCTCCTTTCTTGGCCACCAGCTTAAAGAAGGAACCATCCGCCAGTCTGAAGCAGCCCAAAACTTGGGATCATTATATCGCTCCGCTTCTGTTCGCATACAGAGAGGTACCCCCGGCGATTCTGGAGCTTTCTCCGTTTGAGTTGATATTTGGACATGTGCATGGACCGCTCGTAGTCCTCAGAGAGCTCTGGGGAAGGGAAGGAAATCTTTGGACTTTAAACAGGCTATTTTTCAGGGTGCGCGAGGCCGGCCTCACGACCAAGTAGCTGAAGAATAAGTCGGAGCCCCTGACATCTCCTTTCTTGGCCACCAGCTTTAAGAAGGAACCATCCGCCAGTCAGAAGAAGCCCAAAACTTGGAATCATTATATCGCTCCCCTTCTGTTCGCATACAGAGAGGTACCCCCGGAGATTCTGGAGCTTTCTCCGTTTGAGTTGATATTTGGACATGTGCATGGACCGCTCGTAGTACTCAAAGAGCTCTGGGGAAGGGAAGAAAATCTTTGGACTTTAAACAGGCGATTTTGCAGGGTGCGCGAAGCCGGCCTCACGATCAAGTAGCTGAGGAATGAAGTCGGAGCCCCTAACATCTCCTTTCTTGGCCACCAGCTTAAAGAAGGAACCATTCGCCAGTCAGAAGCAGCCCAAAACTTGGGATCATTACATCGCTCCGCTTCTGTTCGCATACAGAGAGGTACCCCCGGCGATTCTGGAGTGTTTTCTGTTTGAGTTGATATTTGGACATGTGCATGGACCGCTCGCAGTCCTCAGAGAGCTCTGGAGAAGGGAAGAAAATCTTTGAACTTTAAACAGGCGATTTTGCAGGGTGCGCGAGGCCGGCCGCACGATCAAGTAGCTGAAGAACGAAGTCGGAGACCCTAACATCTCCTTTCTTGGCCACGAGCTTAAAGAAGGAACCATCCGCCAGTCAGAAGCAGCCCAAAACTTGGAATCATTATATCGCTCCCATTCTGTTCGCATACAGAGAGGTACCCCCGGCGATTCTGGAGCTTTCTCCGTTTGAGTTGATATTTGGACATGTGCATGGATCGCTCGTAGTCCTCAGAGAGCTCTGGGGAAGGGAAGACAATCTTTGGACTTTAAACAGGCTATTTTGCAGGGTGCGCGAGGCCGGCCTCACGATCAAGCAGCAGAAGAATGAAGTCGGAGCCCCTAACATCTCCATTCTTGGCCACCCGCTTAAAGAAGGAACCATCCGCCAGTCTGAAGCAGCCCAAAATTTGGGATCATTATAACGCTCCACTTCTGCTCGCATACAGAGAGGTATCCCCGGCGATTCTGGAGCTTTCTCCGTTTGAGTTGATATTTGGACATGTGCATGAACCGCTCGTAGTCCTCAGAGAGCTCTGGGGAAGGGAAGAAAATCTTTGGACTTTAAAGAGGCGATTTTGCAGGGTGCGCGAGGCCGGCCTCACGATCAAGTAGCTGAAGAATGAAGTCGGAGCCCCTAACATCTCCTCTCTTGGCCACCAGCTTAAAGAAGGAACCATGCGCCAGTCAGAAGCAGCCCAAAACTTGGGATCATTACATCGCTCCGCTTCTGTTCGCATACAGAGAGGTACCGCCGGCGAGTCTGGTGTGTTCTCCGTTTGAGTTGATATTTGTTCGACATGTGCGTGGACGGTCGCAGTCCTCAGAGAGCTCTGGAGAAGGGGAGAAAATCTTTGTACTCTAAACAGGCGATTTTGCAGAGTGCGCGAGGCCGGCCTCACGATCAAATAGCAGAAGAATGAAGTCGGAGCCCCTAACATCTCCTTTCTTGGCCACCAGCTTAAAGAAGGAACCATCCGCCAGTCTGAAGCAGCCCAAAACTTGGGATCATTATATCGCTCCGCTTCTGTTCGCATACAGAGAGGTACCCCAGGCTATTCTGGAGGTTTCTCCGTTTGAGTTGATATTTGGACATGTACATGGACCGCTCGTAGTCCTCAGAGAGCTCTGGGGAAGAGAAGAAAACCTTTGGACTTTAAACAGGCTATTTTGCAGGGTGGTCGAGGCCGGCCTCACGATCAAGTAGCTGAAGAATGAAGTCGGAGCCCCTAACATCTCCATTCTTGGCCACCAGCTTAAAGAAGGAACCATCCGCCAGTCAGAAGCAGCCCAAAACTTGGCATCATTAAATCGCTGCGCTTCTGTTCGCATTCAGAGAGGTACCCCCGGCGATTCTGGAGTGTTCTTCGTTTGAGTTGATATTTGGACATGTGCGTGGACCGGTCGCAGTCCTCAGAGAGCTCTGGAGAAGGGGAGAAAATCTTTGGACTTTAAACAGGCGATTTTGCAGGGTGCGCGAGGCCGGCCTCACGATCAAGTAGAAGAAGAATGAAGTCGGAGCCCCTAACATCTCCTTTCTTGGCCACGAGCTTAAAGAAGGAACCATCCGCCAGTCAGAAGCAGCCCAAAAATTGGCATCATTAAATCGCTCCGCTTCTGTTCGCATACAGAGAGGTACCCCCGGCGATTCTGGAGGTTTCTCCGTTTGAGTTGATATTTGGTCGACATGTGCATGGACCGGTCGCAGTCCTCAGAGAGCTCTGGAGAAGAGGAGAAAATCATTGGACTTTAAATAGCAATTCTGCAGAGTGCGCGAGGCCGGCCTCACGATGAAGTAGCAGAAGAATGAAGTCGGGGCCCCTAACATCTCCATTCTTGGCCACCTGCTTAAAGAAGGAACCATCCGCCAGTCTGAAGCAGCCCAAAATTTGGGTTCATTATATCGCTCCGCTTCTGTTCGCATACAGAGAGGTACCGCCGGTGAGTCTAGAGTGTTCTCCATTTGAGTTGATATTTGGTCGACACGTGCGTGGACCGGTCGCAGTCCTCAGAGAGCTCTGGATAAGGGAAGGAAATCTTTGGACTTTAAACAGGCAATTTTGCAGGCTGCGCGAGGCCGGCCTCACGATCAAGTAGCATAAGAATGAAGTCGGAGCCCCTAACATCTCCTTTCTTGCCCACCAGCTTAAAGAAGGAACCATCCGCCAGTCAGAAGCAGCCCAAAACTTGGCATCATTAAATCGCTCCGCTTCTGTTCGCATACAGAGAGGTACCCCCGGCGATTCTGGAGGTTTCTCCGTTTGAGTTGATATTTGGACATGTGCATGGACCGTTCGTAGTCCTCAGAGAGCTCTGGGGAAGGGAAAAAAATCTTTGGACTTTAAGCAGGCTATTTTGCAGGGTGCGCGAGGCCGGCCTCACGATCAAGTAGCTGAAGAACGAAGTCGGAGCCCCTAAAATCTCCTTTCTTGGCCACGAGCTTAAAGAAGGAACCATCCGCCAGTCAGAAGCAGCCCAAAACTTGGGATCATTACATCGCTCCGCTTCTGTTCGCATACAGAGAGGTACCGCCGGTGAGTCTAGAGTGTTCTCCATTTGAGTTGATATTTGGTCGACACTTGTTTGGACCGGTCGCAGTCCTCAGAGAGCTCTGGATAAGCGAAGGAAATCTTTGGACTTTAAACAGGCGATTTTGCAGGCTGCGCGAGGCCGGCCTCACGATCAAGTAGCATAAGAATAAAGTCGGAGTCCCCAACATCTCCTTTCTTGGCCACCAGCTTAAAGGAGGAACCATCCGCCAGTCAGAAGCAGCCCAAATCTTGGCATAATTAAATCGCTCCGCTTCTGTTCGCATACAGAGAGGTAGCCCCGGCGATTCTGGAGTGTTCTCCGTTTGAGTTGATATTTGGTCGATATGTGCGTGGACCGGTCGCAGTCCTCAGAGAGCTCTGGATAAGCGAAGGAAATCTTTGGACTTTAAACAGGCGATTTTGCAGGCTGCGCGAGGCCGGCCTCACGATCAAGTAGCATAAGAATAAAGTCGGAGCCCCCAACATCTCCTTTCTTGGCCACCAGCTTAAAGGAGGAACCATCCGCCAGTCTGAAGCAGCCCAAGATTTGGGATCATTATATCGCTCCGCTTCTGTTCGCATACAGAGAGGTACCCCCGGCGATTCTGGAGCTTTCTCCGTTTGAGTTGATATTTGAACATGTGCATGGACCGCTCGTAGTCCTCAGAGAGCTCTGGGGAAGGGAAGACAATCTTTGGACTTTAAACAGGCTATTTTTCAGGGTGCGCGAGGCCGGCCTCACGATCAAGTAGCATAAGAATGAAGTCGGAGCCCCTAACATCTCCTTTCTTGGCCAACAGCTTAAAGAAGGAACCATCCGCCAATCAGAAGCAGCCCAAAACTTGGCATCATTAAATCGCTCCGCTTCTGTTCGCATACAGAGAGGTACCCCGGCGATTCTGGAGCTTTCTCCGTTTGAGTTGATATTTGGACATGTGCATGGACCGCTCGTAGTACTCAAAGAGCTCTGGGGAAGGGAAGAAAATCTTTGGACTTTAAACAGGCGATTTTGCAGGGTGCGCGAGGCCGCCCTCACTATCAAGTAGCTGAGGAATGAAGTCGGAGCCCCTAACATCTCCTTTCTTGGCCACCAGCTTAAAGAAGGAACCATCCGCCAGTCAGAAGCAGCCCAAAACTTGGGATCATTACATCGCTCTGCTTCTGTTCGCATACAGAGAGGTACCCCCGGCGATTCTGGAGTGTTTTCTGTTTGAGTTGATATTTGGACATGTGCATGGACCGCTCGCAGTCCTCAGAGAGCTCTGGAGAAGGGAAGACAATCTTTGGACTTTAAACATGCTATTTTGCAGGGTGCGCGAGGCCGGCCTGACGATCAAGTAGCAGAAGAATGAAGTCCGAGCCCCTAACATCTCCATTCTTGGCCACCCGCTTAAAGAAGGAACCATCCGCCAGTTTGAAGCAGCCCAAAATTTGGGATCATTATTTCGCTCCGCTTCGGTTCGCATACAGAGAGCGACCCCCGGCGATTCTGGAGCTTTCTCCGTTTGAGTTGATATTTGGACATGTGCATGGACCGCTCGTATTGCTCAGAGAGCTCTGGGGAAGAAAATAATATATTTGGACTTTAAACAGGCGATTTTGCAGGGTGCGCGAGGCCGGCCTCACGATCAAGTAGCTGAAGAATGAAGTCGGAGCCCCTAACATCTCCTCTCTTGGCCACCAGCTTAAAGAAGGAACCATGCGCCAGTCAGAAGCAGCCCAAAACTTGGGATCATTACATCGCTCCGCTTCTGTTCGCATACAGAGAGGTACCGCCGGCGAGTCTGGTGTGTTTTCCGTTTGAGTTGACATTTGGTCGACATGTGCGCGGACCGCTCGCAGTCCTCAGAGAGCTCTGGATAAGGAAAGAAAATCTTTGGAGTTTAAACAGGCGATTTTGCAGGCTGCGCGAGGCCGGCCTCACGATCAAGTAGCTGAAGAATGAAGTCGGAGCCCCTAACATCTCCTTTCTTGGCCATCAGCTTAAAGAAGGAACCATCCGCCAGTCAGAAGCAGCCAAAACTTGGCATCATTAAATCGCTCCGCTTCTGTTCGCATACAGAGAGGTACCCCCGGCGATTCCGGAGCTTTCTCCGTTTGAGTTGATATTTGGACATGTGCATGGATCGCTCGTAGTCCTCAGAGAGCTCTGGGGAAGGGAAGACAATCTTTGGACTTTAAACAGGCTATTTTGCAGGGTGCGCGAGGCCGGCCTCACGATCAAGCAGCAGAAGAATGAAGTCGGAGCCCCTAACATCTCCATTCTTGGCCACCCGCTTAAAGAAGGAACCATCCGCCAGTCTGAAGCAGCCCAAAATTTGGGATCATTATATCGCTCCACTTCTGCTCGCATACAGAGAGGTATCCCCGGCGATTCTGGAGCTTTCTCCGTTTGAGTTGATATTTGGACATGTGCATGAACCGCTCGTAGTCCTCAGAGAGCTCTGGGGAAGGGAAGAAAATCTTTGGACTTTAAAGAGGCGATTTTGCAGGGTGCGCGAGGCCGGCCTCACGATCAAGTAGCTGAAGAATGAAGTCGGAGCCCCTAACATCTCCTCTCTTGGCCACCAGCTTAAAGAAGGAACCATGCGCCAGTCAGAAGCAGCCCAAAACTTGGGATCATTACATCGCTCCGCTTCTGTTCGCATACAGAGAGGTACCGCCGGCGAGTCTGGTGTGTTCTCCGTTTGAGTTGATATTTGTTCGACATGTGCGTGGACGGTCGCAGTCCTCAGAGAGCTCTGGAGAAGGGGAGAAAATCTTTGTACTCTAAACAGGCGATTTTGCAGGGTGCGCGAGGCCGGCCTCACGATCAAATAGCAGAAGAATGAAGTCGGAGCCCCTAACATCTCCTTTCTTGGCCACCAGCTTAAAGAAGGAACCATCCGCCAGTCTGAAGCAGCCCAAAACTTGGGATCATTATATCGCTCCGCTTCTGTTCGCATACAGAGAGGTACCCCAGGCTATTCTGGAGGTTTCTCCGTTTGAGTTGATATTTGGACATGTACATGGACCGCTCGTAGTCCTCAGAGAGCTCTGAGGAAGGGAAGAAAATCTTTGGACTTTAAACAGGCTATTTTGCAGGGTGGTCGAGGCCGGCCTCACGATCAAGTAGCTGAAGAATGAAGTCGGAGCCCCTAACATCTCCATTCTTGGTCACCAGCTTAAAGAAGGAACCATCCGCCAGTCAGAAGCAGCCCAAATCTTGGCATCATTAAATCGCTGCGCTTCTGTTTGCATTCAGAGAGGTACCCCTGGCGATTCTGGAGTGTTCTTCGTTTGAGTTGATATTTGGACATGTGCGTGGACCGGTCGCAGTCCTCAGAGAGCTCTGGAGAAGTGGAGAAAATCTTTGGACTTTAAATAGGCGATTTTGCAGGGTGCGCGAGGCCGGCCTCACGATAAAGTAGCAGAAGAATGAATTCGGAGCCCCTAACATCTCCTTTCTTGGCCACCAGCTTATTGAAGCAACCATCCGCCAGTCTGAAGCAGCCCAAAATTTGGGATCATTATATAGCTCCGCTTCTGTTCGCATACAGACAGGTACCCCCGGCGATTCTGGAGCTTTCTCCGTTTGAGTTGATATTTGGACATGTGCATGGACCGCTCGTAGTCCTCAGAGAGCTCTGGGGAAGGGAAGAAAATCTTTGGACGTTAAACAGGCGATTTTGCAGGGTGCGCGAGGCCGGCCTCACGATCAAGTAGCAGAAGAATGAAGTCGGAGCCCCTAACATCTCCTTTCTTGGCCACCAGCTTAAAGAAGGAACCATCCGCCAGTCAGAAGCAGCCCAAAACTTGGGATCATTACATCGCTCCGCTTCTGTTCGCATACAGAGAGGTACCGCCGGCGAGTCTGGAGTGTTCTCCGTTTGAGTTGATATTTGGTCGACACGTGCGTGGACCGGTCGCAGTCCTCAGAGAGCTCTGGATAAGGGAAGGAAATCTTTGGACTTTAAACAGGCGATTTTGCAGGCCGCGCGAGGCCGGCCTCACGATCAAGTAGCATAAGAATGAAGTCGGAGCCCCTAACATCTCCTTTCTTGGCCACGAGCTTAAAGAAGGAACCATCCGCCAGTCAGAAGCAGCCCAAAACTTGGAATCATTATATCGCTCCCATTCTGTTCGCATGCAGAGAGGTACCCCCGGCGATTCTGGAGCTTTCTCCGTTTGAGTTGATATTTGGACATGTGCATGGATCGCTCGTAGTCCTCAGAGAGCTCTGAGGAAGGGAAGACAATCTTTGGACTTTAAACATGCTATTTTGCAGGGTGCGCGAGGCCGGCCTGACGATCAAGTAGCAGAAGAATGAAGTCCGAGCCCCTAACATCTCCATTCTTGGCCACCCGCTTAAAGAAGGAACCATCCGCCAGTCAGAAGCAGCCCAAAACTTGGGATCATTACATCGCTCCGCTTCTGTTCGCATACAGAGAGGTACCCCCGGCGATTCTGGAGTGTTTTCTGTTTGAGTTGATATTTGGACATGTGCTTGGACCGCTCGCAGTCCTCAGAGAGCTCTGGAGAAGGGAAGAAAATCTTTGAACTTTAAACAGGCGATTTTGCAGGGTGCGCGAGGCCGGCCGCACGATCAAGTAGCTGAAGAACGAAGTCGGAGCCCCTAACATCTCCTTTCTTGGCCACGAGCCTAAAGAAGGAACCATCCGCCAGTCAGAAGCAGCCCAAAACTTGGAATCATTATATCGCTCCCATTCTGTTCGCATGCAGAGAGGTACCCCCGGCGATTCTGGAGCTTTCTCCGTTTGAGTTGATATTTGGACATGTGCATGGATCGCTCGTAGTCCTCAGAGAGCTCTGAGGAAGGGAAGACAATCTTTGGACTTTAAACATGCTATTTTGCAGGGTGCGCGAGGCCGGCCTGACGATCAAGTAGCAGAAGAATGAAGTCCGAGCCCCTAACATCTCCATTCTTGGCCACCCGCTTAAAGAAGGAACCATCCGCCAGTCTGAAGGAGCCCAAAATTTGGGATCATTATATCGCTCCGCTTCTGTTCGCATACAGAGAGGTACCCCCGGCGATTCTGGAGCTTTCTCCGTTTGAGTTGATATTTGGACATGTGCATGGACCGCTCGTAGTCCTCAGAGAGCTCTGGGGAAGGGAAGGAAATCTTTGGACTTTAAACAGGCTATTTTTCAGGGTGCGCGAGGCCGGCCTCACGATCAAGTAGCATAAGAATGAAGTCGGAGCCCCTAACATCTCCTTTCTTGGCCAACAGCTTAAAGAAGGAACCATCCGCCAATCAGAAGCAGCCCAAAACTTGGCATCATTAAATCGCTCCGCTTCTGTTCGCATACAGAGAGGTACCCCGGCGATTCTGGAGTGTTCTCCGTTTGAGTTGATATTTGATCGATATGTGCGTGGACCGGTCGCAGTCCTCAGAGAGCTCTGGAGAAGGGGAGAAAATCTTTGGACTTTAAATAGGCGATTTTGCAGGGTGCGCGAGGCCGGCCTCACGACCAAGTAGCTGAAGAATAAGTCGGAGCCCCTGACATCTCCTTTCTTGGCCACCAGCTTTAAGAAGGAACCATCCGCCAGTCAGAAGAAGCCCAAAACTTGGAATCGTTATATCGCTCCCCTTCTGTTCGCATACAGAGAGGTACCCCCGGAGATTCTGGAGCTTTCTCCGTTTGAGTTGATATTTGGACATGTGCATGGACCGCTCGTAGTACTCAAAGAGCTCTGGGGAAGGGAAGAAAATCTTTGGACTTTAAACAGGCGATTTTGCAGGGTGCGCGAGGCCGGCCTCACGATCAAGTAGCTGAGGAATGAAGTCGGAGCCCCTAACATCTCCTTTCTTGGCCACCAGCTTAAAGAAGGAACCATCCGCCAGTCAGAAGCAGCCCAAAACTTGGGATCATTACATCGCTCCGCTTCTGTTCGCATACAGAGAGGTACCCCCGGCGATTCTGGAGTGTTTTCTGTTTGAGTTGATATTTGGACATGTGCATGGACCGCTCGCAGTCCTCAGAGAGCTCTGGAGAAGGGAAGAAAATCTTTGAACTTTAAACAGGCGATTTTGCAGGGTGCGCGAGGCCGGCCGCACGATCAAGTAGCTGAAGAATGAAGTCGGAGCCCCTAACATCTCCTTTCTTGGCCACGAGCTTAAAGAAGGAACCATCCGCCAGTCAGAAGCAGCCCAAAACTTGGAATCATTATATCGCTCCCATTCTGTTCGCATGCAGAGAGGTACCCCCGGCGATTCTGGAGCTTCCTCTGTTTGAGTTGATATTTGGACATGTGCATGGATCGCTCGTAGTCCTCAGAGAGCTCTGAGGAAGGGAAGAAAATCTTTGGACTTTAAACAGGCTATTTTGCAGGGTGGTCGAGGCCGGCCTCACGATCAAGTAGCTGAAGAATGAAGTCGGAGCTTCTAACATCTCCTCTCTTGGCCACCAGCTTAAAGAAGGAACCATGCGCCAGTCAGAAGCAGCCCAAAACTTGGGATCATTACATCGCTCCGCTTCTGTTCGCATACAGAGAGGTACCGCCGGCGAGTCTGGTGTGTTCTCCGTTTGAGTTGATATTTGTTCGACATGTGCGTGGACGGTCGCAGTCCTCAGAGAGCTCTGGAGAAGGGGAGAAAATCTTTGTACTCTAAACAGGCGATTTTGCAGGGTGCGCGAGGCCGGCCTCACGATCAAATAGCAGAAGAATGAAGTCGGAGCCCCTAACATCTCCTTTCTTGGCCACCAGCTTAAAGAAGGAACCATCCGCCAGTCTGAAGCAGCCCAAAACTTGGGATCATTATATCGCTCCGCTTCTGTTCGCATACAGAGAGGTACCCCAGGCTATTCTGGAGGTTTCTCCGTTTGAGTTGATATTTGGACATGTACATGGACCGCTCGTAGTCCTCAGAGAGCTCTGAGGAAGGGAAGAAAATCTTTGGACTTTAAACAGGCTATTTTGCAGGGTGGTCGAGGCCGGCCTCACGATCAAGTAGCTGAAGAATGAAGTCGGAGCCCCTAACATCTCCATTCTTGGCCACCAGCTTAAAGAAGGAACCATCCGCCAGTCAGAAGCAGCCCAAAACTTGGGATCATTACATCGCTCCGCTTCTGTTCGCATACAGAGAGGTACCGCCGGCGAGTCTGGAGTGTTCTTCGTTTGAGTTGATATTTGGTCGACACGTGCGTGGACCGGTCGCAGTCCTCAGAGAGCTCTGGATAAGGGAAGGAAATCTTTGGACTTTAAACAGGCGATTTTGCAGGCCGCGCGAGGCCGGCCTCACGATCAAGTAGCATAAGAATGAAGTCGGAGCCCCTAACATCTCCTTTCTTGGCCACGAGCTTAAAGAAGGAACCATCCGCCAGTCAGAAGCAGCCCAAAACTTGGAATCATTATATCGCTCCCATTCTGTTCGCATGCAGAGAGGTACCCCCGGCGATTCTGGAGCTTTCTCCGTTTGAGTTGATATTTGGACATGTGCATGGATCGCTCGTAGTCCTCAGAGAGCTCTGAGGAAGGGAAGACAATCTTTGGACTTTAAACATGCTATTTTGCAGGGTGCGCGAGGCCGGCCTGACGATCAAGTAGCAGAAGAATGAAGTCCGAGCCCCTAACATCTCCATTCTTGGCCACCCGCTTAAAGAAGGAACCATCCGCCAGTCAGAAGCAGCCCAAAACTTGGGATCATTACATCGCTCCGCTTCTGTTCGCATACAGAGAGGTACCCCCGGCGATTCTGGAGTGTTTTCTGTTTGAGTTGATATTTGGACATGTGCTTGGACCGCTCGCAGTCCTCAGAGAGCTCTGGAGAAGGGAAGAAAATCTTTGAACTTTAAACAGGCGATTTTGCAGGGTGCGCTGGGCCGGCCGCACGATCAAGTAGCTGAAGAACGAAGTCGGAGCCCCTAACATCTCCTTTCTTGGCCACGAGCCTAAAGAAGGAACCATCCGCCAGTCAGAAGCAGCCCAAAACTTGGAATCATTATATCGCTCCCATTCTGTTCGCATGCAGAGAGGTACCCCCGGCGATTCTGGAGCTTTCTCCGTTTGAGTTGATATTTGGACATGTGCATGGATCGCTCGTAGTCCTCAGAGAGCTCTGAGGAAGGGAAGACAATCTTTGGACTTTAAACATGCTATTTTGCAGGGTGCGCGAGGCCGGCCTGACGATCAAGTAGCAGAAGAATGAAGTCCGAGCCCCTAACATCTCCATTCTTGGCCACCCGCTTAAAGAAGGAACCATCCGCCAGTCTGAAGGAGCCCAAAATTTGGGATCATTATATCGCTCCGCTTCTGTTCGCATACAGAGAGGTACCCCCGGCGATTCTGGAGCTTTCTCCGTTTGAGTTGATATTTGGACATGTGCATGGACCACTCGTAGTCCTCAGAGAGCTCTGGGGAAGGGAAGGAAATCTTTGGACTTTAAACAGGCTATTTTTCAGGGTGCGCGAGGCCGGCCTCACGATCAAGTAGCATAAGAATGAAGTCGGAGCCCCTAACATCTCCTTTCTTGGCCAACAGCTTAAAGAAGGAACCATCCGCCAATCAGAAGCAGCCCAAAACTTGGCATCATTAAATCGCTCCGCTTCTGTTCGCATACAGAGAGGTACCCCGGCGATTCTGGAGTGTTCTCCGTTTGAGTTGATATTTGATCGATATGTGCGTGGACCGGTCGCAGTCCTCAGAGAGCTCTGGAGAAGGGGAGAAATTCTTTGGACTTTAAATAGGCGATTTTGCAGGGTGCGCGAGGCCGGCCTCACGACCAAGTAGCTGAAGAATAAGTCGGAGCCCCTGACATCTCCTTTCTTGGCCACCAGCTTTAAGAAGGAACCATCCGCCAATCAGAAGAAGCCCAAAACTTGGAATCATTATATCGCTCCCCTTCTGTTCGCATACAGAGAGGTACCCCCGGAGATTCTGGAGCTTTCTCCGTTTGAGTTGATATTTGGACATGTGCATGGACCGCTCGTAGTACTCAAAGAGCTCTGGGGAAGGGAAGAAAATCTTTGGACTTTAAACAGGCGATTTTGCATGGTGCGCGAGGCCGGCCTCACGATCAAGTAGCTGAGGAATGAAGTCGGAGCCCCTAACATCTCCTTTCTTGGCCACCAGCTTAAAGAAGGAACCATCCGCCAGTCAGAAGCAGCCCAAAACTTGGGATCATTACATCGCTCCGCTTCTGTTCGCATACAGAGAGGTACCCCCGGCGATTCTGGAGTGTTTTCTGTTTGAGTTGATATTTGGACATGTGCATGGACCGCTCGCAGTCCTCAGAGAGCTCTGGAGAAGGGAAGAAAATTTTTGAACTTTAAACAAGTGATTTTGCAGGGTGCGCGAGGCCGGCCGCACGATCAAGTAGCTGAAGAACGAAGTCGGAGACCCTAACATCTCCTTTCTTGGCCACGAGCTTAAAGAAGGAACCATCCGCCAGTCAGAAGCAGCCCAAAACTTGGAATCATTATATCGCTCCCATTCTGTTCGCATGCAGAGAGGTACCCCCGGCGATTCTGGAGCTTCCTCCGTTTGAGTTGATATTTGGACATGTGCATGGATCGCTCGTAGTCCTCAGAGAGCTCTGAGGAAGGGAAGACAATCTTTGGACTTTAAACATGCTATTTTGCAGGGTGCGCGAGGCCGGCCTGACGATCAAGTAGCAGAAGAATGAAGTCCGAGCCCCTAACATCTCCATTCTTGGCCACCCGCTTAAAGAAGGAACCATCCGCCAGTTTGAAGCAGCCCAAAATTTGGGATCATTATTTCGCTCCGCTTCGGTTCGCATACAGAGAGCGACCCCCGGCGATTCTGGAGCTTTCTCCGTTTGAGTTGATATTTGGACATGTGCATGGACCGCTCGTATTCCTCAGAGAGCTCTGGGGAAGAAAATAATATATTTGGACTTTAAACAGGCGATTTTGCAGGGTGCGCGAGGCCGGCCTCACGATCAAGTAGCTGAAGAATGAAGTCGGAGCCCCTAACATCTCCTCTCTTGGCCACCAGCTTAAAGAAGGAACCATGCGCTAGTCAGAAGCAGCCCAAAACTTGGGATCATTACATCGCTCCGCTTCTGTTCGCATACAGAGAGGTACCGCCGGCGAGTCTGGTGTGTTTTCCGTTTGAGTTGACATTTGGTCGACATGTGCGCGGACCGCTCGCAGTCCTCAGAGAGCTCTGGATAAGGAAAGAAAATCTTTGGAGTTTAAACAGGCGATTTTGCAGGCTGCGCGAGGCCGGCCTCACGATCAAGTAGCTGAAGAATGAAGTCGGAGCCCCTAACATCTCCTTTCTTGGCCAACAGCTTAAAGAAGGAACCATCCGCCAATCAGAAGCAGCCCAAAACTTGGCATCATTAAATCGCTCCGCTTCTGTTCGCATACAGAGAGGTACCCCGGCGATTCTGGAGTGTTCTCCGTTTGAGTTGATATTTGATCAATATGTGCGTGGACCGGTCGCAGTCCTCAGAGAGCTCTGGAGAAGGGGAGAAAATCTTTGGACTTTAAATAGGCGATTTTGCAGGGTGCGCGAGGCCGGCCTCACGACCAAGTAGCTGAAGAATAAGTCGGAGCCCCTGACATCTCCTTTCTTGGCCACCAGCTTTAAGAAGGAACCATCCGCCAGTCAGAAGAAGCCCAAAACTTGGTATCATTATATCGCTCCCCTTCTGTTCGCATACAGAGAGGTACCCCCGGAGATTCTGGAGCTTTCTCCGTTTGAGTTGATATTTGGACATGTGCATGGACCGCTCGTAGTACTCAAAGAGCTCTGGGGAAGGGAAGAAAATCTTTGGACTTTAAACAGGCGATTTTGCAGGGTGCGCGAGGCCGGCCTCACGATCAAGTAGCTGAGGAATGAAGTCGGAGCCCCTAACATCTCCTTTCTTGGCCACCAGCTTAAAGAAGGAACCATCCGCCAGTCAGAAGCAGCCCAAAACTTGGGATCATTACATCGCTCCGCTTCTGTTCGCATACAGAGAGGTACCCCCGGCGATTCTGGAGTGTTTTCTGTTTGAGTTGATATTTGGACATGTGCATGGACCGCTCGCAGTCCTCAGAGAGCTCTGGAGAAGGGAAGAAAATCTTTGAACTTTAAACAGGCGATTTTGCAGGGTGCGCGAGGCCGGCCGCACGATCAAGTAGCTGAAGAACGAAGTCGGAGACCCTAACATCTCCTTTCTTGGCCACGAGCTTAAAGAAGGAACCATCCGCCAGTCAGAAGCAGCCCAAAACTTGGAATCATTATATCGCTCCCATTCTGTTCGCATGCAGAGAGGTACCCCCGGCGATTCTGGAGCTTTCTCCGTTTGAGTTGATATTTGGACATGTGCATGGATTGCTCGTAGTCCTCAGAGAGCTCTGAGGAAGGGAAGACAATCTTTGGACTTTAAACATGCTATTTTGCAGGGTGCGCGAGGCCGGCCTGACGATCAAGTAGCAGAAGAATGAAGTCCGAGCCCCTAACATCTCCATTCTTGGCCACCCGCTTAAAGAAGGAACCATCCGCCAGTTTGAAGCAGCCCAAAATTTGGGATCATTATTTCGCTCCGCTTCGGTTCGCATACAGAGAGCGACCCCCGGCGATTCTGGAGCTTTCTCCGTTTGAGTTGATATTTGGACATGTGCATGGACCGCTCGTATTCCTCAGAGAGCTCTGGGGAAGAAAATAATATATTTGGACTTTAAACAGGCGATTTTGCAGGGTGCGCGAGGCCGGCCTCACGATCAAGTAGCTGAAGAATGAAGTCGGAGCCCCTAACATCTCCTCTCTTGGCCACCAGCTTAAAGAAGGAACCATGCGCCAGTCAGAAGCAGCCAAAAACTTGGGATCATTACATCGCTCCGCTTCTGTTCGCATACAGAGAGGTACCGCCGGCGAGTCTGGTGTGTTCTCCGTTTGAGTTGATATTTGGACATGTGCATGGATCGCTCGCAGTCCTCAGAGAGCTCTGGAGAAGGGGAGAAAATCTTTGTACTCTAAACAGGCGATTTTGCAGGGTGCGCGAGGCCGGCCTCACGATCAAGTAGCAGAAGAATGAAGTCGGAGCCCCTAACATCTCCTTTCTTGGCTACCAGCTTAAAGAAGGAACCATCCGCCAGTCAGAAGCAGGCCAAAACTTGGGATCATTACATCGCTCCGCTTCTGTTTGCATACAGAGAGGTACCCCCGGCGATTCTGGAGCTTTCTCCGTTTGAGTTGATATTTGGACATGTGCATGGATCGCTCGTAGTCCTCAGAGAGCTCTGGGGAAGGGAAGAAAATCTTTGGACTTTAAACAGGCTATTTTGCAGGGTGGTCGAGGCCGGCCTCACGATCAAGTAGCTGAAGAATGAAGTCGGAGCCCCTAACATCTCCTTTCTTGGCCACCAGCTTAAAGAAGGAACCATCCGCCAGTCAGAAGCAGCCCAAAACTTGGCATCATTAAATCGCTGCGCTTCTGTTCGCATTCAGAGAGGTACCCCCGGCGATTCTGGAGTGTTCTTCGTTTGCGTTGATATTTGGACATGTGCGTGGACCGGTCGCAGTCCTCAGAGAGCTCTGGAGAAGGGGAGAAAATCTTTGGACTTTAAATAGGCGATTTTGCAGGGTGCGCGAGGCCGGCCTCACGATAAAGTAGCAGAAGAATGAATTCGGAGCCCCTAACATCTCCTTTCTTGGCCACCAGCCTAATGAAGCAACCATCCGCCAGTCTGAAGCAGCCCAAAATTTGGGATCATTATATAGCTCCGCTTCTGTTCGCATACAGACAGGTACCCCCGGCGATTCTGGAGCTTTCTCCGTTTGAGTTGATATTTGGACATGTGCCTGGATCGCTCGTAGTGCTCAGAGAGCTCTGAGGAAGGGAAGACAATCTTTGGACTTTAAACATGCTATTTTGCAGGGTGCGCGAGGCCGGCCTGACGATCAAGTAGCAGAAGAATGAAGTCCGAGCCCCTAACATCTCCATTCTTGGCCACCCGCTTAAAGAAGGAACCATCCGCCAGTCTGAAGGAGCCCAAAATTTGGGATCATTATATCGCTCCGCTTCTGTTCGCATACAGAGAGGTACCCCCGGCGATTCTGGAGCTTTCTCCGTTTGAGTTGATATTTGGACATGTGCATGGACCGCTCGTAGTCCTCAGAGAGCTCTGGGGAAGGGAAGGAAATCTTTGGACTTTAAACAGGCTATTTTTCAGGGTGCGCGAGGCCGGCCTCACGATCAAGTAGCATAAGAATGAAGTCGGAGCCCCTAACATCTCCTTTCTTGGCCAACAGCTTAAAGAAGGAACCATCCGCCAATCAGAAGCAGCCCAAAACTTGGCATCATTAAATCGCTCCGCTTCTGTTCGCATACAGAGAGGTACCCCGGCGATTCTGGAGTGTTCTCCGTTTGAGTTGATATTTGATCGATATGTGCGTGGACCGGTCGCAGTCCTCAGAGAGCTCTGGAGAAGGGGAGAAAATCTTTGGACTTTAAATAGGCGATTTTGCAGGGTGCGCGAGGCCGGCCTCACGACCAAGTAGCTGAAGAATAAGTCGGAGCCCCTGACATCTCCTTTCTTGGCCACCAGCTTTAAGAAGGAACCATCCGCCAGTCAGAAGAAGCCCAAAACTTGGAATCATTATATCGCTCCCCTTCTGTTCGCATACAGAGAGGTACCCCCGGAGATTCTGGAGCTTTCTCCGTTTGAGTTGATATTTGGACATGTGCATGGACCGCTCGTAGTACTCAAAGAGCTCTGGGGAAGGGAAGAAAATCTTTGGACTTTAAACAGGCGATTTTGCAGGGTGCGCGAGGCCGGCCTCACGATCAAGTAGCTGAGGAATGAAGTCGGAGCCCCTAACATCTCCTTTCTTGGCCACCAGCTTAAAGAAGGAACCATCCGCCAGTCAGAAGCAGCCCAAAACTTGGGATCATTACATCGCTCCGCTTCTGTTCGCATACAGAGAGGTACCCCCGGCGATTCTGGAGTGTTTTCCGTTTGAGTTGATATTTGGACATGTGCATGGACCGCTCGCAGTCCTCAGAGAGCTCTGGAGAAGGGAAGAAAATCTTTGAACTTTAAACAGGCGATTTTGCAGGGTGCGCGAGGCCGGCCGCACGATCAAGTAGCTGAAGAACGAAGTCGGAGACCCTAACATCTCCTTTCTTGGCCACGAGCTTAAAGAAGGAACCATCCGCCAGTCAGAAGCAGCCCAAAACTTGGAATCATTATATCGCTCCCATTCTGTTCGCATGCAGAGAGGTACCCCCGGCGATTCTGGAGCTTTCTCCGTTTGAGTTGATATTTGGACATGTGCATGGATCGCTCGTAGTCCTCAGAGAGCTCTGAGGAAGGGAAGACAATCTTTGGACTTTAAACATGCTATTTTGCAGGGTGCGCGAGGCCGGCCTGACGATCAAGTAGCAGAAGAATGAAGTCCGAGCCCCTAACATCTCCATTCTTGGCCACCCGCTTAAAGAAGGAACCACCGCCAGTTTGAAGCAGCCCAAAATTTGGGATCATTATTTCGCTCCGCTTCGGTTCGCATACAGAGAGCGACCCCCGGCGATTCTGGAGCTTTCTCCGTTTGAGTTGATATTTGGACATGTGCATGGACCGCTCGTATTCCTCAGAGAGCTCTGGGGAAGAAAATAATATATTTGGACATTAAACAGGCGATTTTGCAGGGTGCGCGAGGCCGGCCTCACGATCAAGTAGCTGAAGAATGAAGTCGGAGCCCCTAACATCTCCTCTCTTGGCCACCAGCTTAAAGAAGGAACCATGCGCCAGTCAGAAGCAGCCCAAAACTTGGGATCATTACATCGCTCCGCTTCTGTTCGCATACAGAGAGGTACCGCCGGCGAGTCTGGTGTGTTTTCCGTTTGAGTTGACATTTGGTCGACATGTGCGCGGACCGCTCGCAGTCCTCAGAGAGCTCTGGATAAGGAAAGAAAATCTTTGGAGTTTAAACAGGCGATTTTGCAGGGTGCGCGAGGCCGGCCTCACGATCAAGTAGCAGAAGAATGAAGTCGGAGCCCCTAACATCTCCTTTCTTGGCTACCAGCTTAAAGAAGGAACCATCCGCCAGTCAGAAGCAGGCCAAAACTTGGGATCATTACATCGCTCCGCTTCTGTTTGCATACAGAGAGGTACCCCCGGCGATTCTGGAGTGTTTTCCGTTTGAGTTGATTTTTGGACATGTGCATGGACCACTCGCAGTCCTCAGAGAGCTCTGGGGAAGGGAAGAAAATCTTTGTTCTTTAAACAGGCGATTTTCCAGGGTGCGCGAGGCCGGCCTCACGATCAAGTAGCAGAAGAATGAAGTCGGAGCCCCTAACATCTCCTTTCTTGGCTACCAGCTTAAAGAAGGAACCATCCGCCAGTCAGAAGCAGGCCAAAACTTGGGATCATTACATCGCTCCGCTTCTGTTTGCATACAGAGAGGTACCCCCGGCGATTCTGGAGCTTTCTCCGTTTGAGTTGATATTTGGACATGTGCATGGATCGCTCGTAGTCCTCAGAGAGCTCTGGGGAAGGGAAGAAAATCTTTGGACTTTAAACAGGCTATTTTGCAGGGTGGTCGAGGCCGGCCTCACGATCAAGTAGCTGAAGAATGAAGTCGGAGCCCCTAACATCTCCTTTCTTGGCCACCAGCTTAAAGAAGGAACCATCCGCCAGTCAGAAGCAGCCCAAAACTTGGCATCATTAAATCGCTGCGCTTCTGTTCGCATTCAGAGAGGTACCCCCGGCGATTCTGGAGTGTTCTTCGTTTGCGTTGATATTTGGACATGTGCGTGGACCGGTCGCAGTCCTCAGAGAGCTCTGGAGAAGGGGAGAAAATCTTTGGACTTTAAATAGGCGATTTTGCAGGGTGCGCGAGGCCGGCCTCACGATAAAGTAGCAGAAGAATGAATTCGGAGCCCCTAACATCTCCTTTCTTGGCCACCAGCCTAATGAAGCAACCATCCGCCAGTCTGAAGCAGCCCAAAATTTGGGATCATTATATAGCTCCGCTTCTGTTCGCATACAGACAGGTACCCCCGGCGATTCTGGAGCTTTCTCCGTTTGAGTTGATATTTGGACATGTGCATGGATCGCTCGTAGTGCTCAGAGAGCTCTGAGGAAGGGAAGACAATCTTTGGACTTTAAACATGCTATTTTGCAGGGTGCGCGAGGCCGGCCTGACGATCAAGTAGCAGAAGAATGAAGTCCGAGCCCCTAACATCTCCATTCTTGGCCACCCGCTTAAAGAAGGAACCATCCGCCAGTCTGAAGGAGCCCAAAATTTGGGATCATTATATCGCTCCGCTTCTGTTCGCATACAGAGAGGTACCCCCGGCGATTCTGGAGCTTTCTCCGTTTGAGTTGATATTTGGACATGTGCATGGACCGCTCGTAGTCCTCAGAGAGCTCTGGGGAAGGGAAGGAAATCTTTGGACTTTAAACAGGCTATTTTTCAGGGTGCGCGAGGCCGGCCTCACGATCAAGTAGCATAAGAATGAAGTCGGAGCCCCTAACATCTCCTTTCTTGGCCAACAGCTTAAAGAAGGAACCATCCGCCAATCAGAAGCAGCCCAAAACTTGGCATCATTAAATCGCTCCGCTTCTGTTCGCATACAGAGAGGTACCCCGGCGATTCTGGAGTGTTCTCCGTTTGAGTTGATATTTGATCGATATGTGCGTGGACCGGTCGCAGTCCTCAGAGAGCTCTGAAGAAGGGGAGAAAATCTTTGGACTTTAAATAGGCGATTTTGCAGGGTGCGCGAGGCCGGCCTCACGACCAAGTAGCTGAAGAATAAGTCGGAGCCCCTGACATCTCCTTTCTTGGCCACCAGCTTTAAGAAGGAACCATCCGCCAGTCAGAAGAAGCCCAAAACTTGGAATCATTATATCGCTCCCCTTCTGTTCGCATACAGAGAGGTACCCCCGGAGATTCTGGAGCTTTCTCCGTTTGAGTTGATATTTGGACATGTGCATGGACCGCTCGTAGTACTCAAAGAGCTCTGGGGAAGGGAAGAAAATCTTTGGACTTTAAACAGGCGATTTTGCAGGGTGCGCGAGGCCGGCCTCACGATCAAGTAGCTGAGGAATGAAGTCGGAGCCCCTAACATCTCCTTTCTTGGCCACCAGCTTAAAGAAGGAACCATCCGCCAGTCAGAAGCAGCCCAAAACTTGGGATCATTACATCGCTCCGCTTCTGTTCGCATACAGAGAGGTACCCCCGGCGATTCTGGAGTGTTTTCCGTTTGAGTTGATATTTGGACATGTGCATGGACCGCTCGCAGTCCTCAGAGAGCTCTGGAGAAGGGAAGAAAATCTTTGAACTTTAAACAGGCGATTTTGCAGGGTGCGCGAGGCCGGCCGCACGATCAAGTAGCTGAAGAACGAAGTCGGAGACCCTAACATCTCCTTTCTTGGCCACGAGCTTAAAGAAGGAACCATCCGCCAGTCAGAAGCAGCCCAAAACTTGGAATCATTATATCGCTCCCATTCTGTTCGCATGCAGAGAGGTACCCCCGGCGATTCTGGAGCTTTCTCCGTTTGAGTTGATATTTGGACATGTGCATGGATCGCTCGTAGTCCTCAGAGAGCTCTGAGGAAGGGAAGACAATCTTTGGACTTTAAACATGCTATTTTGCAGGGTGCGCGAGGCCGGCCTGACGATCAAGTAGCAGAAGAATGAAGTCCGAGCCCCTAACATCTCCATTCTTGGCCACCCGCTTAAAGAAGGAACCATCCGCCAGTTTGAAGCAGCCCAAAATTTGGGATCATTATTTCGCTCCGCTTCGGTTCGCATACAGAGAGCGACCCCCGGCGATTCTGGAGCTTTCTCCGTTTGAGTTGATATTTGGACATGTGCATGGACCGCTCGTATTCCTCAGAGAGCTCTGGGGAAGAAAATAATATATTTGGACTTTAAACAGGCGATTTTGCAGGGTGCGCGAGGCCGGCCTCACGATCAAGTAGCTGAAGAATGAAGTCGGAGCCCCTAACATCTCCTCTCTTGGCCACCAGCTTAAAGAAGGAACCATGCGCCAGTCAGAAGCAGCCAAAAACTTGGGATCATTACATCGCTCCGCTTCTGTTCGCATACAGAGAGGTACCGCCGGCGAGTCTGGTGTGTTCTCCGTTTGAGTTGATATTTGGACATGTGCATGGATCGCTCGCAGTCCTCAGAGAGCTCTGGAGAAGGGGAGAAAATCTTTGTACTCTAAACAGGCGATTTTGCAGGGTGCGCGAGGCCGGCCTCACGATCAAGTAGCAGAAGAATGAAGTCGGAGCCCCTAACATCTCCTTTCTTGGCTACCAGCTTAAAGAAGGAACCATCCGCCAGTCAGAAGCAGGCCAAAACTTGGGATCATTACATCGCTCCGCTTCTGTTTGCATACAGAGAGGTACCCCCGGCGATTCTGGAGCTTTCTCCGTTTGAGTTGATATTTGGACATGTGCATGGATCGCTCGTAGTCCTCAGAGAGCTCTGGGGAAGGGAAGAAAATCTTTGGACTTTAAACAGGCTATTTTGCAGGGTGGTCGAGGCCGGCCTCACGATCAAGTAGCTGAAGAATGAAGTCGGAGCCCCTAACATCTCCTTTCTTGGCCACCAGCTTAAAGAAGGAACCATCCGCCAGTCAGAAGCAGCCCAAAACTTGGCATCATTAAATCGCTGCGCTTCTGTTCGCATTCAGAGAGGTACCCCCGGCGATTCTGGAGTGTTCTTCGTTTGCGTTGATATTTGGACATGTGCGTGGACCGGTCGCAGTCCTCAGAGAGCTCTGGAGAAGGGGAGAAAATCTTTGGACTTTAAATAGGCGATTTTGCAGGGTGCGCGAGGCCGGCCTCACGATAAAGTAGCAGAAGAATGAATTCGGAGCCCCTAACATCTCCTTTCTTGGCCACCAGCCTAATGAAGCAACCATCCGCCAGTCTGAAGCAGCCCAAAATTTGGGATCATTATATAGCTCCGCTTCTGTTCGCATACAGACAGGTACCCCCGGCGATTCTGGAGCTTTCTCCGTTTGAGTTGATATTTGGACATGTGCCTGGATCGCTCGTAGTGCTCAGAGAGCTCTGAGGAAGGGAAGACAATCTTTGGACTTTAAACATGCTATTTTGCAGGGTGCGCGAGGCCGGCCTGACGATCAAGTAGCAGAAGAATGAAGTCCGAGCCCCTAACATCTCCATTCTTGGCCACCCGCTTAAAGAAGGAACCATCCGCCAGTCTGAAGGAGCCCAAAATTTGGGATCATTATATCGCTCCGCTTCTGTTCGCATACAGAGAGGTACCCCCGGCGATTCTGGAGCTTTCTCCGTTTGAGTTGATATTTGGACATGTGCATGGACCGCTCGTAGTCCTCAGAGAGCTCTGGGGAAGGGAAGGAAATCTTTGGACTTTAAACAGGCTATTTTTCAGGGTGCGCGAGGCCGGCCTCACGATCAAGTAGCATAAGAATGAAGTCGGAGCCCCTAACATCTCCTTTCTTGGCCAACAGCTTAAAGAAGGAACCATCCGCCAATCAGAAGCAGCCCAAAACTTGGCATCATTAAATCGCTCCGCTTCTGTTCGCATACAGAGAGGTACCCCGGCGATTCTGGAGTGTTCTCCGTTTGAGTTGATATTTGATCGATATGTGCGTGGACCGGTCGCAGTCCTCAGAGAGCTCTGGAGAAGGGGAGAAAATCTTTGGACTTTAAATAGGCGATTTTGCAGGGTGCGCGAGGCCGGCCTCACGACCAAGTAGCTGAAGAATAAGTCGGAGCCCCTGACATCTCCTTTCTTGGCCACCAGCTTTAAGAAGGAACCATCCGCCAGTCAGAAGAAGCCCAAAACTTGGAATCATTATATCGCTCCCCTTCTGTTCGCATACAGAGAGGTACCCCCGGAGATTCTGGAGCTTTCTCCGTTTGAGTTGATATTTGGACATGTGCATGGACCGCTCGTAGTACTCAAAGAGCTCTGGGGAAGGGAAGAAAATCTTTGGACTTTAAACAGGCGATTTTGCAGGGTGCGCGAGGCCGGCCTCACGATCAAGTAGCTGAGGAATGAAGTCGGAGCCCCTAACATCTCCTTTCTTGGCCACCAGCTTAAAGAAGGAACCATCCGCCAGTCAGAAGCAGCCCAAAACTTGGGATCATTACATCGCTCCGCTTCTGTTCGCATACAGAGAGGTACCCCCGGCGATTCTGGAGTGTTTTCCGTTTGAGTTGATATTTGGACATGTGCATGGACCGCTCGCAGTCCTCAGAGAGCTCTGGAGAAGGGAAGAAAATCTTTGAACTTTAAACAGGCGATTTTGCAGGGTGCGCGAGGCCGGCCGCACGATCAAGTAGCTGAAGAACGAAGTCGGAGACCCTAACATCTCCTTTCTTGGCCACGAGCTTAAAGAAGGAACCATCCGCCAGTCAGAAGCAGCCCAAAACTTGGAATCATTATATCGCTCCCATTCTGTTCGCATGCAGAGAGGTACCCCCGGCGATTCTGGAGCTTTCTCCGTTTGAGTTGATATTTGGACATGTGCATGGATCGCTCGTAGTCCTCAGAGAGCTCTGAGGAAGGGAAGACAATCTTTGGACTTTAAACATGCTATTTTGCAGGGTGCGCGAGGCCGGCCTGACGATCAAGTAGCAGAAGAATGAAGTCCGAGCCCCTAACATCTCCATTCTTGGCCACCCGCTTAAAGAAGGAACCACCGCCAGTTTGAAGCAGCCCAAAATTTGGGATCATTATTTCGCTCCGCTTCGGTTCGCATACAGAGAGCGACCCCCGGCGATTCTGGAGCTTTCTCCGTTTGAGTTGATATTTGGACATGTGCATGGACCGCTCGTATTCCTCAGAGAGCTCTGGGGAAGAAAATAATATATTTGGACATTAAACAGGCGATTTTGCAGGGTGCGCGAGGCCGGCCTCACGATCAAGTAGCTGAAGAATGAAGTCGGAGCCCCTAACATCTCCTCTCTTGGCCACCAGCTTAAAGAAGGAACCATGCGCCAGTCAGAAGCAGCCCAAAACTTGGGATCATTACATCGCTCCGCTTCTGTTCGCATACAGAGAGGTACCGCCGGCGAGTCTGGTGTGTTTTCCGTTTGAGTTGACATTTGGTCGACATGTGCGCGGACCGCTCGCAGTCCTCAGAGAGCTCTGGATAAGGAAAGAAAATCTTTGGAGTTTAAACAGGCGATTTTGCAGGGTGCGCGAGGCCGGCCTCACGATCAAGTAGCAGAAGAATGAAGTCGGAGCCCCTAACATCTCCTTTCTTGGCTACCAGCTTAAAGAAGGAACCATCCGCCAGTCAGAAGCAGGCCAAAACTTGGGATCATTACATCGCTCCGCTTCTGTTTGCATACAGAGAGGTACCCCCGGCGATTCTGGAGTGTTTTCCGTTTGAGTTGATTTTTGGACATGTGCATGGACCACTCGCAGTCCTCAGAGAGCTCTGGGGAAGGGAAGAAAATCTTTGTTCTTTAAACAGGCGATTTTCCAGGGTGCGCGAGGCCGGCCTCACGATCAAGTAGCAGAAGAATGAAGTCGGAGCCCCTAACATCTCCTTTCTTGGCTACCAGCTTAAAGAAGGAACCATCCGCCAGTCAGAAGCAGGCCAAAACTTGGGATCATTACATCGCTCCGCTTCTGTTTGCATACAGAGAGGTACCCCCGGCGATTCTGGAGCTTTCTCCGTTTGAGTTGATATTTGGACATGTGCATGGATCGCTCGTAGTCCTCAGAGAGCTCTGGGGAAGGGAAGAAAATCTTTGGACTTTAAACAGGCTATTTTGCAGGGTGGTCGAGGCCGGCCTCACGATCAAGTAGCTGAAGAATGAAGTCGGAGCCCCTAACATCTCCTTTCTTGGCCACCAGCTTAAAGAAGGAACCATCCGCCAGTCAGAAGCAGCCCAAAACTTGGCATCATTAAATCGCTGCGCTTCTGTTCGCATTCAGAGAGGTACCCCCGGCGATTCTGGAGTGTTCTTCGTTTGCGTTGATATTTGGACATGTGCGTGGACCGGTCGCAGTCCTCAGAGAGCTCTGGAGAAGGGGAGAAAATCTTTGGACTTTAAATAGGCGATTTTGCAGGGTGCGCGAGGCCGGCCTCACGATAAAGTAGCAGAAGAATGAATTCGGAGCCCCTAACATCTCCTTTCTTGGCCACCAGCCTAATGAAGCAACCATCCGCCAGTCTGAAGCAGCCCAAAATTTGGGATCATTATATAGCTCCGCTTCTGTTCGCATACAGACAGGTACCCCCGGCGATTCTGGAGCTTTCTCCGTTTGAGTTGATATTTGGACATGTGCATGGATCGCTCGTAGTGCTCAGAGAGCTCTGAGGAAGGGAAGACAATCTTTGGACTTTAAACATGCTATTTTGCAGGGTGCGCGAGGCCGGCCTGACGATCAAGTAGCAGAAGAATGAAGTCCGAGCCCCTAACATCTCCATTCTTGGCCACCCGCTTAAAGAAGGAACCATCCGCCAGTCTGAAGGAGCCCAAAATTTGGGATCATTATATCGCTCCGCTTCTGTTCGCATACAGAGAGGTACCCCCGGCGATTCTGGAGCTTTCTCCGTTTGAGTTGATATTTGGACATGTGCATGGACCGCTCGTAGTCCTCAGAGAGCTCTGGGGAAGGGAAGGAAATCTTTGGACTTTAAACAGGCTATTTTTCAGGGTGCGCGAGGCCGGCCTCACGATCAAGTAGCATAAGAATGAAGTCGGAGCCCCTAACATCTCCTTTCTTGGCCAACAGCTTAAAGAAGGAACCATCCGCCAATCAGAAGCAGCCCAAAACTTGGCATCATTAAATCGCTCCGCTTCTGTTCGCATACAGAGAGGTACCCCGGCGATTCTGGAGTGTTCTCCGTTTGAGTTGATATTTGATCGATATGTGCGTGGACCGGTCGCAGTCCTCAGAGAGCTCTGAAGAAGGGGAGAAAATCTTTGGACTTTAAATAGGCGATTTTGCAGGGTGCGCGAGGCCGGCCTCACGACCAAGTAGCTGAAGAATAAGTCGGAGCCCCTGACATCTCCTTTCTTGGCCACCAGCTTTAAGAAGGAACCATCCGCCAGTCAGAAGAAGCCCAAAACTTGGAATCATTATATCGCTCCCCTTCTGTTCGCATACAGAGAGGTACCCCCGGAGATTCTGGAGCTTTCTCCGTTTGAGTTGATATTTGGACATGTGCATGGACCGCTCGTAGTACTCAAAGAGCTCTGGGGAAGGGAAGAAAATCTTTGGACTTTAAACAGGCGATTTTGCAGGGTGCGCGAGGCCGGCCTCACGATCAAGTAGCTGAGGAATGAAGTCGGAGCCCCTAACATCTCCTTTCTTGGCCACCAGCTTAAAGAAGGAACCATCCGCCAGTCAGAAGCAGCCCAAAACTTGGGATCATTACATCGCTCCGCTTCTGTTCGCATACAGAGAGGTACCCCCGGCGATTCTGGAGTGTTTTCCGTTTGAGTTGATATTTGGACATGTGCATGGACCGCTCGCAGTCCTCAGAGAGCTCTGGAGAAGGGAAGAAAATCTTTGAACTTTAAACAGGCGATTTTGCAGGGTGCGCGAGGCCGGCCGCACGATCAAGTAGCTGAAGAACGAAGTCGGAGACCCTAACATCTCCTTTCTTGGCCACGAGCTTAAAGAAGGAACCATCCGCCAGTCAGAAGCAGCCCAAAACTTGGAATCATTATATCGCTCCCATTCTGTTCGCATGCAGAGAGGTACCCCCGGCGATTCTGGAGCTTTCTCCGTTTGAGTTGATATTTGGACATGTGCATGGATCGCTCGTAGTCCTCAGAGAGCTCTGAGGAAGGGAAGACAATCTTTGGACTTTAAACATGCTATTTTGCAGGGTGCGCGAGGCCGGCCTGACGATCAAGTAGCAGAAGAATGAAGTCCGAGCCCCTAACATCTCCATTCTTGGCCACCCGCTTAAAGAAGGAACCACCGCCAGTTTGAAGCAGCCCAAAATTTGGGATCATTATTTCGCTCCGCTTCGGTTCGCATACAGAGAGCGACCCCCGGCGATTCTGGAGCTTTCTCCGTTTGAGTTGATATTTGGACATGTGCATGGACCGCTCGTATTCCTCAGAGAGCTCTGGGGAAGAAAATAATATATTTGGACATTAAACAGGCGATTTTGCAGGGTGCGCGAGGCCGGCCTCACGATCAAGTAGCTGAAGAATGAAGTCGGAGCCCCTAACATCTCCTCTCTTGGCCACCAGCTTAAAGAAGGAACCATGCGCCAGTCAGAAGCAGCCCAAAACTTGGGATCATTACATCGCTCCGCTTCTGTTCGCATACAGAGAGGTACCGCCGGCGAGTCTGGTGTGTTTTCCGTTTGAGTTGACATTTGGTCGACATGTGCGCGGACCGCTCGCAGTCCTCAGAGAGCTCTGGATAAGGAAAGAAAATCTTTGGAGTTTAAACAGGCGATTTTGCAGGGTGCGCGAGGCCGGCCTCACGATCAAGTAGCAGAAGAATGAAGTCGGAGCCCCTAACATCTCCTTTCTTGGCTACCAGCTTAAAGAAGGAACCATCCGCCAGTCAGAAGCAGGCCAAAACTTGGGATCATTACATCGCTCCGCTTCTGTTTGCATACAGAGAGGTACCCCCGGCGATTCTGGAGTGTTTTCCGTTTGAGTTGATTTTTGGACATGTGCATGGACCACTCGCAGTCCTCAGAGAGCTCTGGGGAAGGGAAGAAAATCTTTGTTCTTTAAACAGGCGATTTTCCAGGGTGCGCGAGGCCGGCCTCACGATCAAGTAGCAGAAGAATGAAGTCGGAGCCCCTAACATCTCCTTTCTTGGCTACCAGCTTAAAGAAGGAACCATCCGCCAGTCAGAAGCAGGCCAAAACTTGGGATCATTACATCGCTCCGCTTCTGTTTGCATACAGAGAGGTACCCCCGGCGATTCTGGAGCTTTCTCCGTTTGAGTTGATATTTGGACATGTGCATGGATCGCTCGTAGTCCTCAGAGAGCTCTGGGGAAGGGAAGAAAATCTTTGGACTTTAAACAGGCTATTTTGCAGGGTGGTCGAGGCCGGCCTCACGATCAAGTAGCTGAAGAATGAAGTCGGAGCCCCTAACATCTCCTTTCTTGGCCACCAGCTTAAAGAAGGAACCATCCGCCAGTCAGAAGCAGCCCAAAACTTGGCATCATTAAATCGCTGCGCTTCTGTTCGCATTCAGAGAGGTACCCCCGGCGATTCTGGAGTGTTCTTCGTTTGCGTTGATATTTGGACATGTGCGTGGACCGGTCGCAGTCCTCAGAGAGCTCTGGAGAAGGGGAGAAAATCTTTGGACTTTAAATAGGCGATTTTGCAGGGTGCGCGAGGCCGGCCTCACGATAAAGTAGCAGAAGAATGAATTCGGAGCCCCTAACATCTCCTTTCTTGGCCACCAGCCTAATGAAGCAACCATCCGCCAGTCTGAAGCAGCCCAAAATTTGGGATCATTATATAGCTCCGCTTCTGTTCGCATACAGACAGGTACCCCCGGCGATTCTGGAGCTTTCTCCGTTTGAGTTGATATTTGGACATGTGCATGGATCGCTCGTAGTGCTCAGAGAGCTCTGAGGAAGGGAAGACAATCTTTGGACTTTAAACATGCTATTTTGCAGGGTGCGCGAGGCCGGCCTGACGATCAAGTAGCAGAAGAATGAAGTCCGAGCCCCTAACATCTCCATTCTTGGCCACCCGCTTAAAGAAGGAACCATCCGCCAGTCTGAAGGAGCCCAAAATTTGGGATCATTATATCGCTCCGCTTCTGTTCGCATACAGAGAGGTACCCCCGGCGATTCTGGAGCTTTCTCCGTTTGAGTTGATATTTGGACATGTGCATGGACCGCTCGTAGTCCTCAGAGAGCTCTGGGGAAGGGAAGGAAATCTTTGGACTTTAAACAGGCTATTTTTCAGGGTGCGCGAGGCCGGCCTCACGATCAAGTAGCATAAGAATGAAGTCGGAGCCCCTAACATCTCCTTTCTTGGCCAACAGCTTAAAGAAGGAACCATCCGCCAATCAGAAGCAGCCCAAAACTTGGCATCATTAAATCGCTCCGCTTCTGTTCGCATACAGAGAGGTACCCCGGCGATTCTGGAGTGTTCTCCGTTTGAGTTGATATTTGATCGATATGTGCGTGGACCGGTCGCAGTCCTCAGAGAGCTCTGGAGAAGGGGAGAAAATCTTTGGACTTTAAATAGGCGATTTTGCAGGGTGCGCGAGGCCGGCCTCACGACCAAGTAGCTGAAGAATAAGTCGGAGCCCCTGACATCTCCTTTCTTGGCCACCAGCTTTAAGAAGGAACCATCCGCCAGTCAGAAGAAGCCCAAAACTTGGAATCATTATATCGCTCCCCTTCTGTTCGCATACAGAGAGGTACCCCCGGAGATTCTGGAGCTTTCTCCGTTTGAGTTGATATTTGGACATGTGCATGGACCGCTCGTAGTACTCAAAGAGCTCTGGGGAAGGGAAGAAAATCTTTGGACTTTAAACAGGCGATTTTGCAGGGTGCGCGAGGCCGGCCTCACGATCAAGTAGCTGAGGAATGAAGTCGGAGCCCCTAACATCTCCTTTCTTGGCCACCAGCTTAAAGAAGGAACCATCCGCCAGTCAGAAGCAGCCCAAAACTTGGGATCATTACATCGCTCCGCTTCTGTTCGCATACAGAGAGGTACCCCCGGCGATTCTGGAGTGTTTTCCGTTTGAGTTGATATTTGGACATGTGCATGGACCGCTCGCAGTCCTCAGAGAGCTCTGGAGAAGGGAAGAAAATCTTTGAACTTTAAACAGGCGATTTTGCAGGGTGCGCGAGGCCGGCCGCACGATCAAGTAGCTGAAGAACGAAGTCGGAGACCCTAACATCTCCTTTCTTGGCCACGAGCTTAAAGAAGGAACCATCCGCCAGTCAGAAGCAGCCCAAAACTTGGAATCATTATATCGCTCCCATTCTGTTCGCATGCAGAGAGGTACCCCCGGCGATTCTGGAGCTTTCTCCGTTTGAGTTGATATTTGGACATGTGCATGGATCGCTCGTAGTCCTCAGAGAGCTCTGAGGAAGGGAAGACAATCTTTGGACTTTAAACATGCTATTTTGCAGGGTGCGCGAGGCCGGCCTGACGATCAAGTAGCAGAAGAATGAAGTCCGAGCCCCTAACATCTCCATTCTTGGCCACCCGCTTAAAGAAGGAACCACCGCCAGTTTGAAGCAGCCCAAAATTTGGGATCATTATTTCGCTCCGCTTCGGTTCGCATACAGAGAGCGACCCCCGGCGATTCTGGAGCTTTCTCCGTTTGAGTTGATATTTGGACATGTGCATGGACCGCTCGTATTCCTCAGAGAGCTCTGGGGAAGAAAATAATATATTTGGACTTTAAACAGGCGATTTTGCAGGGTGCGCGAGGCCGGCCTCACGATCAAGTAGCTGAAGAATGAAGTCGGAGCCCCTAACATCTCCTCTCTTGGCCACCAGCTTAAAGAAGGAACCATGCGCCAGTCAGAAGCAGCCCAAAACTTGGGATCATTACATCGCTCCGCTTCTGTTCGCATACAGAGAGGTACCGCCGGCGAGTCTGGTGTGTTTTCCGTTTGAGTTGACATTTGGTCGACATGTGCGCGGACCGCTCGCAGTCCTCAGAGAGCTCTGGATAAGGAAAGAAAATCTTTGGAGTTTAAACAGGCGATTTTGCAGGGTGCGCGAGGCCGGCCTCACGATCAAGTAGCAGAAGAATGAAGTCGGAGCCCCTAACATCTCCTTTCTTGGCTACCAGCTTAAAGAAGGAACCATCCGCCAGTCAGAAGCAGGCCAAAACTTGGGATCATTACATCGCTCCGCTTCTGTTTGCATACAGAGAGGTACCCCCGGCGATTCTGGAGTGTTTTCCGTTTGAGTTGATTTTTGGACATGTGCATGGACCACTCGCAGTCCTCAGAGAGCTCTGGGGAAGGGAAGAAAATCTTTGTTCTTTAAACAGGCGATTTTCCAGGGTGCGCGAGGCCGGCCTCACGATCAAGTAGCAGAAGAATGAAGTCGGAGCCCCTAACATCTCCTTTCTTGGCTACCAGCTTAAAGAAGGAACCATCCGCCAGTCAGAAGCAGGCCAAAACTTGGGATCATTACATCGCTCCGCTTCTGTTTGCATACAGAGAGGTACCCCCGGCGATTCTGGAGCTTTCTCCGTTTGAGTTGATATTTGGACATGTGCATGGATCGCTCGTGGTCCTCAGAGAGCTCTGGGGAAGGGAAGAAAATCTTTGGACTTTAAACAGGCTATTTTGCAGGGTGGTCGAGGCCGGCCTCACGATCAAGTAGCTGAAGAATGAAGTCGGAGCCCCTAACATCTCCTTTCTTGGCCACCAGCTTAAAGAAGGAACCATCCGCCAGTCAGAAGCAGCCCAAAACTTGGCATCATTAAATCGCTGCGCTTCTGTTCGCATTCAGAGAGGTACCCCCGGCGATTCTGGAGTGTTCTTCGTTTGCGTTGATATTTGGACATGTGCGTGGACCGGTCGCAGTCCTCAGAGAGCTCTGGAGAAGGGGAGAAAATCTTTGGACTTTAAATAGGCGATTTTGCAGGGTGCGCGAGGCCGGCCTCACGATAAAGTAGCAGAAGAATGAATTCGGAGCCCCTAACATCTCCTTTCTTGGCCACCAGCCTAATGAAGCAACCATCCGCCAGTCTGAAGCAGCCCAAAATTTGGGATCATTATATAGCTCCGCTTCTGTTCGCATACAGACAGGTACCCCCGGCGATTCTGGAGCTTTCTCCGTTTGAGTTGATATTTGGACATGTGCATGGATCGCTCGTAGTGCTCAGAGAGCTCTGAGGAAGAGAAGACAATCTTTGGACTTTAAACATGCTATTTTGCAGGGTGCGCGAGGCCGGCCTGACGATCAAGTAGCAGAAGAATGAAGTCCGAGCCCCTAACATCTCCATTCTTGGCCACCCGCTTAAAGAAGGAACCATCCGCCAGTCTGAAGGAGCCCAAAATTTGGGATCATTATATCGCTCCGCTTCTGTTCGCATACAGAGAGGTACCCCCGGCGATTCTGGAGCTTTCTCCGTTTGAGTTGATATTTGGACATGTGCATGGACCGCTCGTAGTCCTCAGAGAGCTCTGGGGAAGGGAAGGAAATCTTTGGACTTTAAACAGGCTATTTTTCAGGGTGCGCGAGGCCGGCCTCACGATCAAGTAGCATAAGAATGAAGTCGGAGCCCCTAACATCTCCTTTCTTGGCCAACAGCTTAAAGAAGGAACCATCCGCCAATCAGAAGCAGCCCAAAACTTGGCATCATTAAATCGCTCCGCTTCTGTTCGCATACAGAGAGGTACCCCGGCGATTCTGGAGTGTTCTCCGTTTGAGTTGATATTTGATCGATATGTGCGTGGACCGGTCGCAGTCCTCAGAGAGCTCTGGAGAAGGGGAGAAAATCTTTGGACTTTAAATAGGCGATTTTGCAGGGTGCGCGAGGCCGGCCTCACGACCAAGTAGCTGAAGAATAAGTCGGAGCCCCTGACATCTCCTTTCTTGGCCACCAGCTTTAAGAAGGAACCATCCGCCAGTCAGAAGAAGCCCAAAACTTGGAATCATTATATCGCTCCCCTTCTGTTCGCATACAGAGAGGTACCCCCGGAGATTCTGGAGCTTTCTCCGTTTGAGTTGATATTTGGACATGTGCATGGACCGCTCGTAGTACTCAAAGAGCTCTGGGGAAGGGAAGAAAATCTTTGGACTTTAAACAGGCGATTTTGCAGGGTGCGCGAGGCCGGCCTCACGATCAAGTAGCTGAGGAATGAAGTCGGAGCCCCTAACATCTCCTTTCTTGGCCACCAGCTTAAAGAAGGAACCATCCGCCAGTCAGAAGCAGCCCAAAACTTGGGATCATTACATCGCTCCGCTTCTGTTCGCATACAGAGAGGTACCCCCGGCGATTCTGGAGTGTTTTCCGTTTGAGTTGATATTTGGACATGTGCATGGACCGCTCGCAGTCCTCAGAGAGCTCTGGAGAAGGGAAGAAAATCTTTGAACTTTAAACAGGCGATTTTGCAGGGTGCGCGAGGCCGGCCGCACGATCAAGTAGCTGAAGAACGAAGTCGGAGACCCTAACATCTCCTTTCTTGGCCACGAGCTTAAAGAAGGAACCATCCGCCAGTCAGAAGCAGCCCAAAACTTGGAATCATTATATCGCTCCCATTCTGTTCGCATGCAGAGAGGTACCCCCGGCGATTCTGGAGCTTTCTCCGTTTGAGTTGATATTTGGACATGTGCATGGATCGCTCGTAGTCCTCAGAGAGCTCTGAGGAAGGGAAGACAATCTTTGGACTTTAAACATGCTATTTTGCAGGGTGCGCGAGGCCGGCCTGACGATCAAGTAGCAGAAGAATGAAGTCCGAGCCCCTAACATCTCCATTCTTGGCCACCCGCTTAAAGAAGGAACCACCGCCAGTTTGAAGCAGCCCAAAATTTGGGATCATTATTTCGCTCCGCTTCGGTTCGCATACAGAGAGCGACCCCCGGCGATTCTGGAGCTTTCTCCGTTTGAGTTGATATTTGGACATGTGCATGGACCGCTCGTATTCCTCAGAGAGCTCTGGGGAAGAAAATAATATATTTGGACTTTAAACAGGCGATTTTGCAGGGTGCGCGAGGCCGGCCTCACGATCAAGTAGCTGAAGAATGAAGTCGGAGCCCCTAACATCTCCTCTCTTGGCCACCAGCTTAAAGAAGGAACCATGCGCCAGTCAGAAGCAGCCCAAAACTTGGGATCATTACATCGCTCCGCTTCTGTTCGCATACAGAGAGGTACCGCCGGCGAGTCTGGTGTGTTTTCCGTTTGAGTTGACATTTGGTCGACATGTGCGCGGACCGCTCGCAGTCCTCAGAGAGCTCTGGATAAGGAAAGAAAATCTTTGGAGTTTAAACAGGCGATTTTGCAGGGTGCGCGAGGCCGGCCTCACGATCAAGTAGCAGAAGAATGAAGTCGGAGCCCCTAACATCTCCTTTCTTGGCTACCAGCTTAAAGAAGGAACCATCCGCCAGTCAGAAGCAGGCCAAAACTTGGGATCATTACATCGCTCCGCTTCTGTTTGCATACAGAGAGGTACCCCCGGCGATTCTGGAGTGTTTTCCGTTTGAGTTGATTTTTGGACATGTGCATGGACCACTCGCAGTCCTCAGAGAGCTCTGGGGAAGGGAAGAAAATCTTTGTTCTTTAAACAGGCGATTTTCCAGGGTGCGCGAGGCCGGCCTCACGATCAAGTAGCTGAAGAATGAAGTCGGAGCCCCTAACATCTCCTCTCTTGGCCACCAGCTTAAAGAAAGAACCATGCGCCAGTCAGAAGCAGCCCAAAATTTGGGATCATTATATAGCTCCGCTTCTGTTCGCATACAGACAGGTACCCCCGGCGATTCTGGAGCTTTCTCCGTTTGAGTTGATATTTGGACATGTGCATGGACCGCTCGTAGTCCTCTGAGAGCTCTGGGGAAGGGAAGAAAATCTTTGGACTTTAAACAGGCTATTTTGCAGGGTGGTCGAGGCCGGCCTCACGATCAAGTAGCTGAAGAATGAAGTCGGAGCCCCTAACATCTCCTTTCTTGGCCACCAGCTTAAAGAAGGAACCATCCGCCAGTCAGAAGCAGCCCAAAACTTGGCATCATTAAATCGCTGCGCTTCTGTTCGCATTCAGAGAGGTACCCCCGGCGATTCTGGAGTGTTCTTCGTTTGCGTTGATATTTGGACATGTGCGTGGACCGGTCGCAGTCCTCATAGAGCTCTGGAGAAGGGGAGAAAATCTTTGGACTTTAAATAGGCGATTTTGCAGGGTGCGCGAGGCCGGCCTCACGATAAAGTAGCAGAAGAATGAATTCGGAGCCCCTAACATCTCCTTTCTTGGCCACCAGCCTAATGAAGCAACCATCCGCCAGTCTGAAGCAGCCCAAAATTTGGGATCATTATATAGCTCCGCTTCTGTTCGCATACAGACAGGTACCCCCGGCGATTCTGGAGCTTTCTCCGTTTGAGTTGATATTTGGACATGTGCATGGATCGCTCGTAGTCCTCAGAGAGCTCTGAGGAAGGGAAGACAATCTTTGGACTTTAAACATGCTATTTTGCAGGGTGCGCGAGGCCGGCCTGACGATCAAGTAGCAGAAGAATGAAGTCCGAGCCCCTAACATCTCCATTCTTGGCCACCCGCTTAAAGAAGGAACCATCCGCCAGTCTGAAGGAGCCCAAAATTTGGGATCATTATATCGCTCCGCTTCTGTTCGCATACAGAGAGGTACCCCCGGCGATTCTGGAGCTTTCTCCGTTTGAGTTGATATTTGGACATGTGCATGGACCGCTCGTAGTCCTCAGAGAGCTCTGGGGAAGGGAAGGAAATCTTTGGACTTTAAACAGGCTATTTTTCAGGGTGCGCGAGGCCGGCCTCACGATCAAGTAGCATAAGAATGAAGTCGGAGCCCCTAACATCTCCTTTCTTGGCCAACAGCAAAAAGAAGGAACCATCCGCCAATCAGAAGCAGCCCAAAACTTGGCATCATTAAATCGCTCCGCTTCTGTTCGCATACAGAGAGGTACCCCGGCGATTCTGGAGTGTTCTCCGTTTGAGTTGATATTTGATCGATATGTGCGTGGACCGGTCGCAGTCCTCAGAGAGCTCTGGAGAAGGGGAGAAAATCTTTGGACTTTAAATAGGCGATTTTGCAGGGTGCGCGAGGCCGGCCTCACGACCAAGTAGCTGAAGAATAAGTCGGAGCCCCTGACATCTCCTTTCTTGGCCACCAGCTTTAAGAAGGAACCATCCGCCAGTCAGAAGAAGCCCAAAACTTGGAATCATTATATCGCTCCCCTTCTGTTCGCATACAGAGAGGTACCCCCGGAGATTCTGGAGCTTTCTCCGTTTGAGTTGATATTTGGACATGGGCATGGACCGCTCGTAGTACTCAAAGAGCTCTGGGGAAGGGAAGAAAATCTTTGGACTTTAAACAGGCGATTTTGCAGGGTGCGCGAGGCCGGCCTCACGATCAAGTAGCTGAGGAATGAAGTCGGAGCCCCTAACATCTCCTTTCTTGGCCACCAGCTTAAAGAAGGAACCATCCGCCAGTCAGAAGCAGCCCAAAACTTGGGATCATTACATCGCTCCGCTTCTGTTCGCATACAGAGAGGTACCCCCGGCGATTCTGGAGTGTTTTTCGTTTGAGTTGATATTTGGACATGTGCATGGACCGCTCGCAGTCCTCAGAGAGCTCTGGAGAAGGGAAGAAAATCTTTGAACTTTAAACAGGCGATTTTGCAGGGTGCGCGAGGCCGGCCGCACGATCAAGTAGCTGAAGAACGAAGTCGGAGACCCTAACATCTCCTTTCTTGGCCACGAGCTTAAAGAAGGAACCATCCGCCAGTCAGAAGCAGCCCAAAACTTGGAATCATTATATCGCTCCCATTCTGTTCGCATGCAGAGAGGTACCCCCGGCGATTCTGGAGCTTTCTCCGTTTGAGTTGATATTTGGACATGTGCATGGATCGCTCGTAGTCCTCAGAGAGCTCTGAGGAAGGGAAGACAATCTTTGGACTTTAAACATGCTATTTTGCAGGGTGTGCGAGGCCGGCCTGACGATCAAGTAGCAGAAAAATGAAGTCCGAGCCCCTAACATCTCCATTCTTGGCCACCCGCTTAAAGAAGGAACCACCGCCAGTTTGAAGCAGCCCAAAATTTGGGATCATTATTTCGCTCCGCTTCGGTTCGCATACAGAGAGCGACCCCCGGCGATTCTGGAGCTTTCTCCGTTTGAGTTGATATTTGGACATGTGCATGGACCGCTCGTATTCCTCAGAGAGCTCTGGGGAAGAAAATAATATATTTGGACTTTAAACAGGCGATTTTGCAGGGTGCGCGAGGCCGGCCTCACGATCAAGTAGCTGAAGAATGAAGTCGGAGCCCCTAACATCTCCTCTCTTGGCCACCAGCTTAAAGAAGGAACCATGCGCCAGTCAGAAGCAGCCCAAAACTTGGGATCATTACATCGCTCCGCTTCTGTTCGCATACAGAGAGGTACCGCCGGCGAGTCTGGTGTGTTTTCCGTTTGAGTTGACATTTGGTCGACATGTGCGCGGACCGCTCGCAGTCCTCAGAGAGCTCTGGATAAGGAAAGAAAATCTTTGGAGTTTAAACAGGCGATTTTGCAGGCTGCGCGAGGCCGGCCACACGATCAAGTAGCTGAAGAATGAAGTCGGAGCCCCTAACATCTCCTTTCTTGGCCATCAGCTTAAAGAAGGAACCATGCGCCAGTCAGAAGCAGCCCAAAACTTGGGATCATTACATCGCTCCGCTTCTGTTCGCATACAGAGAGGTACCCCCGGCGATTCTGGAGTGTTTTCTGTTTGAGTTGATATTTGGACATGTGCATGGACCGCTCGCAGTCCTCAGAGAGCTCTGGAGAAGGGAAGAAAATCTTTGGACTTAAAACAGGCGATTTTGCAGGGTGCGCGAGGCCGGCCTCACGATCAAGTAGCAAAAGAATGAAGTCGGAGCCCCTAACATCTCCTTTCTTGGCTACCAGCTTAAAGAAGGAACCATCCGCCAGTCAGAAGCAGCCCAAAACTTGGGATCATTACATCGCTCCGCTTCTGTTTGCATACAGAGAGGTACCCCCGGCGATTCTGGAGTGTTTTCCGTTTGAGTTGATTTTTGGACATGTGCATGGACCACTCGCAGTCCTCAGAGAGCTCTGGGGAAGGGAAGAAAATCTTTGGACTTTAAACAGGCGATTTTGCAGGGTGCGCGAGGCCGGCCTCACGATCAAGTAGCTGAAGAATGAAGTCGGAGCCCCTAACATCTCCTCTCTTGGCCACCAGCTTAAAGAAGGAACCATGCGCCAGTCAGAAGCAGCCCAAAATTTGGGATCATTATATAGCTCCGCTTCTGTTCGCATACAGACAGGTACCCCCGGCGATTCTGGAGCTTTCTCCGTTTGAGTTGATATTTGGACATGTGCATGGACCGCTCGTAGTCCTCTGAGAGCTCTGGGGAAGGGAAGAAAATCTTTGGACTTTAAACAGGCTATTTTGCAGGGTGGTCGAGGCCGGCCTCACGATCAAGTAGCTGAAGAATGAAGTCGGAGCCCCTAACATCTCCTTTCTTGGCCACCAGCTTAAAGAAGGAACCATCCGCCAGCCAGAAGCAGCCCAAAACTTGGCATCATTAAATCGCTGCGCTTCTGTTCGCATTCAGAGAGGTACCCCCGGCGATTCTGGAGTGTTCTTCGTTTGAGTTGATATTTGGACATGTGCGTGGACCGGTCGCAGTCCTCAGAGAGCTCTGGAGAAGGGGAGAAAATCTTTGGACTTTAAATAGGCGATTTTGCAGGGTGCGCGAGGCCGGCCTCACGATAAAGTAGCAGAAGAATGAATTCGGAGCCCCTAACATCTCCTTTTTTGGCCACCAGCCTAATGAAGCAACCATCCGCCAGTCTGAAGCAGCCCAAAATTTGGGATCATTATATAGCTCCGCTTCTGTTCGCATACAGACAGGTACCCCCGGCGATTCTGGAGCTTTCTCCGTTTGAGTTGATATTTGGACATGTGCATGGACCGCTCGTAGTCCTCAGAGAGCTCTGGGGAAGGGAAGAAAATCTTTGGACGTTAAACAGGCGATTTTGCAGGGTGCGCGAGGCCGGCCTCACGATCAAGTAGCAGAAGAATGAAGTCGGAGCCCCTAACATTTCCTTTCTTGGCCACCAGCTTAAAGAAGGAACCATCCGCCAGTCAGAAGCAGCCCAAAACTTGGGATCATTACATCGCTCCGCTTCTGTTCGCATACAGAGAGGTACCGCCGGCGAGTCTGGAGTGTTCTCCGTTTGAGTTGATATTTGGTCGACACGTGCGTGGACCGGTCGCAGTCCTCAGAGAGCTCTGGATAAGGGAAGGAAATCTTTGGACTTTAAACAGGCGATTTTGCAGGCCGCGCGAGGCCGGCCTCACGATCAAGTAGCATAAAAATGAAGTCGGAGCCCCTAACATCTCCTTTCTTGGCCACCAGCTTAAAGAAGGAACCATCCGCCAGTCAGAAGCAGCCCAAAACTTGGGATCATTACATCGCTCCGCTTCTGTTCGCATACAGAGAGGTACCCCCGGCGATTCTGGAGTGTTTTCTGTTTGAGTTGATATTTGGACATGTGCATGGACCGCTCGCAGTCCTCAGAGAGCTCTGGAGAAGGGAAGAAAATCTTTGAACTTTAAACAGGCGATTTTGCAGGGTGCGCGAGGCCGGCCGCACGATCAAGTAGCTCAAGAACGAAGTCGGAGCCCTTAACATCTCCTTTCTTGGCCACGAGCTTAAAGAAGGAACCATCCGCCAGTCAGAAGCAGCCCAAAACTTGGAATCATTATATCGCTCCCATTCTGTTCGCATGCAGAGAGGTACCCCCGGCGATTCTGGAGCTTTCTCCGTTTGAGTTGATATTTGGACATGTGCATGGATCGCTCGTAGTCCTCAGAGAGCTCTGAGGAAGGGAAGACAATCTTTGGACTTTAAACATGCTATTTTGCAGGGTGCGCGAGGCCGGCCTGACGATCAAGTAGCAGAAGAATGAAGTCCGAGCCCCTAACATCTCCATTCTTGGCCACCCGCTTAAAGAAGGAACCATCCGCCAGTCTGAAGGAGCCCAAAATTTGGGATCATTATATCGCTCCGCTTCTGTTCGCATACAGAGAGGTACCCCCGGCGATTCTGGAGCTTTCTCCGTTTGAGTTGATATTTGGACATGTGCATGGACCGCTCGTAGTCCTCAGAGAGCTCTGAGGAAGGGAAGGCAATCTTTGGACTTTAAACATGCTATTTTGCAGGGTGCGCGAGGCCGGCCTGACGATCAAGTAGCAGAAGAATGAAGTCCGAGCCCCTAACATCTCCATTCTTGGCCACCCGCTTAAAGAAGGAACCATCCGCCAGTCTGAAGGAGCCCAAAATTTGGGATCATTATATCGCTCCGCTTCTGTTCGCATACAGAGAGGTACCCCCGGCGATTCTGGAGCTTTCTCCGTTTGAGTTGATATTTGGACATGTGCATGGACCGCTCGTAGTCCTCAGAGAGCTCTGGGGAAGGGAAGGAAATCTTTGGACTTTAAACAGGCTATTTTTCAGGGTGCGCGAGGCCGGCCTCACGATCAAGTAGCTGAAGAATGAAGTCGGAGCCCCTAACATCTCCTCTCTTTGCCTCCAGCTTAAAGAAGGAACCATGCGCCTGTCAGAAGCAGCCCAAAACTTGGGATCATTATATCGCTCCGCTTCTGTTCGCATACAGAGATGTACCCCCGGCTATTCTGGAGGTTTCTCTGTTTGAGTTGATATTTGGACATGTGCATGGACCACTCGTAGTCCTCAGAGAGCTCTGGGGAAGGGAAGAAAATATTTGGACTTTAAACAGGCTATTTTGCAGGGTGGTCGAGGCCGGCCTCACGATCAAGTAGCAGAAGAATGAAGTCGGAGCCCCTAACATCTCCTCTCTTGGCCACCAGCTTAAAGAAGGAACCATGCGCCAGTCAGAAGCAGCCCAAAACTTGGGATCATTACATCGCTCCGCTTCTGTTCGCATACAGAGAGGTACCGCCGGCGATTCTGGAGTGTTCTCCGTTTGAGTTGATATTTGGTCGAAATGAGCGTGGACCGGTCGCAGTCCTCAGAGAGCTCTGGAGAAGGGAAAAAAACTTTGGACTTTAAACAGGCCATTTTGCAGGGTGTGCGAGGCCGGCCTCACGATCAAGTAGCTGAAGAACGAAGTCGGAGCCCCTAAAATCTCCTTTCTTGGCCACGAGCTTAAAGAAGGAACCAACCGCCAGTCTGAAGCAGCCCAAAACTTGGGATCATTATATCGCTCCGCTTCTGTTCGCATACAGAGAGGTACCCCAGGCTATTCTGGAGGTTTCTCCGTTTGAGTTGATATTTGGACATGTACATGGACCGCTCGTAGTCCTCAGAGAGCTCTGGGGAAGGGAAGAAAATATTTGGACTTTAAACAGGCTATTTTGCAGGGTGCGCGAGGCCGGCCTCACGATCAAGTAGCAGAAGAATGAAGTCGGAGCCCCTAACATTTCCTTTCTTGGCCACCAGCTTAAAGAAGGAACCATCCGCCAGTCAGAAGCAGCCCAAAACTTGGGATCATTACATCGCTCCGCTTCTGTTCGCATACAGAGAGGTACCGCCGGCGAGTCTGGAGTGTTCTCCGTTTGAGTTGATATTTGGTCGACACGTGCGTGGACCGGTCGCAGTCCTCAGAGAGCTCTGGATAAGGGAAGGAAATCTTTGGACTTTAAACAGGCGATTTTGCAGGCCGCGCGAGGCCGGCCTCACGATCAAGTAGCATAAAAATGAAGTCGGAGCCCCTAACATCTCCTTTCTTGGCCACCAGCTTAAAGAAGGAACCATCCGCCAGTCAGAAGCAGCCCAAAACTTGGGATCATTACATCGCTCCGCTTCTGTTCGCATACAGAGAGGTACCCCCGGCGATTCTGGAGTGTTTTCTGTTTGAGTTGATATTTGGACATGTGCATGGACCGCTCGCAGTCCTCAGAGAGCTCTGGAGAAGGGAAGAAAATCTTTGAACTTTAAACAGGCGATTTTGCAGGGTGCGCGAGGCCGGCCGCACGATCAAGTAGCTCAAGAACGAAGTCGGAGCCCTTAACATCTCCTTTCTTGGCCACGAGCTTAAAGAAGGAACCATCCGCCAGTCAGAAGCAGCCCAAAACTTGGAATCATTATATCGCTCCCATTCTGTTCGCATGCAGAGAGGTACCCCCGGCGATTCTGGAGCTTTCTCCGTTTGAGTTGATATTTGGACATGTGCATGGATCGCTCGTAGTCCTCAGAGAGCTCTGAGGAAGGGAAGACAATCTTTGGACTTTAAACATGCTATTTTGCAGGGTGCGCGAGGCCGGCCTGACGATCAAGTAGCAGAAGAATGAAGTCCGAGCCCCTAACATCTCCATTCTTGGCCACCCGCTTAAAGAAGGAACCATCCGCCAGTCTGAAGGAGCCCAAAATTTGGGATCATTATATCGCTCCGCTTCTGTTCGCATACAGAGAGGTACCCCCGGCGATTCTGGAGCTTTCTCCGTTTGAGTTGATATTTGGACATGTGCATGGACCGCTCGTAGTCCTCAGAGAGCTCTGGGGAAGGGAAGGAAATCTTTGGACTTTAAACAGGCTATTTTTCAGGGTGCGCGAGGCCGGCCTCACGATCAAGTAGCTGAAGAATGAAGTCGGAGCCCCTAACATCTCCTCTCTTTGCCTCCAGCTTAAAGAAGGAACCATGCGCCTGTCAGAAGCAGCCCAAAACTTGAGATCATTATATCGCTCCGCTTCTGTTCGCATACAGAGATGTACCCCCGGCTATTCTGGAGGTTTCTCTGTTTGAGTTGATATTTGGACATGTGCATGGACCACTCGTAGTCCTCAGAGAGCTCTGGGGAAGGGAAGAAAATATTTGGACTTTAAACAGGCTATTTTGCAGGGTGGTCGAGGCCGGCCTCACGATCAAGTAGCAGAAGAATGAAGTCGGAGCCCCTAACATCTCCTCTCTTGGCCACCAGCTTAAAGAAGGAACCATGCGCCAGTCAGAAGCAGCCCAAAACTTGGGATCATTACATCGCTCCGCTTCTGTTCGCATACAGAGAGGTACCGCCGGCGATTCTGGAGTGTTCTCCGTTTGAGTTGATATTTGGTCGAAATGAGCGTGGACCGGTCGCAGTCCTCAGAGAGCTCTGGAGAAGGGAAAAAAACTTTGGACTTTAAACAGGCCATTTTGCAGGGTGTGCGAGGCCGGCCTCACGATCAAGTAGCTGAAGAACGAAGTCGGAGCCCCTAAAATCTCCTTTCTTGGCCACGAGCTTAAAGTAGGAACCAACCGCCAGTCTGAAGCAGCCCAAAACTTGGGATCATTATATCGCTCCGCTTCTGTTCGCATACAGAGAGGTACCCCAGGCTATTCTGGAGGTTTCTCCGTTTGAGTTGATATTTGGACATGTACATGGACCGCTCGTAGTCCTCAGAGAGCTCTGGGGAAGGGAAGAAAATATTTGGACTTTAAACAGGCTATTTTGCAGGGTGGTCGAGGCCGGCCTCACGATCAAGTAGCAGAAGAATGAAGTCGGAGCCCCTAACATCTTCTTTCTTGGCCACCAGCTTAAAGAAGGAACCATCCGCCAGTCTGAAACAGCCCAAAATATGGGATCATTATAACGCTCCGCTTCTGTTTGCATACAGAGAGGTACCCCCGGCGATTCTGGAGTGTTTTCCGTTTGAGTTGATTTTTGGACATGTGCATGGACCACTCGCAGTCCTCAGAGAGCTCTGGGGAAGGGAAGAAAATCTTTGGACTTTAAACAGGCGATTTTGCAGGGTGCGCGAGGCCGGCCTAACGATCAAGTAGCTGAAGAATGAAGTCGGAGCCCCTAACATCTCCTCTCTTGGCCACCAGCTTAAAGAAGGAACCATGCGCCAGTCAGAAGCAGCCCAAAATTTGGGATCATTATATAGCTCTGCTTCTGTTCGCATACAGACAGGTACCCCCGGCGATTCTGGAGCTTTCTCCGTTTGAGTTGATATTTGGACATGTGCATGGACCGCTCGTAGTCCTCAGAGAGCTCTGGGGAAGGGAAGAAAATCTTTGGACTTTAAACAGGCTATTTTGCAGGGTGGTCGAGGCCGGCCTCACGATCAAGTAGCTGAAGAATGAAGTCGGAGCCCCTAACATCTCCTTTCTTGGCCACCAGCTTAAAGAAGGAACCATCCGCCAGTCAGAAGCAGCCCAAAACTTGGCATCATTAAATCGCTGCGCTTCTGTTCGCATTCAGAGAGGTACCCCCGGCGATTCTGGAGTGTTCTTCGTTTGAGTTGATATTTGGACATGTGCGTGGACCGGTCGCAGTCCTCAGAGAGCTCTGGAGAAGGGGAGAAAATCTTTGGACTTTAAATAGGCGATTTTGCAGGGTGCGCGAGGCCGGCCTCACGATAACGTAGCAGAAGAATGAATTCGGAGCCCCTAACATCTCCTTTCTTGGCCACCAGCTTAATGAAGCAACCATCCGCCAGTCTGAAGCAGCCCAAAATTTGGGATCATTATATAGCTCCGCTTCTGTTCGCATACAGACAGGTACCCCCGGCGATTCTGGAGCTTTCTCCGTTTGAGTTGATATTTGGACATGTGCATGGACCGCTCGTAGTCCTCAGAGAGCTCTGGGGAAGGGAAGAAAATCTTTGGACGTTAAACAGGCGATTTTGCAGGGTGCGCGAGGCCGGCCTCACGATCAAGTAGCAGAAGAATGAAGTCGGAGCCCCTAACATCTCCTTTCTTGGCCACCAGCTTAAAGAAGGAACCATCCGCCAGTCAGAAGCAGCCCAAAACTTGGGATCATTACATCGCTCCGCTTCTGTTCGCATACAGAGAGGTACCGCCGGCGAGTCTGGAGTGTTCTCCGTTTGAGTTGATATTTGGTCGACACGTGCGTGGACCGGTCGCAGTCCTCAGAGAGCTCTGGATAAGGGAAGGAAATCTTTGGACTTTAAACAGGCGATTTTGCAGGCTGCGCGAGGCCGGCCTCACGATCAAGTAGCATAAGAATGAAGTCGGAGCCCCTAACATCTCCTTTCTTGGCCAACAGCTTAAAGGAACCATCCGCCAATCAGAAGCAGCCCAAAACTTGGCATCATTAAATCGCTCCGCTTCTGTTCGCATACAGAGAGGTACCCCGGCGATTCTGGAGTGTTCTCCGTTTGAGTTGATATTTGATCGATATGTGCGTGGACCGGTCGCAGTCCTCAGAGAGCTCTGGAGAAGGGGAGAAAATCTTTGGACTTTAAATAGGCGATTTTGCAGGGTGCGCGAGGCCGGCCTCACGACCAAGTAGCTGAAGAATAAGTCGGAGCCCCTGACATCTCCTTTCTTGGCCACCAGCTTTAAGAAGGAACCATCCGCCAGTCAGAAGAAGCCCAAAACTTGGAATCATTATATCGCTCCCCTTCTGTTCGCATACAGAGAGGTACCCCCGGAGATTCTGGAGCTTTCTCCGTTTGAGTTGATATTTGGACATGTGCATGGACCGCTCGTAGTACTCAAAGAGCTCTGGGGAAGGCAAGAAAATCTTTGGACTTTAAACAGGCGATTTTGCAGGGTGCGCGAGGCCGGCTTCACGATCAAGTAGCTGAGGAATGAAGTCGGAGCCCCTAACATCTCCTTTCTTGGCCACCAGCTTAAAGGAACCATCCGCCAGTCAGAAGCAGCCCAAAACTTGGGATCATTACATCGCTCCGCTTCTGTTCGCATACAGAGAGGTACCCCCGGCGATTCTGGAGTGTTTTCTGTTTGAGTTGATATTTGGACATGTGCATGGACCGCTCGCAGTCCTCAGAGAGCTCTGGAGAAGGGAAGAAAATCTTTGAACTTTAAACAGGCGATTTTGCAGGGTGCGCGAGGCCGGCCGCACGATCAAGTAGCTGAAGAACGAAGTCGGAGCCCCTAACATCTCCTTTCTTGGCCACGAGCTTAAAGAAGGAACCATCCGCCAGTCAGAAGCAACCCAAAACTTGGAATCATTATATCGCTCCCATTCTGTTCGCATGCAGAGAGGTACCCCTGGCGATTCTGGAGCTTTCTCCGTTTGAGTTGATATTTGGACATGTGCATGGATCGCTCGTAGTCCTCAGAGAGCTCTGAGGAAGGGAAGACAATCTTTGGACTTTAAACATGCTATTTTGCAGGGTGCGCGAGGCCGGCCTGACGATCAAGTAGCAGAAGAATGAAGTCCGAGCCCCTAACATCTCCATTCTTGGCCACCCGCTTAAAGAAGGAACCATCCGCCAGTTTGAAGCAGCCCAAAATTTGGGATCATTATTTCGCTCCGCTTCGGTTCGCATACAGAGAGCGACCCCCGGCGATTCTGGAGCTTTCTCCGTTTGAGTTGATATTTGGACATGTGCATGGACCGCTCGTATTCCTCAGAGAGCTCTGGGGAAGAAAATAATATATTTGGACTTTAAACAGGCGATTTTGCAGGGTGCGCGAGGCCGGCCTCACGATCAAGTAGCTGAAGAATGAAGTCGGAGCCCCTAACATCTCCTCTCTTGGCCACCAGCTTAAAGAAGGAACCATGCGCCAGTCAGAAGCAGCCCAAAACTTGGGATCATTACATCGCTCCGCTTCTGTTCGCATACAGAGAGGTACCGCCGGCGAGTCTGGTGTGTTTTCCGTTTGAGTTGACATTTGGTCGACATGTGCGCGGACCGCTCGCAGTCCTCAGAGAGCTCTGGATAAGGAAAGAAAATCTTTGGAGTTTAAACAGGCGATTTTGCAGGCTGCGCGAGGCCGGCCTCACGATCAAGTAGCTGAAGAATGAAGTCGGAGCCCCTAACATCTCCTTTCTTGGCCATCAGCTTAAAGAAGGAACCATCCGCCAGTCAGAAGCAGCCCAAAACTTGGCATCAATAAATCGCTCCGCTTCTGTTCGCATACAGAGAGGTACCCCCGGCGATTCTGGAGCTTTCTCCGTTTGAGTTGATATTTGGACATGTGCATGGATCGCTCGTAGTCCTCAGAGAGCTCTGGGGAAGGGAAGACAATCTTTGGACTTTAAACAGGCTATTTTGCAGGGTGCGCGAGGCCGGCCTCACGATCAAGCAGCAGAAGAATGAAGTCGGAGCCCCTAACATCTCCATTCTTGGCCACCCGCTTAAAGAAGGAACCATCCGCCAGTCTGAAGCAGCCCAAAATTTGGGATCATTATATCGCTCCACTTCTGCTCGCATACAGAGAGGTATCCCCGGCGATTCTGGAGCTTTCTTCGTTTGAGTTGATATTTGGACATGTGCATGAACCGCTCGTAGTCCTCAGAGAGCTCTGGGGAAGGGAAGAAAATCTTTGGACTTTAAAGAGGCGATTTTGCAGGGTGCGCGAGGCCGGCCTCACGATCAAGTAGCTGAAGAATGAAGTCGGAGCCCCTAACATCTCCTCTCTTGGCCACCAGCTTAAAGAAGGAACCATGCGCCAGTCAGAAGCAGCCCAAAACTTGGGATCATTACATCGCTCCGCTTCTGTTCGCATACAGAGAGGTACCGCCGGCGAGTCTGGTGTGTTCTCCGTTTGAGTTGATATTTGTTCGACATGTGCGTGGACGGTCGCAGTCCTCAGAGAGCTCTGGAGAAGGGGAGAAAATCTTTGTACTCTAAACAGGCGATTTTGCAGGGTGCGCGAGGCCGGCCTCACGATCAAGTAGCAGAAGAATGAAGTCGGAGCCCCTAACATCTCCTTTCTTGGCCACCAGCTTAAAGAAGGAACCATCCGCCAGTCTGAAGCAGCCCAAAACTTGGGATCATTATATCGCTCCGCTTCTGTTCGCATACAGAGAGGTACCCCAGGCTATTCTGGAGGTTTCTCCGTTTGAGTTGATATTTGGACATGTACATGGACCGCTCGTAGTCCTCAGAGAGCTCTGGGGAAGGGAAGAAAATATTTGGACTTTAAACAGGCTATTTTGCAGGGTGGTCGAGGCCGGCCTCACGATCAAGTAGCAGAAGAATGAAGTCGGAGCCCCTAACATCTTCTTTCTTGGCCACCAGCTTAAAGAAGGAACCATCCGCCAGTCTGAAACAGCCCAAAATATGGGATCATTATAACGCTCCGCTTCTGTTCGCATACAGAGAGGTACCCCCGGCGATTTTGGAGCTTTCTTCGTTTTAGTTGATATTTGGACATGTGCATGATCCGCTCGTAGTCCTCAGAGAGCTCTGGGGAAGGGAAGAAAATCTTTGGACTTAAAACAGGCGATTTTGCAGGGTGCGCGAGGCCGGCCTCACGATCAAGTAGCAAAAGAATGAAGTCGGAGCCCCTAACATCTCCTTTCTTGGCTACCAGCTTAAAGAAGGAACCATCCGCCAGTCAGAAGCAGCCCAAAACTTGGGATCATTACATCGCTCCGCTTCTGTTTGCATACAGAGAGGTACCCCCGGCGATTCTGGAGTGTTCTTCGTTTGAGTTGATATTTGGACATGTGCGTGGACCGGTCGCCGTCCTCAGAGAGCTCTGGATAAGGGAAGGAAATCTTTGGACTTTAAATAGACGATTTTGCAGGCCGCGCGAGGCCGGCCTCACGATCAAGTAGCATAAGAATGAAGTCGGAGCCCCTAACATCTCCTTTCTTGGCCACCAGCTTAAAGAAGGAACCATCCGCCAGTCAGAAGCAGCCCAAAACTTGGGATCATTACATCGCTCCGCTTCTGTTCGCATACAGAGAGGTACCCCCGGCGATTCTGGAGTGTTTTCTGTTTGAGTTGATATTTGGACATGTGCATGGACCGCTCGCAGTCCTCAGAGAGCTCTGGAGAAGGGAAGAAAATCTTTGAACTTTAAACAGGCGATTTTGCAGGGTGCGCGAGGCCGGCCGCACGATCAAGTAGCTGAAGAACGAAGTCGGAGCCCCTAACATCTCCTTTCTTGGCCACGAGCTTAAAGAAGGAACCATCCGCCAGTCAGAAGCAGCCCAAAACTTGGAATCATTATATCGCTCCCATTCTGTTCGCATGCAGAGAGGTACCCCCGGCGATTCTGGAGCTTTCTCCGTTTGAGTTGATATTTGGACATGTGCATGGATCGCTCGTAGTCCTCAGAGAGCTCTGAGGAAGGGAAGACAATCTTTGGACTTTAAACATGCTATTTTGCAGGGTGCGCGAGGCCGGCCTGACGATCAAGTAGCAGAAGAATGAAGTCCGAGCCCCTAACATCTCCATTCTTGGCCACCCGCTTAAAGAAGGAACCATCCGCCAGTCTGAAGGAGCCCAAAATTTGGGATCATTATATCGCTCCGCTTCTGTTCGCATACAGAGAGGTACCCCCGGCGATTCTGGAGCTTTCTCCGTTTGAGTTGATATTTGGACATGTGCATGGACCGCTCGTAGTCCTCAGAGAGCTCTGGGGAAGGGAAGGAAATCTTTGGACTTTAAACAGGCGATTTTGCAGGGTGCGCGAGGCCGGCTTCACGATCAAGTAGCTGAAGAATGAAGTCGGAGCCCCTAACATCTCCTCTCTTTGCCTCCAGCTTAAAGAAGGAACCATGCGCCTGTCAGAAGCAGCCCAAAACTTGGGATCATTATATCGCTCCGCTTCTGTTCGCATACAGAGATGTACCCCCGGCTATACTGGAGGTTTCTCTGTTTGAGTTGATATTTGGACATGTGCATGGACCGCTCGTAGTCCTCAGAGAGCTCTGGGGAAGGGAAGAAAATATTTGGACTTTAAACAGGCTATTTTGCAGGGTGGTCGAGGCCGGCCTCACGATCAAGTAGCAGAAGAATGAAGTCGGAGCCCCTAACATCTCCTCTCTTGGCCACCAGCTTAAAGAAGGAACCATGCGCCAGTCAGAAGCAGCCCAAAACTTGGGATCATTACATCGCTCCGCTTCTGTTCGCATACAGAGAGGTACCGCCGGCGATTCTGGAGTGTTCTCCGTTTGAGTTGATATTTGGTCGAAATGAGCGTGGACCGGTCGCAGTCCTCAGAGAGCTCTGGAGAAGGGAAAAAAACTTTGGACTTTAAACAGGCCATTTTGCAGGGTGTGCGAGGCCGGCCTCACGATCAAGTAGCAGAAGAACGAAGTCGGAGCCCCTAAAATCTCCTTTCTTGGCCACGAGCTTAAAGAAGGAACCAACCGCCAGTCTGAAGCAGCCCAAAACTTGGGATCATTATATCGCCCCGCTTCTGTTCGCATACAGAGAGGTACCCCAGGCTATTCTGGAGGTTTCTCCGTTTGAGTTGATATTTGGACATGTACATGGACCGCTCGTAGTCCTCAGAGAGCTCTAGGGAAGGGAAGAAAATATTTGGACTTTAAACAGGCTATTTTGCAGGGTGGTCGAGGCCGGCCTCACGATCAAGTAGCAGAAGAATGAAGTCGGAGCCCCTAACATCTTCTTTCTTGGCCACCAGCTTAAAGAAGGAACCATCCGCCAGTCTGAAACAGCCCAAAATATGGGATCATTATAACGCTCCGCTTCTGTTCGCATACAGAGAGGTACCCCCGGCGATTTTGGAGCTTTCTTCTTTTTAGTTGATATTTGGACATGTGCATGATCCGCTCGTAGTCCTCAGAGAGCTCTGGGGAAGGGAAGAAAATCTTTGGACTTAAAACAGGCGATTTTGCAGGGTGCGCGAGGCCGGCCTCACGAACAAGTAGCAGAAGAATGAAGTCGGAGCCCCTAACATCTCCTTTCTTGGCTACCAGCCTAAAGAAGGAACCATCCGCCAGTCAGAAGCAGCCCAAAACTTGGGATCATTACATCGCTCCGCTTCTGTTTGCATACAGAGAGGTACCCCCGGCGATTCTGGAGTGTTTTCCGTTTGAGTTGATTTTTGGACATGTGCATGGACCACTCGCAGTCCTCAGAGAGCTCTGGGGAAGGGAAGAAAATCTTTGGACTTTAAACAGGCGATTTTGCAGGGTGCGCGAGGCCGGCCTCACGATCAAGTAGCTGAAGAATGAAGTCGGAGCCCCTAACATCTCCTCTCTTGGCCACCAGCTTAAAGAAGGAACCATGCGCCAGTCAGAAGCAGCCCAAAATTTGGGATCATTATATAGCTCCGCTTCTGTTCGCATACAGACAGGTACCCCCGGCGATTCTGGAGCTTTCTCCGTTTGAGTTGATATTTGGACATGTGCATGGACCGCTCGTAGTCCTCAGAGAGCTCTGGGGAAGGGAAGAAAATCTTTGGACTTTAAACAGGCTATTTTGCAGAGTGGTCGAGGCCGGCCTCACGATCAAGTAGCTGAAGAATGAAGTCGGAGCCCCTAACATCTCCTTTCTTGGCCACCAGCTTAAAGAAGGAACCATCCGCCAGTCAGAAGCAGCCCAAAACTTGGCATCATTAAATCGCTGCGCTTCTGTTCGCATTCAGAGAGGTACCCCCGGCGATTCTGGAGTGTTCTTCGTTTGAGTTGATATTTGGACATGTGCGTGGACCGGTCGCAGTCCTCAGAGAGCTCTGGAGAAGGGGAGAAAATCTTTGGACTTTAAATAGGCGATTTTGCAGGGTGCGCGAGGCCGGCCTCACGATAAAGTAGCAGAAGAATGAAATCGGAGCCCCTAACATCTCCTTTCTTGGCCACCAGCTTAATGAAGCAACCATCCGCCAGTCTGAAGCAGCCCAAAATTTGGGATCATTATATAGCTCTGCTTCTGTTCGCATACAGACAGGTACCCCCGGCGATTCTGGAGCTTTCTCCGTTTGAGTTGATATTTGGACATGTGCATGGACCGCTCGTAGTCCTCAGAGAGCTCTGGGGAAGGGAAGAAAATCTTTGGACGTTAAACAGGCGATTTTGCAGGGTGCGCGAGGCCGGCCTCACGATCAAGTAGCAGAAGAATGAAGTCGGAGCCCCTAACATCTCCTTTCTTGGCCACCAGCTTAAAGAAGGAACCATCCGCCAGTCAGAAGCAGCCCAAAACTTGGGATCATTATATCGCTCCGCTTCTGTTCGCATACAGAGATGTACCCCCGGCTATTCTGGAGGTTTCTCTGTTTGAGTTGATATTTGGACATGTGCATGGACCGCTCGTAGTCCTCAGAGAGCTCTGGGGAAGGGAAGAAAATATTTGGACTTTAAACAGGCTATTTTGCAGGGTGGTCGAGGCCGGCCTCACGATCAAGTAGCAGAAGAATGAAGTCGGAGCCCCTAACATCTCCTTTCTTGGCCACCAGCTTAAAGAAGGAACCATCCGCCAGTCAGAAGCAGCCCAAAACTTGGGATCATTACATCGCTCCGCTTCTGTTTGCATACAGAGAGGTACCCCCGGCGATTCTGGAGTGTTCTCCGTTTGAGTTGATATTTGGTCGAAATGAGCGTGGACCGGTCGGAGTCCTCAGAGAGCTCTGGAGAAGGGAAAAAAACTTTGGACTTTAAACAGGCCATTTTGCAGGGTGTGCGAGGCCGGCCTCACGATCAAGTAGCTGAAGAACGAAGTCGGAGCCCCTAAAATCTCCTTTCTTGGCCACGAGCTTAAAGAAGGAACCAACCGCCAGTCAGAAGCAGCCCAAAACTTGAAATCATTATATCGCTCCCCTTCTGTTCGCATACAGACAGGTACCCGCGGAGATTCTGGAGCTTCCTCCGTTTGAGTTGATATTTGGACATGTGCATGGACCGCTCGTAGTCCTCAGAGAGCTCTGGGGAAGGGAAGAAAATCTTTGGACTTTAAACAGGCGATTTTGCAGGCTGCGCGAGGCCGGCCTCACGATCAAGTAGCATAGGAATGAAGTCGGAGCCCCTAACATCTCCTTTCTTGGCCACAAGCTTAAAGGAGGAACCATCCGCCAGTCTGATGCAGCCCAAAATTTGGGATAATTATATCGCTCCGCTTCTGTTCGCATACAGAGAGGTACCCCCGGCGATTCTGGAGCTTTCTCCGTTTGAGTTGATATTTGGACATGTGCATGGACCGCTCGCAGTCCTCAGAGAGCTCTGGAGAAGGGAAGAAAATCTTTGAACTTTAAACAGGCGATTTTGCAGGGTGCGCGAGGCCGGCCGCACGATCAAGTAGCTGAAGAACGAAGTCGGAGCCCCTAACATCTCCTTTCTTGGCCACGAGCTTAAAGAAGGAACCATCCGCCAGTCAGAAGCAGCCCAAAACTTGGAATCATTATATCGCTCCCATTCTGTTCGCATGCAGAGAGGTACCCCCGGCGATTCTGGAGCTTTCTCCGTTTGAGTTGATATTTGGACATGTGCATGGGTCGCTCGTAGTCCTCAGAGAGCTCTGAGGAAGGGAAGACAATCTTTGGACTTTAAACATGCTATTTTGCAGGGTGCGCGAGGCCGGCCTGACGATCAAGTAGCAGAAGAATGAAGTCCGAGCCCCTAACATCTCCATTCTTGGCCACCCGCTTAAAGAAGGAACCATCCGCCAGTCTGAAGGAGCCCAAAATTTGGGATCATTATATCGCTCCGCTTCTCTTCGCATACAGAGAGGTACCCCCGGCGATTCTGGAGCTTTCTCCGTTTGAGTTGATATTTGGACATGTGCATGGACCGCTCGTAGGCCTCAGAGAGCTCTGGGGAAGGGAAGAAAATCTTTGGACTTTAAACAGGCGATTTTGCAGGGTGCGCGAGGCCGGCTTCACGATCAAGTAGCTGAAGAATGAAGTCGGAGCCCCTAACATCTCCTTTCTTGGCCACCAGCTTAAAGAAGGAACCATCCGCCAGTCAGAAGCAGCCCAAAACTTGGGATCATTACATCGCTCCGCTTCTGTTTGCATACAGAGAGGTACCCCCGGCGATTCTGGAGTGTTCTTCGTTTGAGTTGATATTTGGTCGAAATGAGCGTGGACCGGTCGCAGTCCTCAGAGAGCTCTGGAGAAGGGAAAAAACTTTGGACTTTAAACAGGCCATTTTGCAGGGTGTGCGAGGCCGGCCTGACGATCAAGTAGCTGAAGAACGAAGTCGGAGCCCCTAAAATCTCCTTTCTTGGCCACGAGCTTAAAGAAGGAACCAACCGCCAGTCAGAAGCAGCCCAAAACTTGAAATCATTATATCGCTCCCCTTCTGTTCGCATACAGACAGGTACCCGCGGAGATTCTGGAGCTTCCTCCGTTTGAGTTGATATTTGGACATGTGCATGGACCGCTCGTAGTCCTCAGAGAGCTCTGGGGAAGGGAAGAAAATCTTTGGACTTTAAACAGGCGATTTTGCAGGCTGCGCGAGGCCGGCCTCACGATCAAGTAGCATAAGAATGAAGTCGGAGCCCCTAACATTTCCTTTCTTGGCCACCAGCTTAAAGGAGGAACCATCCTCCAGTCAGAAGCAGCCCAAAACTTGGCATAATTAAGTCGCTCCGCTTCTCTTCGCATACAGAGAGGTAGCCCCGGCGATTCTGGAGTGTTCTCCGTTTAGTTGATATTTGATCGATATGTGCGTGGACCGGTCGCAGTCCTCAGAGAGCTCTGGAGAAGGAGAGAAAATCTTTGGACATTAAATAGGCAATTTTGCAGGGTGCGCGAGGGCGGCCTCACGATCAAGTAGCTGAAGAACGAAGTCGGAGCCCCTAAAATCTCCTTTCTTGGCCACGAGGTTAAAGAAGGAACCATCCGCCAGTCAGAAGCAGCCCAAAACTTGGGATCATTATATCGCTCCGCTTCAGTTCGCATACAGAGAGGTACCCCCGGCGATTCTGGAGTGTTCTCCGTTTGAGTTGATATTTGGTCGACACGTGCGTGGACCGGTCGCAGTCCTCAGAGAGCTCTGGATAAGGGAAGGAAATCTTTGGACTTTAAACAGGCCATTTTGCAGGCTGCGCGAGGCCGGCCTCACGATCAAGTAGCATAAGAATGAAGTCGGAGCCCCTAACATCTCCTTTCTTGCCCACCAGCTTAAAGAAGGAACCATCCGCCAGTCAGAAGCAGCCCAAAACTTGGCATCATTAAATCGCTCCGCTTCTGTTCGCATACAGAGAGGTACCCCCGGCGATTCTGGAGGTTTCTCCGTTTGAGTTGATATTTGGACATGTGCATGGACCGTTCGTAGTCCTCAGAGAGCTCTGGGGAAGGGAAGAAAATCTTTGGACTTTAAACAGGCTATTTTGCAGGGTGCGCGAGGCCGGCCTCACGATCAAGTAGCTGAAGAACGAAGTCGGAGCCCCTAAAATCTCCTTTCTTGGCCACGAGGTTAAAGAAGGAACCATCCGCCAGTCAGAAGCAGCCCAAAACTTGGGATCATTATATCGCTCCGCTTCAGTTCGCATACAGAGAGGTACCCCCGGCGATTCTGGAGTGTTTTCCGTTTGAGCTGATATTTGGACATGTGCATGGACCGCTCGCAGTCGTCAGAGAACTCTGGAGAAGGGAATAAAATCTTTGAACTTTAAACAGGCTGTTTTGCAGGGTGCGCGAGGCCGGCCTCACGATCAAGTAGCAGAAGAACGAAGTCGGAGCCACTAAAATCTCCTTTCTTGGCCACGAGCTTAAAGAAGGAACCATCCGCTAGACAGAAGCAGCCCAAAACTTGGCATCATTAAATCGCTCCGCTTCTGTTCGCATACAGAGAGGTGCCCCCGGCGATTCTGGAGTGTTCTCCGTTTGAGTTGATATTTGGTCGATATGTGCGTGGACCGGTCGCAGTCCTCAGAGAGCTCTGGTGAAGGGGAGAAAATTTTTGGACTTTAAACAGGCGATTTTGCAGGCTGCGCGAGGCCGGCCTCACGATCAAGTAGCATAAGAATAAAGTCGGAGCCACCAACATCTCTTTCTTGGCCACCAGCTTTAAGAAGGAACCATCCGCCAGTCAGAAGCAGCCCAAAACTTGGAATCATTATATCGCTCCCCTTCTGTTCGCATACAGAGAGGTAGCCCCGGCGATTCTGGAGTGTTCTCCGTTTAGTTGATATTTGGTCGATATGTGCGTGGACCGGTCGCAGTCCTCAGAGAGCTCTGGAGAAGGAGAGAAAATCTTTGGACATTAAACAGGCGATTTTGCAGGGTGCGCGAGGGCGGCCTCACGATCAAGTAGCATAAGTATGAAGTCGGAGCCCCTAACATCTCCTTTCTTGGCAAACAGCTTAAAGAAGGAACCATCCACCAGTCAGAAGCAGCCCAAAACTTGGCATCATTAAATCGCTCCGCTTCTGTTCGCATACAGAGAGGTGCCCCCGGCGATTCTGGAGTGTTCTCCGTTTGAGTTGATATTTGGTCGATATGTGCGTGGACCGGTCGCAGTCCTCAGAGAGCTCTGGTGAAGGGGAGAAAATTTTTGGACTTTAAACAGGCGATTTTGCAGGGTGCGCGAGGCCGGCCTCACGATCAAGTAGCTGAAGAATGAAGCCGGAGCCCCTAACATCTCCTTTCTTGGCCACCAGCTTAAAGAAGGAACCATCCGCCAGTCATAAGCAGCCCAAAACTTGGGATCATTACATCGCTCCGCTTCTGTTCGCATACAGAGAGGTACCGCCGGTGAGTCTAGAGTGTTCTCCATTTGAGTTGATATTTGGTCGACACGTGTTTGGACCGGTCGCAGTCCTCAGAGAGCTCTGGATAAGCGAAGGAAATCTTTGGACTTTAAACAGGCGATTTTGCAGGCTGCGCGAGGCCGGCCTCACGATCAAGTAGCATAAGAATAAAGTCGGAGCCACCAACATCTCCTTTCTTGGCCACCAGCTTTAAGAAGGAACCATCCGCCAGTCAGAAGCAGCCCAAAACTTGGAATCATTATATCGCTCCCCTTCTGTTCGCATACAGAGAGGTACCCCCGGAGATTCTGGAGTGTTCTCCGTTTGAGTTGATATTTGGTCGAAATGAGCGTGGACAGGTCGCAGTCCTCAGAGAGCTCTGGAGAAGGGAAAAAAAACTTTGGACTTTAAACAGGCGATTTTGCAGGGTGCACGAGGCCGGCCTCACGATCAAGTAGCATAAGTATGAAGTCGGAGCCCCTAACATCTCCTTTCTTGGCAAACAGCTTAAAGAAGGAACCATCCACCAGTCAGAAGCAGCCCAAAACTTGGCATCATTAAATCGCTCCGCTTCTGTTCGCATACAGAGAGGTACCCCGGCGATTCTGGAGTGTTCTCCGTTTGAGTTGATATTTGGTCGACACGTGCGTGGACCGGTCGCAGTCCTCAGAGAGCTCTGGATAAGGGAAGGAAATCTTTGGACTTTAAACAGGCCATTTTGCAGGCTGCGCGAGGCCGGCCTCACGATCAAGTAGCATAAGAATGAAGTCGGAGCCCCTAACATCTCCTTTCTTGCCCACCAGCTTAAAGAAGGAACCATCCGCCAGTCAGAAGCAGCCCAAAACTTGGCATCATTAAATCGCTCCGCTTCTGTTCGCATACAGAGAGGTACCCCCGGCGATTCTGGAGGTTTCTCCGTTTGAGTTGATATTTGGACATGTGCATGGACCGTTCGTAGTCCTCAGAGAGCTCTGGGGAAGGGAAGAAAATCTTTGGACTTTAAACAGGCTATTTTGCAGGGTGCGCGAGGCCGGCCTCACGATCAAGTAGCTGAAGAACGAAGTCGGAGCCCCTAAAATCTCCTTTCTTGGCCACGAGGTTAAAGAAGGAACCATCCGCCAGTCAGAAGCAGCCCAAAACTTGGGATCATTATATCGCTCCGCTTCAGTTCGCATACAGAGAGGTACCCCCGGCGATTCTGGAGTGTTTTCCGTTTGAGCTGATATTTGGACATGTGCATGGACCGCTCGCAGTCGTCAGAGAACTCTGGAGAAGGGAATAAAATCTTTGAACTTTAAACAGGCTGTTTTGCAGGGTGCGCGAGGCCGGCCTCACGATCAAGTAGCAGAAGAACGAAGTCGGAGCCACTAAAATCTCCTTTCTTGGCCACGAGCTTAAAGAAGGAACCATCCGCTAGTCAGAAGCAGCCCAAAACTTGGCATCATTAAATCGCTCCGCTTCTGTTCGCATACAGAGAGGTGCCCCCGGCGATTCTGGAGTGTTCTCCGTTTGAGTTGATATTTGGTCGATATGTGCGTGGACCGGTCGCAGTCCTCAGAGAGCTCTGGTGAAGGGGAGAAAATTTTTGGACTTTAAACAGGCGATTTTGCAGGGTGCGCGAGGCCGGCCTCACGATCAAGTAGCTGAAGAATGAAGCCGGAGCCCCTAACATCTCCTTTCTTGGCCACCAGCTTAAAGAAGGAACCATCCGCCAGTCATAAGCAGCCCAAAACTTGGGATCATTACATCGCTCCGCTTCTGTTCGCATACAGAGAGGTACCGCCGGTGAGTCTAGAGTGTTCTCCATTTGAGTTGATATTTGGTCGACACGTGTTTGGACCGGTCGCAGTCCTCAGAGAGCTCTGGATAAGCGAAGGAAATCTTTGGACTTTAAACAGGCGATTTTGCAGGCTGCGCGAGGCCGGCCTCACGATCAAGTAGCATAAGAATAAAGTCGGAGCCACCAACATCTCCTTTCTTGGCCACCAGCTTAAAGGAGGAACCATCCGCCAGTCAGAAGCAGCCCAAATCTTGGCATAATTAAATCGCTCCGCTTCTGTTCGCATACAGAGAGGTAGCCCCGGCGATTCTGGAGTGTTCTCCGTTTGAGTTGATATTTGGTCGATATGTGCGTGGACCGGTCGCAGTCCTCAGAGAGCTCTGGAGAAGGGGAGAAAATCTTTAGACTTTAAATAGGCAATTTTGCAGGGTGCGCGAGGCCGGCCTCACGATCAAGTAGCAGAAGAATGAAGTCGGAACCCCTAACATCTCCTTTCTTGGCCACCAGCTTTAAGAAGGAACCATCCGCCAGTCAGAAGCAGCCCAAAACATGGAATCATTATATCGCTCCCCTTCTGTTCGCATACAGAGAGGTACCCCCGGAGATTCTGGAGTGTTCTCCGTTTGAGTTGATATTTGGTCGACATGTGCGTGGACCGGTCGCAGTCCTCAGAGAGCTCTGGAGAAAGGGAGAAAATCATTGGAATTTAAAAAGGCGATTTTGCAGAGTGCGCGAGGCCGGCCTCACAATCAAGTAGCAGAACAATGAAGTTGGAGCCCCTAACATCTCCATTCTTGGCCACCTGCTTAAAGAAGGAACCATCCGCCAGTCTGAAGCAGCCCAAAATTTGGGATCATTATATCGCTCCGCTTCTGTTCGCATACAGAGAGGTACCCCCGGCGATTCTGGAGCTTTCTCCGTTTGAGTTGATATTTGAACATGTGCATGGACCGCTCGTAGTCCTCAGAGAGCTCTGGGGAAGGGAAGACAATCTTTGGACTTTAAACAGGCTATTTTTCACGGTGCGCGAGGCCGGCCTCACGATCATGTAGCATAAGTATGAAGTCGGAGCCCCTAACATCTCCTTTCTTGGCAAACAGCTTAAAGAAGGAACCATCCACCAGTCAGAAGCAGCCCAAAACTTGGCATCATTAAATCGCTCCGCTTCTGTTCGCATACAGAGAGGTACCCCGGCGATTCTGGAGTGTTCTCCGTTTGAGTTGATATTTGGTCGACACGTGCGTGGACCGGTCGCAGTCCTCAGAGAGCTCTGGATAAGGGAAGGAAATCTTTGGACTTTAAACAGGCCATTTTGCAGGCTGCGCGAGGCCGGCCTCACGATCAAGTAGCATAAGAATGAAGTCGGAGCCCCTAACATCTCCTTTCTTGGCCAACAGCTTAAAGAAGGAACCATCCGCCAATCAGAAGCAGCCCAAATCTTGGCATCATTAAATCGCTCCGCTTCTGTTCGCATACAGAGAGGTACCCCGGCGATTCTGGAGTGTTCTCCGTTTGAGTTGATATTTGGTCGACACGTGCGTGGACCGGTCGCAGTCCTCAGAGAGCTCTGGAGAAGGGGAGAAAATCTTTGGACTTTAAATAGGCGATTTTGCAGGGTGCGCGAGGCCGGCCTCACGACCAAGTAGCTGAAGAATAAGTCGGAGCCCCTGACATCTCCTTTCTTGGCCACCAGCTTTCAGAAGGAACCATCCGCCAGTCAGAAGCAGCCCAAAACTTGGAATCATTATATCGCTTCCCTTCTGTTCGCATACAGAGAGGTACCGCCGGAGATTCTGGAGCTTTCTCCGTTTGAGTTGATATTTGGACATGTGCATGGACCGCTCGTAGTACTCAAAGAGCTCTGGGGTAGGGAAGAAAATCTTTGGACTTTAAACAGGCGATTTTGCAGGGTGCGCGAGGCCGGCCTCACGATCAAGTAGCTGAGGAATGAAGTCGGAGCCCCTAACATCTCCTTTCTTGGCCACCAGCTTAAAGAAGGAACCATCCGCCAGTCAGAAGCAGCCCAAAACTTGGGATCATTACGTCGCTCCGCTTCTGTTCGCATACAGAGAGGTACGCCGGCGATTCTGGAGTGTTCTCCGTTTGAGTTGATATTTGGACATGTGCATGGACCGCTCGTAGTACTCAAAGAGCTCTGGGGTAGGGAAGAAAATCTTTGGACTTTAAACAGGCGATTTTGCAGGGTGCGCGAGGCCGGCCTCACGATCAAGTAGCTGAGGAATGAAGCCGGAGCCCCTAACATCTCCTTTCTTGGCCACCAGCTTAAAGAAGGAACCATCCGCCAGTCATAAGCAGCCCAAAACTTGGGATCATTACATCGCTCCGCTTCTGTTCGCATACAGAGAGGTACCGCCGGTGAGTCTAGAGTGTTCTCCATTTGAGTTGATATTTGGTCGACACGTGTTTGGACCGGTCGCAGTCCTCAGAGAGCTCTGGATAAGCGAAGGAAATCTTTGGACTTTAAACAGGCGATTTTGCAGGCTGCGCGAGGCCGGCCTCACGATCAAGTAGCATAAGAATAAAGTCGGAGCCCCCAACATCTCCTTTCTTGGCCACCAGCTTAAAGGAGGAACCATCCGCCAGTCAGAAGCAGCCCAAATCTTGGCATCATTAAATCGCTCCGCTTCTGTTCGCATACAGAGAGGTACCCCGGCGATTCTGGAGTGTTCTCCGTTTGAGTTGATATTTGGTCGATATGTGCGTGGACCGGTCGCAGTCCTCAGAGAGCTCTGGAGAAGGGGAGAAAATCTTTAGACTTTAAATAGGCAATTTTGCAGGGTGCGCGAGGCCGGCCTCACGATCAAGTAGCAGAAGAATGAAGTCGGAACCCCTAACATCTCCTTTCTTGGCCACCAGCTTTAAGAAGGAACCATCCGCCAGTCAGAAGCAGCCCAAAACATGGAATCATTATATCGCTCCCCTTCTGTTCGCATACAGAGAGGTACCCCCGGAGATTCTGGAGCTTTCTCCGTTTGAGTTGATATTTGAACATGTGCATGGACCGCTCGTAGTCCTCAGAGAGCTCTGGGGAAGGGAAGACAATCTTTGGACTTTAAACAGGCTATTTTTCAGGGTGCGCGAGGCCGGCCTCACGATCAAGTAGCAGAAGAATGAAGTCGGAGCCCCTAACTTCTCCATTCTTGGCCACCCGCTTAAAGAAGGAACCATCCCCCAGTCTGAAGCAGACCAAAATTTGGGATCATTATATCGCTCCGCTTCTGTTCGCATACAGAGAGGTACCCCCGGCGATTCTGGAGCTTTCTCCGTTTGAGTTGATATTTGGACATGTGCATGGACCGCTCGTAGTCCTCAGAGAGCTCTGGGGAAGGGAAGAAAATCTTTGGACTTTAAACAGGCGATTTTGCAGGGTGCGCGAGGCCGGCCTCACGATCAAGTAGCATAAGAATGAAGTCGGAGCCCCTAACATCTCCTTTCTTGGCCAACAGCCTAAAGAAGGAACCATCCGCCAATCAGAAGCAGCCCAAATCTTGGCATCATTAAATCGCTCCGCTTCTGTTCGCATACAGAGAGGTACCCCGGCGATTCTGGAGTGTTCTCCGTTTGAGTTGATATTTGGTCGATATGTGCGTGGAGCGGTCGCAGTCCTCAGAGAGCTCTGGAGAAAGGGAGAAAATCTTTGGACTTTAAATAGGCGATTTTGCAGGGTGCGCGAGGCCGGCCTCACGACCAAGTAGCTGAAGAATAAGTCGGAGCCCCTGACATCTCCTTTCTTGGCCACCAGCTTTAAGAAGGAACCATCCGCCAGTCAGAAGCAGCCCAAAACTTGGAATCATTATATCGCTCCCCTTCTGTTCGCATACAGAGAGGTACCCCCGGAGATTCTGGAGCTTTCTCCGTTTGAGTTGATATTTGGACATGTGCATGGACCGCTCGTAGTACTCAAAGAGCTCTGGGGAAGGGAAGAAAATCTTTGGACTTTAAACAGGCGATTTTGCAGGGTGCGCGAGGCCGGCCTCACGATCAAGTAGCTGAGGAATGAAGTCGGAGCCCCTAACATCTGCTTTCTTGGCTACCAGCTTAAAGAAGGAACCATCCGCCAGTCAGAAGCAGCCCAAAATTTGGGATCATTATATCGCTCCGTTTTTGTTCGCATACAGAGAGGTACCCCCGGCGATTCTGGAGCTTCCTCCGTTTGAGTTGATATTTGAACATGTGCATGGACCGCTCGTAGTCCTCAGAGAGCTCTGGGGAAGGGAAGACAATCTTTGCACTTTAAACAGGCTATTTTTCAGGGTGCGCGAGGCCGGCCTCACGATCAAGTAGCAGAAGAATGAAGTCGGAGCCCCTAACTTCTCCATTCTTGGCCACCCGCTTACAGAAGGAACCATCCGCCAGTCTGAAGCAGACCAAAATTTGGGATCATTATATCGCTCCGCTTCTGTTCGCATACAGAGAGGTACCCCCGGTGATTCTGGAGCTTTCTCCGTTTGAGTTGATATTTGGACATGTGCATGGACCGCTCGTAGTCCTCAGAGAGCTCTGGGGAAGGGAAGAAAATCTTTGGACTTTAAACAGGCGATTTTGCAGGGTGCGCGAGGCCGGCCTCACGATCAAGTAGCATAAGAATGAAGTCGGAGCCCCTAACATCTCCTTTCTTGGCCAACAGCTTAAAGAAGGAACCATCCGCCAATCAGAAGCAGCCCAAATCTTGGCATCATTAAATCGCTCCGCTTCTGTTCGCATACAGAGAGGTACCCCGGCGATTCTGGAATGTTCTCCGTTTGAGTTGATATTTGGTCGATATGTGCGTGGACCGGTCGCAGTCCTCAGAGAGCTCTGGAGAAAGGGAGAAAATCTTTGGACTTTAAATAGGCGATTTTGTAGGGTGAGCGAGGCCGGCCTCACGACCAAGTAGCTGAAGAATAAGTCGGAGCCCCTGACATCTCCTTTCTTGGCCACCAGCTTTAAGAAGGAACCATCCGCCAGTCAGAAGCAGCCCAAAACTTGGAATCATTATATCGCTCCCCTTCTGTTCGCATACAGAGAGGTACCCCCGGAGATTCTGGAGCTTTCTCCGTTTGAGTTGATATTTGGACATGTGCATGGTCCGCTCGTAGTACTCAAAGAGCTCTGGGGAAGGGAAGAAAATCTTTGGACTTTAAACAGGCGATTTTGCAGGGTCCGCGAGGCCGGCCTCACGATCAAGTAGCTGAGGAATGAAGTCGGAGCCCCTAACATCTGCTTTCTTGGCTACCAGCTTAAAGAAGGAACCATCCGCCAGTCAGAAGCAGCCCAAAATTTGGGATCATTAAATCGCTCCACTTCTGTTCGCATACAGAGAGGTACCCCCGGCGATTCTGGAGTGTTCTCCGTTTGAGTTGATATTTGGTCGATATGTGCGTGGACGGGTCGCAGTCCTAAGAGAGCTCTGGAGTAGGGGAGAAAGTCTTTGGACTTTAAATAGGCAATTTTGCAGGGTGCGCGAGGCCGGCCTCACGATCAAGTAGCAGAAGAATGAAGTCGGAGCCCCTAACATCTCCTTTCTTGGCCACCAGCTTTAAGAAGGAACCATCCGCCAGTCAGAAGCAGCCCAAAACTTGGAATCATTATATCGCTCCCATTCTGTTCGCATACAGAGAGGTACCCCCGGCGGATCTGGAGCTTTCTCCGTTTGAGTTGATATTTGGACATGTGCATGGATCGCTCGTAGTCCTCAGAGAGCTCTGAGGAAGGGAAGACAATCTTTGGACTTTAAACAGGCTATTTTGCAGGGTGCGCGAGGCCGGCCTGACGATCAAGTAGCAGAAGAACGAAGTCGGAGCCCCTAACATCTCCATTCTTGGCCGCCCGCTTAAAGAAGGAACCATCCGCCAGTCTGAAGGAGCCCAAAATTTGGGATCATTATATCGCTCCGCTTCTGTTCGCATACAGAGAGGTACCCCCGGCGATTCTGGAGCTTTCTCTGTTTGAGTTGATATTTGGACATGTGCATGGACCGCTCGTAGTCCTCAGAGAGCTCTGGAGAAGGGAAGGAAATCTTTGGACTTTAAACAGGCAATTTTGCAGGGTGCGCGAGGCCGGCCTCACGATCAAGTAGCATAAGAATAAGTCGGAGCCCCTGACATCTCCTTTCTTGGCCACCAGCTTTAAGAAGGAACCATCCGCCAGTCAGAAGCAGCCCAAAACTTAGAATCATTATATCGCTCCCCTTCTGTTCGCATACAGAGAGGTACCCCCGGAGATTCTGGAGCTTTCTCCGTTTGAGTTGATATTTGGACATGTGCATGGACCGCTCGTAGTATTCAAAGAGCTCTGGGGAAGGGAAGGAAACCTTTGCACTTTAAACAGGCGATTTTGCAGGCTGCGCGAGGCCGGCCTCACGATCAAGCAGCATAAGAATGAAGTCGGAGCCCCTAACATCTCCTTTCTTGGCCACCAGCTTAAAGAAGGAACCATCCGCCAGTCAGAAGCAGCCCAAAACTTGGCATCATTAAATCGCTCCGCTTCTGTTCGCATACAGAGAGGTACCCCCGGCGATTCTGGAGTGTTCTCCGTTTGAGTTGATATTTGGTCGATATGTGCGTGGACGGGTCGCAGTCCTAAGAGAGCTCTGGAGTAGGGGAGAAAATCTTTGGACTTTAAATAGGCAATTTTGCAGGGTGCGCGAGGCCGGCCTCACGATCAAGTAGCAGAAGAATGAAGTCGGAGCCCCTAACATCTCCTTTCTTGGCCACCAGCTTTAAGAAGGAACCATCCGCCAGTCAGAAGCAGCCCAGAACTTCGAATCATTATATCGCTCCCATTCTGTTCGCATACAGAGAGGTACTTCCGGCGATTCTGGAGCTTTCTCCGTTTGAGTTGATATTTGGACATGTGCATGGATCGCTCGTAGTCCTCAGAGAGCTCTGAGGAAGGGAAGACAATCTTTGGACTTTAAACAGGCTATTTTGCAGGGTGCGCGAGGCCGGCCTGACGATCAAGTAGCAGAAGAATGAAGTCGGAGCCCCTAACATCTCCATTCTTGGCCACCCGCTTAAAGAAGGAACCATCCGCCAGTCGTAAGGAGCCCAAAATTTGGAATCATTATATCGCTCCGCTTCTGTTCGCATACAGAGAGGTACCCCCGGCGATTCTGGAGCTTTCTCCGTTTGAGTTGATATTTGGACATGTGCATGGACCGCTCGTAGTCCTCAGAGAGCTCTGGGGAAGGGAAGGAAATCTTTGGACTTTAAACAGGCGATTTTGCAGGGTGCGCGAGGCCGGCCTCACGATCAAGTAGCTGAAGAATGAAGTCGGAGCCCCTAACACCTCCTCTCTTTGCCTCCAGCTTAAAGAAGGAACCATGCGCCTGTCAGAAGCAGCCCAAAACTTGGGATCATTACATCGCTCCGCTTCTGTTCGCATACAGAGAGGTACCGCCGGCGAGTCTGGTGTGTTCTCCGTTTGAGTTGATATTTGGTCGACATGTGCGTTGACCGGTCGCAGTCCTCAGAGAGCTCTGGAGAAGGGAGAAAATCTTTGGACTTTAAACAGGCGATTTTGCAGGGTGCGCGAGGCCGACCTCACGATCAAGTAGCAGAAGAATGAAGTCGGAGCCTCTAACATCTCCTTTCTTGGCCACCAGCTTAAAGAAGGAACCATCCGCCAGTCTGAAGCAGCCCAAAACTTGGGATCATTATATCGCTCCGCTTCTGTTCGCATACAGAGAGGTACCCCCGGCTATTCTGGAGGTTTCTCTGTTTGAGTTGATATTTGGACATGTGCATGGACCGCTGGTAGTCCTTAGAGAGCTCTGGAGAAGGGAAAAAAAACTTTGGACTTTAAACAGGCGATTTTGCAGGGTGTGCGAGGCCGGCCTCACGATCAAGTAGCTGAAGAACGAAGTCGGAGCCCCTAAAATCTCCTTTCTTGGCCACGAGCTTAAAGAAGGAACCAACCGCCAGCTGAAGCAGCCCAAAACTTGGCATAATTAAATCGCTCCGCTTCTGTTCGCATACAGAGAGGTAGCCCCGGCGATTCTGGAGCGTTCTCCGTTTAGTTGATATTTGGTCGATATGTGCGTTGACCGGTCGCAGTCCTCAGAGAGCTCTGGAGAAGGGGAGAAAATCTTTGGACATTAAATAAGCAATTTTGCAGGGTGCGCGAGGCCGGCCTCACGATCAAGTAGCAGAAGAATGAAGTCGGAACCCCTAACATCTCCTTACTTGGCCACCAGCTTTAAGAAGGAACCATCCGCCAGTCAGAAGCAGCCCAAAACTTGGAATCATTATATCGCTCCCCTTCTGTTCGCATACAGAGAGGTAGCCCCGGCGATTCTGGAGCGTTCTCCGTTTAGTTGATATTTGGTCGATATGTGCGTTGACCGGTCGCAGACCTCAGAGAGCTCTGGAGAAGGGAAAAAAAACTTTGGACTTTAAACAGGCGATTTTGCAGGGTGTGCGAGGCCGGCCTCACGATGAAGTAGCAGAAGAATGAATTCGGAGCCCCTAACATCTCCTTTCTTGGCCACCAGCCTAAAGAAGCAACCATCCGCCAGTCTGAAGCAGCCCAAAACTTGGGATCATTATATCGCTCCGCTTCTGTTCGCATACAGAGAGGTACCCCCGGCGATTCTGGAGGTTTCTCCGTTTGAGTTGATATTTGGACATGTACATGGACCCCTCGTAGTCCTCAGAGAGCTCTGGGGAAGGGAAGAAAATCTTTGGACATTAAACAGGCTATTTTGCACGGTGCGCGAGGCCGGCCTCACGATCAAGTAGCAGAAGAATGAAGTCGGAGCCCCTAACATCTCCATTCTTGGCCACCCGCTTAAAGAAGGAACCATCCGCCAGTCTAAAGCAGCCCAAAATTTGGGATCATTATATCGCTCCGCTTCTGTTCGCATACAGAGAGGTACCCCCGGCGATTCTGGAGCTTTCTCCGTTTGAGTTTATATTTGGACATGTGCATGGACCGCTCGTAGTCCTCAGAGAGCTCTGGGGAAGGGAAGAAAATCTTTGGACATTAAACAGGCGATTTTGCAGGGTGCGCGAGGCCGGCCTCACGATCAAGTAGCTGAAGAATGAAGTCGGAGCCCCTAACATCTCCTCTCTTGGCCACCAGATTAAAGAAGGAACTATGCGCCAGTCTGAAGCAGCCCAAAACTTGGGATCATTATATCGCTCCGCTTCTGTTCGCATACAGAGAGGTACCCCCGGCTATGCTGGAGGTTTCTCCGTTTGAGTTGATATTTGGACATGTGCATGGACCGCTCGTAGTCCTCAGAGAGCTCTGGGGAAGGGAAGAAAATCTTTGGACTTTAAACAGGCGATTTTGCAGGGTGCGCGAGGCCGGCCTCACGATCAAGTAGCAGAAGAATGAAGTCGGAGCCCCTAACATCTCCTTTCTTGGCTACCAGCTTAAAGAAGGAACCATCCGCCAGTCAGAAGCAGCCCAAAACTTGGGATCATTACATCGCTCCGCTTCTGTTTGCATACAGAGAGGTACCCCCGGCGATTCTGGAGTGTTTTCCGTTTGAGTTGATTTTTGGACATGTGCATGGACCGCTCGCAGTCCTCAGAGAGCTCTGGAGAAGGGGCAAAATCATTGGATTTTAAATAGGCGATTTTGCAGAGTGCGCGAGGCCGGCCTCATGATCAAGTAGCAGAAGAATGAAGTCAGAGCCCCGAACATCTCCTATCTTGGCCACCAGCTTAAAGAAGGAACCATGCGCCAGTCAGAAGCAGCCCAAAACTTGGGATCATTACATCGCTCCGCTTCTGTTCGCGTACAGCGAGGTACCGCCGGCGAGTCTGGTGTGTTCTCCATGTGAGTTGATATTTGGTCGACACGTGCGTGGACCGGTCGCAGTCCTCAGAGAGCTCTGGATAAGGGAAGAAAATCTTTGGACTTTAAACAGGCGATTTTGCAGGGTGCGCGAGGCCGGCCTCACGATCAAGTAGCAGAAGAATGAAGTCGGAGCCCCTAACATCTCCTTTCTTGGCTACCAGCTTAAAGAAGGAACCATCCGCCAGTCAGAAGCAGCCCAAAACTTGGGATCATTACATCGCTCCGCTTCTGTTTGCATACAGAGAGGTACCCCCGGCGATTCTGGAGTGTTTTCCGTTTGAGTTGATTTTTGGACATGTGCATGGACCGCTCGCAGTCCTCAGAGAGCTCTGGAGAAGAGAAGAAAATCTTTGAACTTTAAACAGGCGATTTTGCAGGGTGCGCGAGGCCGGCCTCACGATCAAGTAGCAGAAGAATGAAGTCGGAGCCCCTAACATCTCCATTCAAGGCCACCTGCTTAAAGAAGGAACCATCCGCCAGTCTGAAGCAGCCCAAAATTTGGGATCATTATATCGCTCCGCTTCTGTTCGCATACAGAGAGGTACCACCGGAGATTCTGGAGCTTTCTCCGTTTGAGTTGATATTTGGACATGTGCATGGATCGCTCGTAGTCCTCAAAGAGCTATGGGGAAGGGAAGAAAATCTTTGGACTTTAAACACGCGGTTTTGCAGGGTGGTCGAGGCCGGCTTCACGATCAAGTAGCAGAAGAATGAAGTCGGAGCCCCTAACATCTTTCTTGGCCACCAGCTTAAAGAAGGAACCATCCGCCAGTCAGAAGCAGCCCAAAACTTGGGATCATTACATCGCTCCGCTTCAGTTTGCATACAGAGAGGTACCCCCGGCGATTCTGGAGTGTTTTCCGTTTGAGTTGATTTTTGGACATGTGCATGGATCGCTCGCAGTCCTCAGAGAGCTCTTAGGAAGGGAAGAAAATCTTTGGACTTTAAACAGGCTATTTTGCAGGGTGGTCGAGGCCTGCCTCACGATCAAGTAGCTGAAGAATGAAGTCGGAGCCCCTAACATCTCCTTTCTTGGCCACCAGCTTAAAGAAGGAACCAACCGCCAGTCAGAAGCAGCCCAAAACTTGGCATCATTAAATCGCTGCGCTTCTGTTCGCATTCAGAGAGGTACCCCCGGCGATTCTGGAGCTTTCTCCGTTTGAGTTGATATTTGGACATGTGCATGGACCGCTCGTAGTCCTCAGAGAGCTCTGGGGAAGGGAAGAAAATCTTTGGACTTTAAACAGGCGATTTTGCAGGCTGCGCGAGGCCGGCCTCACGATCAAGTAGGATAAGAATGAAGTCGGAGCCCCTAACATCTCCTTTCTTGGCCACCAGCTTAAAGAAGGAACCATCCGCCAGTCAGAAGCAGCCCAAAACTTGCCATCATTAAATCGCTCCGCTTCTGTTCGCATACAGAGAGGTACCCCCGGCGATTCTGGAGTGTTCTCCGTTTGAGTTGATATTTGGTCGACATGTGCGTGGACCGGTCGCAGTCCTCAGAGAGCTCTGGAGAAGGGGACAAAATCATTGGATTTTAAATAGGCGATTTTGCAGAGTGCGCGAGGCCGGCCTCATGATCAAGTAGCAGAAGAATGAAGTCAGAGCCCCGAACATCTCCTATCTTGGCCACCAGCTTAAAGAAGGAACCATGCGCCAGTCAGAAGCAGCCCAAAACTTGGGATCATTACATCGCTCCGCTTCTGTTCGCGTACAGCGAGGTACCGCCGGCGAGTCTGGTGTGTTCTCCATTTGAGTTGATATTTGGTCGACACGTGCGTGGACCGGTCGCAGTCCTCAGAAAGCTCTGGATAAGGGAAGAAAATCTTTGGACTTTAAACAGGCGATTTTGCAGGCTGCGCGAGGCCGGCCTCACGATCAAGTAGGATAAGAATGAAGTCGGAGCCCCTAACATCTCATTTCTTGGCCACCAGCTTAAAGAAGGAACCATCCGCCAGTCAGAAGCAGCTTAAAACTTGGGATCATTATATCGCTCCGCTTCTGTTCGCATACAGAGAGGTACCCCCGGCGATTCTGGAGCTTTCTCCGTTTGAGTTGATATTTGGTCGACATGTGCGTGGACAGTCGCAGTCCTCAGAGAGCTCTGGAGAAGGGGAGAAAATCTTTGGACTCTAAACAGGCGATTTTGCAGGGTGCGCGAGGCCGGCCTCACGATCAAGTAGCCGAAGGATGAAGTCGGAGCCCCTAACATCTCCTTTCTTGGCCACCAGCTTAAAGAAGGAACCATCCGCCAGTCTGAAGCAGCCCAAAACTTGCCATCATTAAATCGCTCCGCTTCTGTTCGCATACAGAGAGGTACCCCCGGCTATTCTGGAGGTTTCTCCGTTTGAGTTGATTTTTGGACATGTGCATGGACCGCTCGCAGTCCTCAGAGAGCGCTGGAGAAGGGAAGAAAATCTTTGGACTTTAAACAGGCGATTTTGCAGGCTGCGCGAGGCCGGCCTCACGATCAAGTAGGATAAGAATGAAGTCGGAGCCCCTAACATCTCCTTTCTTGGCCACCAGCTTAAAGAAGGAACCATCCGCCAGTCAGAAGCAGCCCACAACTTGCCATCATTAAATCGCTCCGCTTCTGTTCGCATACAGAGAGGTACCCCCGGCGATTCTGGAGTGTTCTCCGTTTGAGTTGATATTTGGTCGTCGACATGTGCGTGGACCGGTCGCAGTCCTCAGAGAGCTCTGGAGAAGGGGACAAAATCATTGGATTTTAAATAGGCGATTTTGCAGAGTGCGCGAGGCCGGCCTCATGATCAAGTAGCAGAAGAATGAAGTCAGAGCCCCGAACATCTCCTATCTTGGCCACCAGCTTAAAGAAGGAACCATGCGCCAGTCAGAAGCAGCCCAAAACTTGGGATCATTACATCGCTCCGCTTCTGTTCGCGTACAGCGAGGTACCGCCGGCGAGTCTGGTGTGTTCTCCATTTGAGTTGATATTTGGTCGACACGTGCGTGGACCGGTCGCAGTCCTCAGAGAGCTCTGGATAAGGGAAGAAAATCTTTGGACTTTAAACAGGCGATTTTGCAGGCTGCGCGAGGCCGGCCTCACGATCAAGTAGGATAAGAATGAAGTCGGAGCCCCTAACATCTCATTTCTTGGCCACCAGCTTAAAGAAGGAACCATCCGCCAGTCATAAGCAGCTTAAAACTTGGCATCATTAAATCGCTCCGCTTCTGTTCGCGTACAGAGAGGTACCCCCGGCGATTCTGGAGTGTTCTCCGTTTGAGTTGATATTTGGTCGACATGTGCGTGGACCGGTCGCAGTCCTCAGAGAGCTCTGGATAAGGCAAGAAAATCTTTGGACTTTAAACAGGCGATTTTGCAGGCTGCGCGAGGCCGGCCTCACGATCAAGTAGCATAAGAATGAAGTCGGAGCCCCTAACATCTCCTTTCTTGGCCACCAGCTTAAAGAAGGAACCATCCGCCAGTCAGAAGCAGCCCAAAACTTGGCATCATTAAATCGCTCCGCTTCTGTTCGCATACAGAGAGGTACCCCCGGCGATTCTGGAGTGTTCTCCGTTTGAGTTGATATTTGGTCGACATGTGCGTGGACCGGTCGCAGTCCTCAGAGAGCTCTGGAGAAGGGGACAAAATCATTGGACTTTAAATAGGCGATTTTGCAGAGTGCGCGAGGCCGGCCTCACGATCAAGTAGCAGAAGAATGAAGTCAGAGCCCCTAACATCTCCTTTCTTGGCCACCAGCTTAAAGAAGGAACCATCCGCCAGTCAGAAGCAACCCAAAACTTGGCATCATTAAATCGCTCCGCTTCTGTTCGCATACAGAGAGGTACCCCCGGCGATTCTGGAGTGTTCTCCGTTTGAGTTGATATTTGGTCGACATGTGCGTGGACCGGTCGCAGTCCTCAGAGAGCTCTGGAGAAGGGGACAAAATCATTGGACTTTAAACAGGCGATTTTGCAGGCTGCGCGAGGCCGGCCTCACGATCAAGTAGGATAAGAATGAAGTCGGAGCCCCTAACATCTCCTTTCTTGGCCATCAGCTTAAAGAAGGAACCATCCGCCAGTCAGAAGCAGCCCAAAACTTGGCATCATTAAATCGCTCCGCTTCTGTTCGCATACAGAGAGGTACCCCCGGCGATTCTGGAGTGTTCTCCGTTTGAGTTGATATTTGGTCGACATGTGCGTGGACCGGTCGCAGTCCTCAGAGAGCTCTGGAGAAGGGGACAAAATCATTGGATTTTAAATAGGCGATTTTGCAGAGTGCGTGAGGCCGGCCTCATGATCAAGTAGCAGAAGAATGAAGTCAGAGCCCCGAACATCTCCTATCTTGGCCACCAGCTTAAAGAAGGAACCATGCGCCAGTCAGAAGCAGCCCAAAACTTGGGATCATTACATCGCTCCGCTTCTGTTCGCGTACAGCGAGGTACCGCCGGCGAGTCTGGTGTGTTCTCCATTTGAGTTGATATTTGGTCGACACGTGCGTGGACCGGTCGCAGTCCTCAGAGAGCTCTGGATAAGAAAAGAAAATCTTTGGACTTTAAACAGGCGATTTTGCAGGCTGCGCGAGGCCGGCCTCACGATCAAGTAGCATAAGAATGAAGTCGGAGCCCCTAACATCTCCTTTCTTGGCCACCAGCTTAAAGAAGGAACCATCCGCCAGTCAGAAGCAGCCCAAAACTTGGCATCATTAAATCGCTCCGCTTCTGTTCACATACAGAGAGGTACCCCCGGCGATTCTGGAGTGTTCTCCGTTTGAGTTGATATTTGGTCGACATGTGCGTGGACCGGTCGCAGTCCTCAGAGAGCTCTGGAGAAGGGGACAAAATCATTGGACTTTAAATAGGCGATTTTGCAGAGTGCGCGAGGCCGGCCTCACGATCAAGTAGCATAAGAATGAAGTCGGAGCCCCTAACATCTCCTTTCTTGGCCACCAGCTTAAAGAAGGAACCATCCGCCAGTCAGAAGCAGCCCAAAACTTGGCATCATTAAATCGCTCCGCTTCTGTTCGCATACAGATAGGTACCCCTGGAGATTCTGGAGTGTTCTCCGTTTGAGTTGATATTTGGTCGAAATGAGCGTGGACCGGTCGCAATCCTCAGACAGCCCTGGAGAAGGGAAAAAAATCTTTGGACTTTAAACAGGCGATTTTGCAGGGTGTGCAAGGCCGGCCTCACGATCAAGTAGCAGAAGAATGAATTCGGAGCCCCTAACATCTCCTTTCTTGGCCACCAGCTTAATGAAGCAACCATCCGCCAGTCTGAAGCAGCCCAAAATTTGGGATCGTTATATAGCTCCGCTTCTGTTCGCATACAGAGAGGTACCCCCGGCGATTCTGGAGCTTTCTCCGTTTGAGTTGATATTTGGACATGTGCATGGACCGCTCGTAGTCCTCAGAGAGCTCTGGGGAAGGGAAGAAAATCTTTGGACGTTAAACAGGCGATTTTGCAGGGTGCGCGAGGCCAGCCTCACGATCAAGTAGCAGAAGAATGAAGTCGGAGCCCCTAACATCTCTTTTCTTGGCCACCAGCTTAAAGAAGGAACCATTCGCCAGTCAGAAGCAGCCCAAAACTTGGCATCATTAAATCGCTCCGCTTCTGTTCGCATACAGAGAGGTACCGCCGGCGAATCTTGAATTTTTCTGTATGAGTTGATATTTGGACGTCATGTGCATGAACCCCTCGCAGTCCTCAGAGAGCTCTGGACAAGAGACGAAAGTCATTGGACATAAACAGGCTATTAAGCAGGGCGCGAGGCAGGCCGGACGGTCAAGTCGCAGAAGAATGAAATCGGAGCATCTAACGTCTCCTTTCTTGGACACCAGCTTGGAGAAGGAACCGTCCGCCAGTCAGGTGGAGCCCATATCTTGGTATCTTTATGTCGCTCTGCTTCTTTTCGCATACAGAGAGGTACCGCTGCAGATTCAGGAGTTTTCTCCGTTTTAGTAGATATTTTGACGACATGTGCGTGGACCAGTCGCAGTCCTCTGAGATCTCTGGCTATTGAAAAGAAGATATTTGTACTTTAAGCAGGCTATTTAGCAGGGTGCGCGAGGCCGGCCTGACGATAAAGCCGCAGAAGAGTGAAATCGGAGCCCCTAACATCTCCTTTCTTGGACACCATCTTGGAGAAGGAACCAACCGCCTGTGAGGAGGAGACCGAAAATTGGGATCAATATATCACTCCGCTTCTGTTCGCATACAAAGAGGTACCGCCGTCGAGTCAGGAGTTTTCTCCGTTTGAGTTCATATTTGGACGACATGTGCATGGAGTGCTCGCAGTCCTCAGAGAGCTCTGGACAAGGTAAGAAAGTCTATGGACTTTAAACAAGCTATTTAGAAGGGTGCGCGAGGCTGGCCTGACGATCTAGCCGCAGAAGAGTGAAATCGGAACCCCTAACAACTCCTTTCTTGGACACCAACTTGGGGAATGAACCATCCGCCAGTCAGGAGCAGCCAAAAAATTGGGGATCATTATATCGCTCCGCTTCTGTTCGCATACAGAGAGGAACCGCCGGCGAGTCTGGGCATTACTCCGTTTGAGTTGATATTTTAACGTCATGTGCATGGGCCGGTCGCAGTCCTCAGAGAGCTCTGGACAAGGGAAGAAAGTCTATGGATTTTAGACTGGCTATTAAGCAGGGTGCACAAGCCCGGCCTAACGATAAAGCCGCAGAAGAGTGCAATCGGAGACCCTAAAATCTGCATTCTTTTACACCGGCTTAGAGAAGGAACCAACAGCCAGTCAGGAGGAGACCGAAAATTGGGATCATTACATCGCTCAGCTTCTGTTTACATACAGGGAGCTACCGCAGGCGAACCTTGACTTTTTCTGTTTGAGTTGATATTTGGACGTCAGGTGCATGAACCCCTCGAAGTTCTGAGAGAGCTCTGGACAAGAGAAGAAAGTCTTTGGACATTAAACAGGCTATTAGGCAGGGCACGAGGCAGGCCGGACTATTAAGTCGCTGAAGAATGAAATCGGAGCCCCTAACTTCTCCTTCTTTGACACCAGCTTCGAGAAGGTTTCATCCGCCAGTCAGTAGCAGCCCAAAACTTTGATCTTTATATCGCTCCGCTTCTGCTTGCATACAGAGAGGTACAGCCGGTGAGTCAGGAGTTTTCTCTGTTTCAGTTGATATTTGTAACAGATGTGCGTGGACCGCTCCCAGTCCTCAGAGAGCTCTGGACAAGGGAAGAAAGTCTTAGGACTTTAAACAGGCTATTAAGCAATGTGCGCTAGGCTAGCCTGACGACCAAGCCACAGAAGAGTGAAATTAGAGCCCCTAACATCTCCTTTCTTGGACACCAGCTTGGACAACGAACCATCCGCCAGTCGGGAGCAGCCCAAAAATTGGGATCATTATATCGCTCAACTTCTGTTCGCATACAGAGAGCTACCGCCGGCGAGTCTGGAATTTTCTCCGTTTGAGTTGATATTTGGACGACATGTGCATGGACTGCTCGCAGTCCTCAGAGAGCTCTGGACAAGGGAAGAAAGTCTATGGACTTTAAACAGGTTATTAAGTATGGTTCGCGAGGCTGGCCTGACGTTCTAGCCGCAGAAGAGTGAAATCGGAGCCCCTAACATCTCCTTTCTTGGACACCAACTTGGGGAATGGACTATCCGCTAGTCAGGAGCAGCAAAAAACTGGGGATCATTATATCGCTCCGCTTCTGTTGGCATACAGAGAGGTACCGCCGGCGAGTCTGGACATTTCTCCGTTTGAGTTGATATTTGGACGTCATGTGCATGGACCGATCGCAGTCCTCCTAGATCTCTGGACAAGGGAAGAAAGTCTTTGGACATTAAACAGGCTATTAAGCAGGGCACGAGGCAGGCCGGACTATCAAGTCCCAGAACAATAAAATCTGAGCCTCTAACGTCTCGTTTCTTGGACACCAGCTTGGAGAAGGAACCATCCGCCAGTCAGGAGGAGCCCATAACTTGGTAACATTATGTCGCTCTGTTTCTTTTCGCATACAGAGAGGTACCGCCGCAGAGTCAGGAGTTTTGTCTGTTTTAGTTGACATTGTGACGACATGTGCGTGGACCAGTCGCAGTCCTCAGAGATCTCTGGCTAAGGAAAAGATATTTGTACTTTAAGCGCGCTATTTAGCAGGGTGCGCGAGGCTATCCTGACAATAAAACCACAGAAGAGTGAAATCTTGCCCCTAACATCTCCTTTCTTGGCCACCAGCTTTGAGAGGGAACCATCCGCCAATCATGAACAGCCCATATCTCTCTATTATTATATCTCTCCGCTTCTGTTCGCATACAGAGAGCTACCGCCGTTGAGTCTTCACTTTTCTCCGTTTGAGTTGATATTTGGACGTCATGTGCATGAACCCCTCGCAGTCCTCAGAGAGCTCTGGACAAGAGACGAAAGTCTTTGGACATTAAACAGGCTATTAAGCAGGGCGCGATGCAGGCCGGACGGTCAAGTCGCAGAAGAATGAAATCGGAGCATCTAACGTCTCCTTTCTTGGACACCAGCATGGAGAAGGAACCGTCCGCCAGTCAGGTGGAGCCCATAACTTGGTATCCTTATGTCGCGCTGCTTCTTTTCGCATACAGAGAGGTACCGCTGCAGAGTCAGGAGTTTTCTCCGTTTCAGTAGATATTTTGACGACATGTGCGTGGACCAGTCGCAGTCCTCTGAGATCTCTGGCTAATGAAAAGAAGATATTTGTACTTTAAGCAGGCTATTTAGGAGGGTGCGCGAGGCCGGCCTGACAATAAAGCCGCAGAAAAGTGAAATCGGAGCCCCTAACATCTCCTTTCTTGGACCCCAACTTGGGGAATGGACCATCCGCCAGTCAGGAGCAGCCCAAAAATTGGGATCATTATATAGCTCCGCTTCTGTTCGCATAGTGAGAGGTACCGCCGGCGAGTCAGGTGTTTTCTCTATTTGAGTTGATATTTGGACGTCATGTGCATGGACCGCTCGCAGTCCTCAGAGAGCTGTGGTCAAGGGAAGAAAGTCTATGGACTTTAAACAGGCTATTTACCAGGATGCGAAAGGCCAGCCTAACGATAAAGCCGCAGAAGAGTGAAATCCGAGACCCTAACATATCCTTTCTCTGACACCGGCTTGGAGAAGGAACCAACCGAATGTTAGGAGGACACAAAAAATTGGGATAATTATATCGCACTGCTTCTGTTCGCATACAGAGAGCTACCGCCGGCGAATCTTGACTTTTTTCTGTTTGAGTTGATATTTGGACGTCATGTGCATGAACCCCTCGCAGTCCCCAGAGAGCTCTGGACAAGAGAAGAAAGTCTTTGGACATTAAACAGGCTATTAAGCAGGGCGCGAGGCAGGCCAGACGGTCAAGTCGCAGAAGAATGAAATCGGAGCTTCTAACGTCTCCTTTCTTGGACACAAGCTTGGAGAAGGAACCATCCGCCAGTCAGGAGGAGCGCATAACTTGGTATCTATATGTCGCTCAGCTTCTTTTCGCATACAGAGAGGTACCGCCGCAGAGTCAGGAGTTTTGTCCGTTTCAGTTGACATTTTGACGACGTGTGCGTGGACCAGTCGCAGTCCTCAGAGATCTCTGGCTAAGGAAAAGAAGATATTTGTACTTTAAGCACGCTATTTAGCAGGGTGCGCGAGGCTGTCCTGACAATAAAGCCGCAGGAGATGAAATCTTGCCCCTAACATCTCCTTTCTTGGCCACCAGCTTTGAGAAGGAACCATCCGCCAATCATGAACAGCCCAAATCTCTGTATCATTATATCGCTTCGCTTCTGTTCGCATACAGAGAGCTACCGCCGTTGAGTCTTCACTTTTCTCTGAGTTGGTATTTGGACGTCATGTGCATGGACCGTTCGCAGACATAAGAGAGCTTTCGACAAGGGAAGAAAGTATTTGGACATTAAACAGGCTATTAAGCAGGGCGCGCGAGGCTGGCCTGACGATCAAGCAGCAGAAGAGTGAAATCGGAGCCCCTAACATCTCCTTTCTTGGACACCGGCTTGGAGAAGGAACCATCCGCCACTCAGGAGCAGCCCAATACTTGAGATCATTATATCATTCCGCTTCTGTTCGCATACAAAGAGGTACCGCCGTCGAGTCAGGAGATTTCTTCGTTTGAGTTGATCTTTGGACGACATGTGCGTGGACCGGTAGCAGTCCTGAGAGAGCTGTAGACAAGGGAAGAAACTATTTAAACTTTAAACTGGCTATTTAGCACGGTATGCAAGGCTGGCCTCACGATCAAGCCGCAGAAGAGTGAAATCGGAGCCCCTAACATCTCCTTTCTTGGCCACCAGCTTAAAGAAGGAACCATCCGCCAGTCAGAAGCAGCCCAAAACTTGGGATCATTACATCGCTCCGCTTCTGTTCGCATACAGAGAGGTACCGCCGGCGAGTCTGGAGTGTTCTCCGTTTGAGTTGATATTTGGTCGACATGTGCGCGGACCGGTCGCAGTCGTGAGAGAGCTCTGGGGAAGGGAAGAAAATCTTTGGACTTTAAACAGGCGATTTTGCAGGGTGCGCGAGGCCGGCCTCACGATCAAGTAGCAGAAGAATGAAGTCGCAGCCCCTAACATCTCCTTTCTTGGCCACCAGCTTAAAGAAGGAACCATCCGCCAGTCAGAAGCAGCCCAAAACTTGGCATCATTAAATCGCTGCGCTTCTGTTCGCATTCAGAGAGGTACCCCCGGCGATTCTGGAGTGTTCGCCGTTTGAGTTGATATTTGGACATGTGCGAGGACCGGTCGCAGTCCTCAGAGAGCTCTGGAGAAGGGGAGAAAATCTTTGGACTTTAAATAGGCGATTTTGCAGGGTGCGCGAGGCCGGCCTCACGATCAAGTAGCAGAAAAAATGAAGTCGGAGCCCCTAACATCTCCTTTCTTGGCCACCAGCTTTAAGAAGGAACCATCCGCCAGTCAGAAGCAGCCCAAAATTTGGGATCATTATATCGCTCCGCTTCTGTTCGCATACAGAGAGGTACCCCCGGCGATTCTGGAATTTTCTCCGTTTGAGTTTATATTTGGACATGTGCATGGACCGCTCGTAGTCCTCAGAGAGCTCTGGGGAAGGGAAGAAAATCTTTGAACTTTAAACAGGCGATTTTGCAGCGTGCGCGAGGCCGGCCTCACGATCAAGTAGCTGAAGAATGAAGTCGGAGCCCCTAACATCTCCTCTCTTGGCCACCAGCTTAAAGAAGGAACCATGTGCCAGTCAGAAGCAGCCCAAAACTTGGGATCATTACATCGCTCCGCTTCTGTTCGCATACAGAGAGGTACCGCCGGCGAGTCTGGTGTGTTTTCCGTTTGAGTTGATATTTGGTCGACATGTGCGCGGACCGGTCGCAGTCCTCAGAGAGCTCTGGATAAGGAAAGAAAATCTTTGGAGTTTAAACAGGCAATTTTGCAGGCTGCGCGAGGCCGGCCTCACGATCAAGTAGCTGAAGAATGAAGTCGGAGCCCCTAACATCTCCTTTCTTGGCCACCAGCTTAAAGAAGGAACCATCCGCCAGTCAGAAGCAGCCCAAAACTTGGGATCATTACATCGCTCCGCTTCTGTTCGCATACAGAGAGGTACCCCCGGCAATTCTGGAGTGTTTTCCGTTTGAGTTGATATTTGGACATGTGCATGGACCGCTCGCAGTCCTCAGAGAGCTCTGGAGAAGGGAAGAAAGTCTTTGAACTTTAAACAGGCGATTTTGCAGGGTGCGCGAGGCCGGCCTCACGATCAAGTAGCTGAAGAACGAAGTCGGAGCCCCTAACATCTCCTTTCTTGGCCACGAGCTTAAAGAAGGAACCATCCGCCAGTCAGAAGCAGCCCAAAACTTGGGATCATTATATCGCTCCGCTTCTGTTCGCATACAGAGAGGTACCCCCGGCGATTCTGGAGTGTTTTCCGTTTGAGCTGATATTTGGACATGTGCATGGACCGCTCGCAGTCCTCAGAGAACTCTGGAGAAGGGAAGAAAATCTTTGAACTTTAAACAGGCGATTTTCCAGGGTGCGCGAGGCCGGCCTCACGATCAAGTAGCAGAAGAACGAAGTCGGAGCCCCTAACATCTCCTTTCTTGGCCACGAGCTTAAAGAAGGAACCATCCGCCAGTCAGAAGCAGCCCAAAACTTGGGATCATTATATCGCTCCGCTTCTGTTCGCATACAGAGAGGTACCCCCGGCGATTCTGGAGTGTTTTTCGTTTGAGCTGATATTTGGACATGTGCATGGACCGCTCGCAGTCCTGAGAGAACTCTGGAGAAGGGAAGAAAATCTTTGAACTTTATACAGGCGACTTTGGAGGGTGCGCAAGGCCGGCCTCACGATCAAGTAGCAGAAGAACGAAGTCGGAGCCCCTAACATCTCCTTTCTTGGCCACGAGCTTAAAGAAGGAACCATCCGCCAGTCAGAAGCAGCCCAAAACATGGGATCATTACCTCGCTCCGCTTCTGTTCGTAAACAGAGAGGTAACGCCGGTGAGTCTAGAGTGTTCTCTATTTGAGTTGATATTTGGTCGACACGTGCGTGGACCGGTCGCAGTCCTCAGAGAGCTCTGGATAAGGGAAGGAATTATTTGGACTTTAAACAGGCGATTTTGCAGGCTGCGCGAGGCCGGCCTCACGATCAAGTAGCATAAGAATGAAGTCGGAGCCCCTAACATCTCCTTTCTTGGCCACCAGCTTAAAGAAGGGACCATCCGCCAGTCAGAAGCAGCCCAAAACTTGGCATCATTAAATCGCTCCACTTCTGTTCGCATACAGAGAGGTACCCCCGGCGATTCTGGAGTGTTCTCCGTTTGAGTTGATATTTGGTCGATATGTGCGTGGACCGGTCGCAGTCCTCAGAGAGCTCTGGAGAAGGGGAGAAAATCTTTGGACTTTAAATAGGCAATTTTGCAGTGTGCGCGAGGCCGGCCTCACGATTAAGTAGCAGGAGAATGAAGTCGGAGCCCCTAACATCTCCTTTCTTGGCCACCAGCTTTAAGAAGGAACCATCCGCCAGTCAGAAGCAGCCCAAAACTTGGAATCATTATATCGCTCCCCTTCTGTTCGCATACAGAGAGGTACCCCCGGCGATTCTGGAGTGTTCTCCATTTGAGTTGATATTTGGTCGACATGTGCGTGGACCGGTCGCCGTCCTCAGAGAGCTCTGGAGAAGGGGAGAAAATCATTGGACTTTAAATAGGCGATTTTGCAGAGTGCGCGAGGCCGGCCTCACGATCAAGTAGCAGAAGAATGAAGTCGGAGCCCCTAACATCTCCATTCTTGGCCACTTGCTTAAAAAAGGAACCATCCGCCAGACTGAAGCAGCCCAAAATTTGGGATTATTATATCGCTCCACTTCTGTTCGCATACAGAGAGGTACCCCCGGCGATTCTGGAGCTTTCTTCGTTTGAGTTGATATTTGGACATGTGCATGGACCGCTCGTAGTCCTCAGAGAGCTCTGGGGAAGGGAAGACAATCTTTGGATTTTAAACTGGCTATTTTGCAGGGTGCGCGAGGCCGGCCTCAGGATCAAGTAGCAGAAGAATGAAGTCGGAGCCCCTAACATCTCCATTCTTGGCCACCCGCTTAAAGAAGGAACCATCCGCCAGTCTGAAGCAGCCCAAAATTTGGGATCATTATATCGCTCCGCTTCTGTTCGCATACAGAGAGGTGCCCCCGGCGATTCCGGAGCTTTCTCCGTTTGAGTTGATATTTGGACATGTGCATGGACCGCTCGTAGTCCTCAGAGAGCTCTGGGGAAGGGAAGAAAATCTTTGGACTTTAAACAGGCGATTTTCCAGGGTGCGCGAGGCCGGCCTAACGATCAAGTAGCTGAAGAATGAAGTCGGAGCCCCTAACATCTCCTCTCTTGGCCACCAGCTTAAAGAAGGAACCATGCGCCAGTCAGAAGCAGCCCAAAACTTAGGATCATTACATCGCTCCGCTTCTGTTTGCATACAGAGAGGTACCCCCGGCGATTCTGGAGTGTTTTACGTTTGAGTTGATTTTTGGACATGTGCATGGACCGCTCGCAGTCCTCAGTGAGCTCTGGGGAAGGGAAGAAAATCTTTGGACTTTAAACAGGCTATTTTGCAGGGTGGTCGAGGCCGGCCTCACGATCAAGTAGCTGAAGAATGAAGTCGGAGCCCTAACATCTCCTTTCTTGGCCATCAGCTTAAAGAAGGAACCATCCGCCAGTCAAAAGCAGCCCAAAACTTGGCATCATTAAATCGCTGCGCTTCTGTTCGCATACAGAGAGGTAACGCCGGCGATTCTGGAGTGTTCTCCGTTTGAGTTGATATTTGGACATGTGCGTGGACCGGTCGCTGTTCTCAGAGAGCTCTGGAGAAGGGGAGAAAATCTTTGGACTTTAAATAGGCGATTTTGCAGGGTGCACGAGGCCGGCCTCACGATCAAGTAGCAGAAGAATGAAGTCGGAGCCCCTAACATCTCCTTTCTTGGCCACCAGCTTAAAGAAGGAACCATCCGCCAGTCAGAAGCAGCCCAAAACTTGGGATCATTACATCGCTCCGCTTCTGTTCGCATACAGAGAGGTACTGCCAGCGAGTCTGGAGTGTTCTCCGTTTGAGTTGATATTTGGTCGACATGTGCGCGGACCGGTCGCAGTCGTCAGAGAGCTCTGGGGAAGGGAAGAAAATCTTTGGACTTTAAAGAGGTGATTTTGCAGGCTGCGCGAGGCAGGCCTCACGATCAAGTAGCTGAAGAATGAAGTCGGAGCCCCTAACATCTCCTTTCTTGACCACCAGCTTAAGGAAGGAATCATCCGCCAGTCAGAAGCAGCCCAAAACTTGGGATCATTACATCGCTCCGCTTCTGTTCGCATACAGAGAGGTACCGCCGGCGAGTCTGGTGTGTTTTCCGTTTGAGTTGATATTTGGTCGACATGTGCGCGGACCGGTCGCAGTCCTCAGAGAGCTCTGGATAAGGAAAGAAAATCTTTGGAGTTTAAACAGGCGATTTTGCAGGCTGCGCGAGGCCGGCCTCACGATCAAGTAGCTGAAGAATGAAGTCGGAGCCCCTAACATCTCCTTTCTTGGCCACCAGCTTAAAGAAGGAACCATCCGCCAGTCAGAAGCAGCCCAAAACTTGGGATCATTACATCGCTCCGCTTCTGTTCGCATACAGAGAGGTACCCCCGGCAATTCTGGAGTGTTTTCCGTTTGAGTTGATATTTGGACATGTGCATGGACCGCTCGCAGTCCTCAGAGAGCTCTGGAGAAGGGAAGAAAGTCTTTGAACTTTAAACAGGCGATTTTGCAGGGTGCGCGAGGCCGGCCTCACGATCAAGTAGCTGAAGAACGAAGTCGGAGCCCCTAACATCTCCTTTCTTGGCCACGAGCTTAAAGAAGGAACCATCCGCCAGTCAGAAGCAGCCCAAAACTTGGGATCATTATATCGCTCCGCTTCTGTTCGCATACAGAGAGGTACCCCCGGCGATTCTGGAGTGTTTTCCGTTTGAGCTGATATTTGGACATGTGCATGGACCGCTCGCAGTCCTCAGAGAACTCTGGAGAAGGGAAGAAAATCTTTGAACTTTAAACAGGCGATTTTGCAGGGTGCGCGAGGCCGGCCTCACGATCAAGTAGCAGAAGAACGAAGTCGGAGCCCCTAACATCTCCTTTCTTGGCCACGAGCTTAAAGAAGGAACCATCCGCCAGTCAGAAGCAGCCCAAAACTTGGGATCATTATATCGCTCCGCTTCTGTTCGCATACAGAGAGGTACCCCCGGCGATTCTGGAGTGTTTTTCGTTTGAGCTGATATTTGGACATGTGCATGGACCGCTCGCAGTCCTGAGAGAACTCTGGAGAAGGGAAGAAAATCTTTGAACTTTATACAGGCGACTTTGGAGGGTGCGCAAGGCCGGCCTCACGATCAAGTAGCAGAAGAACGAAGTCGGAGCCCCTAACATCTCCTTTCTTGGCCACGAGCTTAAAGAAGGAACCATCCGCCAGTCAGAAGCAGCCCAAAACATGGGATCATTACCTCGCTCCGCTTCTGTTCGTAAACAGAGAGGTAACGCCGGTGAGTCTAGAGTGTTCTCTATTTGAGTTGATATTTGGTCGACACGTGCGTGGACCGGTCGCAGTCCTCAGAGAGCTCTGGATAAGGGAAGGAATTATTTGGACTTTAAACAGGCGATTTTGCAGGCTGCGCGAGGCCGGCCTCACGATCAAGTAGCATAAGAATGAAGTCGGAGCCCCTAACATCTCCTTTCTTGGCCACCAGCTTAAAGAAGGGACCATCCGCCAGTCAGAAGCAGCCCAAAACTTGGCATCATTAAATCGCTCCACTTCTGTTCGCATACAGAGAGGTACCCCCGGCGATTCTGGAGTGTTCTCCGTTTGAGTTGATATTTGGTCGATATGTGCGTGGACCGGTCGCAGTCCTCAGAGAGCTCTGGAGAAGGGGAGAAAATCTTTGGACTTTAAATAGGCAATTTTGCAGTGTGCGCGAGGCCGGCCTCACGATCAAGTAGCAGGAGAATGAAGTCGGAGCCCCTAACATCTCCTTTCTTGGCCACCAGCTTTAAGAAGGAACCATCCGCCAGTCAGAAGCAGCCCAAAACTTGGAATCATTATATCGCTCCCCTTCTGTTCGCATACAGAGAGGTACCCCCGGCGATTCTGGAGTGTTCTCCATTTGAGTTGATATTTGGTCGACATGTGCGTGGACCGGTCGCCGTCCTCAGAGAGCTCTGGAGAAGGGGAGAAAATCATTGGACTTTAAATAGGCGATTTTGCAGAGTGCGCGAGGCCGGCCTCACGATCAAGTAGCAGAAGAATGAAGTCGGAGCCCCTAACATCTCCATTCTTGGCCACTTGCTTAAAAAAGGAACCATCCGCCAGACTGAAGCAGCCCAAAATTTGGGATTATTATATCGCTCCACTTCTGTTCGCATACAGAGAGGTACCCCCGGCGATTCTGGAGCTTTCTTCGTTTGAGTTGATATTTGGACATGTGCATGGACCGCTCGTAGTCCTCAGAGAGCTCTGGGGAAGGGAAGACAATCTTTGGATTTTAAACTGGCTATTTTGCAGGGTGCGCGAGGCCGGCCTCAGGATCAAGTAGCAGAAGAATGAAGTCGGAGCCCCTAACATCTCCATTCTTGGCCACCCGCTTAAAGAAGGAACCATCCGCCAGTCTGAAGCAGCCCAAAATTTGGGATCATTATATCGCTCCGCTTCTGTTCGCATACAGAGAGGTGCCCCCGGCGATTCCGGAGCTTTCTCCGTTTGAGTTGATATTTGGACATGTGCATGGACCGCTCGTAGTCCTCAGAGAGCTCTGGGGAAGGGAAGAAAATCTTTGGACTTTAAACAGGCGATTTTCCAGGGTGCGCGAGGCCGGCCTAACGATCAAGTAGCTGAAGAATGAACTCGGAGCCCCTAACATCTCCTCTCTTGGCCACCAGCTTAAAGAAGGAACCATGCGCCAGTCAGAAGCAGCCCAAAACTTAGGATCATTACATCGCTCCGCTTCTGTTTGCATACAGAGAGGTACCCCCGGCGATTCTGGAGTGTTTTACGTTTGAGTTGATTTTTGGACATGTGCATGGACCGCTCGCAGTCCTCAGTGAGCTCTGGGGAAGGGAAGAAAATCTTTGGACTTTAAACAGGCTATTTTGCAGGGTGGTCGAGGCCGGCCTCACGATCAAGTAGCTGAAGAATGAAGTCGGAGCCCTAACATCTCCTTTCTTGGCCATCAGCTTAAAGAAGGAACCATCCGCCAGTCAAAAGCAGCCCAAAACTTGGCATCATTAAATCGCTGCGCTTCTGTTCGCATACAGAGAGGTAACGCCGGCGATTCTGGAGTGTTCTCCGTTTGAGTTGATATTTGGACATGTGCGTGGACCGGTCGCTGTTCTCAGAGAGCTCTGGAGAAGGGGAGAAAATCTTTGGACTTTAAATAGGCGATTTTGCAGGGTGCACGAGGCCGGCCTCACGATCAAGTAGCAGAAGAATGAAGTCGGAGCCCCTAACATCTCCTTTCTTGGCCACCAGCTTAAAGAAGGAACCATCCGCCAGTCAGAAGCAGCCCAAAACTTGGGATCATTACATCGCTCCGCTTCTGTTCGCATACAGAGAGGTACTGCCAGCGAGTCTGGAGTGTTCTCCGTTTGAGTTGATATTTGGTCGACATGTGCGCGGACCGGTCGCAGTCGTCAGAGAGCTCTGGGGAAGGGAAGAAAATCTTTGGACTTTAAAGAGGTGATTTTGCAGGCTGCGCGAGGCAGGCCTCACGATCAAGTAGCTGAAGAATGAAGTCGGAGCCCCTAACATCTCCTTTCTTGACCACCAGCTTAAGGAAGGAATCATCCGCCAGTCAGAAGCAGCCCAAAACTTGGGATCATTACATCGCTCCGCTTCTGTTCGCATACAGAGAGGTACCGCCGGCGATTCTGGAGTGTTTTTCGTTTGAGGTGATATTTGGACATGTGCATGGACCGCTCGTAGTCCTCAGAGAGCTCTGGGGAAGGGAAGACAATCTTTGGACTTTAAACAGGCTATTTTGCAGGGTGGTCGAGGCCGGCCTCTCGATCAAGTAGCTGAAGAATGAAGTCGGAGCACCTAACATCTCCTTTCTTGGCCACCAGCTTAAAGAAGGAACCATCCGCCAGTCAGAAGCAGCCCAAAACTTGGGATCATTACATCGCTCCGCTTCTTTTCGCATACAGAGAGGTACCGCCGGCGAGTCTGGAGTGTTCTCCGTTTGAGTTGATATTTTACATGTGCATGGACCGCTCGCAGTCCTCAGAGAGCTCTGGGGAAGGGAAGACAATCTTCGGACTTTAAACAGGCTATTTTGCAGGGAGGTCGAGGCCGGCCTCTCGATCCAGTAGCTGAAGAATGAAGTCGGAGCCCCTAACATCTCCTTTCGTGGCCACCAGCTTAAAGAAGGAACCATCCGCCAGTCAGAAGCAGCCCAAAACTTGGAATCATTACATCGCTTCGCTTCTGCTCGCATACAGAGAGGTACCCCCGGCGATTCTGGAGCTTTCTCCGTTTGAGTTGATATTTGGACATGTGCATGGACCGCTCGTAGTCCTCAGAGAGCTCTGGGGAAGGGAAGCAAATTTTTGGACTTTAAACAGGCGATTTTGCAGGGTTCGCGAGGCCGGCCTCACGATCAAGTAGTTGAAGAATGAAGTCGGAGCCCCTAACATCTCCTCTCTTGGCCACCAGCATAAAGAAGGAACCATGCGCCAGTCAGAAGCAGCCCAAAACTTGGGATCATTACATCGCTCCGCTTCTGTTCGCATACAGAGAGGTACCGCCGGCGAGTCTGGAGTGTTCTCCGTTTGAGTTGATATTTGGTCGACATGTGCGCGGACCGGTCGCAGACCTCAGAGAGCTCTGGATAAGGGAAGAAAATCTTTGGAGTTTAAACAGGCGATTTTGCAGGCTGCGCGAGGCCGGCCTCACGATCAAGTAGCAGAAGAATGAAGTCGGAGCCCCAAACATCTCCTTTCTTGGCCACGAGCTTAAAGAAGGAACCATCCGCCAGTCAGAAGCAGCCCAAAACTTGGGATCATTACATCGCTCCGCTTCTGTTCGCATACAGAGAGGTACCGCCGGCGATTCTGGAGTGTTTTCCGTTTGAGTTGATAAGTGGACATGTGCATGGACCGCTCGCAGTCCTCAGAGAGCTCTGGGGAAGGGAAGGCAATCTTTGGACATTAAACAGGCTATTTTGCAGGGTGGTCGAGGCCGGCCTCTCGATCAAGTAGCTGAAGAATGAAGTCGGAGCACCTAACATCTCCTTTTTGGCCACCAGCTTAAAGAAGGAACCATCCGCCAGTCAGAAGCAGCCGAAAACTTGGGATCATTACATCGCTCCGCTTCTTTTCGCATACAGAGAGGTACCGCCGGCGAGTCTGGAGTGTTCTCCGTTTGAGTTGATATTTGGTCGACATGTGCGCGGACCGGTCGCAGTCGTCAGAGAGCTCTGGGGAAGGGAAGAAAATCTTTGGACTTTAAACAGGCGATTTTGCAGGGTGCGCGAGGCCGGCCTCACGATCAAGTAGCAGAAGAATGAAGTCGGAGCCCCTAACATCTCCTTTCTTGACCACCAGCTTAAAGAAGGAATCATCCGCCAGTCAGAAGCAGCCCAAAACTTGGGATCATTACATCGCTCCGCTTCTGTTCGCATACACAGAGGTACTGCCGGCGATTCTGGAGTGTTTTCCGTTTGAGTTGATATTTGGACATGTGCATGGACCGCTCGCAGTCCTCAGAGAGCTCTGGGAAGGGAAGACAATCTTCGGACTTTAAACAGGCTATTTTGCAGGGTGGTCGAGGCCGGCCTCTCGATCAAGTAGCTGAAGAATGAAGTCGGAGCCCCTAACATCTCCTTTCGTGGCCACCAGCTTAAAGAAGGAACCATCCGCCAGTCAGAAGCAGCCCAAAACTTGGGATCATTACATCGCTCCGCTTCTGTTCGCATACAGAGAGGTACCGCAGGCGATTCTGGAGTGTTTTTCGTTTGAGTTGATAAGTGGACATGTGCATGGACCGCTCGCAGTCCTCAGAGAGCTTTGGGGAAGGGAAGACAATCTTTGGACTTTAAACAGGCTATTTTGCAGGGTGGTCGAGGCCGGCCTCTCGATCAAGTAGCTGAAGAATGAAGTCGGAGTACCTAACATCACCTTTCTTGTCCACCAGCTTAAAGAAGGAACCATCCGCCAGTCAGAAGCAGCCCAAAACTTGGGATCATTACATCGCTCCGCTTCTGTTCGCATACAGAGAGGTACCGCCGGCGATTCTGGAGTGTTTTTCGTTTGAGTTGATATTTCGACATGTGCATGGACCGCTCGCAGTCCTCAGAGAACTCTGGAGAAGGGAAGAAAATCTTTGAACTTTATACAGGCGACTTTGGAGGGTGCGCAAGGCCGGCCTCACGATCAAGTAGCAGAAGAACGAAGTCAGAGCCCCTAACATCTCCTTTCTTGGCCACCAGCTTAAAGAAGGAACCATCCGCCAGTCAGAAGCAGCCCAAAACTTGGGATCATTTCATCGCTTCGCTTCTGCTCGCATACAGAGAGGTACCCCCGGCGATTCTGGAGCTTTCTCCGTTTGAGTTGATATTTGGACATGTGCATGGACCGCTCGTAGTCCTCAGAGAGCTCTGGGGAAGGGAAGCAAATTTTTGGACTTTAAACAGGCGATTTTGCAGGGTTCGCGAGGCCGGCCTCACGATCAAGTAGTTGAAGAATGAAGTCGGAGCCCCTAACATCTCCTCTCTTGGCCACCAGCATAAAGAAGGAACCATGCGCCAGTCAGAAGCAGCCCAAAACTTGGGATCATTACATCGCTCCGCTTCTGTTCGCATACAGAGAGGTACCGCCGGCGAGTCTGGAGTGTTCTCCGTTTGAGTTGATATTTGGTCGACATGTGCGCGGACCGGTCGCAGACCTCAGAGAGCTCTGGATAAGGGAAGAAAATCTTTGGAGTTTAAACAGGCGATTTTGCAGGCTGCGCGAGGCCGGCCTCACGATCAAGTAGCAGAAGAATGAAGTCGGAGCCCCAAACATCTCCTTTCTTGGCCACGAGCTTAAAGAAGGAACCATCCGCCAGTCAGAAGCAGCCCAAAACTTGGGATCATTACATCGCTCCGCTTCTGTTCGCATACAGAGAGGTACCGCCGGCGATTCTGGAGTGTTTTCCGTTTGAGTTGATAAGTGGACATGTGCATGGACCGCTCGCAGTCCTCAGAGAGCTCTGGGGAAGGGAAGGCAATCTTTGGACATTAAACAGGCTATTTTGCAGGGTGGTCGAGGCCGGCCTCTCGATCAAGTAGCTGAAGAATGAAGTCGGAGCACCTAACATCTCCTTTTTGGCCACCAGCTTAAAGAAGGAACCATCCGCCAGTCAGAAGCAGCCAAAAACTTGGGATCATTACATCGCTCCGCTTCTTTTCGCATACAGAGAGGTACCGCCGGCGAGTCTGGAGTGTTCTCCGTTTGAGTTGATATTTGGTCGACATGTGCGCGGACCGGTCGCAGTCGTCAGAGAGCTCTGGGGAAGGGAAGAAAATCTTTGGACTTTAAACAGGCGATTTTGCAGGGTGCGCGAGGCCGGCCTCACGATCAAGTAGCAGAAGAATGAAGTCGGAGCCCCTAACATCTCCTTTCTTGACCACCAGCTTAAAGAAGGAATCATCCGCCAGTCAGAAGCAGCCCAAAACTTGGGATCATTACATCGCTCCGCTTCTGTTCGCATACACAGAGGTACTGCCGGCGATTCTGGAGTGTTTTCCGTTTGAGTTGATATTTGGACATGTGCATGGACCGCTCGCAGTCCTCAGAGAGCTCTGGGGAAGGGAAGACAATCTTTGGACTTTATACAGGCTATTTTGCAGGGTGCGCGAGGCCGGCCTCACGATCAAGTAGCTGAAGAATGAAGTCGGAGCACCTAACATCTCCTTTCTTAGCCACCCGCTTAAAGAAGGACCCATCCGCCAGTCTGAAGCAGCCCAAAATTTGGGATCATTATATCGCTCCGCTTCTGTTCGTATACAGAGAGGTATCCCCGGCAATTCTGGAGCTTTCTCCGTTTGAATTGATATTTGGACATGTGCATGGACCGCTCGCAGTCCTCAGAGAGCTCTGGGGAAGAGAAGACAATCTTTGGACTTTAAACAGGCAATTTTGCAGGGTGGTCGAGGCCGGCCTCTCGATCAAGTAGCTGAAGAATGAAGTCAGAGCCCCTAACATCTCCTTTCTTGGCCACCAGCTTAAAGAAGGAACCATCCGCCAGTCAGAAGCAGCCCAAAACTTGGGATCATTTCATCGCTTCGCTTCTGCTCGCATACAGAGAGGTACCCCCGGCGATTCTGGAGCTTTCTCCGTTTGAGTTGATATTTGGACATGTGCATGGACCGCTCGTAGTCCTCAGAGAGCTCTGGGGAAGGGAAGCAAATTTTTGGACTTTAAACAGGCGATTTTGCAGGGTTCGCGAGGCCGGCCTCACGATCAAGTAGTTGAAGAATGAAGTCGGAGCCCCTAACATCTCCTCTCTTGGCCACCAGCATAAAGAAGGAACCATGCGCCAGTCAGAAGCAGCCCAAAACTTGGGATCATTACATCGCTCCGCTTCTGTTCGCATACAGAGAGGTACCGCCGGCGAGTCTGGAGTGTTCTCCGTTTGAGTTGATATTTGGTCGACATGTGCGCGGACCGGTCGCAGACCTCAGAGAGCTCTGGATAAGGGAAGAAAATCTTTGGAGTTTAAACAGGCGATTTTGCAGGCTGCGCGAGGCCGGCCTCACGATCAAGTAGCAGAAGAATGAAGTCGGAGCCCCAAACATCTCCTTTCTTGGCCACGAGCTTAAAGAAGGAACCATCCGCCAGTCAGAAGCAGCCCAAAACTTGGGATCATTACATCGCTCCGCTTCTGTTCGCATACAGAGAGGTACCGCCGGCGATTCTGGAGTGTTTTCCGTTTGAGTTGATAAGTGGACATGTGCATGGACCGCTCGCAGTCCTCAGAGAGCTCTGGGGAAGGGAAGGCAATCTTTGGACATTAAACAGGCTATTTTGCAGGGTGGTCGAGGCCGGCCTCTCGATCAAGTAGCTGAAGAATGAAGTCGGAGCACCTAACATCTCCTTTTTGGCCACCAGCTTAAAGAAGGAACCATCCGCCAGTCAGAAGCAGCCGAAAACTTGGGATCATTACATCGCTCCGCTTCTTTTCGCATACAGAGAGGTAACGCCGGCGATTCTGGAGTGTTCTCCGTTTGAGTTGATATTTGGACATGTGCGTGGACCGGTCGCTGTTCTCAGAGAGCTCTGGAGAAGGGGAGAAAATCTTTGGACTTTAAATAGGCGATTTTGCAGGGTGCACGAGGCCGGCCTCACGATCAAGTAGCAGAAGAATGAAGTCGGAGCCCCTAACATCTCCTTTCTTGGCCACCAGCTTAAAGAAGGAACCATCCGCCAGTCAGAAGCAGCCCAAAACTTGGGATCATTACATCGCTCCGCTTCTGTTCGCATACAGAGAGGTACTGCCAGCGAGTCTGGAGTGTTCTCTGTTTGAGTTGATATTTGGTCGACATGTGCGCGGACCGGTCGCAGTCGTCAGAGAGCTCTGGGGAAGGGAAGAAAATCTTTGGACTTTAAAGAGGTGATTTTGCAGGCTGCGCGAGGCAGGCCTCACGATCAAGTAGCTGAAGAATGAAGTCGGAGCCCCTAACATCTCCTTTCTTGACCACCAGCTTAAAGAAGGAATCATCCGCCAGTCAGAAGCAGCCCAAAATTTGGGATCATTACATCGCTCCGCTTCTGTTCGCATACAGAGAGGTACCGCCGGCGATTCAGGAGTGTTTTTTGTTTGAGGTAATATTTGGACATGTGCATGGACCGCTCGTAGTCCTCAGAGAGCTCTGGGGAAGGGAAGACAATCTTTGGACTTTAAACAGGCTATTTTGCAGGGTGGTCGAGGCCGGCCTCTCGATCAAGTAGCTGAAGAATGAAGTCGGAGCACCTAACATCTCCTTTCTTGGCCACCAGCTTAAAGAAGGAACCATCCGCCAGTCAGAAGCAGCCCAAAACTTGGGATCATTACATCGCTCCGCTTCTTTTCGCATACAGAGAGGTACCGCCGGCGAGTCTGGAGTGTTCTCCGTTTGAGTTGATATTTTACATGTGCATGGACCGCTCGCAGTCCTCAGAGAGCTCTGGGGAAGGGAAGACAATCTTCGGACTTTAAACAGGCTATTTTGCAGGGAGGTCGAGGCCGGCCTCTCGATCCAGTAGCTGAAGAATGAAGTCGGAGCCCCTAACATCTCCTTTCGTGGCCACCAGCTTAAAGAAGGAACCATCCGCCAGTCAGAAGCAGCCCAAAACTTGGGATCATTACATCGCTCCGCTTCTGTTCGCATACAGAGAGGTACCCCCGGCGATTCTGGAGTGTTTTCTGTTTGAGTTGATATTTGGACATGTGCATGGACCGCTCGCAGTTCTCAGAGAGCTGTGAAAAAGGGAAGAAAATCTTTGAACTTTAAACAGGCGATTTTACAGGGTGCGCGAGGCCGGCCTCACGATCAAGTAGCAGAAGAATGAAGTTGGAGCCCCTAACATCTCCATTCTTGGCCACCCGCTTAAAGAAGGAACCATCCGCCAGTCTGAAGCAGCCCAAAATTTGGGATCATATTATCGCTCCACTTCTTTTCGCATACAGAGAGGTAGCCCCGGCGATTCTGGAGCTTTCTCCGTTTGAATTGATATTTGGTCGCCATGTGCGCGGACCGGTCGCAGTCCTCAGAGAGCTCTGGGGAAGGGAAGAAAATCTTTGGACTTTAAACAGGCGATTTTGCAGGGTGCGCGAGGCCGGCCTCACGATCAAGTACTGAAGAATGAAGTCGGAGCCCCTAACATCTCCTCTCTTGGCCACCAGCTTAAAGAAGGAACCATCCGCCAGTCAGAAGCAGCCCAAAACTTGGGATCATTACATCGCTCCGCTTCTGTTCGCGTACAGCGAGGTACCGCCGGCGAGTCTGGTGTGTTCTCCATTTGAGTTGATATTTGGTCGACACGTGCGTGGACCGGTCGCAGTCCTCAGAGAGCTCTGGATAAGGGAAGAAAATCTTTGGACTTTAAACAGGCGATTTTGCAGGCTGCGCGAGGCCGGCCTCACGATCAAGTAGGATAAAAATGAAGTCGGAGCCCCTAACATCTCATTTCTTGGCCACCAGCTTAAAGAAGGAACCATCCGCCAGTCAGAAGCAGCTTAAAACTTGGCATCATTAAATCGCTCCGCTTCTGTTCGCGTACAGAGAGGTACCCCCGGCGATTCTGGAGTGTTCTCCGTTTGAGTTGATATTTGGTCGCCATGTGCGCAGACCGGTCGCAGTCCTCAGAGAGCTCTGGGGAAGGGAAGAAAATCTTTGGACTTTAAACAGGCGATTTTGCAGGGTGCGCGAGGCCGGCCTCACGATCAAGTACTGAAGAATGAAGTCGGAGCCCCTAACATCTCCTCTCTTGGCCACCAGCTTAAAGAAGGAACCATGCGCCAGTCAGAAGCAGCCCAAAACTTGGGATCATTACATCGCTCCGCTTCTGTTCGCATACGGAGAGGTACCGCCGGCGAGTCTGGAGTGTTCTCCGTTTGAGTTGATATTTGGTCGACATGTGCGCGGACCGGTCGCAGTCCTCAGAGAGCTCTGGATAAGGGAAGAAAATCTTTGGAGTTTATACAGGCGATTTTGCAGGCTGCGCGAGGCCGGCCTCACGACCAAGTAGCAGAAGAATGAAGTCGGAGCCCCTAACATCTCCTTTCTTTGCCACGAGCCTAAAGAAGGAACCATCCGCCAGTCAGAAGCAGCCCAAAACTTGGGTTCATTACATCGCTCCGCTTCTGTTCGCATACAGAGAGGTACCGCCGGCGATTCTGGAGTGTTTTCTGTTTGAGTGTATAATTGGACATGTGCATGGACCGCTCGCAGTCCTCAGAGAGCTCTGGGGAAAGGAAGACAATCTTTGGACTTTAAACAGGCGATTTTACAGGGTGCGCGAGGCCGGCCTCACCATCAAGTAGCAGAAGAATGAAGTCGGAGCCCTAACATCTCCTTTCTTGGCCATCAGCTTAAAGAAGGACCCATCCGCCAGTCTGAAGCAGCCCAAAATTTGGGATCATTAAATCGCTGCGCTTCTGTTCGCATACAGAGAGGTAACCCCGGCAATTCTGGAGCTTTCTCCGTTTGAGTTGATATTTGGACATGTGCATGGACCGCTCGTAGTCCTCAGAGAGCTCTGGGGAAGGGAAGCAAATTTTTTGACTTTAAACAGGCGATTTTGCAGGCTGCGCGAGGCCGGCCTCACGATCAAGTAGCAGAAGAATGAAGTCGGAGCCTCTAACATCTCCTTTCTTGGCCACAAGCTTAAAGAAGGAACCATCCGCCAGTAGGAAGCAGCCCAAAACTTGGGATCATTACATCGCTCCGCTTCTGTTTGCATACCGAGAGGTACCCCCGGCGATTCTGGAGTGTTTTACGTTTGAGTTGATTTTTGGACATGTGCATGGACCGCTCGCAGTCCTCAGAGAGCTCTGGAGAAGGGGAGAAAATCTTTGGACTTTAAATAGGCGATTTTGCAGGGTGCACGAGGCCGGCCTCACGATCAAGTAGCAGAAGAATGAAGTCGGAGCCCCTAACATCTCCATTCTTGGCCACCCGCTTAAAGAAGGAACCATCCGCCAGTCTGAAGCAGCCCAAAATTTGGGATCATTACATCGCTCCGCTTCTGTTCGCATACAGAGAGGTACCGCCGGCGAGTCTGGAGAGTTCTCCGTTTGAGTTGCTATTTGGTCGACATGTGCGCGGACCGGTCGCAGTCCTCAGAGAGCTCTGGATAAGGGAAGAAAATCTTTGGAGTTTAAACAGGCGATTTTGCAGGCTGCGCGAGGCCGGCCTCACGATCAAGTAGCAGAAGAATGAAGTCGGAGCCTCTAACATCTCCTTTCTTGGCCACAAGCTTAAAGAAGGAACCATCCGCCAGTAGGAAGCAGCCCAAAACTTGGGATCATTACATCGCTCCGCTTCTGTTCGCATACAGAGAGGTACCGACGGCGATTCTGGAGTGTTTTCCGTTTGAGTTGATAAGCGCACATGTGCATGGACCGCTCGCAGTCCTCAGAGAGCTCTGGGAAAGGGAAGACAATCTTTGGACTTTATACAGGCTATTTTGCAGGGTGCGCGAGGCCGGCCTCACGATCAAGTAGCTGAAGAATGAAGTCGGAGCACCTAACATCTCCTTTCTTAGCCACCCGCTTAAAGAAGGACCCATCCGCCAGTCTGAAGCAGCCCAAAATTTGGGATCATTATATCGCTCCGCTTCTGTTCGTATACAGAGAGGTAACCCCGGCAATTCTGGAGCTTTCTCCGTTTGAATTGATATTTGGACATGTGCATGGACCGCTCGCAGTCCTCAGGGAGCTCTGGGGAAGAGAAGACAATCTTTGGACTTTAAACAGGCAATTTTGCAGGGTGGTCGAGGCCGGCCTCTCGATCAAGTAGCTGAAGAATGAAGTCAGAGCCCCTAACATCTCCTTTCTTGGCCACCAGCTTAAAGAAGGAACCATCCGCCAGTCAGAAGCAGCCCAAAACTTGGGATCATTTCATCGCTTCGCTTCTGCTCGCATACAGAGAGGTACCCCCGGCGATTCTGGAGCTTTCTCCGTTTGAGTTGATATTTGGACATGTGCATGGACCGCTCGTAGTCCTCAGAGAGCTCTGGGGAAGGGAAGCAAATTTTTGGACTTTAAACAGGCGATTTTGCAGGGTTCGCGAGGCCGGCCTCACGATCAAGTAGTTGAAGAATGAAGTCGGAGCCCCTAACATCTCCTCTCTTGGCCACCAGCATAAAGAAGGAACCATGCGCCAGTCAGAAGCAGCCCAAAACTTGGGATCATTACATCGCTCCGCTTCTGTTCGCATACAGAGAGGTACCGCCGGCGAGTCTGGAGTGTTCTCCGTTTGAGTTGATATTTGGTCGACATGTGCGCGGACCGGTCGCAGACCTCAGAGAGCTCTGGATAAGGGAAGAAAATCTTTGGAGTTTAAACAGGCGATTTTGCAGGCTGCGCGAGGCCGGCCTCACGATCAAGTAGCAGAAGAATGAAGTCGGAGCCCCAAACATCTCCTTTCTTGGCCACGAGCTTAAATAAGGAACCATCCGCCAGTCAGAAGCAGCCCAAAACTTGGGATCATTACATCGCTCCGCTTCTGTTCGCATACAGAGAGGTACCGCCGGCGATTCTGGAGTGTTTTCCGTTTGAGTTGATAAGTGGACATGTGCATGGACCGCTCGCAGTCCTCAGAGAGCTCTGGGGAAGGGAAGGCAATCTTTGGACAATAAACAGGCTATTTTGCAGGGTGGTCGAGGCCGGCCTCTCGATCAAGTAGCTGAAGAATGAAGTCGGAGCACCTAACATCTCCTTTTTGGCCACCAGCTTAAAGAAGGAACCATCCGCCAGTCAGAAGCAGCCCAAAACTTGGGATCATTACATCGCTCCGCTTCTGTTCGCATACAGAGAGGTACCGCCGGCGATTCTGGAGTGTTTTCCGTTTGAGTTGATAAGTGGACATGTGCATGGACCGCTCGCAGTCCTCAGAGAGCTCTGGGGAAGGGAAGGCAATCTTTGGACAATAAACAGGCTATTTTGCAGGGTGGTCGAGGCCGGCCTCTCGATCAAGTATCTGAAGAATGAAGTCGGAGCACCTAACATCTCCTTTTTGGCCACCAGCTTAAAGAAGGAACCATGCGCCAGTCAGAAGCAGCCCAAAACTTGGGATCATTACATCGCTCCGCTTCTGTTCGCATACGGAGAGGTACCGCCGGCGAGTCTGGAGTGTTCTCCGTTTGAGTTGATATTTGGTCGACATGTGCGCGGACCGGTCGCAGTCCTCAGAGAGCTCTGGATAAGGGAAGAAAATCTTTGGAGTTTATACAGGCGATTTTGCAGGCTGCGCGAGGCCGGCCTCACGACCAAGTAGCAGAAGAATGAAGTCGGAGCCCCTAACATCTCCTTTCTTTGCCACGAGCCTAAAGAAGGAACCATCCGCCAGTCAGAAGCAGCCCAAAACTTGGGTTCATTACATCGCTCCGCTTCTGTTCGCATACAGAGAGGTACCGCCGGCGATTCTGGAGTGTTTTCTGTTTGAGTGTATAATTGGACATGTGCATGGACCGCTCGCAGTCCTCAGAGAGCTCTGGGGAAAGGAAGACAATCTTTGGACTTTAAACAGGCGATTTTACAGGGTGCGCGAGGCCGGCCTCACCATCAAGTAGCAGAAGAATGAAGTCGGAGCCCTAACATCTCCTTTCTTGGCCATCAGCTTAAAGAAGGACCCATCCGCCAGTCTGAAGCAGCCCAAAATTTGGGATCATTAAATCGCTGCGCTTCTGTTCGCATACAGAGAGGTAACCCCGGCAATTCTGGAGCTTTCTCCGTTTGAGTTGATATTTGGACATGTGCATGGACCGCTCGTAGTCCTCAGAGAGCTCTGGGGAAGGGAAGCAAATTTTTGGACTTTAAACAGGCGATTTTGCAGGCTGCGCGAGGCCGGCCTCACGATCAAGTAGCAGAAGAATGAAGTCGGAGCCTCTAACATCTCCTTTCTTGGCCACAAGCTTAAAGAAGGAACCATCCGCCAGTAGGAAGCAGCCCAAAACTTGGGATCATTACATCGCTCCGCTTCTGTTTGCATACAGAGAGGTACCCCCGGCGATTCTGGAGTGTTTTACGTTTGAGTTGATTTTTGGACATGTGCATGGACCGCTCGCAGTCCTCAGAGAGCTCTGGAGAAGGGGAGAAAATCTTTGGACTTTAAATAGGCGATTTTGCAGGGTGCACGAGGCCGGCCTCACGATCAAGTAGCAGAAGAATGAAGTCGGAGCCCCTAACATCTCCATTCTTGGCCACCCGCTTAAAGAAGGAACCATCCGCCAGTCTGAAGCAGCCCAAAATTTGGGATCATTACATCGCTCCGCTTCTGTTCGCATACAGAGAGGTACCGCCGGCGAGTCTGGAGAGTTCTCCGTTTGAGTTGCTATTTGGTCGACATGTGCGCGGACCGGTCGCAGTCCTCAGAGAGCTCTGGATAAGGGAAGAAAATCTTTGGAGTTTAAACAGGCGATTTTGCAGGCTGCGCGAGGCCGGCCTCACGATCAAGTAGCAGAAGAATGAAGTCGGAGCCTCTAACATCTCCTTTCTTGGCCACAAGCTTAAAGAAGGAACCATCCGCCAGTAGGAAGCAGCCCAAAACTTGGGATCATTACATCGCTCCGCTTCTGTTCGCATACAGAGAGGTACCGACGGCGATTCTGGAGTGTTTTCCGTTTGAGTTGATAAGCGCACATGTGCATGGACCGCTCGCAGTCCTCAGAGAGCTCTGGGAAAGGGAAGACAATCTTTGGACTTTATACAGGCTATTTTGCAGGGTGCGCGAGGCCGGCCTCACGATCAAGTAGCTGAAGAATGAAGTCGGAGCACCTAACATCTCCTTTCTTAGCCACCCGCTTAAAGAAGGACCCATCCGCCAGTCTGAAGCAGCCCAAAATTTGGGATCATTATATCGCTCCGCTTCTGTTCGTATACAGAGAGGTAACCCCGGCAATTCTGGAGCTTTCTCCGTTTGAATTGATATTTGGACATGTGCATGGACCGCTCGCAGTCCTCAGGGAGCTCTGGGGAAGAGAAGACAATCTTTGGACTTTAAACAGGCAATTTTGCAGGGTGGTCGAGGCCGGCCTCTCGATCAAGTAGCTGAAGAATGAAGTCAGAGCCCCTAACATCTCCTTTCTTGGCCACCAGCTTAAAGAAGGAACCATCCGCCAGTCAGAAGCAGCCCAAAACTTGGGATCATTTCATCGCTTCGCTTCTGCTCGCATACAGAGAGGTACCCCCGGCGATTCTGGAGCTTTCTCCGTTTGAGTTGATATTTGGACATGTGCATGGACCGCTCGTAGTCCTCAGAGAGCTCTGGGGAAGGGAAGCAAATTTTTGGACTTTAAACAGGCGATTTTGCAGGGTTCGCGAGGCCGGCCTCACGATCAAGTAGTTGAAGAATGAAGTCGGAGCCCCTAACATCTCCTCTCTTGGCCACCAGCATAAAGAAGGAACCATGCGCCAGTCAGAAGCAGCCCAAAACTTGGGATCATTACATCGCTCCGCTTCTGTTCGCATACAGAGAGGTACCGCCGGCGAGTCTGGAGTGTTCTCCGTTTGAGTTGATATTTGGTCGACATGTGCGCGGACCGGTCGCAGACCTCAGAGAGCTCTGGATAAGGGAAGAAAATCTTTGGAGTTTAAACAGGCGATTTTGCAGGCTGCGCGAGGCCGGCCTCGCGATCAAGTAGCAGAAGAATGAAGTCGGAGCCCCAAACATCTCCTTTCTTGGCCACGAGCTTAAAGAAGGAACCATCCGCCAGTCAGAAGCAGCCCAAAACTTGGGATCATTACATCGCTCCGCTTCTGTTCGCATACAGAGAGGTACCGCCGGCGATTCTGGAGTGTTTTCCGTTTGAGTTGATAAGTGGACATGTGCATGGACCGCTCGCAGTCCTCAGAGAGCTCTGGGGAAGGGAAGGCAATCTTTGGACAATAAACAGGCTATTTTGCAGGGTGGTCGAGGCCGGCCTCTCGATCAAGTAGCTGAAGAATGAAGTCGGAGCACCTAACATCTCCTTTTTGGCCACCAGCTTAAAGAAGGAACCATCCGCCAGTCAGAAGCAGCCGAAAACTTGGGATCATTACATCGCTCCGCTTCTTTTCGCATACAGAGAGGTACCGCCGGCGAGTCTGGAGTGTTCTCCGTTTGAGTTGATATTTGGTCGACATGTGCGCGGACCGGTCGCAGTCGTCAGAGAGCTCTGGGGAAGGGAAGAAAATCTTTGGACTTTAAACAGGCGATTTTGCAGGGTGCGCGAGGCCGGCCTCACGATCAAGTAGCAGAAGAATGAAGTCGGAGCCGCTAACATCTCCTTTCTTGACCACCAGCTTAAAGAAGGAATCATCCGCCAGTCAGAAGCAGCCCAAAACTTGGGATCATTACATCGCTCCGCTTCTGTTCGCATACAGAGAGGTACCGCCGGCGATTCTGGAGTGTTTTCCGTTTGAGTTGATATTTGGACATGTGCATGGACCGCTCGCAGTCCTCAGAGAGCTCTGGGGAAGGGAAGACAATCTTCGGACTTTAAACAGGCTATTTTGCAGGGTGGTCGAGGCCGGCCTCTCGATCAAGTAGCTGAAGAATGAAGTCGGAGCCCCTAACATCTCCTTTCGTGGCCACCAGCTTAAAGAAGGAACCATCCGCCAGTCAGAAGCAGCCCAAAACTTGGGATCATTAAATCGCTCCGCTTCTGTTCGCATACAGAGAGGTACCGCAGGCGATTCTGGAGTGTTTTTCGTTTGAGTTGATAAGTGGACATGTGCATGGACCGCTCGCAGTCCTCAGAGAGCTTTGGGGAAGGGAAGACAATCTTTGGACTTTAAACAGGCTATTTTGCTGGGTGGTCGAGGCCGGCCTCTCGATCAAGTAGCTGAAGAATGAAGTCGGAGTACCTAACATCTCCTTTCTTGGCCACCAGCTTAAAGAAGGAACCATCCGCCAGTCAGAAGCAGCCCAAAACTTAGGATCATTACATCGCTCCGCTTCTGTTCGCATACAGAGAGGTACCGCCGGCGATTCTGGAGTGTTTTTCGTTTGAGTTGATATTTCGACATGTGCATGGACCGCTCGCAGTCCTCAGAGAGCTCTGGGGAAGGGAAGACAATCTTTGGACTTTAAACAGGCTATTTTGCAGGGTGTTCGAGGCCGGCCTCTTGATCAAGTAGCTGAAGAATGAAGTCGGAGCCCCTAACATCTCCTTTCTTGGCCACCAGCTTAAAGAAGGAACCATCCGCCAGTCAGAAGCAGCCCAAAACATGGGATCATTTCATCGCTTCGCTTCTGCTCGCATACAGAGAGGTACCCCCGGCGATTCTGGAGCTTTCTTCGTTTGAGTTGATATTTGGACATGTGCATGGACCGCTCGCAGTCCTCAGAGAGCTCTGGGAAAGGGAAGACAATCTTTGGACTTTATACAGGCGATTTTGCAGGGTGCGCGAGGCCGGCCTCACGATCAAGTAGTTGAAGAATGAAGTCGGAGCCCCTAACATCTCCTCTCTTGGCCACCAGCTTAAAGAAGGAACCATGCGCCAGTCAGAAGCAGCCCAAAACTTGGGATCATTACATCGCTCCGCTTCTGTTCGCATACAGAGAGGTACCGCCGGCGAGTCTGGAGTGTTCTCCGTTTGAGTTGATATTTGGTCGACATGTGCGCGGACCGGTCGCAGACATCAGAGAGCTCTGGATAAGGGAAGAAAATCTTTGGAGTTTAAACAGGCGATTTTGCAGGCTGCGCGAGGCCGGCCTCACGATCAAGTAGCAGAAGAATGAAGTCGGAGCCCCTAACATCTCCTTTCTTGGCCACGAGCTTAAAGAAGGAACCATCCGCCAGTCAGAAGCAGCCCAAAACTTGGGATCATTACATCGCTCCGCTTCGGTTCGCATACAGAGAGGTACCGCCGGCGATTCTGGAGTGTTTTCCGTTTGAGTTGATAAGTGGACATGTGCATCGACCGCTCGCAGTCCTCAGAGAGCTCTGGGGAAGGGAAGGCAATCTTTGGACATTAAACAGGCAATTTTGCAGGGTGGTCGAGGCCGGCCTCTCGATCAAGTAGCTGAAGAATGAAGTCGGAGCCCCTAACATCTCCTTTCTTGGCCACGAGCTTAAAGAAGGAACCATCCGCCAGTCAGAAGGAGCCCAAAACTTGGGATCATTACATCGCTCCGCTTCTTTTCGCATACAGAGAGGTACCTCCGGCGAGTCTGGAGTGCTCTCTGTTTGAGTTGATATTTGGTCGACATGTGCGCGGACCGGTCGCAGTCGTCAGAGAGCTCTGGGGAAGGGAAGAAAATCTTTGGACTTTAAACAGGCGATTTTGCAGGGTGCGCGAGGCCGGCCTCACGTTCAAGTAGCAGAAGAATGAAGTCGGAGCCCCTAACATCTCCATTCTTGGCCACCCGCTTAAAGAAGGAACCATCCGCCAGTCTGAAGCAGCCCAAAATTTGGGATCATAATATCGCTCCACTTCTTTTCGCATACATAGAGGTACCCCCGGCGATTCTGGAGCTTTCTCCGTTTGAATTGATATTTGGACATGTGCATGGACCGCTCGTAGTCCTCAGAGAGCTCTGGGGAAGGGAAGACAATCTTTGGACTTTAAACAGGCTATTTTGCAGGGTGCGCGAGGCCGGCCTCACGATCAAGTAGCAGAAGAATGAAGTCGGAGCCCCTAACATCTCCATTCTTGGCCACCCGCTTAAACAAGGAACCATCCGCCAGTCTGAAGCAGCCCAAAATTTGGGATCATTATATCGCTCCGCTTCTGTTCGCATACAGAGAGGTACCGCCGGCGAGTCTGGAGTGTTCTCCGTTTGAGTTGATATTTGGTCGCCATGTGCGCGGACCGGTCGCAGTCCTCAGAGAGCTCTGGATAAGGGAAGAAAATCTTTGGAGTTTATACAGGCGATTTTGCAGGCTGCGCGAGGCCGGCCTCACGATCAAGTAGCAGAAGAATGAAGTCGGAGCCCCTAACATCTCCTTTCTTGGCCACGAGCTTAAAGAAGGAACCATCCGCCAGTCAGAAGCAGCCCAAAACTTGGGATCATTACATCGCTCCGCTTCTGTTCGCATACAGAGAGGTACCGCCGGCTATTCTGGAGTGTTTTCCGTTTTAGTGTATAATTGGACATGTGCATGGACCACTCGCAGTCCTCAGAGAGCTCTGGGGAAAGGAAGACAATCTTTGGACTTTAAACAGGCTATTTTGCAGGGTGGTCGAGGCAGGCCTCTCGATCAAGTAGCAGAAGAATGAAGTCGGAACCCCTAACATCTCCATTCTTGGCCACCCGCTTAAAGAAGGAACCATCCGCCAGTCTGAAGCAGCCCAAAATTTGGGATCATTATATCCCTCCGCTTCTGTTCGCATACAGAGAGGTACCCCCGGCGATTCTGGAGCTTTCTCCGTTTGAGTTGATATTTGGACATGTGCATGGACCGCTCGCAGTTCTCAGAGAGCTCTGAAGAAGGGAAGAAAATCTTTGAACTTTAAACAGGCGATTTTACAGGGTGCGCGAGGCCGGCCTCACCATCAAGTAGCTAAAGAATGAAGTCGGAGCCCCTAACATCTCCATTCTTGGCCACCCGCTTAAAGAAGGAACCATCCGCCAGTCTGAAGCAGCCCAAAATTTGGGATCAATATATCGCTCCGCTTCTGTTCGCATACAGAGAGGTACCCCCGGCGATTCTGGAGCTTTCTCCGCTTGAGTTGATATTTGGACATGTGCATGGACCGCTCGTAGTTCTCAGAGAGCTCTGGGGAAGGGAAGAAAATCTTTGGAGTTTAAACAGGCGATTTTGCAGGGTGCGCGAGGCCGGCCTCACGATCAAGTAGCTGAAGAATGAAGCCGGAGCCCCTAACATCTCCTCTCTTGGCCACCAGCTTAGAGAAGGAACCATGCGCCAGTCAGAAGCAGCCCAAAACTTGGGATCATTACATCGCTCCGCTTCTATTCGCATACAGAGAGGTACCGCCGGCGATTCTGGAGTGTTTTCTGCTTGAGTTGATAATTGGACATGTGCATAGACCGCTCGCAGTCCTCACAGAGCTCTGGGGAAGGGAAGACAATCTTTGGACTTTAAACAGGCTATTTTGCAGGGTGGTCGAGGCCGGCCTCTCGATCAAGTAGCTGAAGAATGAAGTCGGAGCACCTAACATCTCCTTTCTTGGCCACCAGCTTAAAGAAGGAACCATCCCCCAGTCAGAAGTAGCCCAAAACTTGGGATCATTACTTCACTTCGCTTCTGTTCGCATAGAGAGAGGTACCCCCGGCGATTCTGGAGTGTTTTCCGTTTGAGTTGATATTTGGACTTGTGCATGGACCGCTCGCAGTTCTCGGAGAGCTCTGAAGATGGGAAGAAAATCTTTGAACTTTAAACAGGCGATTTTACAGGGTGCGCGAGGCCGGCCTCACGATCAAGTAGCAGAAGAATGAAGTCGGAGCCCCTAACATCTCCATTCTTGGCCACCCGCTTAAAGAAGGAACCATCCGCCAGTCTGAAGCAGCCCAAAATTTGGGATCATTATATCGCTCCGCTTCTGTTCGCATACAGAGAGGTACCCCCTGCGATTCTGGAGCTTTCTCCGTTTGAGTTGATATTTGGACATGTGCATTGACCGCTCGTAGTCCTCAGAGAGCTCTGGGGAAGGGAAGACAATCTTTGGACTTTAAACAGGCTATTTTGCAGGATGCGCGAGGCCGGCCTCACGATCAAGTAGCAGAAGAATGAAGTCGGAGCCCCTAACATCTCCATTCTTGGCCACCCGCTTAAAGAAGGAACCATCCGCCAGTCTGAAGCAGCCCAAAACTTGGGATCATTACATACCCTCGGCTTCTGTTCGCATACAGAGAGGTACCGCCGGTGAGTCTGGAGTGTTCTCCGTTTGAGTTGATAAGTGGACATGTGCATGGACCGCTCGCAGTCCTCAGAGAGCTTTGGGGATGGGAAGACAATCTTTGGACTTTAAACAGGCTATTTTGCAGGGTGGTCGAGGCCGGCCTCTCGATCAAGTAGCTGAAGAATGAAGTCGGAGTACCTAACATCTCCTTTCTTGGCCACCAGCTTAAAGAAGGAACCATCCGCCAGTCAGAAGCAGCCCAAAACTTGGGATCATTACATCGCTCCGCTTCTGTTCGCATACAGAGAGGTACCGCCGGCGATTCTGGAGTGTTTTTCGTTTGAGTTGATATTTCGACATGTGCATGGACCGCTCGCAGTCGTCAGAGAGCTCTGGTGAAGGGAAGACAATCTTTGGACTTTAAACAGGCTATTTTGCAGGGTGTTCGAGGCCGGCCTCTTGATCAAGTAGCTGAAGAATGAAGTCGGAGCCCCTAACATCTCCTTTCTTGGCCACCAGCTTAAAGAAGGAACCATCTGCCAGTCAGAAGCAGCCCAAAACATGGGATCATTTCATCGCTTCGCTTCTGCTCGCATACAGAGAGGTACCGCCGGCGAGTCTGGAGTGTTCTCCGTTTGAGTTGATATTTGGTCGACATGTGCGCGGACCGGTCGCAGACCTCAGAGAGCTCTGGATAAGGGAAGAAAATCTTTGGAGTTTAAACAGGCGATTTTGCAGGCTGCGCGAGGCCGGCCTCACGATCAAGTAGCAGAAGAATGAAGTCGGAGCCCCTAACATCTCCTTTCTTGGCCACGAGCTTAAAGAAGGAACCATCCGCCAGTCAGAAGCAGCCCAAAACTTGGGATCATTACATCGCTCCGCTTCTGTTCGCATACAGAGAGGTACCGCCGGCGATTCTGGAGTGTTTTCCGTTTGAGTTGATAAGTGGACATGTGCATCGACCGCTCGCAGTCCTCAGAGAGCTCTGGGGAAGGGAAGGCAATCTTTGGACATTAAACAGGCTATTTTGCAGGGTGGTCGAGGCCGGCCTCTCGATCAAGTAGCTGAAGAATGAAGTCGGAGCACCTAACATCTCCTTTCTTGGCCACCAGCTTAAAGAAGGAACCATCCGCCAGTCAGAAGCAGCCCAAAACTTGGGATCATTACATCGCTCCGCTTCTTTTCGCATACAGAGAGGTACCTCCGGCGAGTCTGGAGTGCTCTCTGTTTGAGTTGATATTTGGTCGACATGTGCGCGGACCGGTCGCAGTCGTCAGAGAGCTCTGGGGAAGGGAAGAAAATCTTTGGACTTTAAACAGGCGATTTTGCAGGGTGCGCGAGGCCGGCCTCACGTTCAAGTAGCAGAAGAATGAAGTCGGAGCCCCTAACATCTCCATTCTTGGCCACCCGCTTAAAGAAGGAACCATCCGCCAGTCTGAAGCAGCCCAAAATTTGGGATCATAATATCGCTCCACTTCTTTTCGCATACATAGAGGTACCCCCGGCGATTCTGGAGCTTTCTCCGTTTGAATTGATATTTGGACATGTGCATGGACCGCTCGTAGTCCTCAGAGAGCTCTGGGGAAGGGAAGACAATCTTTGGACTTTAAACAGGCTATTTTGCAGGGTGCGCGAGGCCGGCCTCACGATCAAGTAGCAGAAGAATGAAGTCGGAGCCCCTAACATCTCCATTCTTGGCCACCCGCTTAAAGAAGGAACCATCCGCCAGTCTGAAGCAGTCCAAAATTTGGGATCATTATATCGCTCCGCTTCTGTTCGCATACAGAGAGGTACCCCCGGCGATTCAGGAGCTTTCTCCGTTTGAGTTGATATTTGGTCGCCATGTGCGCGGACCGGTCGCAGTCCTCAGAGAGCTCTGGGGAAGGGAAGAAAATCTTTGGACTTTAAACAGGCGATTTTGCAGGGTGCGCGAGGCCGGCCTCACGATCAAGTACTGAAGAATGAAGTCGGAGCCCCTAACATCTCCTCTCTTGGCCACCAGCTTAAAGAAGGAACCATGCGCCAGTCAGAAGCAGCCCAAAACTTGGGATCATTACATCGCTCCGCTTCTGTTCGCATACAGAGAGGTACCGCCGGCGAGTCTGGAGTGTTCTCCGTTTGAGTTGATATTTGGTCGACATGTGCGCGGACCGGTCGCAGTCCTCAGAGAGCTCTGGATAAGGGAAGAAAATTTTTGGAGTTTATACAGGCGATTTTGCAGGCTGCGCGAGGCCGGCCTCACGATCAAGTAGCAGAAGAATGAAGTCGGAGCCCCTAACATCTCCTTTCTTGGCCACGAGCTTAAAGAAGGAACCCTCCGCCAGTCAGAAGCAGCCCAAAACTTGGGATCATTACATCGCTCCGCTTCTGTTCGCATACAGAGAGGTACCGCCGGCTATTCTGGAGTGTTTTCCGTTTGAGTGTATAATTGGACATGTGCATGGACCGCTCGCAGTCCTCAGAGAGCTCTGGGGAAAGGAAGACAATCTTTGGACTTTAAACAGGCTATTTTGCAGGGTGGTCGAGGCAGGCCTCTCGATCAAGTAGCAGAAGAATGAAGTCGGAACCCCTAACATCTCCATTCTTGGCCACCAGCTTAAAGAAGGAACCATCCGCCAGTCAGAAGCAGCCCAAAACTTGGGATCATTACATCGCTCCGCTTCTGTTCGCATACAGAGAGGTACCGCCGGCGATTCTGGAGTGTTTTTCGTTTGAGTTGATATTTCGACATGTGCATGGACCGCTCGCAGTCCTCAGAGAGCTATGGGGAAGGGAAGACAATCTTTGGACTTTAAACAGGCTATTTTGCAGGGTGTTCGAGGCCGGCCTCTTGATCAAGTAGCTGAAGAATGAAGTCGGAGCCCCTAACATCTCCTTTCTTGGCCACCAGCTTAAAGAAGGAACCATCCGCCAGTCAGAAGCAGCCCAAAACATGGGATCATTTCATCGCTTCGCTTCTGCTCGCATACAGAGAGGTACCGCCGGCGAGTCTGGAGTGTTCTCCGTTTGAGTTGATATTTGGTCGACATGTGCGCGGACCGGTCGCAGACCTCAGAGAGCTCTGGATAAGGGAAGAAAATCTTTGGAGTTTAAACAGGCGATTTTGCAGGCTGCGCGAGGCCGGCCTCACGATCAAGTAGCAGAAGAATGAAGTCGGAGCCCCTAACATCTCCTTTCTTGGCCACGAGCTTAAAGAAGGAACCATCCGCCAGTCAGAAGCAGCCCAAAACTTGGGATCATTACATCGCTCCGCTTCTGTTCGCATACAGAGAGGTACCGCCGGCGATTCTGGAGTGTTTTCCGTTTGAGTTGATAAGTGGACATGTGCATCGACCGCTCGCAGTCCTCAGAGAGCTCTGGGGAAGGGAAGGCAATCTTTGGACATTAAACAGGCTATTTTGCAGGGTGGTCGAGGCCGGCCTCTCGATCAAGTAGCTGAAGAATGAAGTCGGAGCACCTAACATCTCCTTTCTTGGCCACCAGCTTAAAGAAGGAACCATCCGCCAGTCAGAAGCAGCCCAAAACTTGGGATCATTACATCGCTCCGCTTCTTTTCGCATACAGAGAGGTACCTCCGGCGAGTCTGGAGTGCTCTCTGTTTGAGTTGATATTTGGTCGACATGTGCGCGGACCGGTCGCAGTCGTCAGAGAGCTCTGGGGAAGGGAAGAAAATCTTTGGACTTTAAACAGGCGATTTTGCAGGGTGCGCGAGGCCGGCCTCACGTTCAAGTAGCAGAAGAATGAAGTCGGAGCCCCTAACATCTCCATTCTTGGCCACCCGCTTAAAGAAGGAACCATCCGCCAGTCTGAAGCAGCCCAAAATTTGGGATCATAATATCGCTCCACTTCTTTTCGCATACATAGAGGTACCCCCGGCGATTCTGGAGCTTTCTCCGTTTGAATTGATATTTGGACATGTGCATGGACCGCTCGTAGTCCTCAGAGAGCTCTGGGGAAGGGAAGACAATCTTTGGACTTTAAACAGGCTATTTTGCAGGGTGCGCGAGGCCGGCCTCACGATCAAGTAGCAGAAGAATGAAGTCGGAGCCCCTAACATCTCCATTCTTGGCCACCCGCTTAAAGAAGGAACCATCCGCCAGTCTGAAGCAGTCCAAAATTTGGGATCATTATATCGCTCCGCTTCTGTTCGCATACAGAGAGGTACCCCCGGCGATTCAGGAGCTTTCTCCGTTTGAGTTGATATTTGGTCGCCATGTGCGCGGACCGGTCGCAGTCCTCAGAGAGCTCTGGGGAAGGGAAGAAAATCTTTGGACTTTAAACAGGCGATTTTGCAGGGTGCGCGAGGCCGGCCTCACGATCAAGTACTGAAGAATGAAGTCGGAGCCCCTAACATCTCCTCTCTTGGCCACCAGCTTAAAGAAGGAACCATGCGCCAGTCAGAAGCAGCCCAAAACTTGGGATCATTACATCGCTCCGCTTCTGTTCGCATACAGAGAGGTACCGCCGGCGAGTCTGGAGTGTTCTCCGTTTGAGTTGATATTTGGTCGACATGTGCGCGGACCGGTCGCAGTCCTCAGAGAGCTCTGGATAAGGGAAGAAAATCTTTGGAGTTTATACAGGCGATTTTGCAGGCTGCGCGAGGCCGGCCTCACGATCAAGTAGCAGAAGAATGAAGTCGGAGCCCCTAACATCTCCTTTCTTGGCCACGAGCTTAAAGAAGGAACCCTCCGCCAGTCAGAAGCAGCCCAAAACTTGGGATCATTACATCGCTCCGCTTCTGTTCGCATACAGAGAGGTACCGCCGGCTATTCTGGAGTGTTTTCCGTTTGAGTGTATAATTGGACATGTGCATGGACCGCTCGCAGTCCTCAGAGAGCTCTGGGGAAAGGAAGACAATCTTTGGACTTTAAACAGGCTATTTTGCAGGGTGGTCGAGGCAGGCCTCTCGATCAAGTAGCAGAAGAATGAAGTCGGAACCCCTAACATCTCCATTCTTGGCCACCCGCTTAAAGAAGGAACCATCCGCCAGTCTGAAGCAGCCCAAAATTTGGGATCATTATATCGCTCCGCTTCTGTTCGCATACAGAGAGGTACCCCCGGCGATTCTGGAGCTTTCTCCGTTTGAGTTGATATTTGGACATGTGCATGGACCGCTCGCAGTTCTCAGAGAGCTCTGAAGAAGGGAAGAAAATCTTTGAACTTTAAACAGGCGATTTTACAGGGTGCGCGAGGCCGGCCTCACCATCAAGTAGCTAAAGAATGAAGTCGGAGCCCCTAACATCTCCATTCTTGGCCACCCGCTTAAAGAAGGAACCATCCGCCAGTCTGAAGCAGCCCAAAATTTGGGATCAATATATCGCTCCGCTTCTGTTCGCATACAGAGAGGTACCCCCGGCGATTCTGGAGCTTTCTCCGCTTGAGTTGATATTTGGACATGTGCATGGACCGCTCGTAGTTCTCAGAGAGCTCTGGGGAAGGGAAGAAAATCTTTGGAGTTTAAACAGGCGATTTTGCAGGGTGCGCGAGGCCGGCCTCACGATCAAGTAGCTGAAGAATGAAGCCGGAGCCCCTAACATCTCCTCTCTTGGCCACCAGCTTAGAGAAGGAACCATGCGCCAGTCAGAAGCAGCCCAAAACTTGGGATCATTACATCGCTCCGCTTCTATTCGCATACAGAGAGGTACCGCCGGCGATTCTGGAGTGTTTTCTGCTTGAGTTGACAATTGGACATGTGCATAGACCGCTCGCAGTCCTCACAGAGCTCTGGGGAAGGGAAGACAATCTTTGGACTTTAAACAGGCTATTTTGCAGGGTGGTCGAGGCCGGCCTCTCGATCAAGTAGCTGAAGAATGAAGTCGGAGCACCTAACATCTCCTTTCTTGGCCACCAGCTTAAAGAAGGAACCATCCCCCAGTCAGAAGTAGCCCAAAACATGGAATCATTACTTCGCTTCGCTTCTGTTCGCATAGAGAGAGGTACCCCCGGCGATTCTGGAGTGTTTTCTGTTTGAGTTGATATTTGGACTTGTGCATGGACCGCTCGCAGTTCTCGGAGAGCTCTGAAGATGGGAAGAAAACCTTTGAACTTTAAACAGGCGATTTTACAGGGTGCGCGAGGCCGGCCTCACGATCAAGTAGCAGAAGAATGAAGTCGGAGCCCCTAACATCTCCATTCTTGGCCACCCGCTTAAAGAAGGAACCATCCGCCAGTCTGAAGCAGCCCAAAATTTGGGATCATTATATCGCTCCGCTTCTGTTCGCATACAGAGAGGTACCCCCTGCGATTCTGGAGCTTTCTCTGTTTGAGTTGATATTTGGACATGTGCATTGACCGCTCGTAGTCCTCAGAGAGCTCTGGGGAAGGGAAGACAATCTTTGGACTTTAAACAGGCTATTTTGCAGGATGCGCGAGGCCGGCCTCACGATCAAGTAGCAGAAGAATGAAGTCGGAGCCCCTAACATCTCCATTCTTGGCCACCCGCTTAAAGAAGGAACCATCCGCCAGTCTGAAGCAGCCCAAAACTTGGGATCATTACATCGCTCCGCTTCTGTTCGCATACAGAGAGGTACCGCCGGTGAGTCTGGAGTGTTCTCCGTTTGAGTTGATATTTGGACATGTGCGTGGACTGGTCGCTGTTCTCAGAGAGCTCTGGAGAAGGGGAGAAAATCTTTGGACTTTAAACAGGCGATTTTGCAGGGTGCACGAGGCCGGCCTCACGATCAAGTAGCAGAAGAATGAAGTCGGAGCCCCTAACATCTCCTTTCTTGGCCACCAGCTTAAAGAAGGAACCATCCGCCAGTCAGAAGCAGCCCAAAACTTGGGATCATTACATCGCTCCGCTTCTGTTCGCATACAGAGAGGTACTGCCGGCGAGTCTGGAGTGTTCTCCGTTTGAGTTGATATTTGGTCGACATGTGCGCGGACCGGTCGCAGTCGTCAGAGAGCTCTGGGGAAGGGAAGAAAATCTTTGGACTTTAAACAGGCGATTTTGCAGGCTGCGCGAGGCAGGCCTCACGATCAAGTAGCAGAAGAATGAAGTCGGAGCCCCTAACATCTCCTTTCTTGACCACCAGCTTAAAGAAGGAATCATCCGCCAGTCAGAAGCAGCCCAAAACTTGGGATCATTACATCGCTCCGCTTCTGTTCGCATACAGAGAGGTACCGCCGGCGATTCTGGAGTGTTTTCCGTTTGAGGTGATATTTGGACATGTGCATGGACCGCTCGTAGTCCTCAGAGAGCTCTGGGGAAGGGAAGACAATCTTTGGACTTTAATCAGGCTATTTTGCAGGGTGCGCGAGGCCGGCCTCACGATCAAGTAGCTGAAGAATGAAGTCGGAGCACCTAACATCTCCTTTCTTGGCCACCCGCTTAAAGAAGGACCCATCCGCCAGTCTGAAGCAGCCCAAAATTTGGGATCATTATATCGCTCCGCTTCTGTTCGTATACAGAGAGGTACCCCCAGCAATTCTGGAGCTTTCTCCGTTTGAATTGATATTTGGACATGTGCATGGACCGCTCGCAGTCCTCAGAGAGCTCTGGGGAAGAGAAGACAATCTTTGGACTTTAAACAGGCAATTTTGCAGGGTGGTCGAGGCCGGCCTCACGAATCAAGTAACTGAAGAATGAAGTCGGAGCCCCTAACATCTCCTTTCTTGGCCACCAGCTTAAAGAAGGAACCATCCGCCAGTCAGAAGCAGCCCAAAACTTGGGATCATTTCATCGCTTCGCTTCTGCTCGCATACAGAGAGGTACCCCCGGCGATTCTGGAGCTTTCTCCGTTTGAGTTGATATTTGGACATGTGCATGGACCGCTCGTAGTCCTCAGAGAGCTCTGGGGAAGGGAAGCAAATTTTTGGACTTTAAACAGGCGATTTTGCAGGGTTCGCGAGGCCGGCCTCACGATCAAGTAGTTGAAGAATGAAGTCGGAGCCCCTAACATCTCCTCTCTTGGCCACCAGCTTAAAGAAGGAACCATGCGCCAGTCAGAAGCAGCCCAAAACTTGGGATCATTACATCCCTCCGCTTCTGTTCGCATACAGAGAGGTACCGCCGGCGAGTCTGGAGTGTTCTCCGTTTGAGTTGATATTTGGTCGACATGTGCGCGGACCGGTCGCAGACCTCAGAGAGCTCTGGATAAGGGAAGAAAATCTTTGGTGTTTAAACAGGCGATTTTGCAGGCTGCGCGAGGCCGGCCTCACGATCAAGTAGCAGAAGAATGAAGTCGGAGCCCCAAACATCTCCTTTCTTGGCCACGAGCTTAAAGAAGGAACCATCCGCCAGTCAGAAGCAGCCCAAAACTTGGAATCATTACATCGCTCCGCTTCTGTTCGCATACAGAGAGGTACCGCCGGCGATTCTGGAGTGTTTTCCGTTTGAGTTGATAAGTGGACATGTGCATGGACCGCTCGCAGTCCTCAGAGAGCTCTGGAGAAGGTAAGGCAATCTTTGGACATTAAACAGGCTATTTTGCAGGGTGGTCGAGGCCGGCCTCTCGATCAAGTAGCTGAAGAATGAAGTCGGAGCACCTAACATCTCCTTTTTGGCCACCAGCTTAAAGAAGGAACCATCCGCCAGTCAGAAGCAGCCCAAAACTTGGGATCATTACATCGCTCCGCTTCTTTTCGCATACAGAGAGGTACCGCCGGCGAGTCTGGAGTGTTCTCCGTTTGAGTTGATATTTGGTCGACATGTGCGCGGACCGGTTGCAGTCGTCAGAGAGCTCTGGGGAAGGGAAGAAATTCTTTGGACTTTAAACAGGCGATTTTGCAGGGTGCGCGAGGCCGGCCTCACGATCAAGTAGCAGAAGAATGAAGTCGGAGCCCCTAACATCTCCTTTCTTGACCACCAGCTTAAAGAAGGAATCATCCGCCAGTCAGAAGCAGCCCAACACTTGGGATCATTACATCGCTCCGCTTCTGTTCGCATACAGAGAGGTACCGCCGGCGATTCTGGAGTGTTTTCCGTTTGAGTTGATATTTGGACATGTGCATAGACCGCTCGCAGTCCTCAGAGAGCTCTGGGGAAGGGAAGACAATCTTCGGACTTTAAACAGGCTATTTTGCAGGGTGGTCGAGGCCGGCCTCTCGATCAAGTAGCTGAAGAATGAAGTCGGAGCCCCTAACATCTCCTTTCGTGGCCATCAGCTTAAAGAAGGAACCATCCGCCAGTCAGAAGCAGCCCAAAACTTGGGATCATTACATCGCTCCGCTTCTGTTCGCATACAAAGAGGTACCCCCGGCGATTCTGGAGTGTTTTCTGTTTGAGTTGATATTTGGACATGTGCATGGACCGCTCGCAGTTCTCAGAGAGCTGTGAAAAAGGGAAGAAAATCTTTGAACTTTAAACAGGCAATTTTACAGGGTGCGCGAGGCCGGCCTCACGATCAAGTAGCAGAAGAATGAAGTCGGAGCCCCTAACATCTCCATTCTTGGCCACCCGCTTAAAGAAGGAACCATCCGCCAGTCTGAAGCAGCCCAAAATTTGGGATCATAATATCGCTCCACTTCTTTTCGCATACAGAGAGGTACCCCCGGCGATTCTGGAGTGTTTTCCGTTTGAGTTGATATTTGGACTTGTGCATGGACCGCTCGCAGTTCTCGGAGAGCTCTGAAGATGGGAAGAAAATCTTTGAACTTTAAACAGGCGATTTTACAGGGTGCGCGAGGCCGGCCTCACGATCAAGTAGCAGAAGAATGAAGTCGGAGCCCCTAACATCTCCATTCTTGGCCACCCGCTTAAAGAAGGAACCATCCGCCAGTCTGAAGCAGCCCAAAATTTGGGATCATTATATCGCTCCGCTTCTGTTCGCATACAGAGAGGTACCCCCTGCGATTCTGGAGCTTTCTCCGTTTGAGTTGATATTTGGACATGTGCATTGACCGCTCGTAGTCCTCAGAGAGCTCTGGGGAAGGGAAGACAATCTTTGGACTTTAAACAGGCTATTTTGCAGGGTGCACGAGGCCGGCCTCACGATCAAGTAGCAGAAGAATGAAGTCGGAGCCCCTAACATCTCCTTTCTTGGCCACCAGCTTAAAGAAGGAACCATCCGCCAGTCAGAAGCAGCCCAAAACTTGGGATCATTACATCGCTCCGCTTCTGTTCGCATACAGAGAGGTACTGCCGGCGAGTCTGGAGTGTTCTCCGTTTGAGTTGATATTTGGTCGACATGTGCGCGGACCGGTCGCAGTCGTCAGAGAGCTCTGGGGAAGGGAAGAAAATCTTTGGACTTTAAACAGGCGATTTTGCAGGCTGCGCGAGGCAGGCCTCACGATCAAATAGCTGAAGAATGAAGTCGGAGCCCCTAACATCTCCTTTCTTGGCCACCAGCTTAAAGAAGGAACCATCCGCCAGTCAGAAGCAGCCCAAAACTTGGGATCATTTCATCGCTTCGCTTCTGCTCGCATACAGAGAGGTACCCCCGGCGATTCTGGAGCTTTCTCCGTTTGAGTTGATACTTGGACATGTGCATGGACCGCTCGTAGTCCTCAGAGAGCTCTGGGGAAGGGAAGCAAATTTTTGGACTTTAAACAGGCGATTTTGCAGGGTTCGCGAGGCCGGCCTCACGATCAAGTAGTTGAAGAATGAAGTCGGAGCCCCTAACATCTCCTCTCTTGTCCACCAGCTTAAAGAAGGAACCATGAGCCAGTCAGAAGCAGCCCAAAACTTGGGATCATTACATCGCTCCGCTTCTGTTCGCTACAGAGAGGTACCGCCGGCGAGTCTGGAGTGTTCTCCGTTTGAGTTGATATTTGGTCGACATGTGCGCGGACCGGTCGCAGACCTCAGAGAGCTCTGGATAAGGGAAGAAAATCTTTGGAGTTTAAACAGGCGATTTTGCAGGCTGCGCGAGGCCGGCCTCACGATCAAGTAGCAGAAGAATGAAGTCGGAGCCCCAAACATCTCCTTTCTTGGCCACGAGCTTAAAGAAGGAACCATCCGCCAGTCAGAAGCAGCCTAAAACTTGGGATCATTACATCGCTCCGCTTCTGTTCGCATACAGAGAGGTACCGCCGGCGATTCTGGAGTGTTTTCCGTTTGAGTTGATAAGTGGACATGTGCATGGACCGCTCGCAGTCCTCAGAGAGCTCTGGGGAAGGGAAGAAAATCTTTGAACTTTAAACAGGCGATTTTACAGGGTGCGCGAGGCCGGCCTCACGATCAAGTAGCAGAAGAATGAAGTCGGAGCCCCTAACATCTCCATTCTTGGCCACCCGCTTAAAGAAGGAACCATCCGCCAGTCTGAAGCAGCCCAAAATTTGGGATCATAATATCGCTCCACTTCTTTTCGCATACAGAGAGGTACCCCCGGAGATTCTGGAGCTTTCTCCGTTTGAATTGATATTTGGACATGTGCATGGACCGCTCGTAGTCCTCAGAGAGCTCTGGGGAAGGGAAGACAATCTTTGGACTTTAAACAGGCTATTTTGCAGGGTGCGGGAGGCCGGCCTCACGATCAAGTAGCAGAAGAATGAAGTCGGAGCCCCTAACATCTCCATTCTTGGCCACCCGCTTAAAGAAGGAACCATCCGCCAGTCTGAAGCAGTCCAAAATTTGGGATCATTATATCGCTCCGCTTCTGTTCGCATACAGAGAGGTACCCCCGGCGATTCTGGAGCATTCTCCGTTTGAGTTGATATTTGGACATGTGCATCGACCGCTCGCAGTTCTCAGAGAGCTCTGAAGAAGGGAAGAAAATCTTTGAACTTTAAACAGGCGATTTTACAGGGTGCGCGAGGCCGGCCTCACCATCAAGTAGCTAAAGAATGAAGTCGGAGCCCCTAACATCTCCATTCTTGGAAACCCGCTTAAAGAAGGAACCATCCGCCAGTCTGAAGCAGCCCAAAATTTGGGATCAATATATCGCTCCGCTTCTGTTCGCATACAGAGAGGTACCCCCGGCGATTCTGGAGCTTTCTCCGCTTGAGTTGATATTTGGACATGTGCATGGACCGCTCGTAGTTCTCAGAGAGCTCTGGGGAAGGGAAGAAAATCTTTGGAGTTTAAACAGGCGATTTTGCAGGGTGCGCGAGGCCGGCCTCACGATCAAGTAGCTGAAGAATGAAGCCGGAGCCCCTAACATCTCCTCTCTTGGCCACCAGCTTAGAGAAGGAACCATGCGCCAGTCAGAAGCAGCCCAAAACTTGGGATCATTACATCGCTCCGCTTCTGTTCGCATACAGAGAGGTACCGCCTGCGAGTCTGGAGTGTTCTGCTTTTGAGTTGATATTTGGTCGACATGTGCGCGGACCGGTCGCAGTCCTCAGAGAGCTCTGGATAAGGGAAGAAAATCTTTGGAGTTTAAACAGGCGATTTTGCAGGCTGCGCGAGGCCGGCCTAACGATCAAGTAGCAGAAGAATGAAGTCGGAGCCCCTGACATCTCCTTTCTCGGCCACGAGCTTAAAGAAGGAACCATCCGCCAGTCAGAAGCAGCCCAAAACTTGGGATCATTACATCGCTCCGCTTCTATTCGCATACAGAGAGGTACCGCCGGCGATTCTGGAGTGTTTTCTGTTTGAGTTGATAATTGGACATGTGCATAGACCGCTCGCAGTCCTCACAGAGCTCTGGGGAAGGGAAGACAATCTTTGGACTTTAAACAGGCTATTTTGCAGGGTGGTCGAGGCCGGCCTCTCGATCAAGTAGCTGAAGAATGAAGTCGGAGCACCTAACATCTCCTTTCTTGGCCACCAGCTTAAAGAAGGAACTATCCCCCAGTCAGAAGTAGCCCAAAACTTGGGATCATTACTTCGCTTCGCTTCTGTTCGCATAGAGAGAGGTACCCCCGGCGATTCTGGAGTGTTTTCCGTTTGAGTTGATATTTGGACTTGTGCATGGACCGCTCGCAGTTCTCGGAGAGCTCTGAAGATGGGAAGAAAATCTTTGAACTTTAAACAGGCGATTTTACAGGGTGCGCGAGGCCGGCCTCACGATCAAGTAGCAGAAGAATGAAGTCGGAGCCCCTAACATCTCCATTCTTGGCCACCCGCTTGAAGAAGGAACCATCCGCCAGTCTGAAGCAGCCCAAAACTTGGGATCATTACATCGCTCCGCTTCTGTTCGCATAGAGAGAGGTACTGCCGGCGAGTCTGGAGTGTTCTCCGTTTGAGTTGATATTTGGTCGACATGTGCGCGGACCGGTCGCAGTCGTCAGAGAGCTCTGGGGAAGGGAAGAAAATCTTTGGACTTTAAACAGGGGATTTTGCAGGCTGCGCGAGGCAGGCCTCACGATCAAGTAGCAGAAGAATGAAGTCGGAGCCCCTAACATCTCCTTTCTTGACCACCAGCTTAAAGAAGGAATCATCCTCCAGTCAGAAGCAGCCCAAAACTTGGGATCATTACATCGCTCCGCTTCTGTTCGCATACAGAGAGGTACCCCCGGCAATTCTGGAGCTTTCTCCGTTTGAATTGATATTTGGACATGTGCATGGACCGCTCGCAGTCCTCAGGGAGCTCTGGGGAAGAGAAGACAATCTTTGGACTTTAAACAGGCAATTTTGCAGGGTGGTCGAGGCCGGCCTCTCGATCAAGTAGCTGAAGAATGAAGTCGGAGCCCCTAACATCTCCTTTCTTGGCCACCAGCTTAAAGAAGGAACCATCCGCCAGTCAGAAGCAGCCCAAAACTTGGGATCATTTCATCGCTTCGCTTCTTCTCGCATACAGAGAGGTACCCCCGGCGATTCTGGAGCTTTCTCCGTTTGAGTTGATAAGTGGACATGTGCATGGACCGCTCGCAGTCCTCAGGGAGCTCTGGGGAAGGGAAGGCAATCTTTGGTCATTAAACAGGCTATTTTGCAGGGTGGTCGAGGCCGGCCTCTCGATCAAGTAGCTGAAGAATGAAGTCGGAGCACCTAACATCTCCTTTCTTGGCCACCAGCTTAAAGAAGGAACCATCCGCCAGTCAGAAGCAGCCCAAAACATGGGATCATTACATCGCTCCGCTTCTTTTCGCATACAGAGAGGTACCGCCGGCGAGTCTGGAGTGTTCTCCGTTTGAGTTGATATTTGGTCGACATGTGCGCGGACCGGTCGCAGTCGTCAGAGAGCTCTGGGGAAGGGAAGAAAATCTTTGGACTTTAAACAGGCGATTTTGCAGGGTGCGCGAGGCCGGCCTCACGATCAAGTAGCAGAAGAATGAAGTCGGAGCCCCTAACATCTCCTTTCTTGACCACCAGCTTAAAGAAGGAATCATCCGCCAGTCAGAAGCAGCCCAAAACTTGGGATCATTACATCGCTTCGCTTCTGTTCGCATACAGAGAGGTACCGCCGGCGATTCTGGAGTGTTTTCCGTTTGAGTTGATATTTGGACATGTGCATGGACCGCTCGCAGTCCTCAGAGAGATCTGGAGAAGGGAAGACAATCTTCGGACTTTAAACAGGCTATTTTGCAGGGTGGTCGAGGCCGGCCTCTCGATCAAGTAGCTGAAGAATGAAGTCGGAGCCCCTAACATCTCCTTTCGTGGCCACCAGCTTAAAGAAGGAACCATCCGCCAGTCAGAAGCAGCCCAAAACTTGGGATCATTACATCGCTTCGCTTCTGTTCGCATACAGAGAGGTACCGCCGGCGATTCTGGAGTGTTTTCCGTTTGAGTTGATATTTGGACATGTGCATGGACCGCTCGCAGTCCTCAGAGAGATCTGGAGAAGGGAAGACAATCTTCGGACTTTAAACAGGCTATTTTGCAGGGTGGTCGAGGCCGGCCTCTCGATCAAGTAGCTGAAGAATGAAGTCGGAGCCCCTAACATCTCCTTTCGTGGCCACCAGCTTAAAGAAGGAACCATCCGCCAGTCTGAAGCAGCCCAAAATTTGGGATCATTATATCGCTCCGCTTCTGTTCGCATACAAAGAGGTACCCCCGGCGATTCTGGAGTGTTTTCTGTTTGAGTTGATATTTGGACATGTGCATGGACCGCTCGCAGTTCTCAGAGAGCTGTGAAAAAGGGAAGAAAATCTTTGAACTTTAAACAGGCAATTTTACAGGGTGCGCGAGGCCGGCCTCACGATCAAGTAGCAGAAGAATGAAGTCGGAGCCCCTAACATCTCCTTTCGTGGCCATCAGCTTAAAGAAGGAACCATCCGCCAGTCAGAAGCAGCCCAAAACTTGGGATCATTACATCGCTCCGCTTCTGTTCGCATACAAAGAGGTACCCCCGGCGATTCTGGAGTGTTTTCTGTTTGAGTTGATATTTGGACATGTGCATGGACCGCTCGCAGTTCTCAGAGAGCTGTGAAAAAGGGAAGAAAATCTTTGAACTTTAAACAGGCAATTTTACAGGGTGCGCGAGGCCGGCCTCACGATCAAGTAGCAGAAGAATGAAGTCGGAGCCCCTAACATCTCCATTCTTGGCCACCCGCTTAAAGAAGGAACCATCCGCCAGTCTGAAGCAGCCCAAAATTTGGGATCATAATATCGCTCCACTTCTTTTCGCATACAGAGAGGTACCCCCGGCGATTCTGGAGTGTTTTCCGTTTGAGTTGATATTTGGACTTGTGCATGGACCGCTCGCAGTTCTCGGAGAGCTCTGAAGATGGGAAGAAAATCTTTGAACTTTAAACAGGCGATTTTACAGGGTGCGCGAGGCCGGCCTCACGATCAAGTAGCAGAAGAATGAAGTCGGAGCCCCTAACATCTCCATTCTTGGCCACCCGCTTAAAGAAGGAACCATCCGCCAGTCTGAAGCAGCCCAAAATTTGGGATCATTATATCGCTCCGCTTCTGTTCGCATACAGAGAGGTACCCCCTGCGATTCTGGAGCTTTCTCCGTTTGAGTTGATATTTGGACATGTGCATTGACCGCTCGTAGTCCTCAGAGAGCTCTGGGGAAGGGAAGACAATCTTTGGACTTTAAACAGGCTATTTTGCAGGGTGCACGAGGCCGGCCTCACGATCAAGTAGCAGAAGAATGAAGTCGGAGCCCCTAACATCTCCTTTCTTGGCCACCAGCTTAAAGAAGGAACCATCCGCCAGTCAGAAGCAGCCCAAAACTTGGGATCATTACATCGCTCCGCTTCTGTTCGCATACAGAGAGGTACTGCCGGCGAGTCTGGAGTGTTCTCCGTTTGAGTTGATATTTGGTCGACATGTGCGCGGACCGGTCGCAGTCGTCAGAGAGCTCTGGGGAAGGGAAGAAAATCTTTGGACTTTAAACAGGCGATTTTGCAGGCTGCGCGAGGCAGGCCTCACGATCAAATAGCTGAAGAATGAAGTCGGAGCCCCTAACATCTCCTTTCTTGGCCACCAGCTTAAAGAAGGAACCATCCGCCAGTCAGAAGCAGCCCAAAACTTGGGATCATTTCATCGCTTCGCTTCTGCTCGCATACAGAGAGGTACCCCCGGCGATTCTGGAGCTTTCTCCGTTTGAGTTGATACTTGGACATGTGCATGGACCGCTCGTAGTCCTCAGAGAGCTCTGGGGAAGGGAAGCAAATTTTTGGACTTTAAACAGGCGATTTTGCAGGGTTCGCGAGGCCGGCCTCACGATCAAGTAGTTGAAGAATGAAGTCGGAGCCCCTAACATCTCCTCTCTTGTCCACCAGCTTAAAGAAGGAACCATGAGCCAGTCAGAAGCAGCCCAAAACTTGGGATCATTACATCGCTCCGCTTCTGTTCGCTACAGAGAGGTACCGCCGGCGAGTCTGGAGTGTTCTCCGTTTGAGTTGATATTTGGTCGACATGTGCGCGGACCGGTCGCAGACCTCAGAGAGCTCTGGATAAGGGAAGAAAATCTTTGGAGTTTAAACAGGCGATTTTGCAGGCTGCGCGAGGCCGGCCTCACGATCAAGTAGCAGAAGAATGAAGTCGGAGCCCCAAACATCTCCTTTCTTGGCCACGAGCTTAAAGAAGGAACCATCCGCCAGTCAGAAGCAGCCTAAAACTTGGGATCATTACATCGCTCCGCTTCTGTTCGCATACAGAGAGGTACCGCCGGCGATTCTGGAGTGTTTTCCGTTTGAGTTGATAAGTGGACATGTGCATGGACCGCTCGCAGTCCTCAGAGAGCTCTGGGGAAGGGAAGAAAATCTTTGAACTTTAAACAGGCGATTTTACAGGGTGCGCGAGGCCGGCCTCACGATCAAGTAGCAGAAGAATGAAGTCGGAGCCCCTAACATCTCCATTCTTGGCCACCCGCTTAAAGAAGGAACCATCCGCCAGTCTGAAGCAGCCCAAAATTTGGGATCATAATATCGCTCCACTTCTTTTCGCATACAGAGAGGTACCCCCGGAGATTCTGGAGCTTTCTCCGTTTGAATTGATATTTGGACATGTGCATGGACCGCTCGTAGTCCTCAGAGAGCTCTGGGGAAGGGAAGACAATCTTTGGACTTTAAACAGGCTATTTTGCAGGGTGCGGGAGGCCGGCCTCACGATCAAGTAGCAGAAGAATGAAGTCGGAGCCCCTAACATCTCCATTCTTGGCCACCCGCTTAAAGAAGGAACCATCCGCCAGTCTGAAGCAGTCCAAAATTTGGGATCATTATATCGCTCCGCTTCTGTTCGCATACAGAGAGGTACCCCCGGCGATTCTGGAGCTTTCTCCGTTTGAGTTGATATTTGGACATGGGCATGGACCGCTCGTAGTCCTCAGAGAGCTCTGGGGAAGGGAAGACAATCTTTGGACTTTAAACTGGCTATTTTGCAGGGTGCGCGAGGCCGGCCTCACGATCAAGTAGCAGAAGAATGAAGTCGGAGCCCCTAACATCTCCATTCTTGGCCACCCGCTTAAAGAAGGAACCATCCGCCAGTCTGAAGCAGTCCAAAATTTGGGATCATTATATCGCTCCGCTTCTGTTCGCATACAGAGAGGTACCCCCGGTGATTCTGGAGCTTTCTCCGTTTGAGTTGATATTTGGTCGCCATGTGCGCGGACCGGTCGCAGTCCTCAGAGAGCTCTGGGGAAGGGAAGAAAATCTTTGGACTTTAATCAGGCGATTTTGCAGGGTGCGCGAGGCCGGCCTCACGATCAAGTACTGAAGAATGAAGTCGGAGCCCCTAACATCTCCTCTCTTGGCCACCAGCTTAAAGAAGGAACCATGCGCCAGTCAGAAGCAGCCCAAAACTTGGGATCATTACATCGCTCCGCTTCTGTTCGCATACAGAGAGGTACCGCCGGCGAGTCTGGAGTGTTCTCCGTTTGAGTTGATATTTGGTCGACATGTGCGCGGACCGGTCGCAGTCCTCAGAGAGCTCTGGATAAGGGAAGAAAATCTTTGGAGTTTATACAGGCGATTTTGCAGGCTGCGCGAGGCCGGCCTCACGATCAAGTAGCAGAAGAATGAAGTCGGAGCCCCTAACATCTCCTTTCTTGGCCACGAGCTTAAAGAAGGAACCATCCGCCAGTCAGAAGCAGCCCAAAACTTGGGATCATTACATCGCTCCGCTTCTGTTCGCATACAGAGAGGTACCGCCGGCGATTCTGGAGTGTTTTCCGTTTGAGTGTATAATTGGACATGTGCATGGACCGCTCGCAGTCCTCAGAGAGCTCTGGGGAAAGGAAGACAATCTTTGGACTTTAAACAGGCTATTTTGCAGGGTGGTCGAGGCAGGCCTCTCGATCAAGTAGCAGAAGAATGAAGTCGGAACCCCTAACATCTCCATTCTTGGCCACCCGCTTAAAGAAGGAACCATCCGCCAGTCTGAAGCAGCCCAAAATTTGGGATCATTATATCGCTCCGCTTCTGTTCGCATACAGAGAGGTACCCCCGGCGATTCTGGAGCATTCTCCGTTTGAGTTGATATTTGGACATGTGCATCGACCGCTCGCAGTTCTCAGAGAGCTCTGAAGAAGGGAAGAAAATCTTTGAACTTTAAACAGGCGATTTTACAGGGTGCGCGAGGCCGGCCTCACCATCAAGTAGCTAAAGAATGAAGTCGGAGCCCCTAACATCTCCATTCTTGGCCACCCGCTTAAAGAAGGAACCATCCGCCAGTCAGAAGCAGCCCAAAACTTGGGATCATTACATCGCTCCGCTTCTGTTCGCATACAGAGAGGTACTGCCGGCGAGTCTGGAGTGTTCTCCGTTTGAGTTGATATTTGGTCGACATGTGCGCGGACCGGTCGCAGTCGTCAGAGAGCTCTGGGGAAGGGAAGAAAATCTTTGGACTTTAAACAGGCGATTTTGCAGGCTGCGCGAGGCAGGCCTCACGATCAAATAGCTGAAGAATGAAGTCGGAGCCCCTAACATCTCCTTTCTTGGCCACCAGCTTAAAGAAGGAACCATCCGCCAGTCAGAAGCAGCCCAAAACTTGGGATCATTTCATCGCTTCGCTTCTGCTCGCATACAGAGAGGTACCCCCGGCGATTCTGGAGCTTTCTCCGTTTGAGTTGATACTTGGACATGTGCATGGACCGCTCGTAGTCCTCAGAGAGCTCTGGGGAAGGGAAGCAAATTTTTGGACTTTAAACAGGCGATTTTGCAGGGTTCGCGAGGCCGGCCTCACGATCAAGTAGTTGAAGAATGAAGTCGGAGCCCCTAACATCTCCTCTCTTGTCCACCAGCTTAAAGAAGGAACCATGAGCCAGTCAGAAGCAGCCCAAAACTTGGGATCATTACATCGCTCCGCTTCTGTTCGCTACAGAGAGGTACCGCCGGCGAGTCTGGAGTGTTCTCCGTTTGAGTTGATATTTGGTCGACATGTGCGCGGACCGGTCGCAGACCTCAGAGAGCTCTGGATAAGGGAAGAAAATCTTTGGAGTTTAAACAGGCGATTTTGCAGGCTGCGCGAGGCCGGCCTCACGATCAAGTAGCAGAAGAATGAAGTCGGAGCCCCAAACATCTCCTTTCTTGGCCACGAGCTTAAAGAAGGAACCATCCGCCAGTCAGAAGCAGCCTAAAACTTGGGATCATTACATCGCTCCGCTTCTGTTCGCATACAGAGAGGTACCGCCGGCGATTCTGGAGTGTTTTCCGTTTGAGTTGATAAGTGGACATGTGCATGGACCGCTCGCAGTCCTCAGAGAGCTCTGGGGAAGGGAAGAAAATCTTTGAACTTTAAACAGGCGATTTTACAGGGTGCGCGAGGCCGGCCTCACGATCAAGTAGCAGAAGAATGAAGTCGGAGCCCCTAACATCTCCATTCTTGGCCACCCGCTTAAAGAAGGAACCATCCGCCAGTCTGAAGCAGCCCAAAATTTGGGATCATAATATCGCTCCACTTCTTTTCGCATACAGAGAGGTACCCCCGGAGATTCTGGAGCTTTCTCCGTTTGAATTGATATTTGGACATGTGCATGGACCGCTCGTAGTCCTCAGAGAGCTCTGGGGAAGGGAAGACAATCTTTGGACTTTAAACAGGCTATTTTGCAGGGTGCGGGAGGCCGGCCTCACGATCAAGTAGCAGAAGAATGAAGTCGGAGCCCCTAACATCTCCATTCTTGGCCACCCGCTTAAAGAAGGAACCATCCGCCAGTCTGAAGCAGTCCAAAATTTGGGATCATTATATCGCTCCGCTTCTGTTCGCATACAGAGAGGTACCCCCGGCGATTCTGGAGCTTTCTCCGTTTGAGTTGATATTTGGACATGTGCATGGACCGCTCGTAGTCCTCAGAGAGCTCTGGGGAAGGGAAGACAATCTTTGGACTTTAAACTGGCTATTTTGCAGGGTGCGCGAGGCCGGCCTCACGATCAAGTAGCAGAAGAATGAAGTCGGAGCCCCTAACATCTCCATTCTTGGCCACCCGCTTAAAGAAGGAACCATCCGCCAGTCTGAAGCAGTCCAAAATTTGGGATCATTATATCGCTCCGCTTCTGTTCGCATACAGAGAGGTACCCCCGGTGATTCTGGAGCTTTCTCCGTTTGAGTTGATATTTGGTCGCCATGTGCGCGGACCGGTCGCAGTCCTCAGAGAGCTCTGGGGAAGGGAAGAAAATCTTTGGACTTTAATCAGGCGATTTTGCAGGGTGCGCGAGGCCGGCCTCACGATCAAGTACTGAAGAATGAAGTCGGAGCCCCTAACATCTCCTCTCTTGGCCACCAGCTTAAAGAAGGAACCATGCGCCAGTCAGAAGCAGCCCAAAACTTGGGATCATTACATCGCTCCGCTTCTGTTCGCATACAGAGAGGTACCGCCGGCGAGTCTGGAGTGTTCTCCGTTTGAGTTGATATTTGGTCGACATGTGCGCGGACCGGTCGCAGTCCTCAGAGAGCTCTGGATAAGGGAAGAAAATCTTTGGAGTTTATACAGGCGATTTTGCAGGCTGCGCGAGGCCGGCCTCACGATCAAGTAGCAGAAGAATGAAGTCGGAGCCCCTAACATCTCCTTTCTTGGCCACGAGCTTAAAGAAGGAACCATCCGCCAGTCAGAAGCAGCCCAAAACTTGGGATCATTACATCGCTCCGCTTCTGTTCGCATACAGAGAGGTACCGCCGGCGATTCTGGAGTGTTTTCCGTTTGAGTGTATAATTGGACATGTGCATGGACCGCTCGCAGTCCTCAGAGAGCTCTGGGGAAAGGAAGACAATCTTTGGACTTTAAACAGGCTATTTTGCAGGGTGGTCGAGGCAGGCCTCTCGATCAAGTAGCAGAAGAATGAAGTCGGAACCCCTAACATCTCCATTCTTGGCCACCCGCTTAAAGAAGGAACCATCCGCCAGTCTGAAGCAGCCCAAAATTTGGGATCATTATATCGCTCCGCTTCTGTTCGCATACAGAGAGGTACCCCCGGCGATTCTGGAGCATTCTCCGTTTGAGTTGATATTTGGACATGTGCATCGACCGCTCGCAGTTCTCAGAGAGCCCTGAAGAAGGGAAGAAAATCTTTGAACTTTAAACAGGCGATTTTACAGGGTGCGCGAGGCCGGCCTCACCATCAAGTAGCTAAAGAATGAAGTCGGAGCCCCTAACATCTCCATTCTTGGCCACCCGCTTAAAGAAGGAACCATCCGCCAGTCTGAAGCAGCCCAAAATTTGGGATCAATATATCGCTCCGCTTCTGTTCGCATACAGAGAGGTACCCCCGGCGATTCTGGAGCTTTCTCCGCTTGAGTTGATATTTGGACATGTGCATGGACCGCTCGTAGTTCTCAGAGAGCTCTGGGGAAGGGAAGAAAATCTTTGGAGTTTAAACAGGCGATTTTGCAGGGTGCGCGAGGCCGGCCTCACGATCAAGTAGCTGAAGAATGAAGCCGGAGCCCCTAACATCTCCTCTCTTGGCCACCAGCTTAGAGAAGGAACCATGCGCCAGTCAGAAGCAGCCCAAAACTTGGGATCATTACATCGCTCCGCTTCTGTTCGCATACAGAGAGGTACCGCCTGCGAGTCTGGAGTGTTCTGCTTTTGAGTTGATATTTGGTCGACATGTGCGCGGACCGGTCGCAGTCCTCAGAGAGCTCTGGATAAGGGAAGAAAATCTTTGGAGTTTAAACAGGCGATTTTGCAGGCTGCGCGAGGCCGGCCTAACGATCAAGTAGCAGAAGAATGAAGTCGGAGCCCCTGACATCTCCTTTCTCGGCCACGAGCTTAAAGAAGGAACCATCCGCCAGTCAGAAGCAGCCCAAAACTTGGGATCATTACATCGCTCCGCTTCTATTCGCATACAGAGAGGTACCGCCGGCGATTCTGGAGTGTTTTCTGTTTGAGTTGATAATTGGACATGTGCATAGACCGCTCGCAGTCCTCACAGAGCTCTGGGGAAGGGAAGACAATCTTTGGACTTTAAACAGGCTATTTTGCAGGGTGGTCGAGGCCGGCCTCTCGATCAAGTAGCTGAAGAATGAAGTCGGAGCACCTAACATCTCCTTTCTTGGCCACCAGCTTAAAGAAGGAACCATCCCCCAGTCAGAAGTAGCCCAAAACTTGGGATCATTACTTCGCTTCGCTTCTGTTCGCATAGAGAGAGGTACCCCCGGCGATTCTGGAGTGTTTTCCGTTTGAGTTGATATTTGGACTTGTGCATGGACCGCTCGCAGTTCTCGGAGAGCTCTGAAGATGGGAAGAAAATCTTTGAACTTTAAACAGGCGATTTTACAGGGTGCGCGAGGCCGGCCTCACGATCAAGTAGCAGAAGAATGAAGTCGGAGCCCCTAACATCTCCATTCTTGGCCACCCGCTTGAAGAAGGAACCATCCGCCAGTCTGAAGCAGCCCAAAACTTGGGATCATTACATCGCTCCGCTTCTGTTCGCATACAGAGAGGTACTGCCGGCGAGTCTGGAGTGTTCTCCGTTTGAGTTGATATTTGGTCGACATGTGCGCGGACCGGTCGCAGTCGTCAGAGAGCTCTGGGGAAGGGAAGAAAATCTTTGGACTTTAAACAGGGGATTTTGCAGGCTGCGCGAGGCAGGCCTCACGATCAAGTAGCAGAAGAATGAAGTCGGAGCCCCTAACATCTCCTTTCTTGACCACCAGCTTAAAGAAGGAATCATCCTCCAGTCAGAAGCAGCCCAAAACTTGGGATCATTACATCGCTCCGCTTCTGTTCGCATACAGAGAGGTACCCCCGGCAATTCTGGAGCTTTCTCCGTTTGAATTGATATTTGGACATGTGCATGGACCGCTCGCAGTCCTCAGGGAGCTCTGGGGAAGAGAAGACAATCTTTGGACTTTAAACAGGCAATTTTGCAGGGTGGTCGAGGCCGGCCTCTCGATCAAGTAGCTGAAGAATGAAGTCGGAGCCCCTAACATCTCCTTTCTTGGCCACCAGCTTAAAGAAGGAACCATCCGCCAGTCAGAAGCAGCCCAAAACTTGGGATCATTTCATCGCTTCGCTTCTTCTCGCATACAGAGAGGTACCCCCGGCGATTCTGGAGCTTTCTCCGTTTGAGTTGATACTTGGACATGTGCATGGACCGCTCGTAGTCCTCAGAGAGCTCTGGGGAAGGGAAGCAAATTTTTGGACTTTAAACAGGCGATTTTGCAGGGTTCGCGAGGCCGGCCTCACGATCAAGTAGTTGAAGAATGAAGTCGGAGCCCCTAACATCTCCTCTCTTGTCCACCAGCTTAAAGAAGGAACCATGAGCCAGTCAGAAGCAGCCCAAAACTTGGGATCATTACATCGCTCCGCTTCTGTTCGCTACAGAGAGGTACCGCCGGCGAGTCTGGAGTGTTCTCCGTTTGAGTTGATATTTGGTCGACATGTGCGCGGACCGGTCGCAGACCTCAGAGAGCTCTGGATAAGGGAAGAAAATCTTTGGAGTTTAAACAGGCGATTTTGCAGGCTGCGCGAGGCCGGCCTCACGATCAAGTAGCAGAAGAATGAAGTCGGAGCCCCAAACATCTCCTTTCTTGGCCACGAGCTTAAAGAAGGAACCATCCGCCAGTCAGAAGCAGCCTAAAACTTGGGATCATTACATCGCTCCGCTTCTGTTCGCATACAGAGAGGTACCGCCGGCGATTCTGGAGTGTTTTCCGTTTGAGTTGATAAGTGGACATGTGCATGGACCGCTCGCAGTCCTCAGAGAGCTCTGGGGAAGGGAAGAAAATCTTTGAACTTTAAACAGGCGATTTTACAGGGTGCGCGAGGCCGGCCTCACGATCAAGTAGCAGAAGAATGAAGTCGGAGCCCCTAACATCTCCATTCTTGGCCACCCGCTTAAAGAAGGAACCATCCGCCAGTCTGAAGCAGCCCAAAATTTGGGATCATAATATCGCTCCACTTCTTTTCGCATACAGAGAGGTACCCCCGGAGATTCTGGAGCTTTCTCCGTTTGAATTGATATTTGGACATGTGCATGGACCGCTCGTAGTCCTCAGAGAGCTCTGGGGAAGGGAAGACAATCTTTGGACTTTAAACAGGCTATTTTGCAGGGTGCGGGAGGCCGGCCTCACGATCAAGTAGCAGAAGAATGAAGTCGGAGCCCCTAACATCTCCATTCTTGGCCACCCGCTTAAAGAAGGAACCATCCGCCAGTCTGAAGCAGTCCAAAATTTGGGATCATTATATCGCTCCGCTTCTGTTCGCATACAGAGAGGTACCCCCGGCGATTCTGGAGCTTTCTCCGTTTGAGTTGATATTTGGACATGTGCATGGACCGCTCGTAGTCCTCAGAGAGCTCTGGGGAAGGGAAGACAATCTTTGGACTTTAAACTGGCTATTTTGCAGGGTGCGCGAGGCCGGCCTCACGATCAAGTAGCAGAAGAATGAAGTCGGAGCCCCTAACATCTCCATTCTTGGCCACCCGCTTAAAGAAGGAACCATCCGCCAGTCTGAAGCAGTCCAAAATTTGGGATCATTATATCGCTCCGCTTCTGTTCGCATACAGAGAGGTACCCCCGGTGATTCTGGAGCTTTCTCCGTTTGAGTTGATATTTGGTCGCCATGTGCGCGGACCGGTCGCAGTCCTCAGAGAGCTCTGGGGAAGGGAAGAAAATCTTTGGACTTTAATCAGGCGATTTTGCAGGGTGCGCGAGGCCGGCCTCACGATCAAGTACTGAAGAATGAAGTCGGAGCCCCTAACATCTCCTCTCTTGGCCACCAGCTTAAAGAAGGAACCATGCGCCAGTCAGAAGCAGCCCAAAACTTGGGATCATTACATCGCTCCGCTTCTGTTCGCATACAGAGAGGTACCGCCGGCGAGTCTGGAGTGTTCTCCGTTTGAGTTGATATTTGGTCGACATGTGCGCGGACCGGTCGCAGTCCTCAGAGAGCTCTGGATAAGGGAAGAAAATCTTTGGAGTTTATACAGGCGATTTTGCAGGCTGCGCGAGGCCGGCCTCACGATCAAGTAGCAGAAGAATGAAGTCGGAGCCCCTAACATCTCCTTTCTTGGCCACGAGCTTAAAGAAGGAACCATCCGCCAGTCAGAAGCAGCCCAAAACTTGGGATCATTACATCGCTCCGCTTCTGTTCGCATACAGAGAGGTACCGCCGGCGATTCTGGAGTGTTTTCCGTTTGAGTGTATAATTGGACATGTGCATGGACCGCTCGCAGTCCTCAGAGAGCTCTGGGGAAAGGAAGACAATCTTTGGACTTTAAACAGGCTATTTTGCAGGGTGCGGGAGGCAGGCCTCTCGATCAAGTAGCAGAAGAATGAAGTCGGAACCCCTAACATCTCCATTCTTGGCCACCCGCTTAAAGAAGGAACCATCCGCCAGTCTGAAGCAGCCCAAAATTTGGGATCATTATATCGCTCCGCTTCTGTTCGCATACAGAGAGGTACCCCCGGCGATTCTGGAGCATTCTCCGTTTGAGTTGATATTTGGACATGTGCATCGACCGCTCGCAGTTCTCAGAGAGCTCTGAAGAAGGGAAGAAAATCTTTGAACTTTAAACAGGCGATTTTACAGGGTGCGCGAGGCCGGCCTCACCATCAAGTAGCTAAAGAATGAAGTCGGAGCCCCTAACATCTCCATTCTTGGCCACCCGCTTAAAGAAGGAACCATCCTCCAGTCAGAAGCAGCCCAAAACTTGGGATCATTACATCGCTCCGCTTCTGTTCGCATACAGAGAGGTACCCCCGGCAATTCTGGAGCTTTCTCCGTTTGAATTGATATTTGGACATGTGCATGGACCGCTCGCAGTCCTCAGGGAGCTCTGGGGAAGAGAAGACAATCTTTGGACTTTAAACAGGCAATTTTGCAGGGTGGTCGAGGCCGGCCTCTCGATCAAGTAGCTGAAGAATGAAGTCGGAGCCCCTAACATCTCCTTTCTTGGCCACCAGCTTAAAGAAGGAACCATCCGCCAGTCAGAAGCAGCCCAAAACTTGGGATCATTTCATCGCTTCGCTTCTTCTCGCATACAGAGAGGTACCCCCGGCGATTCTGGAGCTTTCTCCGTTTGAGTTGATAAGTGGACATGTGCATGGACCGCTCGCAGTCCTCAGGGAGCTCTGGGGAAGGGAAGGCAATCTTTGGTCATTAAACAGGCTATTTTGCAGGGTGGTCGAGGCCGGCCTCTCGATCAAGTAGCTGAAGAATGAAGTCGGAGCACCTAACATCTCCTTTCTTGGCCACCAGCTTAAAGAAGGAACCATCCGCCAGTCAGAAGCAGCCCAAAACATGGGATCATTACATCGCTCCGCTTCTTTTCGCATACAGAGAGGTACCGCCGGCGAGTCTGGAGTGTTCTCCGTTTGAGTTGATATTTGGTCGACATGTGCGCGGACCGGTCGCAGTCGTCAGAGAGCTCTGGGGAAGGGAAGAAAATCTTTGGACTTTAAACAGGCGATTTTGCAGGGTGCGCGAGGCCGGCCTCACGATCAAGTAGCAGAAGAATGAAGTCGGAGCCCCTAACATCTCCTTTCTTGACCACCAGCTTAAAGAAGGAATCATCCGCCAGTCAGAAGCAGCCCAAAACTTGGGATCATTACATCGCTTCGCTTCTGTTCGCATACAGAGAGGTACCGCCGGCGATTCTGGAGTGTTTTCCGTTTGAGTTGATATTTGGACATGTGCATGGACCGCTCGCAGTCCTCAGAGAGATCTGGAGAAGGGAAGACAATCTTCGGACTTTAAACAGGCTATTTTGCAGGGTGGTCGAGGCCGGCCTCTCGATCAAGTAGCTGAAGAATGAAGTCGGAGCCCCTAACATCTCCTTTCGTGGCCACCAGCTTAAAGAAGGAACCATCCGCCAGTCAGAAGCAGCCCAAAACTTGGGATCATTACATCGCTTCGCTTCTGTTCGCATACAGAGAGGTACCGCCGGCGATTCTGGAGTGTTTTCCGTTTGAGTTGATATTTGGACATGTGCATGGACCGCTCGCAGTCCTCAGAGAGATCTGGAGAAGGGAAGACAATCTTCGGACTTTAAACAGGCTATTTTGCAGGGTGGTCGAGGCCGGCCTCTCGATCAAGTAGCTGAAGAATGAAGTCGGAGCCCCTAACATCTCCTTTCGTGGCCACCAGCTTAAAGAAGGAACCATCCGCCAGTCTGAAGCAGCCCAAAATTTGGGATCATTATATCGCTCCGCTTCTGTTCGCATACCGAGAGGTACCCCCGGCGATTCTGGAGCTTTCTCCGTTTGAGTTGATATTTGGACATGTGCATGGACCGCTCGCAGTTCTCAGAGAGCTGTGAAAAAGGGAAGAAAATCTTTGAACTTTAAACAGGCGATTTTACAGGGTGCGCGAGGCCGGCCTCACGATCAAGTAGCAGAAGAATGAAGTCGGAGCCCCTAACATCTCCATTCTTGGCCACCCGCTTAAAGAAGGAACCATCCGCCAGTCTGAAGCAGCCCAAAATTTGGGATCATAATATCGCTCCACTTCTTTTCGCATAGAGCGAGGTACCCCCGGCGATTCTGGAGCTTTCTCCGTTTGAATTGATATTTGGACATGTGCATGGACCGCTCGTAGTCCTCAGAGAGCTCTGGGGAAGGGAAGACAATCTTTGGACTTTAAACAGGCGATTTTGCAGGGTGCGCGAGGCCGGCCTCACGATCAAGTACTGAAGAATGAAGTCGGAGCCCCTAACATCTCCTTTCTTGGCCACCAGCTTAAAGAAGGAGCCATGCGCCAGTCAGAAGCAGCCCAAAACTTGGGATCATTACATCGCTCCGCTTCTGTTCGCATACAGAGAGGTACCGACGGCGATTCTGGAGTGTTTTCCGTTTGAGTTGATAAGCGGACATGTGCATGGACCGCTCGCAGTCCTCAGAGAGCTCTGGGGAAGGGAAGACAATCTTTGGACTTTAAACAGGCTTTTTTGCAGGGTGGTCGAGGCCGGCCTCTCGATCAAGTAGCAGAAGAATGAAGTCGGAGCCCCTAACATCTCCTTTCTTGGCCACGAGCTTAAAGAAGGAACCATCCTCCAGTAGGAAGCAGCCCAAAACTTGGGATCATTACATCGCTCCGCTTCTGTTCGCATACAGAGAGGTACCGCAGGCGATTCTGGAGTGTTTTTCGTTTGAGTTGATAAGTGGACATGTGCATGGACCGCTCGCAGTCCTCAGAGAGCTTTGGGGAAGGGAAGACAATCTTTGGACTTTAAACAGGCTATTTTGCAGGGTGGTCGATGCCGGCCTCTCGATCAAATAGCTGAAGAATGAAGTCGGAGCACCTAACATCTCCTTTCATGGCCACCAGCTTAAAGAAGGAACCATCCGCCAGTCAGAAGCAGCCCAAAACTTGGGATCATTACGTCGCTCCGCTTCTGCTCGCATACAGAGAGGTACCGCCGGCGATTCTGGAGTGTTTTTCGTTTGAGTTGATATTTGGACATGTGCATGGACCGCTCGCAGTTCTCAGAGAGCTGTGAAAAAGGGAAGAAAATCTTTGAACTTTAAACAGGCGATTTTACAGGGTGCGCGAGGCCGGCCTCACGATCAAGTAGCAGAAGAATGAAGTCGGAGCCCCTAACATCTCCATTCTTGGCCACCCGCTTAAAGAAGGAACCATCCGCCAGTCTGAAGCAGCCCAAAATTTGGGATCATAATATCGCTCCACTTCTTTTCGCATAGAGCGAGGTACCCCCGGCGATTCTGGAGCTTTCTCCGTTTGAATTGATATTTGGACATGTGCATGGACCGCTCGTAGTCCTCAGAGAGCTCTGGGGAAGGGAAGACAATCTTTGGACTTTAAACAGGCGATTTTGCAGGGTGCGCGAGGCCGGCCTCACGATCAAGTACTGAAGAATGAAGTCGGAGCCCCTAACATCTCCTTTCTTGGCCACCAGCTTAAAGAAGGAGCCATGCGCCAGTCAGAAGCAGCCCAAAACTTGGGATCATTACATCGCTCCGCTTCTGTTCGCATACAGAGAGGTACCGACGGCGATTCTGGAGTGTTTTCCGTTTGAGTTGATAAGCGGACATGTGCATGGACCGCTCGCAGTCCTCAGAGAGCTCTGGGGAAGGGAAGACAATCTTTGGACTTTAAACAGGCTTTTTTGCAGGGTGGTCGAGGCCGGCCTCTCGATCAAGTAGCAGAAGAATGAAGTCGGAGCCCCTAACATCTCCTTTCTTGGCCACGAGCTTAAAGAAGGAACCATCCTCCAGTAGGAAGCAGCCCAAAACTTGGGATCATTACATCGCTCCGCTTCTGTTCGCATACAGAGAGGTACCGCCGGCGATTCTGGAGTGTTTTTCGTTTGAGTTGATAAGTGGACATGTGCATGGACCGCTCGCAGTCCTCAGAGAGCTTTGGGGAAGGGAAGAAAATCTTTGGACTTTAAACAGGCTATTTTGCAGGGTGCGCGAGGCCGGCCTCACGATCAAGTAGCAGAAGAATGAAGTCGGAGCCCCTAACATCTCCTTTCTTGACCACCAGCTTAAAGAAGGAATCATCCGCCAGTCAGAAGCAGCCCAAAACTTGGGATCATTACATCGCTTCGCTTCTGTTCGCATACAGAGAGGTACCGCCGGCGATTCTGGAGTGTTTTCCGTTTGAGTTGATATTTGGACATGTGCATGGACCGCTCGCAGTCCTCAGAGAGATCTGGAGAAGGGAAGACAATCTTCGGACTTTAAACAGGCTATTTTGCAGGGTGGTCGAGGCCGGCCTCTCGATCAAGTAGCTGAAGAATGAAGTCGGAGCCCCTAACATCTCCTTTCGTGGCCACCAGCTTAAAGAAGGAACCATCCGCCAGTCAGAAGCAGCCCAAAACTTGGGATCATTACATCGCTTCGCTTCTGTTCGCATACAGAGAGGTACCGCCGGCGATTCTGGAGTGTTTTCCGTTTGAGTTGATATTTGGACATGTGCATGGACCGCTCGCAGTCCTCAGAGAGATCTGGAGAAGGGAAGACAATCTTCGGACTTTAAACAGGCTATTTTGCAGGGTGGTCGAGGCCGGCCTCTCGATCAAGTAGCTGAAGAATGAAGTCGGAGCCCCTAACATCTCCTTTCGTGGCCACCAGCTTAAAGAAGGAACCATCCGCCAGTCTGAAGCAGCCCAAAATTTGGGATCATAATATCGCTCCACTTCTTTTCGCATAGAGAGAGGTACCCCCGGCGATTCTGGAGCTTTCTCCGTTTGAATTGATATTTGGACATGTGCATGGACTGCTCGTAATCCTCAGAGAGCTCTGGGGAAGTGAAGACAATCTTTGGACTTTAAACAGGCGATTTTGCAGGGTGCGCGAGGCCGGCCTCACGATCAAGTACTGAAGAATGAAGTCGGAGCCCCTAACATCTCCTTTCTTGGCCACCAGCTTAAAGAAGGAGCCATGCGCCAGTCAGAAGCAGCCCAAAACTTGGGATCATTACATCGCTCCGCTTCTGTTCGCATACAGAGAGGTACCGCAGGCGATTCTGGAGTGTTTTTCGTTTGAGTTGATAAGCGGACATGTGCATGGACCGCTCGCAGTCCTCAGAGAGCTCTGGGGAAGGGAAGACAATCTTTGGACTTTAAACAGGCGATTTTGCAGGGTGCGCGAGGCCGGCCTCACGATCAAGTACTGAAGAATGAAGTCGGAGCCCCTAACATCTCCTTTCTTGGCCACCAGCTTAAAGAAGGAGCCATGCGCCAGTCAGAAGCAGCCCAAAACTTGGGATCATTACATCGCTCCGCTTCTGTTCGCATACAGAGAGGTACCGACGGCGATTCTGGAGTGTTTTCCGTTTGAGTTGATAAGCGGACATGTGCATGGACCGCTCGCAGTCCTCAGAGAGCTCTGGGGAAGGGAAGACAATCTTTGGACTTTAAACAGGCTTTTTTGCAGGGTGGTCGAGGCCGGCCTCTCGATCAAGTAGCTGAAGAATGAAGTCGGAGCCCCTAACATCTCCTTTCGTGGCCACCAGCTTAAAGAAGGAACCATCCGCCAGTCAGAAGCAGCCCAAAACTTGGGATCATTACATCGCTTCGCTTCTGTTCGCATACAGAGAGGTACCGCCGGCGATTCTGGAGTGTTTTCCGTTTGAGTTGATATTTGGACATGTGCATGGACCGCTCGCAGTCCTCAGAGAGATCTGGAGAAGGGAAGACAATCTTCGGACTTTAAACAGGCTATTTTGCAGGGTGGTCGAGGCCGGCCTCTCGATCAAGTAGCTGAAGAATGAAGTCGGAGCCCCTAACATCTCCTTTCGTGGCCACCAGCTTAAAGAAGGAACCATCCGCCAGTCTGAAGCAGCCCAAAATTTGGGATCATAATATCGCTCCACTTCTTTTCGCATAGAGAGAGGTACCCCCGGCGATTCTGGAGCTTTCTCCGTTTGAATTGATATTTGGACATGTGCATGGACTGCTCGTAATCCTCAGAGAGCTCTGGGGAAGTGAAGACAATCTTTGGACTTTAAACAGGCGATTTTGCAGGGTGCGCGAGGCCGGCCTCACGATCAAGTACTGAAGAATGAAGTCGGAGCCCCTAACATCTCCTTTCTTGGCCACCAGCTTAAAGAAGGAGCCATGCGCCAGTCAGAAGCAGCCCAAAACTTGGGATCATTACATCGCTCCGCTTCTGTTCGCATACAGAGAGGTACCGCAGGCGATTCTGGAGTGTTTTTCGTTTGAGTTGATAAGCGGACATGTGCATGGACCGCTCGCAGTCCTCAGAGAGCTCTGGGGAAGGGAAGACAATCTTTGGACTTTAAACAGGCGATTTTGCAGGGTGCGCGAGGCCGGCCTCACGATCAAGTACTGAAGAATGAAGTCGGAGCCCCTAACATCTCCTTTCTTGGCCACCAGCTTAAAGAAGGAGCCATGCGCCAGTCAGAAGCAGCCCAAAACTTGGGATCATTACATCGCTCCGCTTCTGTTCGCATACAGAGAGGTACCGACGGCGATTCTGGAGTGTTTTCCGTTTGAGTTGATAAGCGGACATGTGCATGGACCGCTCGCAGTCCTCAGAGAGCTCTGGGGAAGGGAAGACAATCTTTGGACTTTAAACAGGCTTTTTTGCAGGGTGGTCGAGGCCGGCCTCTCGATCAAGTAGCAGAAGAATGAAGTCGGAGCCCCTAACATCTCCTTTCTTGGCCACGAGCTTAAAGAAGGAACCATCCTCCAGTAGGAAGCAGCCCAAAACTTGGGATCATTACATCGCTCCGCTTCTGTTCGCATACAGAGAGGTACCGCAGGCGATTCTGGAGTGTTTTTCGTTTGAGTTGATAAGTGGACATGTGCATGGACCGCTCGCAGTCCTCAGAGAGCTTTGGGGAAGGGAAGACAATCTTTGGACTTTAAACAGGCTATTTTGCAGGGTGGTCGAGGCCGGCCTCTCGATCAAATAGCTGAAGAATGAAGTCGGAGCACCTAACATCTCCTTTCATGGCCACCAGCTTAAAGAAGGAACCATCCGCCAGTCAGAAGCAGCCCAAAACTTGGGATCATTACGTCGCTCCGCTTCTGCTCGCATACAGAGAGGTACCGCCGGCGATTCTGGAGTGTTTTTCGTTTGAGTTGATATTTGGACATGTGCATGGACCGCTCGCAGTCCTCAGAGAGCTCTGGGGAAGGGAAGACAATCTTTGGACTTTAAACAGGCCATTTTGCAGGGTGTTCGAGGCCGGCCTCTTGATCAAGTAGCTGAAGAATGAAGTCGGAGCCCCTAACATCTCCTTTCTTGGCCACCAGCTTAAAGAAGGAACCATCCGCCAGTCAGAAGCAGCCCAAAACTTGGGATCATTTCATCGCTTCGCTTCTGCTCGCATACAGAGAGGTACCCCCGGCGATTCTGGAGCTTTCTCCGTTTGAGTTGATATTTGGACATGTGCATGGACCGCTCGTAGTCCTCAGAGAGCTCTGGGGAAGGGAAGACAATCTTCGGACTTTAAACAGGCTAATTTTGCAGGGTGGTCGAGGCCGGCCTCTCGATCAAGTAGCTGAAGAATGAAGTCGGAGCCCCTAACATCTCCTTTCGTGGCCACCAGCTTAAAGAAGGAACCATCCGCCAGTCAGAAGCAGCCCAAAACTTGGGATCATTACATCGCTCCGCTTCTGTTCGCATACAAAGAGGCACCCCCGGCGATTCTGGAGTGTTTTCTGTTTGAGTTGATATTTGGACATGTGCATGGACCGCTCGCAGTTCTCAGAGAGCTGTGAAAAAGGGAAGAAAATCTTTGAACTTTAAACAGGCGATTTTACAGGGTGCGCGAGGCCGGCCTCACGATCAAGTAGCAGAAGAATGAAGTCGGAGCCCCTAACATCTCCATTCTTGGCCACCCGCTTAAAGAAGGAACCATCCGCCAGTCTGAAGCAGCCCAAAATTTGGGATCATAATATCGCTCCACTTCTTTTCGCATAGAGAGAGGTACCCCCGGCGATTCTGGAGCTTTCTCCGTTTGAATTGATATTTGGACATGTGCATGGACTGCTCGTAATCCTCAGAGAGCTCTGGGGAAGTGAAGACAATCTTTGGACTTTAAACAGGCGATTTTGCAGGGTGCGCGAGGCCGGCCTCACGATCAAGTACTGAAGAATGAAGTCGGAGCCCCTAACATCTCCTTTCTTGGCCACCAGCTTAAAGAAGGAGCCATGCGCCAGTCAGAAGCAGCCCAAAACTTGGGATCATTACATCGCTCCGCTTCTGTTCGCATACAGAGAGGTACCGCAGGCGATTCTGGAGTGTTTTTCGTTTGAGTTGATAAGCGGACATGTGCATGGACCGCTCGCAGTCCTCAGAGAGCTCTGGGGAAGGGAAGACAATCTTTGGACTTTAAACAGGCTTTTTTGCAGGGTGGTCGAGGCCGGCCTCTTGATCAAGTAGCTGAAGAATGAAGTCGGAGCCCCTAACATCTCCTTTCTTGGCCACCAGCCGAAAGAAGGAACCATCCGCCAGTCAGAAGCAGCCCAAAACTTGGGATCATTTCATCGCTTCGCTTCTGCTCGCATACAGAGAGGTACCCCCGGCGATTCTGGAGCTTTCTCCGTTTGAGTTGATATTTGGACATGTGCATGGACCGCTCGTAGTCCTCAGAGAGCTCTGGGGAAGGGAAGCAAATTTTTGGACTTTAAACAGGCGATTTTGCAGGGTGCGCGAGGCCGGCCTCACGATCAAGTAGTTGAAGAATGAAGTCGGAGCCCCTAACATCTCCTCTCTTGGCCACCAGCTTAAAGAAGGAACCATGCGCCAGTCAGAAGCAGCCGAAAACTTGGGATCATTACATCGCTCCGCTTCTTTTCGCATACAGAGAGGTACCGCCGGCGAGTCTGGAGTGTTCTCTGTTTGAGTTGATATTTGGTCGACATGTGCGCGGACCGGTCGCAGTCGTCAGAGAGCTCTGGGGAAGGGAAGAAAATCTTTGGACTTTAAACAGGCGATTTTGCAGGGTGCGCGAGGCCGGCCTCACGATCAAGTAGCAGAAGAATGAAGTCGGAGCCCCTAGCATCTCCTTTCTTGACCACCAGCTTAAAGAAGGAATCATCCGCCAGTCAGAAGCAGCCCAAAACTTGGGATCATTATATCTCTCCGCTTCTGTTCGCATATAGAGAGGTACCGCCGGCGATTCTGGAGTGTTTTCCGTTTGAGTTGATATTTGGACATGTGCATGGACCGCTCGCAGTCCTCAGAGAGCTCTGGGGAAGAGAAGACAATCTTCGGACTTTAAACAGGCTATTTTGCAGGGTGGTCGAGGCCGGCCTCTCGATCAAGTAGCTGAAGAATGAAGTCGGAGCCCCTAACATCTCCTTTCGTGGCCACCAGCTTAAAGAAGGAACCATCCGCCAGTCAGAAGCAGCCCAAAACTTGGGATCATTACATCGCTCCGCTTCTGTTCGCATACAAAGAGGCACCCCCGGCGATTCTGGAGTGTTTTCTGTTTGAGTTGATATTTGGACATGTGCATGGACCGCTCGCAGTTCTCAGAGAGCTGTGAAAAAGGGAAGACAATCTTTGGACTTTAAACAGGCTATTTTGCAGGGTGCGCGAGGCCGGCCTCACGATCAAGTAGCAGAAGAATGAAGTCGGAGCCCATAACATCTCCATTCTTGGCCACCCGCTTAAAGAAGGAACCATCCGCCAGTCTGAAGCAGTCCAAAATTTGGGATCATTATATCGCTCCGCTTCTGTTCGCATACAGAGAGGTACCCCCGGCGATTCTGGAGCTTTCTCCGTTTGAGTTGATATTTTGTCGCCATGTGCGCGGACCGGTCGCAGTCCTCAGAGAGCTCTGGGGAAGGGAAGAAAATCTTTGGACTTTAAACAGGCGATTTTGCAGGGTGCGCGAGGCCGGCCTCACGATCAAGTACTGAAGAATGAAGTCGGAGCCCCTAACATCTCCTTTCGTGGCCACCAGCTTAAAGAAGGAGCCATGCGCCAGTCAGAAGCAGCCCAAAACTTGGGATCATTACATCGCTCCGCTTCTGTTCGCATACAGAGAGGTACCGACGGCGATTCTGGAGTGTTTTCCGTTTGAGTTGATAAGCGGACATGTGCATGGACCGCTCGCAGTCCTCAGAGAGCTCTGGGGAAGGGAAGACAATCTTTGGACTTTAAACAGGCTTTTTTGCAGGGTGGTCGAGGCCGGCCTCTCGTTCAAGTAGCAGAAGAATGAAGTCGGAGCCCCTAACATCTCCTTTCTTGGCCACGAGCTTAAAGAAGGAACCATCCTCCAGTAGGAAGCAGCCCAAAACTTGGGATCATTACATCGCTCCGCTTCTGTTCGCATACAGAGAGGTACCGCAGGCGATTCTGGAGTGTTTTTCGTTTGAGTTGATAAGTGGACATGTGCATGGACCGCTCGCAGTCCTCAGAGAGCTTTGGGGAAGGAAAGACAATCTTTGGACTTTAAACAGGCTATTTTGCAGGGTGGTCGAGGCCGGCCTCTCGATCAAATAGCTGAAGAATGAAGTCGGAGCACCTAACATCTCCTTTCTTGGCCACCAGCTTAAAGAAGGAACCATCCGCCAGTCAGAAGCAGCCCAAAACTTGGGATCATTACATCGCTCCGCTTCTGTTCGCATACAGAGAGGTACCGCCGGCGATTCTGGAGTGTTTTTCGTTTGAGTTGATATTTGGACATGTGCATGGACCGCTCGCAGTCCTCAGAGAGCTCTGGGGAAGGGAAGACAATCTTTGGACTTTAAACAGGCTATTTTGCAGGGTGTTCGAGGCCGGCCTCTTGATCAAGTAGCTGAAGAATGAAGTCGGAGCCCCTAACATCTCCTTTCTTGGCCACAAGCTTAAAGAAGGAACCATCCGCCAGTCAGAAGCAGCCCAAAACTTGGGATCATTTCATCGCTTCGCTTCTGCTCGCATACAGAGAGGTACCCCCGGCGATTCTGGAGCTTTCTCTGTTTGAGTTGATATTTGGACATGTGCATGGACCGCTCGTAGTCCTCAGAGAGCTCTGGGGAAGGGAAGCAAATTTTTGGACTTTAAACAGGCGATTTTGCAGGGTGCGCGAGGCCGGCCTCACGATCAAGTAGTTGAAGAATGAAGTCGGAGCCCCTAACATCTCCTCTCTTGGCCACCAGCTTAAAGAAGGAACCATGCGCCAGTCAGAAGCAGCCCAAAACTTGGGATCATTACATCGCTCCGCTTCTTTTCGCATACAGAGAGGTACCGCCGGCGAGTCTGGAGTGTTCTCTGTTTGAGTTGATATTTGGTCGACATGTGCGCGGACCGGTCGCAGTCGTCAGAGAGCTCTCGATAAGGGAAGAAAATCTTTGAACTTTAAACAGGCGATTTTGCAGGGTGCGCGAGGCCGGCCTCACGATCAAGTAGCAGAAGAATGAAGTCGGAGCCCCTAACATCTCCATTCTTGGCCACCCGCTTAAAGAAGGAACCATCCGCCAGTCTGAAGCAGCCCAAAATTTGGGATCATAATATCGCTCCACTTCTTTTCGCATACAGAGAGGTACCCCCGGCGATTCTGGAGCTTTCTCCGTTTGAATTGATATATGGACATGTGCATGGACCGCTCGTAGTCCTCAGAGAGCTCTGGGGAAGGGAAGACAATCTTTGGACTTTAAACAGGCTATTTTGCAGGGTGCGCGAGGCCGGCCTCACGATCAAGTAGCAGAAGAATGAAGTCGGAGCCCCTAACATCTCCATTCTTGGCCACCCGCTTAAAGAAGGAACCATCCGCCAGTCTGAAGCAGTCCAAAATTTGGGATCATTATATCGCTCCGCTTCTGTTCGCATACAGAGAGGTACCCCCGGCGATTCTGGAGCTTTCTCCGTTTGAGTTGATATTTGGTCGCCATGTGCGCGGACCGGTCGCAGTCCTCAGAGAGCTCTGGGGAAGGGAAGAAAATCTTTGGACTTTAAACAGGCGATTTTGCAGGGTGCGCGAGGCCGGCCTCACGATCAAGTACTGAAGAATGAAGTCGGAGCCCCTAACATCTCCTTTCTTGGCCACCAGCTTAAAGAAGGAGCCATGCGCCAGTCAGAAGCAGCCCAAAACTTGGGATCATTACATCGCTCCGCTTCTGTTCGCATACAGAGAGGTACCGACGGCGATTCTGGAGTGTTTTCCGTTTTAGTTGATAAGCGGACATGTGCATGGACCGCTCGCAGTCCTCAGAGAGCTCTGGGGAAGGGAAGACAATCTTTGGACTTTAAACAGGCTTTTTTGCAGGGTGGTCGAGGCCGGCCTCTCGATCAAGTAGCAGAAGAATGAAGTCGGAGCCCCTAACATCTCCTTTCTTGGCCACGAGCTTAAAGAAGGAACCATCCTCCAGTAGGAAGCAGCCCAAAACTTGGGATCATTACATCGCTCCGCTTCTGTTCGCATACAGAGAGGTACCGCAGGCGATTCTGGAGTGTTTTTCGTTTGAGTTGATAAGTGGACATGTGCATGGACCGCTCGCAGTCCTCAGAGAGCTTTGGGGAAGGGAAGACAATCTTTGGACTTTAAACAGGCTATTTTGCAGGGTGGTCGAGGCCGGCCTCTCGATCAAATAGCTGAAGAATGAAGTCGGAGCACCTAACATCTCCTTTCTTGGCCACCAGCTTAAAGAAGGAACCATCCGCCAGTCAGAAGCAGCCCAAAACTTGGGATCATTACATCGCTCCGCTTCTGTTCGCATACAGAGAGGTACCGCCGGCGATTCTGGAGTGTTTTTCGTTTGAGTTGATATTTGGACATGTGCATGGACCGCTCGCAGTCCTCAGAGAGCTCTGGGGAAGGGAAGACAATCTTTGGACTTTAAACAGGCTATTTTGCAGGGTGTTCGAGGCCGGCCTCTTGATCAAGTAGCTGAAGAATGAAGTCGGAGCCCCTAACATCTCCTTTCTTGGCCACCAGCTTAAAGAAGGAACCATCCGCCAGTCAGAAGCAGCCCAAAACTTGGGATCATTTCATCGCTTCGCTTCTGCTCGCATACAGAGAGGTACCCCCGGCGATTCTGGAGCTTTCTCCGTTTGAGTTGATATTTGGACATGTGCATGGACCGCTCGTAGTCCTCAGAGAGCTCTGGGGAAGGGAAGCAAATTTTTGGACTTTAAACAGGCGATTTTGCAGGGTGCGCGAGGCCGGCCTCACAATCAAGTAGTTGAAGAATGAAGTCGGAGCCCCTAACATCTCCTCTCTTGGCCACCAGCTTAAAGAAGGAACCATGCGCCAGTCAGAAGCAGCCCAAAACTTGGGATCATTACATCGCTCCGCTTCTGTTCGCATACAGAGAGGTACCGCCGGCGATTCTGGAGTGTTTTCCGTTTGAGTTGATAAGTGGACATGTGCATGGACCGCTCGCAGTCCTCAGAGAGCTCTGGGGAAGGGAAGAAAATCTTTGGACTTTAAACAGGCGATTTTGCAGGGTGCGCGAGGCCGGCCTCACGATCAAGTAGCAGAAGAATGAAGTCGGAGCCCCTAGCATCTCCTCTCTTGGCCACCAGCTTAAAGAAGGAACCATGCGCCAGTCAGAAGCAGCCCAAAACTTGGGATCATTACATCGCTCCGCTTCTTTTCGCATACAGAGAGGTACCGCCGGCGAGTCTGGAGTGTTCTCTGTTTGAGTTGATATTTGGTCGACATGTGCGCAGACCGGTCGCAGTCGTCAGAGAGCTCTGGGGAAGGGAAGAAAATCTTTGGACTTTAAACAGGCGATTTTGCAGGGTGCGCGAGGCCGGCCTCACGATCAAGTAGCAGAAGAATGAAGTCGGAGCCCCTAGCATCTCCTTTCTTGACCACCAGCTTAAAGAAGGAATCATCCGCCAGTCAGAAGCAGCCCAAAACTTGGGATCATTACATCGCTCCGCTTCTGTTCGCATACAGAGAGGTACCGCCGGCGATTCTGGAGTGTTTTCCGTTTGAGTTGATATTTGGACATGTGCATGGACCGCTCGCAGTTCTCAGAGAGCTGTGAAAAAGGGAAGACAATCTTTGGACTTTAAACAGGCTATTTTGCAGGGTGCGCGAGGCCGGCCTCACGATCAAGTAGCAGAAGAATGAAGTCGGAGCCCATAACATCTCCATTCTTGGCCACCCGCTTAAAGAAGGAACCATCCGCCAGTCTGAAGCAGTCCAAAATTTGGGATCATTATATCGCTCCGCTTCTGTTCGCATACAGAGAGGTACCCCCGGCGATTCTGGAGCTTTCTCCGTTTGAGTTGATATTTTGTCGCCATGTGCGCGGACCGGTCGCAGTCCTCAGAGAGCTCTGGGGAAGGGAAGAAAATCTTTGGACTTTAAACAGGCGATTTTGCAGGGTGCGCGAGGCCGGCCTCACGATCAAGTACTGAAGAATGAAGTCGGAGCCCCTAACATCTACTTTCTTGGCCACCAGCTTAAAGAAGGAGCCATGCGCCAGTCAGAAGCAGCCCAAAACTTGGGATCATTACATCGCTCCGCTTCTGTTCGCATACAGAGAGGTACCGACGGCGATTCTGGAGTGTTTTCCGTTTGAGTTGATAAGCGGACATGTGCATGGACCGCTCGCAGTCCTCAGAGAGCTCTGGGGAAGGGAAGACAATCTTTGGACTTTAAACAGGCTTTTTTGCAGGGTGGTCGAGGCCGGCCTCTCGTTCAAGTAGCAGAAGAATCAAGTCGGAGCCCCTAACATCTCCTTTCTTGGCCACGAGCGTAAAGAAGGAACCATCCTCCAGTAGGAAGCAGCCCAAAACTTGGGATCATTACATCGCTCCGCTTCTGTTCGCATACAGAGAGGTACCGCAGGCGATTCTGGAGTGTTTTTCGTTTGAGTTGATAAGTGGACATGTGCATGGACCGCTCGCAGTCCTCAGAGAGCTTTGGGGATGGAAGACAATCTTTGGACTTTAAACAGGCTATTTTGCAGGGTGGTCGAGGCCGGCCTCTCGATCAAATAGCTGAAGAATGAAGTCGGAGCACCTAACATCTCCTTTCTTGGCCACCAGCTTAAAGAAGGAACCATCCGCCAGTCAGAAGCAGCCCAAAACTTGGGATCATTACATCGCTCCGCTTCTGTTCGCATACAGAGAGGTACCGCCGGCGATTCTGGAGTGTTTTTCGTTTGAGTTGATATTTGGACATGTGCATGGACCGCTCGCAGTCCTCAGAGAGCTCTGGGGAAGGGAAGACAATCTTTGGACTTTAAACAGGCTATTTTGCAGGGTGTTCGAGGCCGGCCTCTTGATCAAGTAGCTGAAGAATGAAGTCGGAGCCCCTAACATCTCCTTTCTTGGCCACCAGCTTAAAGAAGGAACCATCCGCCAGTCAGAAGCAGCCCAAAACTTGGGATCATTTCATCGCTTCGCTTCTGCTCGCATACAGAGAGGTACCCCCGGCGATTCTGGAGCTTTCTCTGTTTGAGTTGATATTTGGACATGTGCATGGACCGCTCGTAGTCCTCAGAGAGCTCTGGGGAAGGGAAGCAAATTTTTGGACTTTAAACAGGCGATTTTGCAGGGTGCGCGAGGCCGGCCTCACGATCAAGTAGTTGAAGAATGAAGTCGGAGCCCCTAACATCTCCTCTCTTGGCCACCAGCTTAAAGAAGGAACCATGCGCCAGTCAGAAGCAGCCCAAAACTTGGGATCATTACATCGCTCCGCTTCTTTTCGCATACAGAGAGGTACCGCCGGCGAGTCTGGAGTGTTCTCTGTTTGAGTTGATATTTGGTCGACATGTGCGCGGACCGGTCGCAGTCGTCAGAGAGCTCTCGATAAGGGAAGAAAATCTTTGAACTTTAAACAGGCGATTTTGCAGGGTGCGCGAGGCCGGCCTCACGATCAAGTAGCAGAAGAATGAAGTCGGAGCCCCTAACATCTCCATTCTTGGCCACCCGCTTAAAGAAGGAACCATCCGCCAGTCTGAAGCAGCCCAAAATTTGGGATCATAATATCGCTCCCCTTCTTTTCGCATACAGAGAGGTACCCCCGGCGATTCTGGAGCTTTCTCCGTTTGAATTGATATATGGACATGTGCATGGACCGCTCGTAGTCCTCAGAGAGCTCTGGGGAAGGGAAGACAATCTTTGGACTTTAAACAGGCTATTTTGCAGGGTGCGCGAGGCCGGCCTCACGATCAAGTAGCAGAAGAATGAAGTCGGAGCCCCTAACATCTCCATTCTTGGCCACCCGCTTAAAGAAGGAACCATCCGCCAGTCTGAAGCAGTCCAAAATTTGGGATCATTATATCGCTCCGCTTCTGTTCGCATACAGAGAGGTACCCCCGGCGATTCTGGAGCTTTCTCCGTTTGAGTTGATATTTGGTCGCCATGTGCGCGGACCGGTCGCAGTCCTCAGAGAGCTCTGGGGAAGGGAAGAAAATCTTTGGACTTTAAACAGGCGATTTTGCAGGGTGCGCGAGGCCGGCCTCACGATCAAGTACTGAAGAATGAAGTCGGAGCCCCTAACATCTCCTTTCTTGGCCACCAGCTTAAAGAAGGAGCCATGCGCCAGTCAGAAGCAGCCCAAAACTTGGGATCATTACATCGCTCCGCTTCTGTTCGCATACAGAGAGGTACCGACGGCGATTCTGGAGTGTTTTCCGTTTTAGTTGATAAGCGGACATGTGCATGGACCGCTCGCAGTCCTCAGAGAGCTCTGGGGAAGGGAAGACAATCTTTGGACTTTAAACAGGCTTTTTTGCAGGGTGGTCGAGGCCGGCCTCTCGATCAAGTAGCAGAAGAATGAAGTCGGAGCCCCTAACATCTCCTTTCTTGGCCACGAGCTTAAAGAAGGAACCATCCTCCAGTAGGAAGCAGCCCAAAACTTGGGATCATTACATCGCTCCGCTTCTGTTCGCATACAGAGAGGTACCGCAGGCGATTCTGGAGTGTTTTTCGTTTGAGTTGATAAGTGGACATGTGCATGGACCGCTCGCAGTCCTCAGAGAGCTTTGGGGAAGGGAAGACAATCTTTGGACTTTAAACAGGCTATTTTGCAGGGTGGTCGAGGCCGGCCTCTCGATCAAATAGCTGAAGAATGAAGTCGGAGCACCTAACATCTCCTTTCTTGGCCACCAGCTTAAAGAAGGAACCATCCGCCAGTCAGAAGCAGCCCAAAACTTGGGATCATTACATCGCTCCGCTTCTGTTCGCATACAGAGAGGTACCGCCGGCGATTCTGGAGTGTTTTTCGTTTGAGTTGATATTTGGACATGTGCATGGACCGCTCGCAGTCCTCAGAGAGCTCTGGGGAAGGGAAGACAATCTTTGGACTTTAAACAGGCTATTTTGCAGGGTGTTCGAGGCCGGCCTCTTGATCAAGTAGCTGAAGAATGAAGTCGGAGCCCCTAACATCTCCTTTCTTGGCCACCAGCTTAAAGAAGGAACCATCCGCCAGTCAGAAGCAGCCCAAAACTTGGGATCATTTCATCGCTTCGCTTCTGCTCGCATACAGAGAGGTACCCCCGGCGATTCTGGAGCTTTCTCCGTTTGAGTTGATATTTGGACATGTGCATGGACCGCTCGTAGTCCTCAGAGAGCTCTGGGGAAGGGAAGCAAATTTTTGGACTTTAAACAGGCGATTTTGCAGGGTGCGCGAGGCCGGCCTCACAATCAAGTAGTTGAAGAATGAAGTCGGAGCCCCTAACATCTCCTCTCTTGGCCACCAGCTTAAAGAAGGAACCATGCGCCAGTCAGAAGCAGCCCAAAACTTGGGATCATTACATCGCTCCGCTTCTGTTCGCATACAGAGAGGTACCGCCGGCGATTCTGGAGTGTTTTCCGTTTGAGTTGATAACTGGACATGTGCATGGACCGCTCGCAGTCCTCAGAGAGCTCTGGGGAAGGGAAGAAAATCTTTGGACTTTAAACAGGCGATTTTGCAGGGTGCGCGAGGCCGGCCTCACGATCAAGTAGCAGAAGAATGAAGTCGGAGCCCCTAGCATCTCCTCTCTTGGCCACCAGCTTAAAGAAGGAACCATGCGCCAGTCAGAAGCAGCCCAAAACTTGGGATCATTACATCGCTCCGCTTCTTTTCGCATACAGAGAGGTACCGCCGGCGAGTCTGGAGTGTTCTCTGTTTGAGTTGATATTTGGTCGACATGTGCGCAGACCGGTCGCAGTCGTCAGAGAGCTCTGGGGAAGGGAAGAAAATCTTTGGACTTTAAACAGGCGATTTTGCAGGGTGCGCGAGGCCGGCCTCACGATCAAGTAGCAGAAGAATGAAGTCGGAGCCCCTAGCATCTCCTTTCTTGACCACCAGCTTAAAGAAGGAATCATCCGCCAGTCAGAAGCAGCCCAAAACTTGGGATCATTACATCGCTCCGCTTCTGTTCGCATACAGAGAGGTACCGCCGGCGATTCTGGAGTGTTTTCCGTTTGAGTTGATATTTGGACATGTGCATGGACCGCTCGCAGTCCTCAGAGAGCTCTGGGGAAGGGAAGACAATCTTCGGACTTTAAACAGGCTATTTTGCAGGGTGGTCGAGGCCGGCCTCTCGATCAAGTAGCTGAAGAATGAAGTCGGAGCCCCTAACATCTCCTTTCGTGGCCACCAGCTTAAAGAAGGAACCATCCGCCAGTCAGAAGCAGCCCAAAACTTGGGATCATTACATCTCTCCGCTTCTGTTCGCATACAGAGAGGTACCCCCGGCGATTCTGGAGCTTTCTCCGTTTGAGTTGATATTTGGTCGCCATGTGCGCGGACCGGTCGCAGTCCTCAAAGAGCTCTGGGGAAGGGAAGAAAATCTTTGGACTTTAAACAGGCGATTTTGCAGGGTGCGCGTGGCCGGCCTCACGATCAAGTACTGAAGAATGAAGTCGGAGCCCCTAACATCTCCTCTCTTGGCCACCAGCTTAAAGAAGGAACCATGCGCCAGTCAGAAGCAGCCCAAAACTTGGGATCATTACATCGCTCCGCTTCTGTTCGCATACAGAGAGGTACCACCGGCGAGTCTGGAGTGTTCTCCGTTTGAGTTGATATTTGGTCGACATGTGCGCGGAAGGGTCGCAGTCCTCAGAGAGCTCTGGATAAGGGAAGAAAATCTTTGGAGTTTATACAGGCGCTTTTGCAGGCTGCGCGAGGCCGGCCTCACGATCAAGTAGCAGAAGAATGAAGTCGGAGCCCCTAACATCTCCTTTCTTGGCCACGAGCTTAAAGAAGGAACCATCCGCCAGTCAGACACAGCCCAAAACTTGGGATCATTACATCGCTCCGCTTCTGTTCGCATACAGAGAGGTACCGCCGGCGATTCTGGAGTGTTTTCCGTTTGAGTGTATAATTGGACATGTGCATGGACCGCTCGCAGTCCTCAGAGAGCTCTGGGGAAAGGAAGACAATCTTTGGACTTTAAACAGGCTATTTTGCAGGGTGGTCGAGGCAGGCCTCTCGATCAAGTAGCAGAAGAATGAAGTCGGAGCCCCTAACATCTCCATTCTTGGCCACCCGCTTAAAGAAGGAACCATCCGCCTGTCTGAAGCAGCCCAAAATTTGGGATCATTATATCGCTCCGCTTCTGTTCGCATACAGAGAGGTACCCCCGGCGATTCTAGAGTGTTCTCCATTTGAGTTGATATTTGGTCGACGCGTGCATGGACCAGTCGCAGTCCTGAGAGAGCTCTGGAGAAGGGGAGAAATTCTTTGGACTTTAAATAGGCGATTTTGCAGGGTGCGCGAGTCCGGCCTCACGATCAAGTAGCAGAAGAATGAAGTCGGAGCCCCTAACATCTCCTTTCTTGGCCACCAGCTTTAAGAAGGAACCATCCGCCAGTCAGAAGCAGCCCAAAACTTGGAATCATTATATCGCTCCCCAACTGTTCGCACACAGAGAGGTGCCCCCGGAGATTCTGGAGCTTTCTCCGTTTGAGATGATATTTGGACATGTGCATTGACCGCTCGTAGTCCTCAGAGAGCTCTGGGGAAGGGAAGAAAATCTTTGGACTTTAAACAGGCGATTTTGAAGGGTGCGCGAGGCCGGCCTCACGATCAAGTAGCTGAAGAATGAAGTCGGAGCCCTTAACATCTCCTTTCTTGGCCACCAGCTTAAAGAAGGAACCATCCGCCAGTCAAAGCAGCCCAAAACTTGGGATCATTACATTGCTCCGCTTCTGTTCGCATACAGAGAGGTACCCCCGGCGATTATGGAGTGTTTTCCGTTTGAGTTGATATTTGGACATGTGCATGGACCGCTCGCAGTCCTCAGAGAGCTCTGGAGAAGGGAAGAAAATCTTTGAACTTTAAACAGGCAATTTTGCAGGGTGCGCGAGGCCGGCCTCACGATCAAGTAGCTGAAGAACGAAGTCGGAGCCCCTAACATCTCCTTTCTTGGCCACGAGCTTAAAGAAGGAACCATCCGCCAGTCAAAGCAGCCCAAAACTTGGGATCATTATATCGCTCCGCTTCTGTTCGCATACAGAGAGGTACCCCCGGCGATTCTGGAGTGTTTTCCGTTTGAGCTGATATTTGGACATGTGCATGGACCACTCGCAGTCCTCAGAGAACTCTGGAGAAGGGAAGAAAATCTTTGAACTTTAAACAGGCGATTTTGCAGGGTGCGCGAGGCCGGCCTCACGAACAAGTAGAAGAAGAACGAAGTCGGAGCCCCTAACATCTCCTTTCTTGGCCACGAGCTTAAAGAAGGAACCATCCGCCAGTCAGAAGCAGCCCAAAACTTGGGATCATTACATCGCTCCGCTTCTGTTCGCATACAGAGAGGTACCGCCGGTGAGTCAAGAGTGTTCTCCATTTGAGTTGATAATTGGTCGACACGTGCGTGGACCGGTCGCAGTCCTCAGAGAGCTCTGGATAAGGGAAGGAAATCTTTGGACTTTAAACAGGCGATTTTGCAGGCTGCGCGAGGCCGGCCTCACGATCAAGTAGCATAAGAATGAAGTCGGAGCCCCTAACATCTCCTTTCTTGGCCACCAGCCTAAAGGAGGAACCATCCGCAAGTCAGAAGCAGCCCAAAACTTGGCATCATTAAATCGCTCCGCTTCTGTTCGCATACATAGAGGTAGCCCCGGCAATTCTGGAGTGTTCTCCGTTTGACTTAATATTTGGTCGATATGTGCGTGGACCGGTCGCAGTCCTCAGAGAGCTCTGGAGAAGGGGAGAAAATCTTTGGACTTTAAATAGGCAATTTTGCAGGGTGCGCGAGGCCTGCCTCACGATCAAGTAGCAGAAGATTGAAGTCGGAGCCCCTAACATCTCCTTTCTTGGCCACCAGCTTTAAGAAGGAACCATCCGAGAGTCAGAAGCAGCCCAAAACTTGGAATCATTATATCGCTCCCCTTCTGTTCGCACACAGAGAGGTACCCACGGAGATTCTGGAGTGTTCTCCGTTTGAGTTGATATTTGGTCGAAATGAGCGTGGACCGGTCGCAGTCCTCAGAGAGCTCTGGAGAAGGTAAAAAAAACTTTGGACTTTAAACAGGCGATTTTGCAGGGTGTGCGAGGCCGGCATCACGATCAAGTATCAGAAGAATGAATTCGGAGCCCCTAACATCTCCTTTCTTGGCCACCAGCTTAAAGAAGCAACCATCCGCCAGTCTGAAGCAGCCCAAAATTTGGGATCATTTTATCGCTCCACTTCTGTTCGCATACAGAGAGGTACCCCCGGCGATTCTGGAGCTTTCTCCGTTTGAGTTGATATTTGGACATGTGCATGGACCGCTCATAGTCCTCAGAGAGCTCTGGGGAAGGGAAGAAAATCTTTGGACTTCAAACAGGCGATTTTGCAGGGTGCGCGAGGCCGGCCTCACCATCAAGTAGCAGAAGAATGAAGTCAGAGCCCCTAACATCTCCATTCTTGGCCACCCGCTTAAAGAAGGAACCATCCGCCAGTCTGAAGCAGACCAAAATTGGGGATCATTATATCGCTCCGCTTCTGTTCGCATACAGAGAGGTACCCCCGGCGATTCTGGAGCTTTCTCCGTTTCAGTTGATATTTGGACATGTGCATGGACCGCTCGTAGTCCTCAGAGAGCTCTGGGGAAGGGAAGAAAATCTTTGGACTTTAAACAGGCGATTTTGCAGGGTGCGCGAGGCCGGCCTCACGATCAAGTAGCATTAGAATGAAGTCGGAGCCCCTAACATCTCCTTTCTTGGCCACCAGCTTAAAGAAGGAACCATCCGCCAGTCTGAAGCAGACCAAAATTGGGGATCATTATATCGCTCCGCTTCTGTTCGCATACAGAGAGGTACCCCCGGCGATTCTGGAGCTTTCTCCGTTTCAGTTGATATTTGGACATGTGCATGGACCGCTCGTAGTCCTCAGAGAGCTCTGGGGAAGGGAAGAAAATCTTTGGACATTAAACAGGCGATTTTGCAGGGTGCGCGACGCCGGCCTCACGATCAAGTAGCATAAGAATGAAGTCGGAGCCCCTAACATCCCCTTTCTTGGCCACCAGCTTAAAGAAGGAACCATCCGCCAGTCAGAACCAGCCCAAAACTTGGAATCATTATATCGCTCCCCTTCTGTTCGCATACAGAGAGGTACCCCCGGAGATTCAGGAGCTTTCTCCGTTTGGGTTGATATTTGGACATGTGCATGGACCGCTCGTAGTTCTCAGAGAGCTCTGGGGAAGGGAAGAAAATCTTTGGACTTTAAACAGGCGATTTTGCAGGGTGCGCGAGGCCAACCTCACGATCAAGTAGCTGAAGAATGAAGTCGGAGCCCCTAACATCTCCTTTCTTGGCCACCAGCTTAAAGAAGGAAACATCCGCCAGTCAGAAGCAGCCCAAAACTTGGGATCATTACATCGCTCCGCTTCTGTTCGCATACAGAGAGGTACCCCCGGCGATTCTGGAGTGTTTTCCGTTTGAGTTGATATTTGGACATGTGCATGGACCGCTCGCAGTCCTCAGAGAGCTCTGGAGAAGGGAAGAAAATCTTTGAATTTTAAACAGGCGATTTTGCAGGGTGCGCGAGGCCGGCCTCACGATCAAGTAGCTGAAGAACGAAGTCGGAGCCCCTAACATCTCCTTTCTTGGCCACGAGCTTAAAGAAGGAACCATCCGCCAGTCAGAAGCAGCCCAGAACTTGGAATCGTTATATCGCTCCGCTTCTGTTCGCATACAGAGAGGTACCCCCGGCGATTCTGGAGTGTTTTCCGTTTGAGCTGATATCTGGACATGTGCATGGACCGCTCGCGGTCCTCAGAGAACTCTGGAGAAGGGAAGAAAATCTTTGAACTTTAAACAGGCGATTTTGCAGGGTGCGCGAGGCCGGCCTCACGAACAAGTAGAAGAAGAACGAAGTCGGAGCCCCTAACATCTCTTTTCTTGGCCACGAGCTTAAAGAAGGAACCATCCGCCAGTCAGAAGCAGCCCAAAACTTGGGATCATTACATCGCTCCGCTTCTGTTCGCATACAGAGAGGTACCGCCGGTGAGTCAAGAGTGTTCTCCATTTGAGTTGATAATTGGTCGACACGTGCGTGGACCGGTCGCAGTCCTCAGAGAGCTCTGGATAAGGGAAGGAAATCTTTGGACTTTAAACAGGCGATTTTGCAGGCTGCGCGAGGCCGGCCTCACGATCAAGTAGCATAAGAATGAAGTCGGAGCCCCTAACATCTCCTTTCTTGGCCACCAGCCTAAAGGAGGAACCATCCGCAAGTCAGAAGCAGCCCAAAACTTGGCATCATTAAATCGCTCCGCTTCTGTTCGCATACATAGAGGTAGCCCCGGCAATTCTGGAGTGTTCTCCGTTTGACTTAATATTTGGTCGATATGTGCGTGGACCGGTCGCAGTCCTCAGAGAGCTCTGGAGAAGGGGAGAAAATCTTTGGACTTTAAATAGGCAATTTTGCAGGGTGCGCGAGGCCTGCCTCACGATCAAGTAGCAGAAGAATGAAGTCGGAGCCCCTAACATCTCCTTTCTTGGCCACCAGCTTTAGGAAGGAACCATCCGCCAGTCAGAAGCAGCCCAAATCTTGGAATCATTATAACGCTCCCCTTCTGTTCGCATACAGAGAGGTACCCCCGGAGATTCTGGAGTGTTCTCCGTTTGAGTTGATATTTGGTCGAAATGAGCGTGGACCGGTCGCAGTCCTCAGAGAGCTCTGGAGAAGGGAAAAAAACTTTGGACTTTAAACAGGCGATTTTGCAGGGTGTGCGAGGCCGGCCTCACGATCAAGTAGCAGAAGAATGAATTCGGAGCCCCTAACATCTCCTTTCTTGGCCACCAGCTTAAAGAAGCAACCATCCGCCAGTCTGAAGCAGCCCAAAACTTGGGATTCTTATATCGCTCCGCTTCTGTTCGCATACAGAGAAGTACCCCCGGCCTTTCTGGAGCTTTCTCCGTTTGAGTTGATATTTGGACATGTGCATGGACCGCTCGTAGCCCTCAGAGAGCTCTGGGGAAGGGAAGATAATCTTTGAACTTTAAAAAGGCGATTTTGCAGGGTGCGCGAGGCCGGCCTCACGATCAAGTAGCAGAAGAACGAAGTCGGAGCCCCTAGCATCTCCTCTCTTGGCCACCAGCTTAAAGAAGGAACCATGCGCCAGTCAGAAGCAGCCCAAAACTTGGGATCATTACATCGCTCCGCTTCTTTTCGCATACAGAGAGGTACCGCCGGCGAGTCTGGAGTGTTCTCTGTTTGAGTTGATATTTGGTCGACATGTGCGCGGACCGGTCGCAGTCGTCAGAGAGCTCTGGGGAAGGGAAGACAATCTTCGGACTTTAAACAGGCTATTTTGCAGGGTGGTCGAGGCCGGCCTCTCGATCAAGTAGCTGAAGAATGAAGTCGGAGCCCCTAACATCTCCTTTCGTGGCCACCAGCTTAAAGAAGGAACCATCCGCCAGTCAGAAGCAGCCCAAAACTTGGGATCATTACATCGCTCCGCTTCTGTTCGCATACAGAGAGGTACCCCCGGCGATTCTGGAGCTTTCTCCGTTTGAGTTGATATTTGGTCGCCATGTGCGCGGACCGGTCGCAGTCCTCAAAGAGCTCTGGGGAAGGGAAGAAAATCTTTGGACTTTAAACAGGCGATTTTGCAGGGTGCGCGTGGCCGGCCTCACGATCAAGTACTGAAGAATGAAGTCGGAGCCCCTAACATCTCCTCTCTTGGCCACCAGCTTAAAGAAGGAACCATGCGCCAGTCAGAAGCAGCCCAAAACTTGGGATCATTACATCGCTCCGCTTCTGTTCGCATACAGAGAGGTACCACCGGCGAGTCTGGAGTGTTCTCCGTTTGAGTTGATATTTGGTCGACATGTGCGCGGAAGGGTCGCAGTCCTCAGAGAGCTCTGGATAAGGGAAGAAAATCTTTGGAGTTTATACAGGCGCTTTTGCAGGCTGCGCGAGGCCGGCCTCACGATCAAGTAGCAGAAGAATGAAGTCGGAGCCCCTAACATCTCCTTTCTTGGCCACGAGCTTAAAGAAGGAACCATCCGCCCGTCAGACACAGCCAAAAACTTGGGATCATTACATCGCTCCGCTTCTGTTCGCATACAGAGATGTACCGCCGGCGATTCTGGAGTGTTTTCTGTTTGAGTGTATAATTGGACATGTGCATGGACCGCTCGCAGTCCTCAGAGAGCTCTGGGGAAAGGAAGACAATCTTTGGACTTTAAACAGGCTATTTTGCAGGGTGGTCGAGGCAGGCCTCTCGATCAAGTAGCAGAAGAATGAAGTCGGAGCCCCTAACATCTCCATTCTTGGCCACCCGCTTAAAGAAGGAACCATCCGCCAGTCTGAAGCAGCCCAAAATTTGGGATCATTATATCGCTCCGCTTCTGTTCGCATACAGAGAGGTACCCCCGGCGATTCTGGAGCTTTCTCCGTTTGAGTTGATATTTGGACATGTGCATGGACCGCTCGCAGTTCTCAGAGAGCTCTGAAGAAGGGAAGAAAATCTTTGAACTTTAAACAGGCGATTTTACAGGGTGCGCGAGGCCGGCCTCACCATCAAGTAGCAGAAGAATGAAGTCGGAGCCCCTAACATCTCCATTCTTGGCCACCCGCTTAAAGAAGGAACCATCCGCCAGCCTGAAGCAGCCCAAAATTTGGGATCAATATATCGCTCCGCTTCTGTTCGCATACAGAGAGGTACCCCCGGCGATTCTGGAGCTTTCTCCGCTTGAGTTGATATTTGGACATGTGCATGGACCGCTCGTAGTTCTCAGAGAGCTCTGGGGAAGGGAAGAAAATCTTTGAACTTTAAACAGGCGATTTTGCAGGGTGCGCGAGGCCGGCCTCACGATCAAGTAGCTGAAGAATGAAGCCGGAGCCCCTAACATCTCCTCTCTTGGCCACCAGCTTAGAGAAGGAACCATGCGCCAGTCAGAAGCAGCCCAAAACTTGGGATCATTACATCGCTCCGCTTCTATTCGCATACAGAGAGGTACCGCCGGCGATTCTGGAGTGTTTTCTGTTTGAGTTGATAATTGGACATGTGCATAGACCGCTCGCAGTCCTCACAGAGCTCTGGGGAAGGGAAGACAATCTTTGGACTTTAAACAGGCTATTTTGCAGGGTGGTCGAGGCCGGCCTCTCGATCAAGTAGCTGAAGAATGAAGTCGGAGCACCTAACATCTCCTTTCTTGGCCACCAGCTTAAAGAAGGAACCATCCCCCAGTCAGAAGTAGCCCAAAACTTGGGATCATTACTTCGCTTCGCTGCTGTTCGCATAGAGAGAGGTACCCCCGGCGATTCTAGAGTGTTCTCCATTTGAGTTGATATTTGGTCGACGCGTGCATGGACCATTCGCAGTCCTGAGAGAGCTCTGGAGAAGGGGAGAAATTCTTTGGACTTTAAATAGGCGATTTTGCAGGGTGCGCGAGTCCGGCCTCACGATCAAGTAGCAGAAGAATGAAGTCGGAGCCCCTAACATCTCCTTTCTTGGCCACCAGCTTTAAGAAGGAACCATCCGCCAGTCAGAAGCAGCCCAAAACTTGGAATCATTATATCGCTCCCCTTCTGTTCGCATACAGAGAGGTGCCCCCGGAGATTCTGGAGCTTTCTCCGTTTGAGATGATATTTGGACATGTGCATTGACCGCTCGTAGTCCTCAGAGAGCTCTGGGGAAGGGAAGAAAATCTTTGGACTTTAAACAGGCGATTTTGAAGGGTGCGCGAGGCCGGCCTCACGATCAAGTAGCTGAAGAATGAAGTCGGAGCCCTTAACATCTCCTTTCTTGGCCACCAGCTTAAAGAAGGAACCATCCGCCAGTCAGAAGCAGCCCAAAACTTGGGATCATTACATTGCTCCGCTTCTGTTCGCATACAGAGAGGTACCCCCGGCGATTATGGAGTGTTTTCCGTTTGAGTTGATATTTGGACATGTGCATGGACCGCTCGCAGTCCTCAGAGAGCTCTGGAGAAGGGAAGAAAATCTTTGAACTTTAAACAGGCGATTTTGCAGGGTGCGCGAGGCCGGCCTCACGATCAAGTAGCTGAAGAACGAAGTCGGAGCCCCTAACATCTCCTTTCTTGGCCACGAGCTTAAAGAAGGAACCATCCGCCAGTCAAAGCAGCCCAAAACTTGGGATCATTATATCGCTCCGCTTCTGTTCGCATACAGAGAGGTACCCCCGGCGATTCTGGAGTGTTTTCCGTTTGAGCTGATATTTGGACATGTGCATGGACCACTCGCAGTCCTCAGAGAACTCTGGAGAAGGGAAGAAAATCTTTGAACTTTAAACAGGCGATTTTGCAGGGTGCGCGAGGCCGGCCTCACGAACAAGTAGGAGAAGAACGAAGTCGGAGCCCCTAACATCTCCTTTCTTGGCCACGAGCTTAAAGAAGGAACCATCCGCCAGTCAGAAGCAGCCCAAAACTTGGGATCATTACATCGCTCCGCTTCTGTTCGCATACAGAGAGGTACCGCCGGTGAGTCAAGAGTGTTCTCCATTTGAGTTGATAATTGGTCGACACGTGCGTGGACCGGTCGCAGTCCTCAGAGAGCTCTGGATAAGGGAAGGAAATCTTTGGACTTTAAACAGGCGATTTTGCAGGCTGCGCGAGGCCGGCCTCACGATCAAGTAGCATAAGAATGAAGTCGGAGCCCCTAACATCTCCTTTCTTGGCCACCAGCTTAAAGGAGGAACCATCCGCAAGTCAGAAGCAGCCCAAAACTTGGCATCATTAAATCGCTCCGCTTCTGTTCGCATACATAGAGGTAGCCCCGGCAATTCTGGAGTGTTCTACGTTTGACTTAATATTTGGTCGATATGTGCGTGGACCGGTCGCAGTCCTCAGAGAGCTCTGGAGAAGGGGAGAAAATCTTTGGACTTTAAATAGGCAATTTTGCAGGGTGCGCGAGGCCTGCCTCACGATCAAGTAGCACAAGATTGAAGTCGGAGCCCCTAACATCTCCTTTCTTGGCCCCCAGCTTTAAGAAGGAACCATCCGAGAGTCAGAAGCAGCCCAAAACTTGGAATCATTATATCGCTCCCCTTCTGTTCGCACACAGAGAGGTACCCACGGAGATTCTGGAGTGTTCTCCGTTTGAGTTGATATTTGGTCGAAATGAGCGTGGACCGGTCGCAGTCCTCAGAGAGCTCTGGAGAAGGGAAAAAAAACTTTGGACTTTAAACAGGCGATTTTGCAGGGTGTGCGAGGCCGGCATCACGATCAAGTATCAGAAGAATGAATTCGGAGCTCCTAACATCTCCTTTCTTGGCCACCAGCTTAAAGAAGCAACCATCCGCCAGTCTGAAGCAGCCCAAAATTTGGGATCATTTTATCGCTCCACTTCTGTTCGCATACAGAGAGGTACCCCCGGCGATTCTGGAGCTTTCTCCGTTTGAGTTGATATTTGGACATGTGCATGGACCGCTCATAGTCCTCAGAGAGCTCTGGGGAAGGGAAGAAAATCTTTGGACTTCAAACAGGCGATTTTGCAGGGTGCGCGACGCCTGCCTCACGATCAAGTAGCAGAAGAATGAAGTCGGGGCCCCTAACATCTCCTTTCTTGGCCACCAGCTTAAAGAAGGAACCATCCGCCAGTCAGAAGCAGCCCAAAACTTGGCATCATTATATCGCTCCGCTTCTGTTCGCATACAGAGAGGTACCCCCGGCGATTCTGGAGCTTTCTCCGTTTGAGTTGATATTTGGACATGTGCATGGACCGCTCGTAGTCCTCAGAGAGCTCTGGGGAAGGGAAGACAATCTTTGGACTTTAAACAGGCTATTTTGCAGGGTGCGCGAGGCCGGCCTCACCATCAAGTAGCAGAAGAATGAAGTCAGAGCCCCTAACATCTCCATTCTTGGCCACCCGCTTAAAGAAGGAACCATCCGCCAGTCTGAAGCAGACCAAAATTGGGGATCATTATATCGCTCCGCTTCTGTTCGCATACAGAGAGGTACCCCCGGCGATTCTGGAGCTTTCTCCGTTTCAGTTGATATTTGGACATGTGCATGGACCGCTCGTAGTCCTCAGAGAGCTCTGGGGAAGGGAAGAAAATCTTTTTACTTTAAACAGGCGATTTTGCAGGGTGCGCGAGGCCGGCCTCACGATCAAGTAGCATAAGAATGAAGTCGGAGCCCCTAACATCTCCTTTCTTGGCCACCAGCTTAAAGAAGGAACCATCCGCCAGTCTGAAGCAGACCAAAATTGGGGATCATTATATCGCTCCGCTTCTGTTCGCATACAGAGAGGTACCCCCGGCGATTCTGGAGCTTTCTCCGTTTCAGTTGATATTTGGACATGTGCATGGACCGCTCGTAGTCCTCAGAGAGCTCTGGGGAAGGAAAGAAAATCTTTGGACTTTAAACAGGCGATTTTGCAGGGTGCGCGAGGCCAACCTCACGATCAAGTAGCTGAAGAATGAAGTCGGAGTACCTAACATCTCCTTTCTTGGCCACCAGCTTAAAGAAGGAAACATCCGCCAGTCAGAAGCAGCCCAAAACTTGGGATCATTACATCGCTCCGCTTCTGTTCGCATACAGAGAGGTACCCCCGGCGATTCTGGAGTGTTTTCCGTTTGAGTTGATATTTGGACATGTGCATGGACCGCTCGCAGTCCTCAGAGAGCTCTGGAGAAGGGAAGAAAATCTTTGAATTTTAAACAGGCGATTTTGCAGGGTGCGCGAGGCCGGCCTCACGATCAAGTAGCTGAAGAACGAAGTCGGAGCCCCTAACATCTCCTTTCTTGGCCACGAGCTTAAAGAAGGAACCATCCGCCAGTCAGAAGCAGCCCAAAACTTGGAATCGTTATATCGCTCCGCTTCTGTTCGCATACAGAGAGGTACCCCCGGCGATTCTGGAGTGTTTTCCGTTTGAGCTGATATCTGGACATGTGCATGGACCGCTCGCAGTCCTCAGAGAACTCTGGAGAAGGGAAGAAAATCTTTGAACTTTAAACAGGCGATTTTGCAGGGTGCGCGAGGCCGGCCTCACGATAAAGTAGCAGAACGAAGTCGGAGCCCCTAACATCTCCTTTCTTGGCCACGAGCTCAAAGAAGGAACCATCCGCCAATCAGAAGCAGCCCGAAACTTGGGATCATTACATCGCTCCGCTTCTGTTCGCATACAGAGAGGTACCGCCGGTGAGTCTAGAGTGTTCTTCATTTGAGTTGATATTTGGTCGACACGTGCGTGGACCGGTCGCAGTCCTCAGAGAGCTCTGGATAAGGAAGGAAATCTTTGGACATTAAGCGTACGATTTTGCAAGCTGCGCGAGGCCGGCCTCACGATCAAGTAGCATAAGAATGAAGTCGGGGCCCCTAACATCTCCTTTCTTGGCCACCAGCTTAAAGAAGGAACCATCCGACAGTCAGAAGCAGCCCAAAACTTGGCATCATTAAATCGCTCCGCTTCTGTTCGCATACAGAGAGGTACCGCCGGTGAGTCTAGAGTGTTCTTCATTTGAGTTGATATTTGGTCGACACGTGCGTGGACCGGTCGCAGTCCTCAGAGAGCTCTGGATAAGGAAGGAAATCTTTGGACATTAAGCGTACGATTTTGCAAGCTGCGCGAGGCCGGCCTCACGATCAAGTAGCAGAAGAATGAAGTCGGAGCCCCTAACATCTCCTTTCTTGGCCACCAGCTTTAAGAAGGAACCATCCGCCAGTCAGAAGCAGCCCAAATCTTGGAATCATTATAACGCTCCCCTTCTGTTCGCATACAGAGAGGTACCCCCGGAGATTCTGGAGTGTTCTCCGTTTGAGTTGATATTTGGTCGAAATGAGCGTGGACCGGTCGCAGTCCTCAGAGAGCTCTGGAGAAGGGAAAAAACTTTGGACTTTAAACAGGCGATTTTGCAGGGTGTGCGAGGCCGGCCTCACGATCAAGTAGCAGAAGAATGAATTCGGAGCCCCTAACATCTCCTTTCTTGGCCACCAGCTTAAAGAAGCAACCATCCGCCAGTCTGAAGCAGCCCAAAACTTGGAATTATTATATCGCTCCGCTTCTGTTCGCATACAGAGAAGTACCCCCGGCCTTTCTGGAGCTTTCTCCGTTTGAGTTGATATTTGGACATGTGCATGGACCGCTCGTAGCCCTCAGAGAGCTCTTGGGAAGGGAAGATAATCTTTTAACTTTAAAAAGGCGATTTTGCAGGGTGCGCGAGGCCGGCCTCACGATCAAGTAGCAGAAGAACGAAGTCGGAGCCCCTAACATCTCCTTTCTTGGCCACGAGCTTAAACAAGGAACCATCCGCCAGTCAGAAGCAGCCCAAAACTTTGGATCATTACATCGCTCCGCTTCTGTTCGCATACAGAGAGGTACCGCCGGTGAGTCTAGAGTGTTCTCCATTTGAGTTGATATTTGGTCGACACGTGCGTGGACCGCTCGTAGCCCTCAGAGAGCTCTGGGGAAGGGAAGATAATCTTTGAACTTTAAAAAGGCGATTTTGCAGGGTGCGCGAGGCCGGCCTCACGATCAAGTAGCATAAGAATGAAGTCGGAGCCCCTAACATCTCCTTTCTTGGCCACCAGCTTAAAGAAGGAACCATCCGCCAGTCAGAAGCAGCCCAAAACTTGGCATCATTAAATCGCTCCGCTTCTGTTCGCATACAGAGAGGTACCCCCGGAGATTCTGGAGTGTTCTCCGTTTGAGTTGATATTTGGTCGAAATGAGATTGGACCGGTCGCAGTCCTCAGAGAGCTCTGGAGAAGGGAAAAAAAACTTTGGACATTAAACAGGCGATTTTGCAGGGTGTGCGAGGCCGGCCTCACGATCAAGTAGCAGAAGAATGAATTCGGTGCCCCTAACATCTCCTTTCTTGGCCACCAGCTTAAAGAAGCAACCATCCGCCAGTCTGAAGCAGCCCAAAACTTGGGATCATTATATCGCTCCGCTTCTGTTCGCGTACAGAGAGGTACCCCCGGCGATTCTGGAGGTTTCTTCGTTTGAGTTGATATTTGGACATGTGCATGGACCGCTCGTAGTCCTCAGAGAGCTCTGGGGAAGGGAAGAAAATCTTTGGACTTTAAACAGGCTATTTTGCAGGGTGCGCGAGGCCTGCCTCGCGATCAAGTAGCAGAAGAATGAAGTCGGAGCCCCTAACATCTCCTTTCTTGGCCACCAGCTTTAAGAAGGAACCATCCGCCAGTCAGAAGCAGCCCAAATCTTGGAATCATTATAACGCTCCCCTTCTGTTCGCATACAGAGAGGTACCCCCGGAGATTCTGGAGTGTTCTCCGTTTGAGTTGATATTTGGTCGAAATGAGCGTGGACCGGTCGCAGTCCTCAGAGAGCTCTGGAGAAGGGAAAAAAACTTTGGACTTTAAACAGGCGATTTTGCAGGGTGTGCGAGGCCGGCCTCACGATCAAGTAGCAGAAGAATGAATTCGGAGCCCCTAACATCTCCTTTCTTGGCCACCAGCTTAAAGAAGCAACCATCCGCCAGTCTGAAGCAGCCCAAAACTTGGGATTATTATATCGCTCCGCTTCTGTTCGCATACAAAGAAGTACCCCCGGCCTTTCTGGAGCTTTCTCCGTTTGAGTTGATATTTGGACATGTGCATGGACCGCTCGTAGCCCTCAGAGAGCTCTGGGGAAGGGAAGATAATCTTCGAACTTTAAAAAGGCGATTTTGCAGGGTGCGCGAGGCCGGCCTCACGTTCAAGTAGCAGAAGAACGAAGTCGGAGCCCCTAACATCTCCTTTCTTGGCCACGAGCTTAAAGAAGGAACCATCCGCCAGTCAGAAGCAGCCCAAAACTTTGGATCATTACATCGCTCCGCTTCTGTTCGCATACAGAGAGGTACCGCCGGTGAGTCTAGAGTGTTCTCCATTTGAGTTTATATTTGGTCGACACGTGCGTGGACCGCTCGTAGCCCTCAGAGAGCTCTGGGGAAGGGAAGATAATCTTTGAACTTTAAAAAGGCGATTTTGCAGGGTCCGCGAGGCCGGCCTCACGATCAAGTAGCATAAGAATGAAGTCGGAGCCCCTAACATCTCCTTTCTTGGCCACCAGCCTAAAGAAGGAACCATCCGCCAGTCAGAAGCAGCCCAAAACTTGGCATCATTAAATCGCTCCGCTTCTGTTCGCATACAGAGAGGTACCCCCGGAGATTCTGGAGTGTTCTCCGTTTGAGTTGATATTTGGTCGAAATGAGCGTGGACCGGTCGCAGTCCTCAGAGAGCTCTGGAGAAGGGAAAAAAAACTTTGGACATTAAACAGGCGATTTTGCAGGGTGTGCGAGGCCGGCCTCACGATCAAGTAGCAGAAGAATGAATTCGGTGCCCCTAACATCTCCTTTCTTGGCCACCAGCTTAAAGAAGCAACCATCCGCCAGTCTGAAGCAGCCCAAAACTTGGGATTATTATATCGCTCCGCTTCTGTTCGCATACAGAGAAGTACCCCCGGCCTTTCTGGAGCTTTCTCCGTTTGAGTTGATATTTGGACATGTGCATGGACCGCTCGTAGCCCTCAGAGAGCTCTGGGGAAGGGAAGATAATCTTTGAACTTTAAAAAGGCGATTTTGCAGGGTGCGCGAGGCCGGCCTCACGTTCAAGTAACAGAAGAACGAAGTCGGAGCCCCTAACATCTCCTTTCTTGGCCACGAGCTTAAAGAAGGAACCATCCGCCAGTCAGAAGCAGCCCAAAACTTTGGATCATTACATCGCTCCGCTTCTGTTCGCATACAGAGAGGTACCGCCGGTGAGTCTAGAGTGTTCTCCATTTGAGTTGATATTTGGTCGACACGTGCGTGGACCGCTCGTAGCCCTCAGAGAGCTCTGGGGAAGGGAAGATAATCTTTGAACTTTAAAAAGGCGATTTTGCAGGGTCCGCGAGGCCGGCCTCACGATCAAGTAGCATAAGAATGAAGTCGGAGCCCCTAACATCTCCTTTCTTGGCCACCAGCCTAAAGAAGGAACCATCCGCCAGTCAGAAGCAGCCCAAAACTTGGCATCATTAAATCGCTCCGCTTCTGTTCGCATACAGAGAGGTACCCCCGGAGATTCTGGAGTGTTCTCCGTTTGAGTTGATATTTGGTCGAAATGAGCGTGGACCGGTCGCAGTCCTCAGAGAGCTCTGGAGAAGGGAAAAAAACTTTGGACTTTAAACAGGCTATTTTGCAGGGTGCGCGAGGCCTGCCTCACGATCAAGTAGCAGAAGAATGAAGTCGGAGCCCCTAACATCTCCTTTCTTGGCCACTCGCTTAAAGAAGGAACCATCCGCCAGTCTGAAGCAGCCCAAAATTTGGGAACATTATATCGCTCCGCTTCTGTTCGCTTACAGAAAGGTACCCCCGGCGATTCTGGAGCTTACTCCGTTTGAGTTGATATTTGGACATGTGCATGGACTGCTCGTAGTCCTCAGAGAGCTCTGGGGAAGGGAAGAAAATCTTTGGACTTTAAACAGGCGATTTTGCAGGGTGCGCGAGGCCGGCCTCACGATCAAGTAGCAGAAGAATGAAGTCGGGGCCCCTAACATCTCCTTTCTTGGCCACCAGCTTAAAGAAGGAACCATCCGCCAGCCAGAAGCAGCCCAAAACTTGGCATCATTATATCGCTCCGCTTCTGATCGCATACAGAGAGGTACCCCCGGCGATTCTGGAGTGTTCTCCGTTTGAGTTGATATTTGGTCGACATGTGCGTGGACCGGTCGCAGTCCTCAGAGAGCTCTGGAGAAGGGGAGAAAATCATTGGAATTTAAATAGGCGATTTTGCAGAGTGCGCGAGGCCGGCCTCACGATCAAGTAGCAGAAGAATGAAGTCGGAGCCCCTAACATCTCCATTTTTGGACACCTGCTTAAAGAAGGAACCATCCGCCAGTCTGAAGCAGCCCAAAATTTGGGATCATTATATCGCTCCACTTCTGTTCGCATACAGAGAGGTACCCCAGGCGATTCTGGAGCTTTCTCCGTTTGAGTTGATATTTGGACATGTGCATGGACCGCTCGTAGTCCTCAGAGAGCTCTGGGGAAGGGAAGACAATCTTTGGACTTTAAACAGGCTATTTTTAAGGGTGCGCGAGGCCGGCCTCACGATCAAGTAGCAGAAGAATGAAGTCGGAGCCCCTAACATCTCCATTCTTGGCCACACGCTTAAAAAAGGAACCATCCGCCAGTCTGAAGCAGCACAAAATTTGGGATCATTATATCGCTCCGCTTCTGTTCGCATACAGAGAGGTACCCCCGGCGATTCTGGAGCTTTCTCCGTTTGAGTTGATATTTGGTCGACATGTGCGCGGACCGGTCGCAGTCTTCAGAGAGCTCTGGATAAGGAAAGAAAATCTTTGGACTTTAAAGAGGCGATTTTGCAGGCTGCGCGAGGCCGGCCTCGCGATCAAGAAGCAGAAGAATGAAGTCGGAGCCTCTAACATCTCCTTTCTTGGCCACCAGCTTAAAGAAGGAACCATCCGCCGGTCAGAAGCAGCCCAAAACTTGGGATCATTATAACGCTCCGCTTCTGTTCGCATACATAGAGGTACCCCCGGCGATTCTGGAGTGTTCTCCGTTTGAGTTGATATTTGGTCGACATGTGCGTGGACAGTCGCAGTCCTCAGAGAGCTCTGGAGAAGGGGAGAAAATCTTTGAACTTTAAACAGGCGATTTTGCAGGGTGCGCGAGGCCAGCCTCACGATCAAGTAGCAGAAGAATGAAGTCGGAGCCCCTAACATCTCCTTTCTTGGCCACCAGCTTAAAGAAGGAACCATCCGCCAGTCTGAAGCAGCCCAAAACTTGGGATCATTATATCGCTCCGCTTCTGTTCGCATACAGAGAGGTACCCCCGGCTATTCTGGAGGTTTCTCCATTTGAGTTGATATTTGGACATGTGCATGGACCGCTCGTAGTCCTCAGAGAGCTCTGGGGAAGGGAAGAAAATCTTTGGACTTTAAACAGGCTACTTTGCAGGGTGGTCGAGGCCGGCCTCACGATCAAGTAGCAGAAGAATGAAGTCGGAGCCCCTAACATCTTCTTTCTTGGCCACCAGCTTAAAGAAGGAACCATCCGCCAGTCTGAAGCAGCCCAAAATATGGGATCATTATAACGCTCCGCTTCTGTTCGCATACAGAGAGGTACCCCCGGCGATTCTGGAGCTTTCTCCGTTTTAGTTGATATTTGGACATGTGCATGGACCGCTCGTAGCCCTCAGAGAGCTCTGGGGAAGGGAAGAAAATCTTTGGACTTTAAACAGGCTATTTTGCAGGGTGGTCGAGGCCGGCCTCACGGTCAAGTAGCTGAAGAATGAAGTCGGAGCCCCTAACATCTCCTTTCTTGGCCACCAGCTTAAAGATGGAACCATCCGCCAGTCAGAAGCAGCCCAAAACTTGGGATCATTACATCGCTCCGCTTCTGTTCGCATACAGAGAGGTACCCCCGGCGATTCTGGAGTGTTTTCCGTTTGAGTTGATATTTGGACATGTGCATGGACCGCTCGCAGTCCTCAGAGAGCTCTGGAGAAGGGAAGAAAATCTTTGAACTTTAAACAGGCGATTTTGCAGGGTGCGCGAGGCCGGCCTCACGATCAAGTAGCTGAAGAACGAAGTCGGAGCCCCTAACATCTCCTTTCTTGGCCACGAGCTTAAAGAAGGAACCATCCGCCAGTCAGAAGCAGCCCAAAACTTGGGATCATTACATCGCTCCGCTTCTGTTCGCATACAGAGAGGTACCGCCGGTGAGTCAAGAGTGTTCTCCATTTGAGTTGATATTTGGTCGACACGTGCGTGGACCGGTCGCAGTCCTCAGAGAGCTCTGGATAAGGGAAGGAAATCTTTGGACTTTAAACAGGCGATTTTGCAGGCTGCGCGAGGCCGGCCTCACGATCAAGTAGCATAAGAATGAAGTCGGAGCCCCTAGCATCTCCTTTCTTGGCCACCAGCTTAAAGGAGGAACCATCCGCCAGTCAGAAGCAGCCCTTAAACTTGGCATCATTAAATCGCTCCGCTTCTGCTCGCATACAGAGAGGTAGCCCCGGCGATTCTGGAGTGTTCTCCGTTTGAGTTGATATTTGGTCGATATGTGCGTGGACCGGTCGCAGTCCTCAGAGAGCTCTGGAGAAGGGGAGAAAATCTTTGTACTTTAAATAGGCAATTTTGCAGGGTGCGCGAGGGCGGCCTCACGATCAAGTAGCAGAAGATTGAAGTCGGAGCCCCTAACATCTCCTTTCTTGGCCACCAGCTTTAAGAAGGAACCATCCGAGAGTCAGAAGCAGCCCAAAACTAGGAATCATTATATCGCTCCCCTTCTGTTCGCACACAGAGAGGTACCCACGGAGATTCTGGAGTGTTCTCCGTTTGAGTTGATATTTGGTCGAAATGAGCGTGGACCGGTCGCAGTCCTCAGAGAGCTCTGGAGAAGGGAAAAAAAACTTTGGACTTTAAACAGGCGATTTTGCAGGGTGTGCGAGGCCGGCGTCACGATCAAGTATCAGAACGAATTCGGAGCCCCTAACATCTCCTTTCTTGGCCACCAGCTTAAAGAAGCAACCATCCGCCAGTCTGAAGCAGCCCAAAATTTGGGATCATTTTATCGCTCCGCTTCTGTTCGCATACAGAGAGGTACCCCCGGCGATTCTGGAGCTTTCTCCGTTTGAGTTGATATTTGGACATGTGCATGGACTGCTCGTAGTCCTCAGAGAGCTCTGGGGAAGGGAAGAAAATCTTTGGACTTTAAACAGGCGATTTTGCAGGGTGCGCGAGGCCGGCCTCACGATCAAGTAGCAGAAGAATGAAGTCGGGGCCCCTAACATCTCCTTTCTTGGCCACCAGCTTAAAGAAGGAACCATCCGCCAGCCAGAAGCAGCCCAAAACTTGGCATCATTATATCGCTCCGCTTCTGATCGCATACAGAGAGGTACCCCCGGCGATTCTGGAGTGTTCTCCGTTTGAGTTGATATTTGGTCGACATGTGCGTGGACCGGTCGCAGTCCTCAGAGAGCTCTGGAGAAGGGGAGAAAATCATTGGAATTTAAATAGGCGATTTTGCAGAGTGCGCGAGGCCGGCCTCACGATCAAGTAGCAGAAGAATGAAGTCGGAGCCCCTAACATCTCCATTTTTGGACACCTGCTTAAAGAAGGAACCATCCGCCAGTCTGAAGCAGCCCAAAATTTGGGATCATTATATCGCTCCACTTCTGTTCGCATACAGAGAGGTACCCCAGGCGATTCTGGAGCTTTCTCCGTTTGAGTTGATATTTGGACATGTGCATGGACCGCTCGTAGTCCTCAGAGAGCTCTGGGGAAGGGAAGACAATCTTTGGACTTTAAACAGGCTATTTTTAAGGGTGCGCGAGGCCGGCCTCACGATCAAGTAGCAGAAGAATGAAGTCGGAGCCCCTAACATCTCCATTCTTGGCCACACGCTTAAAAAAGGAACCATCCGCCAGTCTGAAGCAGCACAAAATTTGGGATCATTATATCGCTCCGCTTCTGTTCGCATACAGAGAGGTACCCCCGGCGATTCTGGAGCTTTCTCCGTTTGAGTTGATATTTGGTCGACATGTGCGCGGACCGGTCGCAGTCTTCAGAGAGCTCTGGATAAGGAAAGAAAATCTTTGGACTTTAAAGAGGCGATTTTGCAGGCTGCGCGAGGCCGGCCTCGCGATCAAGAAGCAGAAGAATGAAGTCGGAGCCTCTAACATCTCCTTTCTTGGCCACCAGCTTAAAGAAGGAACCATCCGCCGGTCAGAAGCAGCCCAAAACTTGGGATCATTATAACGCTCCGCTTCTGTTCGCATACATAGAGGTACCCCCGGCGATTCTGGAGTGTTCTCCGTTTGAGTTGATATTTGGTCGACATGTGCGTGGACAGTCGCAGTCCTCAGAGAGCTCTGGAGAAGGGGAGAAAATCTTTGAACTTTAAACAGGCGATTTTGCAGGGTGCGCGAGGCCAGCCTCACGATCAAGTAGCAGAAGAATGAAGTCGGAGCCCCTAACATCTCCTTTCTTGGCCACCAGCTTAAAGAAGGAACCATCCGCCAGTCTGAAGCAGCCCAAAACTTGGGATCATTATATCGCTCCGCTTCTGTTCGCATACAGAGAGGTACCCCCGGCTATTCTGGAGGTTTCTCCATTTGAGTTGATATTTGGACATGTGCATGGACCGCTCGTAGTCCTCAGAGAGCTCTGGGGAAGGGAAGAAAATCTTTGGACTTTAAACAGGCTACTTTGCAGGGTGGTCGAGGCCGGCCTCACGATCAAGTAGCAGAAGAATGAAGTCGGAGCCCCTAACATCTTCTTTCTTGGCCACCAGCTTAAAGAAGGAACCATCCGCCAGTCTGAAGCAGCCCAAAATATGGGATCATTATAACGCTCCGCTTCTGTTCGCATACAGAGAGGTACCCCCGGCGATTCTGGAGCTTTCTCCGTTTTAGTTGATATTTGGACATGTGCATGGACCGCTCGTAGTCCTCAGAGAGCTCTGGGGAAGGGAAGAAAATCTTTGGACTTTAAACAGGCTATTTTGCAGGGTGGTCGAGGCCGGCCTCACGGTCAAGTAGCTGAAGAATGAAGTCGGAGCCCCTAACATCTCCTTTCTTGGCCACCAGCTTAAAGATGGAACCATCCGCCAGTCAGAAGCAGCCCAAAACTTGGGATCATTACATCGCTCCGCTTCTGTTCGCATACAGAGAGGTACCCCCGGCGATTCTGGAGTGTTTTCCGTTTGAGTTGATATTTGGACATGTGCATGGACCGCTCGCAGTCCTCAGAGAGCTCTGGAGAAGGGAAGAAAATCTTTGAACTTTAAACAGGCGATTTTGCAGGGTGCGCGAGGCCGGCCTCACGATCAAGTAGCTGAAGAACGAAGTCGGAGCCCCTAACATCTCCTTTCTTGGCCACGAGCTTAAAGAAGGAACCATCCGCCAGTCAGAAGCAGCCCAAAACTTGGGATCATTACATCGCTCCGCTTCTGTTCGCATACAGAGAGGTACCGCCGGTGAGTCAAGAGTGTTCTCCATTTGAGTTGATATTTGGTCGACACGTGCGTGGACCGGTCGCAGTCCTCAGAGAGCTCTGGATAAGGGAAGGAAATCTTTGGACTTTAAACAGGCGATTTTGCAGGCTGCGCGAGGCCGGCCTCACGATCAAGTAGCATAAGAATGAAGTCGGAGCCCCTAGCATCTCCTTTCTTGGCCACCAGCTTAAAGGAGGAACCATCCGCCAGTCAGAAGCAGCCCTTAAACTTGGCATCATTAAATCGCTCCGCTTCTGCTCGCATACAGAGAGGTAGCCCCGGCGATTCTGGAGTGTTCTCCGTTTGAGTTGATATTTGGTCGATATGTGCGTGGACCGGTCGCAGTCCTCAGAGAGCTCTGGAGAAGGGGAGAAAATCTTTGTACTTTAAATAGGCAATTTTGCAGGGTGCGCGAGGGCGGCCTCACGATCAAGTAGCAGAAGATTGAAGTCGGAGCCCCTAACATCTCCTTTCTTGGCCACCAGCTTTAAGAAGGAACCATCCGAGAGTCAGAAGCAGCCCAAAACTAGGAATCATTATATCGCTCCCCTTCTGTTCGCACACAGAGAGGTACCCACGGAGATTCTGGAGTGTTCTCCGTTTGAGTTGATATTTGGTCGAAATGAGCGTGGACCGGTCGCAGTCCTCAGAGAGCTCTGGAGAAGGGAAAAAAAACTTTGGACTTTAAACAGGCGATTTTGCAGGGTGTGCGAGGCCGGCGTCACGATCAAGTATCAGAACGAATTCGGAGCCCCTAACATCTCCTTTCTTGGCCACCAGCTTAAAGAAGCAACCATCCGCCAGTCTGAAGCAGCCCAAAATTTGGGATCATTTTATCGCTCCGCTTCTGTTCGCATACAGAGAGGTACCCCCGGCGATTCTGGAGCTTTCTCCGTTTGAGTTGATATTTGGACATGTGCATGGACCGCTCATAGTCCTCAGAGAGTTCTGGGGAAGGGAAGAAAATCTTTGGACTTCAAACAGGCGATTTTGCAGGGTGCGCGACGCCGGCCTCACGATCAAGTAGCAGAAGAATGAAGTCAGAGCCCCTAACATCTCCAATCATGGCCACCCGCCTAAAGAAGGAACCATCCGCCAGTCTGAAGCAGACCAAAATTGGGGATCATTATATCGCTCCGCTTCTGTTCGCATACAGAGAGGTACCCCCGGCGACTCTGGAGCTTTCTCCGTTTGAGTTGACATTTGGACATGTGCATGGACCGCTCGTAGTTCTCAGAGAGCTCTGGGGAAGGGAAGAAAATCTTTGGACTTTAAACAGGCGATTTTGCAGGGTGCGCGAGGCCGGCCTCACGATCAAGTAGCTGAAGAATGAAGTCGGAGCCCCTAACATCTCCTTTCTTGGCCACCAGCTTAAAGAAGGAACCATCCGCCAGTCAGAAGCAGCCCAAAACTTGGGATCATTACATCGCTCCGCTTCTGTTCGCATACAGAGAGGTACCCCCGGCGATTCTGGAGTGTTTTCCGTTTGAGTTGATATTTGGACATGTGCATGGACCGCTCGCAGTCCTCAGAGAGCTCTGGAGAAGGGAAGAAAATCTTTGAATTTTAAACAGGCGATTTTGCAGGGTGCGCGAGGCCGGCCTCACGATCAAGTAGCTGAAGAACGAAGTCGGAGCCCCTAACATCTCCTTTCTTGGCCACGAGCTTAAAGAAGGAACCCTCCGCCAGTCAGAAGCAGCCCAAAACTTGGAATCGTTATATCGCTCCGCTTCTGTTCGCATACAGAGAGGTACCCCCGGCGATTCTGGAGTGTTTTTCGTTTGAGCTGATATTTGGACATGTGCATGGACCGCTCGCAGTCCTCAGAGAACTCTGGAGAAGGAAGAAAATCTTTGAACTTTAAACAGGCGATTTTGCAGGGTGCGCGAGGCCGGCCTCACGATAAAGTAGCAGAACGAAGTCGGAGCCCCTAACATCTCCTTTCTTGGCCACGAGCTTAAAGAAGGAACCATCCGCCAGTCAGAAGCAGCCCAAAACTTGGGATCATTACATCGCTCCGCTTCTGTTCGCATACAGAGAGGTACCGCCGGCGATTCTGGAGCTTTCTCCGTTTGAGTTGATATTTGGACATGTGCATGGACCGCTCGTAGTCCTCAGAGAGCTCTGGGGAAGGGAAGACAATCTTTGGACTTTAAACAGGCTATTTTTTAAGGGTGCGCGAGGCCGGCCTCACGATCAAGTAGCAGAAGAATAAAGTCGGAGCCCCTAACATCTCCATTCTTGGCCACCCGCTTAAAGAACGAACCATCCGCCAGTCTGAAGCAGCACAAAATTTGGGATCATTATATCGCTCCGCTTCTGTTCGCATACAGAGCGGTACCCCCGGCGATTCTGGAGCTTTCTCCGTTTGAGTTGATATTTGGTCGACATGTGCGCGGACCGGTCGCAGTCTTTAGAGAGCTCTGGAGAAGGGAAAAAAACTTTGGACTTTAAACAGGCGATTTTGCAGGGTGTGCGAGGCCGGCCTCACGATCAAGTAGCAGAAGAATGAATTCGGTGCCCCTAACATCTCCTTTCTTGGCCACCAGCTTAAAGAAGCAACCATCCGCCAGTCTGAAGCAGCCCAAAACTTGGGATCATTATATCGCTCCGCTTCTGTTCGCGTACAGAGAGGTATCCCCGGCGATTCTGGAGGTTTCTTCGTTTGAGTTGATATTTGGACATGTGCATGGACCGCTCGTAGTCCTCAGAGAGCTCTGGGGAAGGGAAGAAAATCTTTGGACTTTAAACAGGCTATTTTGCAGGGTGCGCGAGGCCTGCCTCACGATCAAGTAGCAGAAGAATGAAGTCGGAGCCCCTAACATCTCCTTTCTTGGCCACTCGCTTAAAGAAAGAACCATCCGCCAGTCTGAAGCAGCCCAAAATTTGGGAACATTATATCGCTCCGCTTCTGTTCGCTTACAGAAAGGTACCCCCGGCGATTCTGGAGCTTACTCCGTTTGAGTTGATATTTGGACATGTGCATGGACTGCTCGTAGTCCTCAGAGAGCTCTGGGGAAGGGAAGAAAATCTTTGGACTTTAAACAGGCGATTTTGCAGGGTGCGCGAGGCCGGCCTCACGATCAAGTAGCAGAAGAATGAAGTCGGGGCCCCTAACATCTCCTTTCTTGGCCACCAGCTTAAAGAAGGAACCATCCGCCAGCCAGAAGCAGCCCAAAACTTGGCATCATTATATCGCTCCGCTTCTGATCGCATACAGAGAGGTACCCCCGGCGATTCTGGAGTGTTCTCCGTTTGAGTTGATATTTGGTCGACATGTGCGTGGACCGGTCGCAGTCCTCAGAGAGCTCTGGAGAAGGGGAGAAAATCATTGGACTTTAAATAGGCGATTTTGCAGAGTGCGCGAGGCCGGCCTCACGATCAAGTAGCAGAAGAATGAAGTCGGAGCCCCTAACATCTCCATTTTTGGACACCTGCTTAAAGAAGGAACCATCCGCCAGTCTGAAGCAGCCCAAAATTTGGGATCATTATATCGCTCCACTTCTGTTCGCATACAGAGAGGTACCCCCGGCGATTCTGGAGCTTTCTCCGTTTGAGTTGATATTTGGACATGTGCATGGACCGCTCGTAGTCCTCAGAGAGCTCTGGGGAAGGGAAGACAATCTTTGGACTTTAAACAGGCTATTTTTAAGGGTGCGCGAGGCCGGCCTCACGATCAAGTAGCAGAAGAATGAAGTCGGAGCCCCTAACATCTCCATTCTTGGCCACACGCTTAAAAAAGGAACCATCCGCCAGTCTGAAGCAGCACAAAATTTGGGATCATTATATCGCTCCGCTTCTGTTCGCATACAGAGAGGTACCCCCGGCGATTCTGGAGCTTTCTCCGTTTGAGTTGATATTTGGTCGACATGTGCGCGGACCGGTCGCAGTCTTCAGAGAGCTCTGGATAAGGAAAGAAAATCTTTGGACTTTAAAGAGGCGATTTTGCAGGCTGCACGAGGCCGGCCTCACGATCAAGAAGCAGAAGAATGAAGTCGGAGCCTCTAACATCTCCTTTCTTGGCCACCAGCTTAAAGAAGGAACCATCCGCCGGTCAGAAGCAGCCCAAAACTTGGGATCATTATATCGCTCCGCTTCTGTTCGCATACAGAGAGGTACCCCCGGCTATTCTGGAGGTTTCTCCATTTGAGTTGATATTTGGACATGTGCATGGACCGCTCGTAGTCCTCAGAGAGCTCTGGGGAAGGGAAGAAAATCTTTGGACTTTAAACAGGCTACTTTGCAGGGTGGTCGAGGCCGGCCTCACGATCAAGTAGCAGAAGAATGAAGTCGGAGCCCCTAACATCTTCTTTCTTGGCCACCAGCTTAAAGAAGGAACCATCCGCCAGTCTGAAGCAGCCCAAAATATGGGATCATTATAACGCTCCGCTTCTGTTCGCATACAGAGAGGTACCCCCGGCGATTCTGGAGCTTTCTCCGTTTTAGTTGATATTTGGACATGTGCATGGACCGCTCGTAGTCCTCAGAGAGCTCTGGGGAAGGGAAGAAAATCTTTGGACTTTAAACAGGCTATTTTGCAGGGTGGTCGAGGCCGGCCTCACGGTCAAGTAGCTGAAGAATGAAGTCGGAGCCCCTAACATCTCCTTTCTTGGCCACCAGCTTAAAGAAGGAACCATCCGCCAGTCAGAAGCAGCCCAAAACTTGGGATCATTACATCGCTCCGCTTCTGTTCGCATACAGAGAGGTACCCCCGGCGATTCTGGAGTGTTTTCCGTTTGAGTTGATATTTGGACATGTGCATGGACCGCTCGCAGTCCTCAGAGAGCTCTGGAGAAGGGAAGAAAATCTTTGAACTTTAAACAGGCGATTTTGCAGGGTGCGCGAGGCCGGCCTCACGATCAAGTAGCTGAAGAACGAAGTCGGAGCCCCTAACATCTCCTTTCTTGGCCACGAGCTTAAAGAAGGAACCATCCGCCAGTCAGAAGCAGCCCAAAACTTGGGATCATTACATCGCTCCGCTTCTGTTCGCATACAGAGAGGTACCGCCGGTGAGTCAAGAGTGTTCTCCATTTGAGTTGATATTTGGTCGAAATGAGCGTGGACCGGTCGCAGTCCTCAGAGAGCTCTGGAGAAGGGAAAAAAACTTTGGACTTTAAACAGGCGATTTTGCAGGGTGTGCGAGGCCGGCGTCATGATCAAGTATCAGAACGAATTCGGAGCCCCTAACATCTCCTTTCTTGGCCACCAGCTCAAAGAAGCAACCATCCGCCAGTCTGAAGCAGCCCAAAATTTGGGATCATTTTATCGCTCCGCTTCTGTTCGCATACAGAGAGGTACCCCCGGCGATTCTGGAGCTTTCTCCGTTTGAGTTGATATTTGGACATGTGCATGGACCGCTCATAGTCCTCAGAGAGTTCTGGGGAAGGGAAGAAAATCTTTGGACTTCAAACAGGCGATTTTGCAGGGTGCGCGACGCCGGCCTCACGATCAAGTAGCAGAAGAATGAAGTCAGAGCCCCTAACATCTCCAATCATGGCCACCCGCTTAAAGAAGGAACCATCCGCCAGTCTGAAGCAGACCAAAATTGGGGATCATTATATCGCTCCGCTTCTGTTCGCATACAGAGAGGTACCCCCGGCGACTCTGGAGCTTTCTCCGTTTGAGTTGACATTTGGACATGTGCATGGACCGCTCGTAGTTCTCAGAGAGCTCTGGGGAAGGGAAGAAAATCTTTGGACTTTAAACAGGCGATTTTGCAGGGTGCGCGAGGCCGGCCTCACGATCAAGTAGCTGAAGAATGAAGTCGGAGCCCCTAACATCTCCTTTCTTGGCCACCAGCTTAAAGAAGGAACCATCCGCCAGTCAGAAGCAGCCCAAAACTTGGGATCATTACATCGCTCCGCTTCTGTTCGCATACAGAGAGGTACCCCCGGCGATTCTGGAGTGTTTTCCGTTTGAGTTGATATTTGGACATGTGCATGGACCGCTCGCAGTCCTCAGAGAGCTCTGGAGAAGGGAAGAAAATCTTTGAATTTTAAACAGGCGATTTTGCAGGGTGCGCGAGGCCGGCCTCACGATCAAGTAGCTGAAGAACGAAGTCGGAGCCCCTAACATCTCCTTTCTTGGCCACGAGCTTAAAGAAGGAACCCTCCGCCAGTCAGAAGCAGCCCAAAACTTGGAATCGTTATATCGCTCCGCTTCTGTTCGCATACAGAGAGGTACCCCCGGCGATTCTGGAGTGTTTTTCGTTTGAGCTGATATTTGGACATGTGCATGGACCGCTCGCAGTCCTCAGAGAACTCTGGAGAAGGAAGAAAATCTTTGAGCTTTAAACAGGCGATTTTGCAGGGTGCGCGAGGCCGGCCTCACGATAAAGTAGCAGAACGAAGTCGGAGCCCCTAACATCTCCTTTCTTGGCCACGAGCTTCAAGAAGGAACCATCCGCCAGTCAGAAGCAGCCCAAAACTTGGGATCATTACATCGCTCCGCTTCTGTTCGCATACAGAGAGGTACCGCCGGCGATTCTGGAGCTTTCTCCGTTTGAGTTGATATTTGGACATGTGCATGGACCGCTCGTAGTCCTCAGAGAGCTCTGGGGAAGGGAAGACAATCTTTGGACTTTAAACAGGCTATTTTTTAAGGGTGCGCGAGGCCGGCCTCACGATCAAGTAGCAGAAGAATAAAGTCGGAGCCCCTAACATCTCCATTCTTGGCCACCCGCTTAAAGAAGGAACCATCCGCCAGTCTGAAGCAGCACAAAATTTGGGATCATTATATCGCTCCGCTTCTGTTCGCATACAGAGCGGTACCCCCGGCGATTCTGGAGGTTTCTCCATTTGAGTTGATATTTGGACATGTGCATGGACCGCTCGTAGTCCTCAGAGAGCTCTGGGGAAGGGAAGAAAATCTTTGGACTTTAAACAGGCTACTTTGCAGGGTGGTCGAGGCCGGCCTCACGATCAAGTAGCAGAAGAATGAAGTCGGAGCCCCTAACATCTTCTTTCTTGGCCACCAGCTTAAAGAAGGAACCATCCGCCAGTCTGAAGCAGCCCAAAATATGGGATCATTATAACGCTCCGCTTCTGTTCGCATACAGAGAGGTACCCCCGGCGATTCTGGAGCTTTCTCCGTTTTAGTTGATATTTGGACATGTGCATGGACCGCTCGTAGTCCTCAGAGAGCTCTGGGGAAGGGAAGAAAATCTTTGGACTTTAAACAGGCTATTTTGCAGGGTGGTCGAGGCCGGCCTCACGGTCAAGTAGCTGAAGAATGAAGTCGGAGCCCCTAACATCTCCTTTCTTGGCCACCAGCTTAAAGATGGAACCATCCGCCAGTCAGAAGCAGCCCAAAACTTGGGATCATTACATCGCTCCGCTTCTGTTCGCATACAGAGAGGTACCCCCGGCGATTCTGGAGTGTTTTCCGTTTGAGTTGATATTTGGACATGTGCATGGACCGCTCGCAGTCCTCAGAGAGCTCTGGAGAAGGGAAGAAAATCTTTGAACTTTAAACAGGCGATTTTGCAGGGTGCGCGAGGCCGGCCTCACGATCAAGTAGCTGAAGAACGAAGTCGGAGCCCCTAACATCTCCTTTCTTGGCCACGAGCTTAAAGAAGGAACCATCCGCCAGTCAGAAGCAGCCCAAAACTTGGGATCATTACATCGCTCCGCTTCTGTTCGCATACAGAGAGGTACCGCCGGTGAGTCAAGAGTGTTCTCCATTTGAGTTGATATTTGGTCGACACGTGCGTGGACCGGTCGCAGTCCTCAGAGAGCTCTGGATAAGGGAAGGAAATCTTTGGACTTTAAACAGGCGATTTTGCAGGCTGCGCGAGGCCGGCCTCACGATCAAGTAGCATAAGAATGAAGTCGGAGCCCCTAGCATCTCCTTTCTTGGCCACCAGCTTAAAGGAGGAACCATCCGCCAGTCAGAAGCAGCCCTTAAACTTGGCATCATTAAATCGCTCCGCTTCTGCTCGCATACAGAGAGGTAGCCCCGGCGATTCTGGAGTGTTCTCCGTTTGAGTTGATATTTGGTCGATATGTGCGTGGACCGGTCGCAGTCCTCAGAGAGCTCTGGAGAAGGGGAGAAAATCTTTGTACTTTAAATAGGCAATTTTGCAGGGTGCGCGAGGGCGGCCTCACGATCAAGTAGCAGAAGATTGAAGTCGGAGCCCCTAACATCTCCTTTCTTGGCCACCAGCTTTAAGAAGGAACCATCCGAGAGTCAGAAGCAGCCCAAAACTAGGAATCATTATATCGCTCCCCTTCTGTTCGCACACAGAGAGGTACCCACGGAGATTCTGGAGTGTTCTCCGTTTGAGTTGATATTTGGTCGAAATGAGCGTGGACCGGTCGCAGTCCTCAGAGAGCTCTGGAGAAGGGAAAAAAAACTTTGGACTTTAAACAGGCGATTTTGCAGGGTGTGCGAGGCCGGCGTCACGATCAAGTATCAGAACGAATTCGGAGCCCCTAACATCTCCTTTCTTGGCCACCAGCTTAAAGAAGCAACCATCCGCCAGTCTGAAGCAGCCCAAAATTTGGGATCATTTTATCGCTCCGCTTCTGTTCGCATACAGAGAGGTACCCCCGGCGATTCTGGAGCTTTCTCCGTTTGAGTTGATATTTGGACATGTGCATGGACTGCTCGTAGTCCTCAGAGAGCTCTGGGGAAGGGAAGAAAATCTTTGGACTTTAAACAGGCGATTTTGCAGGGTGCGCGAGGCCGGCCTCACGATCAAGTAGCAGAAGAATGAAGTCGGGGCCCCTAACATCTCCTTTCTTGGCCACCAGCTTAAAGAAGGAACCATCCGCCAGCCAGAAGCAGCCCAAAACTTGGCATCATTATATCGCTCCGCTTCTGATCGCATACAGAGAGGTACCCCCGGCGATTCTGGAGTGTTCTCCGTTTGAGTTGATATTTGGTCGACATGTGCGTGGACCGGTCGCAGTCCTCAGAGAGCTCTGGAGAAGGGGAGAAAATCATTGGAATTTAAATAGGCGATTTTGCAGAGTGCGCGAGGCCGGCCTCACGATCAAGTAGCAGAAGAATGAAGTCGGAGCCCCTAACATCTCCATTTTTGGACACCTGCTTAAAGAAGGAACCATCCGCCAGTCTGAAGCAGCCCAAAATTTGGGATCATTATATCGCTCCACTTCTGTTCGCATACAGAGAGGTACCCCAGGCGATTCTGGAGCTTTCTCCGTTTGAGTTGATATTTGGACATGTGCATGGACCGCTCGTAGTCCTCAGAGAGCTCTGGGGAAGGGAAGACAATCTTTGGACTTTAAACAGGCTATTTTTAAGGGTGCGCGAGGCCGGCCTCACGATCAAGTAGCAGAAGAATGAAGTCGGAGCCCCTAACATCTCCATTCTTGGCCACACGCTTAAAAAAGGAACCATCCGCCAGTCTGAAGCAGCACAAAATTTGGGATCATTATATCGCTCCGCTTCTGTTCGCATACAGAGAGGTACCCCCGGCGATTCTGGAGCTTTCTCCGTTTGAGTTGATATTTGGTCGACATGTGCGCGGACCGGTCGCAGTCTTCAGAGAGCTCTGGATAAGGAAAGAAAATCTTTGGACTTTAAAGAGGCGATTTTGCAGGCTGCGCGAGGCCGGCCTCGCGATCAAGAAGCAGAAGAATGAAGTCGGAGCCTCTAACATCTCCTTTCTTGGCCACCAGCTTAAAGAAGGAACCATCCGCCGGTCAGAAGCAGCCCAAAACTTGGGATCATTATAACGCTCCGCTTCTGTTCGCATACATAGAGGTACCCCCGGCGATTCTGGAGTGTTCTCCGTTTGAGTTGATATTTGGTCGACATGTGCGTGGACAGTCGCAGTCCTCAGAGAGCTCTGGAGAAGGGGAGAAAATCTTTGAACTTTAAACAGGCGATTTTGCAGGGTGCGCGAGGCCAGCCTCACGATCAAGTAGCAGAAGAATGAAGTCGGAGCCCCTAACATCTCCTTTCTTGGCCACCAGCTTAAAGAAGGAACCATCCGCCAGTCTGAAGCAGCCCAAAACTTGGGATCATTATATCGCTCCGCTTCTGTTCGCATACAGAGAGGTACCCCCGGCTATTCTGGAGGTTTCTCCATTTGAGTTGATATTTGGACATGTGCATGGACCGCTCGTAGTCCTCAGAGAGCTCTGGGGAAGGGAAGAAAATCTTTGGACTTTAAACAGGCTACTTTGCAGGGTGGTCGAGGCCGGCCTCACGATCAAGTAGCAGAAGAATGAAGTCGGAGCCCCTAACATCTTCTTTCTTGGCCACCAGCTTAAAGAAGGAACCATCCGCCAGTCTGAAGCAGCCCAAAATATGGGATCATTATAACGCTCCGCTTCTGTTCGCATACAGAGAGGTACCCCCGGCGATTCTGGAGCTTTCTCCGTTTTAGTTGATATTTGGACATGTGCATGGACCGCTCGTAGTCCTCAGAGAGCTCTGGGGAAGGGAAGAAAATCTTTGGACTTTAAACAGGCTATTTTGCAGGGTGGTCGAGGCCGGCCTCACGGTCAAGTAGCTGAAGAATGAAGTCGGAGCCCCTAACATCTCCTTTCTTGGCCACCAGCTTAAAGATGGAACCATCCGCCAGTCAGAAGCAGCCCAAAACTTGGGATCATTACATCGCTCCGCTTCTGTTCGCATACAGAGAGGTACCCCCGGCGATTCTGGAGTGTTTTCCGTTTGAGTTGATATTTGGACATGTGCATGGACCGCTCGCAGTCCTCAGAGAGCTCTGGAGAAGGGAAGAAAATCTTTGAACTTTAAACAGGCGATTTTGCAGGGTGCGCGAGGCCGGCCTCACGATCAAGTAGCTGAAGAACGAAGTCGGAGCCCCTAACATCTCCTTTCTTGGCCACGAGCTTAAAGAAGGAACCATCCGCCAGTCAGAAGCAGCCCAAAACTTGGGATCATTACATCGCTCCGCTTCTGTTCGCATACAGAGAGGTACCGCCGGTGAGTCAAGAGTGTTCTCCATTTGAGTTGATATTTGGTCGACACGTGCGTGGACCGGTCGCAGTCCTCAGAGAGCTCTGGATAAGGGAAGGAAATCTTTGGACTTTAAACAGGCGATTTTGCAGGCTGCGCGAGGCCGGCCTCACGATCAAGTAGCATAAGAATGAAGTCGGAGCCCCTAGCATCTCCTTTCTTGGCCACCAGCTTAAAGGAGGAACCATCCGCCAGTCAGAAGCAGCCCTTAAACTTGGCATCATTAAATCGCTCCGCTTCTGCTCGCATACAGAGAGGTAGCCCCGGCGATTCTGGAGTGTTCTCCGTTTGAGTTGATATTTGGTCGATATGTGCGTGGACCGGTCGCAGTCCTCAGAGAGCTCTGGAGAAGGGGAGAAAATCTTTGTACTTTAAATAGGCAATTTTGCAGGGTGCGCGAGGGCGGCCTCACGATCAAGTAGCAGAAGATTGAAGTCGGAGCCCCTAACATCTCCTTTCTTGGCCACCAGCTTTAAGAAGGAACCATCCGAGAGTCAGAAGCAGCCCAAAACTAGGAATCATTATATCGCTCCCCTTCTGTTCGCACACAGAGAGGTACCCACGGAGATTCTGGAGTGTTCTCCGTTTGAGTTGATATTTGGTCGAAATGAGCGTGGACCGGTCGCAGTCCTCAGAGAGCTCTGGAGAAGGGAAAAAAAACTTTGGACTTTAAACAGGCGATTTTGCAGGGTGTGCGAGGCCGGCGTCACGATCAAGTATCAGAACGAATTCGGAGCCCCTAACATCTCCTTTCTTGGCCACCAGCTTAAAGAAGCAACCATCCGCCAGTCTGAAGCAGCCCAAAATTTGGGATCATTTTATCGCTCCGCTTCTGTTCGCATACAGAGAGGTACCCCCGGCGATTCTGGAGCTTTCTCCGTTTGAGTTGATATTTGGACATGTGCATGGACCGCTCATAGTCCTCAGAGAGTTCTGGGGAAGGGAAGAAAATCTTTGGACTTCAAACAGGCGATTTTGCAGGGTGCGCGACGCCGGCCTCACGATCAAGTAGCAGAAGAATGAAGTCAGAGCCCCTAACATCTCCAATCATGGCCACCCGCCTAAAGAAGGAACCATCCGCCAGTCTGAAGCAGACCAAAATTGGGGATCATTATATCGCTCCGCTTCTGTTCGCATACAGAGAGGTACCCCCGGCGACTCTGGAGCTTTCTCCGTTTGAGTTGACATTTGGACATGTGCATGGACCGCTCGTAGTTCTCAGAGAGCTCTGGGGAAGGGAAGAAAATCTTTGGACTTTAAACAGGCGATTTTGCAGGGTGCGCGAGGCCGGCCTCACGATCAAGTAGCTGAAGAATGAAGTCGGAGCCCCTAACATCTCCTTTCTTGGCCACCAGCTTAAAGAAGGAACCATCCGCCAGTCAGAAGCAGCCCAAAACTTGGGATCATTACATCGCTCCGCTTCTGTTCGCATACAGAGAGGTACCCCCGGCGATTCTGGAGTGTTTTCCGTTTGAGTTGATATTTGGACATGTGCATGGACCGCTCGCAGTCCTCAGAGAGCTCTGGAGAAGGGAAGAAAATCTTTGAATTTTAAACAGGCGATTTTGCAGGGTGCGCGAGGCCGGCCTCACGATCAAGTAGCTGAAGAACGAAGTCGGAGCCCCTAACATCTCCTTTCTTGGCCACGAGCTTAAAGAAGGAACCCTCCGCCAGTCAGAAGCAGCCCAAAACTTGGAATCGTTATATCGCTCCGCTTCTGTTCGCATACAGAGAGGTACCCCCGGCGATTCTGGAGTGTTTTTCGTTTGAGCTGATATTTGGACATGTGCATGGACCGCTCGCAGTCCTCAGAGAACTCTGGAGAAGGAAGAAAATCTTTGAACTTTAAACAGGCGATTTTGCAGGGTGCGCGAGGCCGGCCTCACGATAAAGTAGCAGAACGAAGTCGGAGCCCCTAACATCTCCTTTCTTGGCCACGAGCTTAAAGAAGGAACCATCCGCCAGTCAGAAGCAGCCCAAAACTTGGGATCATTACATCGCTCCGCTTCTGTTCGCATACAGAGAGGTACCGCCGGCGATTCTGGAGCTTTCTCCGTTTGAGTTGATATTTGGACATGTGCATGGACCGCTCGTAGTCCTCAGAGAGCTCTGGGGAAGGGAAGACAATCTTTGGACTTTAAACAGGCTATTTTTTAAGGGTGCGCGAGGCCGGCCTCACGATCAAGTAGCAGAAGAATAAAGTCGGAGCCCCTAACATCTCCATTCTTGGCCACCCGCTTAAAGAACGAACCATCCGCCAGTCTGAAGCAGCACAAAATTTGGGATCATTATATCGCTCCGCTTCTGTTCGCATACAGAGCGGTACCCCCGGCGATTCTGGAGCTTTCTCCGTTTGAGTTGATATTTGGTCGACATGTGCGCGGACCGGTCGCAGTCTTTAGAGAGCTCTGGAGAAGGGAAAAAAACTTTGGACTTTAAACAGGCGATTTTGCAGGGTGTGCGAGGCCGGCCTCACGATCAAGTAGCAGAAGAATGAATTCGGTGCCCCTAACATCTCCTTTCTTGGCCACCAGCTTAAAGAAGCAACCATCCGCCAGTCTGAAGCAGCCCAAAACTTGGGATCATTATATCGCTCCGCTTCTGTTCGCGTACAGAGAGGTATCCCCGGCGATTCTGGAGGTTTCTTCGTTTGAGTTGATATTTGGACATGTGCATGGACCGCTCGTAGTCCTCAGAGAGCTCTGGGGAAGGGAAGAAAATCTTTGGACTTTAAACAGGCTATTTTGCAGGGTGCGCGAGGCCTGCCTCACGATCAAGTAGCAGAAGAATGAAGTCGGAGCCCCTAACATCTCCTTTCTTGGCCACTCGCTTAAAGAAAGAACCATCCGCCAGTCTGAAGCAGCCCAAAATTTGGGAACATTATATCGCTCCGCTTCTGTTCGCTTACAGAAAGGTACCCCCGGCGATTCTGGAGCTTACTCCGTTTGAGTTGATATTTGGACATGTGCATGGACTGCTCGTAGTCCTCAGAGAGCTCTGGGGAAGGGAAGAAAATCTTTGGACTTTAAACAGGCGATTTTGCAGGGTGCGCGAGGCCGGCCTCACGATCAAGTAGCAGAAGAATGAAGTCGGGGCCCCTAACATCTCCTTTCTTGGCCACCAGCTTAAAGAAGGAACCATCCGCCAGCCAGAAGCAGCCCAAAACTTGGCATCATTATATCGCTCCGCTTCTGATCGCATACAGAGAGGTACCCCCGGCGATTCTGGAGTGTTCTCCGTTTGAGTTGATATTTGGTCGACATGTGCGTGGACCGGTCGCAGTCCTCAGAGAGCTCTGGAGAAGGGGAGAAAATCATTGGACTTTAAATAGGCGATTTTGCAGAGTGCGCGAGGCCGGCCTCACGATCAAGTAGCAGAAGAATGAAGTCGGAGCCCCTAACATCTCCATTTTTGGACACCTGCTTAAAGAAGGAACCATCCGCCAGTCTGAAGCAGCCCAAAATTTGGGATCATTATATCGCTCCACTTCTGTTCGCATACAGAGAGGTACCCCCGGCGATTCTGGAGCTTTCTCCGTTTGAGTTGATATTTGGACATGTGCATGGACCGCTCGTAGTCCTCAGAGAGCTCTGGGGAAGGGAAGACAATCTTTGGACTTTAAACAGGCTATTTTTAAGGGTGCGCGAGGCCGGCCTCACGATCAAGTAGCAGAAGAATGAAGTCGGAGCCCCTAACATCTCCATTCTTGGCCACACGCTTAAAAAAGGAACCATCCGCCAGTCTGAAGCAGCACAAAATTTGGGATCATTATATCGCTCCGCTTCTGTTCGCATACAGAGAGGTACCCCCGGCGATTCTGGAGCTTTCTCCGTTTGAGTTGATATTTGGTCGACATGTGCGCGGACCGGTCGCAGTCTTCAGAGAGCTCTGGATAAGGAAAGAAAATCTTTGGACTTTAAAGAGGCGATTTTGCAGGCTGCACGAGGCCGGCCTCACGATCAAGAAGCAGAAGAATGAAGTCGGAGCCTCTAACATCTCCTTTCTTGGCCACCAGCTTAAAGAAGGAACCATCCGCCGGTCAGAAGCAGCCCAAAACTTGGGATCATTATATCGCTCCGCTTCTGTTCGCATACAGAGAGGTACCCCCGGCTATTCTGGAGGTTTCTCCATTTGAGTTGATATTTGGACATGTGCATGGACCGCTCGTAGTCCTCAGAGAGCTCTGGGGAAGGGAAGAAAATCTTTGGACTTTAAACAGGCTACTTTGCAGGGTGGTCGAGGCCGGCCTCACGATCAAGTAGCAGAAGAATGAAGTCGGAGCCCCTAACATCTTCTTTCTTGGCCACCAGCTTAAAGAAGGAACCATCCGCCAGTCTGAAGCAGCCCAAAATATGGGATCATTATAACGCTCCGCTTCTGTTCGCATACAGAGAGGTACCCCCGGCGATTCTGGAGCTTTCTCCGTTTTAGTTGATATTTGGACATGTGCATGGACCGCTCGTAGTCCTCAGAGAGCTCTGGGGAAGGGAAGAAAATCTTTGGACTTTAAACAGGCTATTTTGCAGGGTGGTCGAGGCCGGCCTCACGGTCAAGTAGCTGAAGAATGAAGTCGGAGCCCCTAACATCTCCTTTCTTGGCCACCAGCTTAAAGAAGGAACCATCCGCCAGTCAGAAGCAGCCCAAAACTTGGGATCATTACATCGCTCCGCTTCTGTTCGCATACAGAGAGGTACCCCCGGCGATTCTGGAGTGTTTTCCGTTTGAGTTGATATTTGGACATGTGCATGGACCGCTCGCAGTCCTCAGAGAGCTCTGGAGAAGGGAAGAAAATCTTTGAACTTTAAACAGGCGATTTTGCAGGGTGCGCGAGGCCGGCCTCACGATCAAGTAGCTGAAGAACGAAGTCGGAGCCCCTAACATCTCCTTTCTTGGCCACGAGCTTAAAGAAGGAACCATCCGCCAGTCAGAAGCAGCCCAAAACTTGGGATCATTACATCGCTCCGCTTCTGTTCGCATACAGAGAGGTACCGCCGGTGAGTCAAGAGTGTTCTCCATTTGAGTTGATATTTGGTCGAAATGAGCGTGGACCGGTCGCAGTCCTCAGAGAGCTCTGGAGAAGGGAAAAAAACTTTGGACTTTAAACAGGCGATTTTGCAGGGTGTGCGAGGCCGGCGTCATGATCAAGTATCAGAACGAATTCGGAGCCCCTAACATCTCCTTTCTTGGCCACCAGCTCAAAGAAGCAACCATCCGCCAGTCTGAAGCAGCCCAAAATTTGGGATCATTTTATCGCTCCGCTTCTGTTCGCATACAGAGAGGTACCCCCGGCGATTCTGGAGCTTTCTCCGTTTGAGTTGATATTTGGACATGTGCATGGACCGCTCATAGTCCTCAGAGAGTTCTGGGGAAGGGAAGAAAATCTTTGGACTTCAAACAGGCGATTTTGCAGGGTGCGCGACGCCGGCCTCACGATCAAGTAGCAGAAGAATGAAGTCAGAGCCCCTAACATCTCCAATCATGGCCACCCGCTTAAAGAAGGAACCATCCGCCAGTCTGAAGCAGACCAAAATTGGGGATCATTATATCGCTCCGCTTCTGTTCGCATACAGAGAGGTACCCCCGGCGACTCTGGAGCTTTCTCCGTTTGAGTTGACATTTGGACATGTGCATGGACCGCTCGTAGTTCTCAGAGAGCTCTGGGGAAGGGAAGAAAATCTTTGGACTTTAAACAGGCGATTTTGCAGGGTGCGCGAGGCCGGCCTCACGATCAAGTAGCTGAAGAATGAAGTCGGAGCCCCTAACATCTCCTTTCTTGGCCACCAGCTTAAAGAAGGAACCATCCGCCAGTCAGAAGCAGCCCAAAACTTGGGATCATTACATCGCTCCGCTTCTGTTCGCATACAGAGAGGTACCCCCGGCGATTCTGGAGTGTTTTCCGTTTGAGTTGATATTTGGACATGTGCATGGACCGCTCGCAGTCCTCAGAGAGCTCTGGAGAAGGGAAGAAAATCTTTGAATTTTAAACAGGCGATTTTGCAGGGTGCGCGAGGCCGGCCTCACGATCAAGTAGCTGAAGAACGAAGTCGGAGCCCCTAACATCTCCTTTCTTGGCCACGAGCTTAAAGAAGGAACCCTCCGCCAGTCAGAAGCAGCCCAAAACTTGGAATCGTTATATCGCTCCGCTTCTGTTCGCATACAGAGAGGTACCCCCGGCGATTCTGGAGTGTTTTTCGTTTGAGCTGATATTTGGACATGTGCATGGACCGCTCGCAGTCCTCAGAGAACTCTGGAGAAGGAAGAAAATCTTTGAGCTTTAAACAGGCGATTTTGCAGGGTGCGCGAGGCCGGCCTCACGATAAAGTAGCAGAACGAAGTCGGAGCCCCTAACATCTCCTTTCTTGGCCACGAGCTTCAAGAAGGAACCATCCGCCAGTCAGAAGCAGCCCAAAACTTGGGATCATTACATCGCTCCGCTTCTGTTCGCATACAGAGAGGTACCGCCGGCGATTCTGGAGCTTTCTCCGTTTGAGTTGATATTTGGACATGTGCATGGACCGCTCGTAGTCCTCAGAGAGCTCTGGGGAAGGGAAGACAATCTTTGGACTTTAAACAGGCTATTTGTTAAGGGTGCGCGAGGCCGGCCTCACGATCAAGTAGCAGAAGAATAAAGTCGGAGCCCCTAACATCTCCATTCTTGGCCACCCGCTTAAAGAAGGAACCATCCGCCAGTCTGAAGCAGCACAAAATTTGGGATCATTATATCGCTCCGCTTCTGTTCGCATACAGAGCGGTACCCCCGGCGATTCTGGAGCTTTCTCCGTTTGAGTTGATATTTGGTCGACATGTGCGCGGACCGGTCGCAGTCTTTAGAGAGCTCTGGATAAGGAAAGAAAATCTTTGGACTTTAAAGAGGCGATTTTGCAGGCTGCGCGAGGCCGGCCTCACGATCAAGAAGCAGAAGAATGAAGTCGGAGCCTCTAACATCTCCTTTCTTGGCCACCAGCTTAAAGAAGGAACCATCCGCCGGTCAGAAGCAGCCCAAAACCTGGGATCATTATAACGCTCCGCTTCTGTTCGCATACATAGAGGTACCCCCGGCGATTCTGGAGTGTTCTCCGTTTGAGTTGACATTTGGTCGACATGTGCGTGGACGGTCGCAGTCCTCAGAGAGCTCTGGAGAAGGGGAGAAAATCTTTGAACTTTAAACAGGCGATTTTGCAGGGTGCGCGAGGCCGGCCTCACGATCAAGTAGCAGAAGAATGAAGTCGGAGCCCCTAACATCTCCTTTCTTGGCCACCAGCTTAAAGAAGGAACCATCCGCAAGTCTGAAGAAGCCCAAAACTTGGGATCATTATATCGCTCCGCTTCTGTTCGCATATAGAGAGGTACCCCCGGCTATTCTGGAGGTTTCTCCATTTGAGTTGATATTTGGACATGTGCATGGACCGCTCGTAGTCCTCAGAGAGCTCTGAAGAAGGGAAGAAAATCTTTGGACTTTAAACAGGCTACTTTGCAGGGTGGTCGAGGCCGGCCTCACGATCAAGTAGCAGAAGAATGAAGTCGGAGCCCCTAACATCTTCTTTCTTGGCCACCAGCTTAAAGAAGGAACCATCCGCCAGTCTGAAGCAGCCCAAAATATGGGATCATTATAACGCTCCGCTTCTGTTCGCATACAGAGAGGTACCCCCGGCGATTCTGGAGCTTTCTCCGTTTTAGTTGATATTTGGACATGTGCATGGACCGCTCGTAGTCCTCAGAGAGCTCTGGGGAAGGGAAAAAAATCTTTGGACTTTAAACAGGCTTTTTTGCAGGGTGGTCGAGGCCGGCCTCACAATCAAGTAGCATAAGAATGAAGTCGGAGCCCCTAACATCTCCATTCTTGGCCACCAGCTTAAAGAAGGAACCATCCGCCAGCCAGAAGCAGCCCAAAACTTGGCATCATTATATCGCTCCGCTTCTGATCGCATACAGAGAGGTACCCCCGGCGATTCTGGAGTGTTCTCCGTTTGAGTTGATATTTGATCGACATGTGCGTGGACCGGTCGCAGTCCTCAGAGAGCTCTGGAGAAGGGGAGAAAATCATTGGACTTTAAATAGGCGATTTTGCAGAGTGCGCGAGGCCGGCCTCACGATCAAGTAGCAGAAGAATGAAGTCGGAGCCCCTAACATCTCCATTTTTGGACACCTGCTTAAAGAAGGAACCATCCGCCAGTCTGAAGCAGCCCAAAATTTGGGATCATTATATCGCTCCGCTTCTGTTCGCATACAGAGAGGTACCCCCGGCGATTCTGGAGCTTTCTCCGTTTTAGTTGATATTTGGACATGTGCATGGACCGCTCGTAGTCCTCAGAGAGCTCTGGGGAAGGGAAGAAAATCTTTGGACTTTAAACAGGCGATTTTGCAGGGTGCGCGAGGCCGGCCTCACAATCAAGTAGCATAAGAATGAAGTCGGAGCCCCTAACATCTCCTTTCTTGGCCACCAGCTTAAAGAAGGAACCATCCGCCAGTCAGAACCAGCCCAAAACTTGGAATCATCATATCGCTCCGCTTCTGTTCGCATACAGAAAGGTACCCCCGGCGATTCTGGAGCTTAATCCGTTTGAGTTGATATTTGGACATGTGCATGGACTGCTCGTAGTCCTCAGAGAGCTCTGGGGAAGGGAAGAAAATCTTTGGACTTTAAACAGGCGATTTTGCAGGGTGCGCGAGGCCGGCCTCACGATCAAGTAGCAGAAGAATGAAGTCGGAGCCCCTAACATCTCCATTTTTGGACACCTGCTTAAAGAAGGAACCATCCGCCAGTCTGAAGCAGCCCAAAATTTGGGATCATTATATCGCTCCGCTTCTGTTCGCATACAGAGAGGTACCCCCGGCGATTCTGGAGCTTTCTCCGTTTGAGTTGATATTTGGACATGTGCATGGACCGCTCGTAGTCCTCAGAGAGCTCTGGGGAAGGGAAGACAATCTTTGGACTTTAAACAGGCTATTTTTAAGGGTGCGCGAGGCCGGCCTCACGATCAAGTAGCAGAAGAATGAAGTCGGAGCCCCTAACATCTCCATTCTTGGCCACACGCTTAAAAAAGGAACCATCCGCCAGTCTGAAGCAGCACAAAATTTGGGATCATTATATCGCTCCGCTTCTGTTCGCATACAGAGAGGTACCCCCGGCGATTCTGGAGCTTTCTCCGTTTGAGTTGATATTTGGTCGACATGTGCGCGGACCGGTCGCAGTCTTCAGAGAGCTCTGGATAAGGAAAGAAAATCTTTGGACTTTAAAGAGGCGATTTTGCAGGCTGCGCGAGGCCGGCCTCACGATCAAGAAGCAGAAGAATGAAGTCGGAGCCTCTAACATCTCCTTTCTTGGCCACCAGCTTAAAGAAGGAACCATCCGCCGGTCAGAAGCAGCCCAAAACTTGGGATCATTATAACGCTCCGCTTCTGTTCGCATACATAGAGGTACCCCCGGCGATTCTGGAGTGTTCTCCGTTTGAGTTGATATTTGGTCGACATGTGCGTGGACAGTCGCAGTCCTCAGAGAGCTCTGGAGAAGGGGAGAAAATCTTTGAACTTTAAACAGGCGATTTTGCAGGGTGCGCGAGGCCAGCCTCACGATCAAGTAGCAGAAGAATGAAGTCGGAGCCCCTAACATCTCCTTTCTTGGCCACCAGCTTAAAGAAGGAACCATCCGCCAGTCTGAAGCAGCCCAAAACTTGGGATCATTATATCGCTCCGCTTCTGTTCGCATACAGAGAGGTACCCCCGGCTATTCTGGAGTGTTTTCCGTTTGCGTTGATATTTGGACATGTGCATGGACCGCTCGCAGTCCTCAGAGAGCTCTGGAGAAGGGAAGAAAATCTTTGAACTTTAAACAGGCGATTTTGCAGGGTGGTCGAGGCCAGCCTCACGATCAAGTAGCAGAAGAATGAAGTCGGAGCCCCTAACATCTCCTTTCTTGGCCACCAGCTTAAAGAAGGAACCATCCGCCAGTCTGAAGCAGCCCAAAACTTGGGATCATTACATCGCTCCGCTTCTGTTCGCATACAGAGAGGTACCCCCGGCGATTCTGGAGTGTTTTCCGTTTGCGTTGATATTTGGACATGTGCATGGACCGCTCGCAGTCCTCAGAGAGCTCTGGAGAAGGGAAGAAAATCTTTGAACTTTAAACAGGCGATTTTGCAGGGTGCGCGAGGCCGGCCTCACGATCAAGTAGCTGAAGAACGAAGTCGGAGCCCCTAACATCTCCTTTCTTGGCCACGAGCTTAAAGAAGGAACCATCCGCCAGTCAGAAGCAGCCCAAAACTTGGGATCATTACATCGCTCCGCTTCTGTTCGCATACAGAGAGGTACCGCCGGTGAGTCAAGAGTGTTCTCCATTTGAGTTGATATTTGGTCGACACGTGCGTGGACCGGTCGCAGTCCTCAGAGAGCTCTGGATAAGGGAAGGAAATCTATGTCTTTAAACAGGCGATTTTGCAGGCTGCGCGAGGCCGGCCTCACGATCAAGTAGCATAAGAATGAAGTCGGAGCCCCTAACATCTCCTTTCTTGGCCACGAGCTTAAAGAAGGAACCATCCGCCAGTCAGAAGCAGCCCAAAACTTGGGATCATTACATCGCTCCGCTTCTGTTCGCATACAGAGAGGTACCGCCGGTGAGTCTAGAGTGTTCTCCATTTGAGTTGATATTTGGTCGACACGTGCGTGGACCGGTCGCAGTCCTCAGAGAGCTCTGGATAAGGAAGGAAATCTTTGGACATTAGGCAGGCGATTTTGCAAGCTGCGCGAGGCCGGCCTCACGATCAAGTAGCATAAGAATGAAGTCGGAGCCCCTAACATCTCCTTTCTTGGCCACCAGCTTAAAGAAGGAACCATCCGCCAGTCAGAAGCAGCCCAAAACTTGGCATCATTAAATCGCTCCGCTTCTGTTCGCATACAGAGAGGTACCCCCGGCGATTCTGGAGTGTTCTCCGTTTGAGTTGATATTTGGTCGATATGTGCGTGGACCGGTCGCAGTCCTCAGAGAGCTCTGGAGAAGGGGAGAAAATCTTTGGACTTTAAATAGGCAATTTTGAAGGGTGCGCGAGGCCGGCCTCACGATCAAGTACCAGAAGAATGAAGTCGGAGCCCCTAACATCTCCTTTCTTGGCCACCAGCTTTAAGAAGGAACCATCCGCCAGTCAGAAGCAGCCCAAATCTTGGAATCATTATAACGCTCCCCTTCTGTTCGCATACAGAGAGGTACCCCCGGAGATTCTGGAGTGTTCTCCGTTTGAGTTGATATTTGGACATGTGCATGGACCGCTCGCAGTCCTCAGAGAGCTCTGGAGAAGGGAAGAAAATCTTTGAACTTTAAACAGGCGATTTTGCAGGGTGGTCGAGGCCAGCCTCACGATCAAGTAGCAGAAGAATGAAGTCGGAGCCCCTAACATCTCCTTTCTTGGCCACCAGCTTAAAGAAGGAACCATCCGCCAGTCTGAAGCAGCCCAAAACTTGGGATCATTACATCGCTCCGCTTCTGTTCGCATACAGAGAGGTACCGCCGGTGAGTCAAGAGTGTTCTCCATTTGAGTTGATATTTGGTCGACACGTGCGTGGACCGGTCGCAGTCCTCAGAGAGCTCTGGATAAGGAAGGAAATCTTTGGACATTAGGCAGGCGATTTTGCAAGCTGCGCGAGGCCGGCCTCACGATCAAGTAGCATAAGAATGAAGTCGGAGCCCCTAACATCTCCTTTCTTGGCCACCAGCTTAAAGAAGGAACCATCCGCCAGTCAGAAGCAGCCCAAAACTTGGCATCATTAAATCGCTCCGCTTCTGTTCGCATACAGAGAGGTACCCCCGGCGATTCTGGAGTGTTCTCCGTTTGAGTTGATATTTGGTCGATATGTGCGTGGACCGGTCGCAGTCCTCAGAGAGCTCTGGAGAAGGGGAGAAAATCATTGGACTTTAAATAGGCAATTTTGCAGGGTGCGCGAGGCCGGCCTCACGATCAAGTAGCATAAGAATGAAGTCGGAGCCCCTAACATCTCCTTTCTTGGCCACCAGCTTTAAGAAGGAACCATCCGCCAGTCAGAAGCAGCCCAAATCTTGGAATCATTATAACGCTCCCCTTCTGTTCGCATACAGAGAGGTACCCCCGGAGATTCTGGAGTGTTCTCCGTTTGAGTTGATATTTGGTCGAAATGAGCGTGGACCGGTCGCAGTCCTCAGAGAGCTCTGGAGAAGGGAAAAACTTTGGACTTTAAACAGGCGATTTTGCAGGGTGTGCGAGGCCGGCCTCACAATCAAGTAGCATAAGAATGAAGTCGGAGCCCCTAACATCTCCTTTCTTGGCCACCAGCTTAAAGAAGGAACCATCCGCCAGTCAGAACCAGCCCAAAACTTGGAATCATCATATCGCTCCGCTTCTGTTCGCATACAGAAAGGTACCCCCGGCGATTCTGGAGCTTACTCCGTTTGAGTTGATATTTGGACATGTGCATGGACTGCTCGTAGTCCTGAGAGAGCTCTGGGGAAGGGAAGAAAATCTTTGGACTTTAAACAGGCGATTTTGCAGGGTGCGCGAGGCCGGCCTCACGATCAAGTAGCAGAAGAATGAAGTCGGGGCCCCTAACATCTCCTTTCTTGGCCACCAGCTTAAAGAAGGAACCATCCGCCAGCCAGAAGCAGCCCAAAACTTGGCATCATTATATCGCTCCGCTTCTGATCGCATACAGAGAGGTACCCCCGGCGATTCTGGAGTGTTCTCCGTTTGAGTTGATATTTGGTCGACATGTGCGTGGACCGGTCGCAGTCCTCAGAGAGCTCTGGAGAAGGGGAGAAAATCATTGGACTTTAAATAGGCGATTTTGCAGAGTGCGCGAGGCCGGCCTCACGATCAAGTAGCAGAAGAATGAAGTCGGAGCCCCTAACATCTCCATTTTTGGACACCTGCTTAAAGAAGGAACCATCCGCCAGTCTGAAGCAGCCCAAAATTTGGGATCATTATATCGCTCCGCTTCTGTTCGCATACAGAGAGGTACCCCCGGCGATTCTGGAGCTTTCTCCGTTTGAGTTGATATTTGGACATGTGCATGGACCGCTCGTAGTCCTCAGAGAGCTCTGGGGAAGGGAAGACAATCTTTGGACTTTAAACAGGCTATTTTTAAGGGTGCGCGAGGCCGGCCTCACGATCAAGTAGCAGAAGAATGAAGTCGGAGCCCCTAACATCTCCATTCTTGGCCACACGCTTAAAAAAGGAACCATCCGCCAGTCTGAAGCAGCACAAAATTTGGGATCATTATATCGCTCCGCTTCTGTTCGCATACAGAGAGGTACCCCCGGCGATTCTGGAGCTTTCTCCGTTTGAGTTGATATTTGGTCGACATGTGCGCGGACCGGTCGCAGTCTTCAGAGATCTCTGGATAAGGAAAGAAAATCTTTGAACTTTAAACAGGCGATTTTGCAGGGTGCGCAAGGCCAGCCTCACGATCAAGTAGCAGAAGAATGAAGTCGGAGCCCCTAACATCTCCTTTCTTGGCCACCAGCTTAAAGAAGGAACCATCCGCCAGTCTGAAGCAGCCCAAAACTTGGGATCATTATATCGCTCCGCTTCTGTTCGCATACAGAGAGGTACCCCCGGCTATTCTGGAGGTTTCTCCATTTGAGTTGATATTTGGACATGTGCATGGACCGCTCGTAGTCCTCAGAGAGCTCTGGGGAAGGGAAGAAAATCTTTGGACTTTAAACAGGCTACTTTGCAGGGTGGTCGAGGCCGGCCTCACGATCAAGTAGCAGAAGAATGAAGTCGGAGCCCCTAACATCTTCTTTCTTGGCCACCAGCTTAAAGAAGGAACCATCCGCCAGTCTGAAGCAGCCCAAAATATGGGATCATTATAACGCTCCGCTTCTGTTCGCATACAGAGAGGTACCCCCTGCGATTCTGGAGCTTTCTCCGTTTTAGTTGATATTTGGACATGTGCATGGACCGCTCGTAGTCCTCAGAGAGCTCTGGGGAAGGGAAGAAAATCTTTGGACTTTAAACAGGCTATTTTGCAGGGTGGTCGAGGCCGGCCTCACGGTCAAGTAGCTGAAGAATGAAGTCGGAGCCCCTAACATCTCCTTTCTTGGCCACCAGCTTAAAGAAGGAACCATCCGCCAGTCAGAAGCAGCCCAAAACTTGGGATCATTACATCGCTCCGCTTCTGTTCGCATACAGAGAGGTACCCCCGGCGATTCTGGAGTGTTTTCCGTTTGAGTTGATATTTGGACATGTGCATGGACCGCTCGCAGTCCTCAGAGAGCTCTGGAGAAGGGAAGAAAATCTTTGAACTTTAAACAGGCGATTTTGCAGGGTGCGCGAGGCCGGCCTCACGATCAAGTAGCTGAAGAACGAAGTCGGAGCCCCTAACATCTCCTTTCTTGGCCACGAGCTTAAAGAAGGAACCATCCGCCAGTCAGAAGCAGCCCAAAACTTGGGATCATTACATCGCTCCGCTTCTGTTCGCATACAGAGAGGTACCGCCGGTGAGTCAAGAGTGTTCTCCATTTGAGTTGATATTTGGTCGACACGTGCGTGGACCGGTCGCAGTCCTCAGAGAGCTTTTTTTTTTAATGGTGGGGCTTTTATGATTACACTGCCTTAATTAAACCCAGAAACTGAAAGCCCTACCGTAAAACTCCGTGCAAGCGCCCCCACCCCCGCAAGTTGTAATTACTGGCAAAGTACGAAGGTGGCGCCGTTCCGGGACGGCGCCAGAATCCAAGATGGCGGCCTCCTATATTTTCCTACCAGAAAACGAATAGAGCGCCGTACACATGGATTGAAAACGTCCTGCCGTTCTATCCCGCTTGAAGAACTTGAAGAGCGCATCATCCTCGCATTCACTAAACACCGGCGAGCCGTTACTCAATTTTCTTCATAGTTTTGCTATCTCGTAGGTTTGCTGTAGCAACCTCTCGAAATTCTTGTCCCATTCCCGGATTTGTTTCCGGTCGAGCATGAAGTCTCCAGACGTTTGGTGCATGTTCCATGACCACAATTTCAATGACCACAGTGTACGATTGCATTGCCGACTTGACACTACAACACTGCAACGCGAAAACAAGACCACAAATGGCGCGCGACGAACAGACATGCGAATGGCTTGAGAAGCAGGATTATATTTGATTTTTGGACTGGATGGATAACACCCTGAGGATCCTCCCGGTTACCGTTCACACCGCGAACATCGGTTCGCGGAATCGAGGAAATACGTCGAGTGGTAGCGAGGACACAGAGCTGTACTGCGCATCAGGTGACGAGTCCTCGGAAGACAGCTTTCGACTTGTCCAGTACCATAAGGCCAAACAAAGAATTATCAACTCATCTTCGGCGTCCAGCTCGGACACTGTAAAAACAGCTCCTCAGCGATGGCCTCACTCCATCGTGTTTTGCCACAGAACGCTACCGACAACCTGCGCGTCCTCAACAGGCAAGCACTCTCCGTGTATCTAGAAAACATCGTGCTAAATGATATCAAGGATGTTAGGATAAACACTAGGCGAATCATCCTGGCAATCGATGTGATGAACCGAGCGCACTGACCATACTACAACATGTAACGCAGCTGGGAAACATCAAGGTCCGATCCATCGTGCCAACGAATGGTGCCACAATAACAGGAGTCATCTATGACATTGACAATGAAATATCTAAGGCACACCTACGAATTCTCATAAAACCAGCAAGCGAACACAACGTGATTTGTGCATGTTGGTTGCCTCGAGAACTCACGTTGTGTGAGGATAACCTTCAAACGCGACTGCCTTCCACCCTACGTGAAGGTCGGCCACTTTCGCCACCATGTTCGACCATTTATTCCAAGACCTATGCAATGCTTCAATTTTCATAAGATTGGACATGTGAAGGGTGTTTGCAGAAATTCGGCCGTGTGCCCACGATGTGCCGAACCCCACTAAGAAGACAACTGCAGCGCAACCATGTTGAAGTGTCCTAACTGTCAAGGTGATCACTGCGCCTGTTCCAAAGACTGTCCCCAGGTCGAGAAAGAGATCACCATTCTTAAACAAATGGTGAGAGACAACTCTACCCACAAAGAGGCCGCTGTGAAAGTACGGCGAAGACGACGTCACCGACGAAAATCTTCACGGCGGAAAAGATCAAGCTTTCACGAAAAGTCACCTCCTCAAGCATCATCATCAGCGGACGTTTCCAGCACTCCGACCACCGATGTTGGAAGGGAGAAAACTACCAGATCTCTTTCCGCAAAGGAATGGCCGCCACTTCCGCGTACACGACCGCCAGAAGAGCCGCAGAAGAAGCCGCCCACCAGTACAGCAAGGTACTGTTTCCGAGGAGTCGCGGAATACAGATGAGCAAGTGATAGCACTTATTAGGCCTTTAATGAATGCCATTCGCGTGCTGCAAAGCAACATGCACACACAGTCTGCCAGAAGTGCGATTCAAGTACTGGACGCTCTGAGTCCGGTGCTTGCGACCCTTGAGTAGATCATGGCTCCACAGCCTTGGTATTTTAGGGAAGAGGTCCGACAAGCAGCTATTTTTCAGTGGAATGCCCGCGGACTCAAAGCGCGCCTTTCGGATTTCCGTCGCTTCGTGTACGCCAATATGTTTCCCATTATCGCATTTGCGAGCCGAACTTATCGAACAAAATCAGGCTTTCTGGATATGGATCCTTTATGTCGTCAGCTGTTTACTAAAACAGTAAGGGTTTGGTGTTTATTCGCCGTGACCTCACCTACACTCATCAGCCTGTACCACCTAATGACAGTAATCAATATATATGCCTAAACGTAAGGAAAACGAATATGGCCTTTACTTTTGTAGGCGCCTACCTATCTCCGTCAAGTCGATTTGATTACAAAAGACTACGGGACATCCTTTCCTCAACTTCCAATCCCTGGGTCATCATTGGAGATTTCAACGCCCATCAAACACTCTGGGGAAGTCGGATCATGAACGCAAGAGGCAGAGCTCTGGTATCTTTCGCCTCCAGTAATGAACTTTGGCTGCTGAATGATGGAAGTCCTACGTTCTTACGTGGCTCCACGTACAGCAGCTGTCTTAACTTGGCTTTCGTCTCACGAAGCCTAGTCAGACGTGCAGTGTGGTTTTCGGACATAGAGACGCACGGAAGCGACCATATCCCCACGTACATCAAGATCAGAGGATTGACCGCTTCCAAAACACAAGATACGATCCAAAGAGTGGACTGGCCTAAATTTCAGTCTATTATGGAAGAACACTGCGACGCCAATTCATCTTTCGACTTGGAAGAGGCAATCAAGAGCGTGGTGCAAGACACTATGTGTACTCTAACATGCTCCTCGAAACTTAATGATTTTGATGTAGAACTAGAACGACTACGAGCAATCCGACGACGTGCTGAACGAAGGTACCGACGTACGAAAACAATGGACGATCTACGGACCGCCAGGCGCACGCAAAAGAAGTTACAGCGCCGGTTAGACAAGCTCGAATCGCAACGTTGGGCTGCCTTCTGTGAGTCGCTAGATCCACGCAAGCCTTTATCGCAACTATAGAGAACGGTTCGCGGGCTGCGGACACTTCCCGTACAGCGATTCCCATTCAAGGCGCTTGCCCTCTCTCAAAACAGATCGGAGGTTGACGTGGCAGAGGATTTCTGCGCCAGATTATCCGGCCAACTCACAGCTACCAACATTCCATCGCCTTCGAGCAGCTACCCGCCACCACGTAATTTCCGGTTGGATCTACCATTCTCGATCCACGAACTTAAGGCAGCATTAGCTTTGTGTAGCCGCACATCAGCGCCAGGACCTGACGGAATTTCCTACCGAGCTCTGTGTCACCTGGGGGAGCGAGCGAGAGGAGTTCTTCTTGAGGTGTACAATGAATCTTGGAGAAATGGCATGCTACCAACAACCTGGAAGACAAGTCGCCTTGTTCCACTGCTGAAGCCTAGAAAGTCGCCGTTGGAGCTCTCATCATATCGCCCGATCGCTTTGGCGAGCTGTTTGGGCAATGTAATGGAGAGGATGGTCCCAGGACGCCTGGAGTGGTACTTGGAGTACCACAACACCTACCCAGATGCCATGGCGGGCTTCTGACGCGGCCGATCATCGATCGATAACGTCGTCGACCTGGTGACCTACATTCAACATGAGAAATGCCGTAAGCGTCTCTGCGCATCCTTATTCCTAGACGTTAAAGGGGCGTATGACAACGTTACGCATGAAGCCATCTTCTCTGCTCTCGCAGAGGTAGGAGTGGGTGGTCGGATGTTTCAATGGATACAGAGCTATCTATCCATGCGATTCTTCATTGTAAGCACCGAGGAAGGCCATACTTCTCTTCACTATAGCTACCGCGGCGTCCCCCAGGGCGGTGTACTTAGCCCCGTGTTATTTAGTCTAACACTAATTGCTCTCCTTGAGCAAGTGCCAACCACAGTCAGGCTATCAATGTACGCGGATGACATCTGCATATGGACATCTGCAGTAACACGCCTACAGTTGCGAGCGAGAATTCAGAGAGCCGCCACACAAACTGTTATCTACCTCCGTAATCGAGGCCTGGAAATTTCCTCCGAGAAATGCGCACTAGTGCCATTTACGCGCAAACCCATGGCAAACTACAGTGTAATGATATATGGCCAAATAATACGACGGGTCCGATCGTACAAGTTTCTAGGTGTCATAATCGACAGGGACTTGTCATGGAGCCCACACATTATACGTGAAAAAACGGTTGACAGGCATCTGCCACCTGTTCAAGTTTTTCGCTTGCAAGACCTGGGGAATGTCGCCTAGTGCCATGTTACAACTGTACAGGGTGCTTTTTCTAGAATTTCTGCAATACAGCTTGCCAGCAATAAACAACACAGGCAAAACGAATCTACGCATAATACAAAATCTTCAGGGTCCAGTGCTCCGGATCTGTCTAGGCCTGCCTCAGAGTGCTTCAACAGTGGCTACGATAGCAATCGCTAGAGACAACCTTGTCAAGACCCACATTGAAATTGAAGTACTCAGGACCCATATAAGGCATCTAGCCAGGAATCCTCGTCACCATTCAGCCTCTCTACCAGCGGACAGGCCACACACATCTTTCAGCCAAACGATAACTGCATATGATGAATCATTGCCAGCTTGTTTCACTCCGGCTACGAGACCTTCGATCCCTCCATGGTGCCTCGCTCAGCAAAAAATCAACCTCGCAATACCTGGTATCTCGAAAAAAAGCTGATCTGTCATCACCAGCCATTAGACAGCTCACGCTACTACATTTGTATGAGAACTACCGTGACTCAACGCATATTTATACTGATGGATCTGTCCTTCCAAGCAGCTCCGTGGCGGCAATCGTCATTCCAGCGAAAGCTACAACAATCAAATTTAAGACGACCCACGCGACAACATCGACGGCAGCAGAGCTCGCAGCGCTCTTAACTGTCCTTCATCACATTGGTGATGAACCGCCACACAAATGGACAATATTCAGAGATTCGAAGGCGGCACTGCAGTCTCTACTGTCACCTCTACGACGCGGACCGCACGAACAACTAATCTTCGATATTACAGAGACGTTACACCATATAAGTGATGCCGGCCATGAAATAACGTTCCAGTGGCTTCCAAGTCACTGCGGGATTATCGGCAATGAACGGGCGGATGACGCTGCCCGCTCAGCCCATACTGAGGAGCGCCACGTCCCAATTCCTCTTTCTAGAACTGACGCGGCACGGAAGCTCCGCCTACTTGCTCGGCAGTGCACCGAGTCGCAATGGAATGAGCCATATTTAAGAAATACACGACTGTACTCACTTGATCCAACATTAAGTCTTCGAGCGCCATCACAGCTTCGTCGTAGAGACGCCACGCTTTTATATCTACTTTGGTTGGGTGTTGCCTTTACTAAAGCCTATGCCTTCCGCATAGGGATGACCGACACCCAAACCTGTGACCACTGCGGCCATGAAGAATCTATTGGCCATAGATTGTGCTCCTGCCCGCAGTACAGTCCACAGAGGGCATGCCTTAGCCACGAACTTGACCAACTGGACGACCAACCTCTATCCGAAAAAAGAATTCTAAAACATCGAAAGGACCTACCGTCGCAGAAGAAGGCCGTGCAAACGCTTTTGCGCTTCTTACAATCTACCGGCCTGTGTGAAAGACTTTAACTGGAACGTCTTGTGTGTGTGTGTGTCTCCATGTGCGCACGTTCCTTTTTTTGCGTTTTCCTCTCTGTCATCTTTCTAACCCCTATCCCCCATCCCCAGTGTAGGGTAGCAAACCGGAGACTCACATCTGGTTAACCTCCCTGCGTTTCCTTTTCATTCTCTCTCTCTCTTGGACTGGATGGGGCAAGGCAGTGTTTCTTGGGCGCGGTACGTGATAAGGCGCGGAGCGGGCAGAGAGGGGCGCTTTCTCGAAACGGCGCAGGAATGTGAAATTAACAGTGAAGTTAGAGGGAGGTGAGGCCTTGCATAGGTGGAGGCGCTTGTTAATTTTACTGTAGATATACATCAGCAACTGTAAAATCAACCTACTGTTCAAGACTGCAGCTCTCTCATTTATCACCATTGAAGCCGATGCTGCATGGCTTGGCCACGGTTCGGATGTGGATGTCCGCTCTGGAAGCAGGGCAGAAACAATTTTAAGGGTATTGTATTGATAGAGTAGTGACACAAACACAGAGCAGTCACCTAAAATGAGGAGCAACGACTAACTGCAGGTAATTTAAAAAGACACTAAGTGGAGTACTAAGCTAGGCTAGGCTGACAGGGTAGCGTCACATGATTGCAATTATGTCATTTTACTCGAAACAAGGCTTTTGTAACCCATAAAAATGCATAAAAGCGAAGTGCAAACGACACTACCATAAGTAGATCTGTGTAACTATAACCTTAACATGTCTACTCCGCTTTCCACACTCCTCCATGCCATTCTGCCGTCAACTGGCACTTATAGCCAAATATGAAGAAAGCAGCACAGAAAGCATGGCCAAGATTATGAACAGTTTCGTACTTAAACCGGTGCTAAACATAAACCAGAGGAAAAGCTATGTGGCCATTGTGCACCGAAAGTTCAGAACCACAAGCTCTCAACGGCATTCACAGTCTGGTGTGGTTGCGAGGTGGCTGGTGAAGCAGTTTCCATCTCATTTCAGCGTATGCGTACACTTCTCGAGAGCACGAAATTCACCGAAGGCAGCATTGCATTGTCGTTTCCGATGTATACGTGTGAGTGTGATCAGGAGTTAGTTATGCACTCTGTGGCTGCCCTCTATAACTTTACGCGGTTGCTTTCACAGCCACGGAGTCAGTCTAAAGTATGCGTGTGCTGAAATGAGTCACAGCCACATGTGGTGCAGCGGAGAGCATCTGTCTTTTGGTCGGGTATAGTGGGGTTGACTGAGGCGGCCTGCACTTGCACCTTGCTGCAATGAAGGCTGACTCGCAGGCTAGTTCCAGTCTTCTGGCTACATTTTTGGTCTTTGGAAGTGGCACCTCTGACTGGTTGGACAGCTCCAATGCAAATGATTCAAAGAATTGGTGCCACTGAGCTGATTTTTATGTGGCTTGAATGTAGAAGGGTTTTAAGGCTTTCATGCGCAATTTTCTCAGCAAAAAACATCGGCAGTGCTCTCGAGGAATAATCAACGCTGCTTTCGTCATCTAATATTGCTGTTTAGTGTCCTTTAAAGCGGCCGAGAGACCAAATTTTCGGGTTGTCCGTTTGGGACTTAGATGCTGCTTTATGATGCCATAAGCACAGAACACGGTGTTAAATGATCAAAACACATTAAAAAATTAATATCGTAATATTTGTACTAGGTCCTTTGGGTTTCGGTTCGTAGTTGCCAGGCTTTTATGCGACGTCGAAACCTGGAAGACATAGCTTGTTTTTGTCACGTGGGCACAAAGAACTATAACGTTTGCCAGCAGCCGCATCGTCTGCTTGAAAAGCACGTGCTACGCACTCACACACGCAGACGGACCTTCCGCAAGCCACAAGCTCATCGAGTGCCTCCGGCTGTGAGCAGGACGAAGGGCCTGAATTTCGTTTTGCGCCTGATACGAACTATGGTGAAGATGACGAAGACGAGGAAGAAGCTGCCGCAATTTCAAATCCGGGCAACCGTTTTGTGTTTGACCCACTGGCCAGTGATTCCGAAGAAGAAAGAGTCAGGCCTCAGGTAGTCCAGATTGAGCCAGCGGCAGCTGGGTGCGGAGGCAACATTGACTGGTAAGTAATAATGTGGTTCACGTATCGCTTTGCTGCGTTCTTAGAGAATTGTTTGCGTTCGCAATATCACAGCGTCCAAGCAAATGTTAGCTTGCTAGATATCTTTCTGTCTTTGTATCAGCAGTCGCCACTGTAAAATCTAACGCAGAAACAACCAGTCCACGGACACGTATACGTACTATCGCGATCAAAATATTACGGGACGTATATTCTCAGAAAAAAATTGATTGCGATTTTACCTCTTGAGTACGAAATTTATCATGCACTTCCGGGCTATAAGTACGCGACTGCGCCGAAAAAAAATTGTTTTGCGCGCACACTCGCGTCCCGTAACCTTTTGATTGCAATAGTATGCTGTCTCGTACGCATACATTCTCACGGTGGATTTAGAACATACGCCGTTCGCAGACTTCAGGGTTGTTTCTTCCTCTGCACGTGTTCTCTCGCATGCGCCAAAGACGTACGTACGTTTTCTGTACATCAAATCGTTTCTCGGGTGTCCCGTTGATACCCTTTCTCCCTGCACGTGTTCTCGGGTATATTGCCGCATGCGATCTTACACACTCACAGAGAACATGGTTTGAACAGCGCGAGATGCAAACGTGCGCGCTGAATGCATATGCCTGAAAAGTGGTGCTGTGTAATCATCTTCGGCTTTGGGCGCGATGGGGCAAACCGGTTCGGACTGGCAGTTTCGCGACTTACGATAAAAAACCATGCATAAATTTACTGTAGGTGCCACTGTGGCCACTGCTGCCCCATGAACATAGATATCGACTGGGTGTGCTGCAAGGAAATACCAAAAGTGGCTGTCCACTTGCCTGAAAACGCGAAATGCGTGACAACCCGACTTTTAAGATTTCGTGTTTAAACATACACGCTCTGCAGATAGCGTATTTTGCGCTGTTGGATCACAGGCCTGCCCTCGTCGACGCGCAAGAGATGCACAGGTCACTAGACATTACTTGCTCGGCCAATCAAGAAATGTCCTGTGAACACCTCAGGTGCACTGCAAAACTTGTGTTCCACTCTTAGTATCAGTTACAGCACTTGCACCTGTTTAACTTGGGTATAGCTAAGTGATTCACAGCTAGAGCTCATGTTCTTTTCCTGGCACCGACTACTATGATTCAATTTATTCCGCACCATTTGAGGCTGGTTTCCAAGTTTCAGCCAGGTTTCTACAATTTTGACACTACTGCTTGCAAAGCTCAGAAGCACTCAAAATGCAGGTTCTAACAAAACTTAATCACATGCGTTATTACTTCTTTTCTCGTTATCGCATGTTGCATAAAACTTACCACTTGTGGCAACCAAGCCCATACTTACCATTAATATCAAGACTGATAGAAGAAGGAATTTATTGTTGTGTGACGATCTTCAAGGGTTCCTTTGGGCTCTATCCATTAACACCAGAGCAATTTTTTTGCAGCTGCTACAGGTACACTGCCTATCGGTCGTTTGTACGGTGGATCTGGCGTCGTCTGGGCAGAAGAAACCGCAGGGTTCTACCAAGCTGCATAGCGACCGAGATAAAGAATGCATTCTCTGCACAACAATACTGCGGTTTTCGCTATCCTATGTAGTGCCGCCTATGTGAATAAAATTGAGCTGTGCCAAATAAATTTAAGCTGTGTACAATGCTTTCTGCCACATAAAATGTGGGGAAGCTCTATGAACTGCATGTCAACATAGAAGCAAGTTGGGTGCCTTACATGTTAGAGTTCAAAGGGCCTTCAAGCACCATCCACTCTGGGCTGGCCTATCCTTACATGTAACTTACATGATAAATACTGTCATGAATAATATAGATCTCTGAAATTCAAGCTGCAGGACTGGTTTTTTGTGTTTGCTAAAATATAAGAGTTTCCACAATGACCATATATTCACACAATCTGCATAAGCAACAGCTCAAAGGAAAGACAGTGTGCGCATGTGGCAAGACAGTTTGCATGGTGTGCACCAGGCTTACATATTCAACTAGTATGACGGCATACATCACTACATAATGTCTCTCTTCAATCTGAGCTCCTATCGCAATAAATCCTGGGGAGCGCTGCCCTTGGTTTATGCCGTGCAAGTGCAGCACAGCTTCAGTTCTCCTCATGGGATGAAACCAATCCCAAAAACTTTGGCAACATGCGTATGTGTGTGGCGGGGTTTATAGCGCATAAGCAGCCGAAACTATCGTGTACCAAACATGGGGTAGGTAAAATCTCACTGTTCTACCTACAGACTAGTTCTGAAAAAAAAACATTACTTTATGGCATGTCTACGATTGCATTCTCTCAAGAGTAAGATGAGGTGAAAGGGATGTGTTTGTCGTAAAATATTCTGACGTGCTTTTTCTGATTATTTTTAGTTTATTGCATCAAAAAATGTTTTACTGCCACCACTTCCCCATATTCATAAAGAGGCATGTCTTGTCCTCTGCGTGGCGGAAATTGTTGGCTGTGTCAGTACTTTCTCAATAGCAGTGACACCCAAATGAGACAGTGCCAGGAAACAAACCCTCTCCTATTACCATTTGTCTCTCAAATTCGCTGGACTTTATGATTGTTGCGATAGAGGGAAAAAGACCACCTCATAAGTATCGACACAACACAGGAAACTTGTGAAAAAATCCGTTTCCTTTTAATCTGTGAGGGAGAGCTTCATGTAAAAGTGTTCATTAGATATGACAGCAACTTGTGCTATTATATATGCGACTGCTTTCTAAAATAGGACCACTATGCAACAGGCGAACAAACCCAGGTATAAGAATGTGGTTCCAAATCGAAGTGCAGTTCAAATGGCATTGAACAGGAGCGGCTGGCAAAATTTGCGGCACCTAACCGACATGTTAAGGGCAATAACAACACTTTATGTTTCATGCAACAGATGCCTTGTGTTTAACTAAAGAGCACTCTCTAAAAGCACAAAGCACTTCAGTGTTCGTGTTACTAGTAATAGTACACTAAGGAGCAAAGTTCAATGCACACATCTTGCTTTGAATGGCCAACAAATGAATGTGACAGCACACAAAAGAACAACGCGGAAGTCCTGTTCAAAACTGCAACTGTCAGGCAGCCGCTATATGCAATGTCTTCACAACGTATTCCAAAAGGGGGCCTGCGCATCTTGGAAAGATAAAAAGGTAGCTTGATGAGAACGCAACCTGAGCACATAGAGCTCTAAAACCCTCAGAACACTCACCTAACTAATTACATCTAACATGTGATGAAACAGTTACAAGAGTTCTCCAGGCAGGATTTCGTTCACTGGAGAAAATTGTTTCGCGCAAATTATGCACCTAAATTTCCTAGCATATGCAAGGCTCCGAGAAATTAGGTTTGGCCAAGTTGAAATGGGTTCATATTTGTTCAGCACGGACAGACGAAGATAAAGGACATAAGAGCGGTGATACAAGAGTATTTCTACTGAAGATCGTTTGAAATAAGCAGCAAATTATGTGCAGTAAAACAGGAACAAAATAGAAAAGTGACAGTTTTGCAAGCATCTGTGACAACAGTCATGGCCACCTAAATGGGTGTGCAAAAATAGTTTGTTTATCTTGGCGCTTTGACTTTTAAAGGCACCTTCAAATAAACTCAAACCCAGAATGAACAGTCGCTAATTAATTACAAGGCATTTCTTGCCATCAATTTCAATTTAGGGAAGTGTCATAATCCAGCTTAATGCATGATGTCTCATTAGACACTATGCCAGTGATTACACGAGCTTGAAAAACCAACACCACAAGACGTTTGCTTTCTAGAACCTCCACCCAACAGCAAAGAACAACGGATTTCATGTCACCAATGCACATAAATTTGGCTTTTTTTCCTCTGGTTGCACTGCCATCACTCTATGTTCACTGAAGAACAAACTCCCGTCCCATGTCCCTCCAATTAACCCGGTCCTGTGCCAGCTGCAGCCACCATATCCCCACTAACTTCTCACTGCTATGTTTTACTCCTTTCTGAAATGTACTGCATTGCACTGCGGGACCACCAGTTACCTAACTTTCGCATTACATATCCTGCCCATGCGAATTTTTTCATTTCCGCTAGGATATCTTCCTGTCTCTTTACGTTATTCCTGTCAGTTTCCTTCTCATATGTGTCTGCACTTTCCTTAGCTTAAACTCAAATCTTTTCCTCTTTGGATTTCATTCCACCCAAGGTCACTTCCCACACAAGTGGAAGCGCTGAAACAGTCGCGGCCATTGTAACAATGGATGCAAGGCCAAGCACATTATCCATGTTACTATGTGCTGCTTGAAGGGTTGTTTACCAATGTTCTGGTTTCTCCCGCAAGATGTGTACTCGACAATCAGGACAGTTTGTCAATATTCACTTGAAATGACTATCAAAATTTTAAAAGTTCCAACAACCTTCCATTCGTCAAGTCACTATCACTCTTGTGACTGCAGACTCAATTTTACCAACGCTTGCATTTTCATGAAATGCATTGCTTACCGCACATGCTAAATGGCTGAAACTGCTCCGATGGGACACAACTCAAGGTCGTTTGTCATTCAACCTTCAATGATATGTAACCACATTGATTTCCTTAATAATTTACAACCACTTTCATCCCTGCAATTGCACACACCTGGCTTTAGTTATCTTTTTTTCTACTTTATTCTTGTTTTGGCTGTTTTTTTTTTGTTGCACATAATTTATGTTTCAATACCCCTTCATCCAAACGACATTGCTTGTATAATCTCTCTTCTGTCCTCAATTTTCCGTACTGCTCACATGTAAATGCAAGTTTCACACAGTAGGACACACGTTTTTCATAGTAATAGCTACCAGCACGCCTTTGCAAAAAAATTAGTCTGGCTAACAGATGCATGAGACGCATTCTTCAAGGCACAAATTAGGTGATGCAAGGTAAGCTGACAAGTGCTCGTGCAACTAATCCACGCTACTACCAGCATAACACACACATACTTCTACGTCACCAGCACACATCTAGAAAAACCAGCTGTCAGGCACAACGGTACAATGAATGAGCATGTGGCACATCATCTTAGTGAATTTTTACATGCGGAACTACCAGAGGCTGAACTAAGCAAGAGAGTGCATGTTCACAAGGATGACACAGAACTCATCAGGCACCACAAGTTGTACAAAAATGCAGAGCACAATGACGCAATGCAGCTGCTGTAAACACAACTTGACCAACCAAAACATAATTGCAAACCAGTTAAAAATGGGTAACACACATGATTCGCAAAGTCAAACAAGCATCATTGAGGAACATGGTAGACATCTTTTGTGTCAGTGCACGTTAAAGAGCCCCAGGTAATCTAAATTACTCCAGAGCCCTTCACTGCGGCACCTCTTTCTTTATTTCTTCTTTCACTGCCTCCTTTACCTCTTCCCTTGTCTGCCGATATATGAGACAGATACTGCGCCATTTCCTTTCCCCAAAAAACAATTTTCAAATCCAATTTCAATTTTTGCTCAAGAACACCGGCAACCTTCGAATATCTCTGGGGAAACCCCGGGCCTGGGTTTCAGTTCTTTGCGTTGCAGCGGCACTGCTACTCTATGACCACAATCTCGTCACGCTGAATTAAATCCGTGGGACCAAATACCTATAACAGATACGGGCATGCTGGGCGTAAAAGCTAAATACACCGCTTTGCTCTCAGGGTATCGCGCACTTGCATATTTTACGCTGCTTGGTATCGCTCGCATGCAGAACAGTGAGGCCTTTTCCGGCGCACCTCCATTGCCGGAGCGGCAGCCTGTCACGTAACGTGTATTCGGCATCGCAGGTTTTCGCGTGACGTGCACTGTACTTGTTTGCTAACGAAGGCAAAATGAGAAAAGAAAATAGCTGCTCCCACTCCGTCGGCGTCCCATCCTTCCTGTAGTCTCACGGCCAGACATACGCTCGTTTGCTCGCGACGTTTCCCCCACAGGATTTTTGCCGCCGCCTCGTTGAAGGCGCAGTCAACATATGAAGCTCTCATATAGCGTTATAAAGAATTTTTATGACCATAAAACCATTGAAGGACTATGGGGGTAGTAAGCGAGAGCGGACCGCAGTTTGCAAGCAAACAATTCGAAAATTTTGTACAAAGCAGCAACATTCAGCGGAAAACCTCAAGCCTGGGATATCTCTGCTCCAACGGAATGGCCAAATTCTCTTGAGCACGGACTTTTGCTCACATCGGCCACTTCATCAGCTTGTTCCACTGTACAGAAAAGCATTCCATCACTTGCAATTGCGGAGACTTGTGCTAGCTGCGCCACTAGAGCCACTTCGATGCGCTGAAAACCTCGACAGATGGGCTTGCACAATTTTCTGCCTCGTTCACTGGCTCGAAGTGGCTTGAGAGGGGTGGTGGTGGTGTCAAAAGCAGCATGCTTACCTCTGCACTGCTGTAGCTGCCATTCTCGATGAGCTCGTCAACAATGCTGAAGATCTGGGTAACGTAGGCTGCGTAGAACAGATGAAAATGAAAAAGCTCCTCAAAAAAAAGCAATCGCAAAAAACACCGCAAATAACCACAAATTAGTCCTCTTCCTCAATCTTTGGTATGTAGGTAACATATTTTGAGTTCTAAAAACTTGTGTGTTTGAAAATGAGTGCGTTGCGGAGCATTTGCTCATACTAATATTTTTCACTTGACTAAACTTTTTCCAATAAATATATTTTCTTTCACTCCAAATGTTCAGAATGTCTAGACACAGGAAAACTACAAATGGTAGCAGCATTGAACTGCACCCCTGCCGGTGTCATACTCTTTCATGTAACCTCTGCTAAGGTCCTTATTAAAATGTTCTGCATGCAGTCAATCAAGAATCGCATCCATAATCTTTCTTCTTCACATACATGCTTACAGAACTCAATCCAGCGATCAAGATGACTGTCCCGATAGCATTCTAAAAAGGCAGTATTACTAAGTAAACAACAGTCCAGTGTCCAAATATTGCATACAAATATCGCCATTACTTTACTTAAACACACACAGAAACAATTACTTCATAGAATGATCACCCTGTAAGTAATACAAATTTCAGCCTCTTTTTTTCTCATTGCTATACGCACCATACTTTGGTGGTTCTTTGATAGGACACACAATTGACTTACCCTTGCTTGCTTTGGGATGTTTTTTTCTTCCAGCGCAACGCGCCAGTGGCAGTTGTCTTGAGCTGTGTCAGCATTTTCGTTATAGTGTAATGCTGCCAGTGCTGCCTTGCATAGAAAAATGTAGATACACGAAGGCTTACACTTCTGATTAATCTACTATTACAGCAAGAATATTACTAATGTCAATGTTACTGTTCACTGAAATAAAAAAAATGTACAGGCACAAACAATGTTAGCAGTCATGCTCTCATTTCCAGTGCGATGAAATTAATCATGTGCTGAGGCATATTAGAGTATGAAGTACAATACTATGTCTCAGTACACAGTGCAATATTGTGCTCCATGAACAGGTCACCGCGAAAGGTTTTGAGCACGAAATGCACAAAATAGCGCAATAGTCTGGAAGCCTAAGAATGCAGTTGCAAGCAGAATGAGTATGCTCTGCCTTCCCCAGCATCACCGGCACTGTGCACCCTAATCTCAAGCTATGCCTACAAATACCTAGGAAATTCAGCTTTGCTTATATTTGCTGTTCAACAAACTACTGCGGGAACTTTTTGTTTAGTAGTATGAAACTTCTTTCTGCAAGTTAAACTAAAGTTTCGCATAAACGATCATTATGAGACTTATAGCACATCGCTTACTGTTACTGTCACTGCTTATCGCACAGTGTGCGCTGCGGGTGAGGATGCGTAGATGGCTTTGAAGGCACCACATGCCGGCCAGCTGCATGCATTCCTACCAATCAGTGCACAGTCCACATTATGCTAAAAGTATGCATTGCTAGAAGTTGAGGCTATACCACTGTTTGCAGGTGGCTACACTGCTTCCCTATGTGCAACCACGAAAACAGCACTTTATTGCTTCCTTACTACTGTAATTTTGTATTGCTCTTCATGCACTACCGTGAACATTTAATGCACAAGTTTTGCAAATGTATTGCGGAATTTGTGGAAATGTTCATTATAAACTACACAATGACAATGGTGGCTGTTGGCTTCCTTCATATAATGAAAATAGGTACGTGTACAAAATGGTTACGACTATTACATACCGAGAACACATCCCATGGTACGAAAAGTTGAAGCTTTTCGGTGTAAACCGGTTGATCACAGAGTGAAACGATTCCAAGCTTGAGGTCTGATAACTTGGCGAGATCTGCCTCAAGTCATCGAGGAACCGCTTGTTGTCGAGAACGAGAGTCATCTGGTTATAGGCGTCGGTGTCTGGTGGTCGAAAGTTGTAAATTGTGAGATCTAACATCCTGAAGCGGCACATGCACTATGAGAGATTCCACTGCGGAGGGCTGTGGATTACTTTTGACCACCTGGGGTCCTTGGCCATAACACGCAATAACATATAGCAGTATGAGAGGATTACACAACTTCACAGGGCTGAATAAGTTGAGTAAAAATATTACCGTAACTAACAAACTCTCATTACTTTTGGTTGGTCTCTATCACTCTCATTTTGTTATACTCTGTACACATATCAGAGCCATGAAGAATAATTCCGGGGAGAAGTGGACTACTCTTACAGAAGGCACGCATAAAACATCAGAGGGTACCTTAGCAGTGAATTTGCATGGTTTTTATACTAAAAGCAGCTCTAAATGCACCTTACAAAGTTTTGTTTTGGTGTAGCATAAGTACCTGGATAAATCTATTTCCGAGGAACTAGATCATCATGCTTGCAGCCATCATACAACTCGTGGTGGCCAGAGTGTATGTCCTGCGTATGATTTAGAATGGACTTCCAGATGGCAACGGTGAGATCACGATTGCCTGAGCCAACCTTCACGGCAAAGTACATGTTCACGATAGATTTGACCCAGTGCCAATTACAGCGCAGCCCTTGCACTTGGAGGCAGCAAGTAACTTCTTTCGCAGCCCTGCATAAATCAAATAACAAATCGTGAATGTTTTCCTAGTGACAAAATTTGATAGTTTGCTTATGCAAACTATGCGCTTCAGTATGTTCAGCATCAGACTTAATGCAAACATCATTTTGGTTAAGTGCACTGCTTGAAACAAAAAAAATTTCACTCAGTTATCAGACTGGTTTGTTTCTATTTATGCTTCCAATTCATGTTCGGACAGCAAATGATTCAATCTACTGTTCAGTAGCAAAAATTTATGGGAGGGCTTTGTTCATTATTCTATGATTCTGTTCGTCTTCTACCTCCTTAACCTAGTTCTCTTGGCGTGATACAAAGCTGCTTCACCAGCCAGTCAATCAGGCTATATGCCTGGCACAATACATGAAAAATCAGCTGCTCTAATGTTTTTAAATGCTTGGTCAGTTAATTTGTATTATGTATTTGCAACATGAAATGCTAAGTTTCCTGTTTCCTGTTGTGCTGTTTGGGATTATGTGCTAGACAGTGCTGCTCGAGCTGTGCCTTGAAGCCTCAGGAGGCTCTGATAAACACCCAAAAGCTATGAAAGCCCTTTGATGCAAATGCCATCTTTGACTGTAATCGCTATTTGGGGAAAATAACAGAGCTATTCTCACAACTTGACAGTAGTGCTGTAGCATAGTTGTTACAGATTAGTTTCTGCCCAGGAGCATTGGCCGCTGCCTCTAATTGCGTGCTTACCTTTGCCAACATGCCAAGCATCAACAAGGTGCGTGACATCTGGCTGCTCATTCCTCATGTAGGAGCGCACTTTGGTGAGCCGGTCACTGACGAGTTCAAGTGCCTGAACATTGCTGTCAGCAAGGCAATGAAGAGATCTTTTCTAGCCCTCAAGCACCATAGCGTCACTGCAGCGGACTTCATTGGACTGCAGAGAAGGAAGTCAAATAAAAATATGTTAGTAATTGCAGTGATCGGTGAGCTTTGAACACGAGGAATGAATAATGCTGCATTACCTTGACAAGCTGCAAATCAATCACCCGGTTGATGGATGTGTCCATGAGGGAATATGTCCCATATTTAGTGCTGTAGCCTTGAGAAGCAGCCCGGATGTTCCCCGCCAGCTTGGGCCAAGTTTTCCATAATTGGTTCAAAGACACCGCTCTTTCTTGTTCCCAAAGCTGGAATGAAAAGTGCACAGGAATATGCATGTACACACGCATACTCATGAACAGCTGTGGCTAGAATACATGTCTTGCTTTCGCGTTGTGACTATTCTTTTCACGAGTTACCATGAGGAGATAGGAAGGCTTCTTATATATATGCAAGCAAGCAAACATCATTGGCCGGCATAAATATTATGTGCCATGTAATAACAGGGTAAGCTGTGAGATATGCATAATTACAATGCATGCTTTTCTTTATTATGGGCATGACTAGATAAGCACACTACTGCAAAAATCATAGCAATAAGAACAAAACAAACAGGCAGAATTGTAAAATCATATCAGAAATACATCCACAGTGCGAAGGAAATTAGCAGCATCTAGGCAGCATCTAGGAAGCATGTAATATAGACCTGACTAGATATTCAACGGACGAGTGTTTGAAAGAACATCTGAGAAAAGATTTTGTCCCTATTCAGGATCTCGAGTTTCATATTTACCACCTATTTTCCAGGTTATAGCCTACGGACAATACATTTAGAAGCTTATATTTTGCTATGTGCCGACTGTCTCTGGGTGTAGAATGAATATGCTGTAATTATATAATTTCATTGTCAGAGCTGAAGAAGTCTACCATGGCTTTCAAAGTAAAAAATTACCTGACTACGCCTGCCATATTTCCTCGTGGTAAATCACATAGCAACAAAGTCTGATATGCAGTAAAGCTTTGTTATGCACAGCAAAGTTGCCCGTGGTGACTGCTTTTCATTGTTTAGATTTTTAATGCACAAAACTTTGATGAATGTCCTTCTTGAAGGACAGTTACGATGGCTCCTAAACATTAGTAGGCCTTTAACTCAGTTAAACCGAGCAGACGTGCGAAGCAGGTTGTGATTTTTCGTTTTCGGGAGGCACCTAAGCTTGCCTGAAGGGCATGACGGCACATATTTTGTGGTTTAATGTTCATATATGCAGAATTGCTCATTCTCTACTCATTGCTCATTGCTCTTTCTCTTCCTACAAGTTTCAGTAATTTACATACCTTTAAAAACGACTGCGCAAGGAGGTGGCATTCCCTGCAGAAGTTGATCAAGTGCAGCATGCAATTCTCATAGACAATAAATTAACGAGGAGTTGATGTTTCCGGGGCAAACCTGCTAGGCAGTTTGGTATTGTCATGCACATAACTAAAGGATGTGCACTACGTATGGCTACCATAAAGGTCAAGAAAAGATAGCATGCAGTGGCTACTGTGAACATATTTGGCTTCCAAAGTTGTATCTAAACAAAAATTGTTTTGAAGCAACTGTGCTTAAGAAAATAGCTGGAAATTACCAAAATATTTATGCTTCACTAGATAACAGACTTACGCTGCTGAGTTGTGTAAGCTCGACTGGTAGGTTGTGTCATGCGGATCATCATCAAATGTCAGAGACAAGTCTGCACATGGTGGTGATGAAGACCGTGGTCCCATCTCCTCTTGTAACTTAACCCTATCGAACAACCTCATATGGATGCATATGTGTGTCGTATGAATTTATGTGTCTAATATGTGGTCATACGAGATTATAATGTGTCCAATATGTGTCTCTTATAAGGCACTATGTGTCCCGTATGGGCTGATATGTGTCCCTCTTACCTCTCGTATGGGCTGATATGTATCCTTCGTATCCATCGTATGGGCTGATATGTGTCGTTCGTATCCCTAGTATGGGCAATATGTGTCCGTCGTATGCCTCGAATGTGCTGATACGTGTCTATCGTATCAGTTGTTTTAGCGGAAATATGGATCTCGTATCAGCCGAATGGACCAATAGGTGTCTTTCGTATCTCTCGTTTGAGCCAATATGCAGCTCTCGTATCACTTACATGGGTGAAATGCGTATCTCAGTCAGCTCATATGGTCACGGACTCGAAGACGACAAAGTTGGCAGTGGCGCGGCACGGAGCGCTCGCGCTGGGCCCACCGCCATTAAATCATTCCATCGCCATCTGTTATGTATTACTGTCGTCACCTGCTTGCCGTCACGTAACATTTGGCGTGAGGTGCGGAGTTCATTCCCATCCTAGTCCTGGAGATTCGGCGTCCTGCGTGTGCCGTGGTCGTCGGTCGTGTGTTCCTGGCCGCACCGCCCGGTTGTGCTCCAGCGCGCCAGACCACAACCGACCATGCCGTTCACCCCAGCGCCGACCAGAAGACACGACAACTTGACGACGCCGCCGCTACTCGAACCTATGACCCCACCGACTCTAGAAGCCGGCAACATATTCGAACACAGCCCCTGCCCATGCCGTTCAGTGTGTTCATGCGCCTCAGCTGTCGGCTCAAGGTGACCTAGCTACGTACCGGAAGCTTCCTAGACCAGCGCTCATCTGATCATCATCTGTTCATCTCTTTCATCGTGACGGCAAGCCCTGCATCTTCTCTTCTGTGTTCACCCGTACTGTCAAGCTCATCCTCACGCCCTGCGTTTCATCTTCACTGCCGTTTAGTTCGCGCAATCGGGACGATCGCTCGGCAGCCCCGGGTTGTGTCACGGACTCGAAGACGACAAAGTGGGCAGTGGCGCAGCACGGAGCGCTGGCGCTAGGCCCACCGCCATTAAATCATTCCATCGCCATCTTTTATGTAGTACTGTCTTCATCTCCTTGCCGTCATGTAACAATATGTGAGCCTTTTATATGGCCCATGTTAAATCAAATGGATTACATTTCATCTTGTTTTTAACGCGGCGCACTTGAGCTCATATTTCAAGAACACATGTGATCAAAATAGGTCCCTCTATCATGGTGGGATGGTAAGTCCCAAGTATAGTACCATTCCACACTGTATCAGCTTAGCACAACATGTATGAACAAGCATATGGCATTCCAATACTTTCCTGTGTCAAAGCTACATCTCAGCAGAAGCAAATACATTCGAAAAAAAGTTTTAGAAAACCATCAGGAAAAGAAGTAAAATTAAGCCAAGGACACCATCTAAAACATTAGATAATGAGGCCACAAAAGTTTGGTCCATGGGATAAATGGCTCAAGTAGCCTCCAATAATAAAGAAGTGACTATACAGATGCAAAAATTTCCCATACATATATTCTAAGCTTGAGAGGCGTGTTGAACAATTTGCCTCCTTGAATATAACATGCTAATTACTGAAAGTGAAAGATGTTATAAAAATGAAGCTTCAATGCCCTTTTTCAGAGGTGTAATTCAATTTTTGATATAGTCTCCCACTTACAATGATGCCCTTGTGTCATCGATGCACGATTGTTTACATGCCCTCAGAGAAGAATGATGCTGATGGCCCCAACTGGGCACTAAAGTTCCTGAAATGTTTCTTCAGCTACGGAATATCCCGTAGCTACAAGGCACTAGATCAGAACTATGGGTGGGTGAGGCAGAACATCCCGAAACTGCACCTTATTCAACACGGCGGTATTTCCCCCTAACTTCTTGTCATGTCAAGCGTTGTCACGTTAAATTATGGATTTTTTAGGACAAACTTTAAGCAAAAGTGCACAATCCTTCAGCATCCTGAAGTTCAAGAATTCCCGCAATAACCGTCTGCTTAAAGTGAAAATCATCACAAATAAATTCATCCACATGTGCCACGACTCAGATGCGAGATGCAGACAGCTGGAATTCACTGCGCTCCTCGTCTTTCACACTCAACACAGCTGGATCTTGCATGTACGTACAGTTTATATCCGCCTTCTGACTGGAAACATAACATACACATTACCATAAATCGGATCCATTCGACAGTTGATATTGATAAGGGGAACAACTTCTGCCATCCAAAACTTGGTTTCGAGAAACTGTTATAACCGTACACTGATGTATACTAATATTTTCCTTGTGACTACTTCAATATCGGTGGTGCCATGTGCATAATGAAAATATCATGAAAAGTGGGAACATCAAACTTTCTTTTCATTGTAATGTCTTTCCCTTTCATGAGGTACTAAATGTGTTACAGACCAGGAGGTAAAAAATATGCTGATCACCCCTCGTACAAACCCAATCGACCAATGCCATCTATTTAAAGAAACAACCATACATATACACAAAAACACTACATAATATATCATGGCAAAAGAGTAAGTTTTGTACACAGACCACACGAACAACACAGCAGCAAGTGGCATACAATATTAGTTACATTTCTCCATATTTACTATACTCGAATACAACTTAAGAATGAAGTGGCAGATGCCTCTCAAAGGACGAGGCATTGTAATGAGCATGGAGGAAGAGGACACAACCAGCAGTGTTCATGCGAGTTTTGATGATGACGATGAGATGTGAGCCCGTTAACAGGCCAATGTGATCCATTAAACGTCTGCGTATACAAGCCGAGCACATCGAGCACTGCCACAATGATATTAGCAAAAATGAGAATGGCAATGTCTCTGATGAGCTATTGTAGACGCCATGGTGGAGGGCTCCAGATTAATTTCAACCGCATATGCGCTGACAAAGCACAGCAAAGAGGCGTGTTTTTCACTTCACGTCTATCAACATGTGGCTGCCCTCGCCTGGATTTGACTCAGCGTCCTTGGGCATAGACCACAATGGAGTGAATAAATGCCCATCCAAACAACTGTGACGTGACAACTAAAGAACTGAATATGGACAGGTAATGACAAAAAGAAAAGTGGGCCATATATGCCCTCTTCACTGTGTGAACATGTCCACACATCTGAAAACAAAACAAAAATAAAAATAAAAAGACATCAAGTGTCACCTGCTGAAGAAATAAACAGCCTAAACACTGAAGGTGTACACCTTCATTCACAGAAATGGAGCTATCTGTCACAAGGAATTTGGTGTTGTAGGCACCCAGCGACCCAATTTTATAGTGTGCGCCATCCTGATTGGCTCAGGTTGTCGTACCTTCTATGCAAACAACTTGCGAGGTGATTTATAAAGAAGCATTGGCCACTTCATTCTTGAGTTCCATTCAACTATTGTTTACACAACACACAAAATAAAATACGTACTGCTTCTCAAAGAGACACTAACGACATGTCCATGCAATTTCTATTCCTAGTAAAAATATGGTCTACGGCCCTTTCTAGCCATTCTGTCACTTCTTCAGCAGCAAAATATTTATTTATTGTTTGGAAAACTGGATTTAAAAAAATGAGTTTTTTTCTCGCTACTTCATTCAAATTAATATCTCGACTGAGAAATGCCCTGTCAACCCTGTTAGAAAGTGAATGGTGGGAAACCAGTCTTGGCACCACCACAATTTCCTTGAGAAAAGGACTGGTGGTGGTGATACCTGTATTCAGTTTTTTACCTTTACCAGGTTAAAAAAATTTTAATGAAATTTACCACTTCTTAATTGGAATGCACAAATCTGTTTACACATAGCAACTGGAATTTGTCTTCAGTGTCCATTTAAACATGCTACCTAACACTGCACTTTTGGTGTTAACACATTGACAAAAAAGTTAGTGATGAGCTTTGATGAACTGAATTGGTTGGTCATGTAAAACAGAGGTTGCAAAGACGGTTTATACTAAAAATGCCTTGGTTAAGGATAAGAACAGTTTTAAGGTACCTTTTATTGCAACACATATACAAAGCATCCCAGGTCTGTGAGGGGTGTTTACTGGCATTTCATTCAGCTGTGGGTTACAACAAATACATTGACTAGTGTATCATTGAGGTTTCTATATTACAGTCTCATCAAAATGATATCAGTTTGGCAGAACTACAGCCAGAACTCTGCAGCGCAAAATGTGCAGAAGAGAGGAAGGGGCCTGTGCACACAAGTTACATATTAGCATGTTGTTTAACTTTATGCTAACATAAAGATCATCCTTCAACTGATTTTCTCAGTACCTGCAAGTGTCAGAGGCATCAATCACGATAACATGGAGAACTAGATGGGTTAGTTGTTTCATTCTAAAAGAAAACAGCGCGAAACAATGATGAACTTGCCTTGAAAGCCAAGTGCTATATTTCAGTTAAGGGCATATTTGGAGCTTCTCACCTTTTATTTGTATTTTGCATGCCACCGTTGTTACATGGGTATCGAAACTGTACATACAAAAAGCCAGTATCTGCCAGTGTCTCATGCATTGTCAACAAGATTTTTCTTAGCTATAAAACGGGGGCCTTACAAAATGCATTGGAAAGCTTTCAGAACAGGATTTTGGAGTATGTCAGCGACTACCTGTTTCTTTCATAGACAGAAACAGTGGGCAAGATGGGCTGCAACAAGTTCAAAATGCTGTGGACAGTATGCTGACAACTCTCCTGGGGATTACTAAACCGTACCGAGTTCGCCTCGACAAGCTCACCCTACGGCCGGCATTGCTAATGAGCACAAAAGGGTAGCCATGACTACCACAACTACTCAGTGGCACCAGAAGGCAGGGACCCATGAGCAGATGCCAAAACAAATTCCCGCCATCTCCCATTTCTTTAGGTTGGCAAAGTACCCCTGTAGTATCTCAGATTGAAAGTTTCAGGGCGGCTGTTTCCATCTGCCAGCCTGTTTCATATCGGAGTGGCTTATCCGCTACCATCCTATCAACTACAATTTCAAAGTAACTTGCTGTGATATGCAGTGAAAGTAGCTTAAAACTTAGCTAAGGCACACAATGCTACCAGCATGAGTGTTACTCTACAAGTGGAAGCATCAGATTTGTGAGGTCAATTATTCGCTGAATAAAAGCACAAAAACTGCACCTGCGACATGCACTGTGCTGGAAAATGAATGCCCTGAGGAGCACGAAGCATCACATGCTCACCACAAAGCACTGGTGATAAGTTAATAATATTGTAGTGCTCAACTTTGAAGGCAGTTCGCAATGAAGAGAGGGGGTCTATCCCTGGACACAGTGGGAAGGAATTACCCCCTTTCGTCTGCCACTCCCTGCATGGTCACATCAGCAGGGTCATGAGAATCGCCCGACGCCACTGGCTGGAAGGGGGTCATTTGACGGGGAAAAGCGCAGTGTTCTTAAGTTGTACCCGAATATAGCTGTTGTCCATAAATGCGTGAATGTTTGCGGTCTTTCCCTCTGCATAAGGGTAAATATGCTGGCATGCCAAAATCACTTCACCTTCGTCCATACTTTGCACTCATGTGCATTTGCTGAATATGCACCAATAAGCCTAGCTACAAGTACTCCTTAGAAAACATGTTATGTTAGGTGCGCTTCTTCAAGGAGAACAAAGCGGTGTTCAGCAGAAAATACTTTGTCCGTGAGAAGGCAAAGCTGTACCCTGAGGCTCATTATCACAAAAACAGCCTCTTTTCTTAAAAATTCACACATCTGGTTGTGTCCTGCACACTTATCAAGCTAGTTTCTGACTGCATGTGCTTGCCTGGAGGGGAGACATGCGCACTTCGCGGTAAAAATAGATTTAAACGAATCTTGCACATTTCGGCGATCACAACTTTCTCAAGAGGTAATCTGAGTGCGACAGGCGCGACTGGTACCCGAACAAGGCGTCAAGCGCTGCCCAAATCAGCCCGTTAGCGACAACAAACGCAATTATCAGACCAATTGCCTCAGCCAATGTCGTCGACGAGCCAGGCAGTGTTTCTGGCGTAATAAGTCCAGTACAGATTGAGCAAGAAGCACTGCATCGTTAAACTGCGGCACCGCACCACCGTGCTGTCCACCGGCACCGTCATCTTAGCCGTCGTCCGGGTCACCGCACTCATCTCTGCTGCTGCTTCAGTCACCCTCGCTTGTGGCATCTATCTGCGGTTCCACGTAGTCCGTGTGCGACAGAAACCATGGTGGGCTCCTCTGGTGTCGTCGTTTCTGCAGTCGTACAAGTGGCAGCATTCACTGCTGCTGCCAGTTTCGCCTGTGGCGTCCGCCAACGGCACAGCCCCAAAGTGGGATTCACTGCTAGGCTCAGCGGCACTAGAGCTACATGAAACGCGAGCGGAGCAGGATACAAGTTGGGTTTTGGTTACCAGACGTCGAAGGCGGCGTTTCAGCAGCCTCGCTCGAAGAGAGTAACACTGCGCTGCTTTCGTTAGCCAAGTACACCTTGCGACGCTTTTAAATCGTAGGTTGGCTGTTCTAGCTCAAGGCAATGTGATGTAAAGGGCTTTTTGGCCACTGCCGACCCACTGACTGTAGAAGACACGCCATACACGCTTTGCAAAGCTGAATCAGCTGGATTGGCTGGATGCATGACTAGATAAATAGATGGATGGATGAACAAGGCCGAAGCCTTGAAATTGGACGGCGGCTCACGCCACCTAGCCCGCATTCACCGCAATGCAGCGCTTTCAGATGAACCGCTAGCAGGCCACACACAATGTTTTTGTGACTGCTATTGCAATAAAAAAGTAGCCCTCACTGAGAGTTCTTTTTGAGCTTATTTCCTTGATTTGTTTCACGAATGCCTGTTATCAGTTACGCATCGAGGATCGTACTTGTAACGATACAAAAATGCACAGCTGCAATGTTCCAAATCTCTACTTCAAGTCAGAAAAAAAGAAACCGCGGTCGTTATCACATTCAGGTTATCCCTGTTGGCTAAAGCTGTAGGAAAAACGGTTAAAGGTTTTTCCCAACAACAAAGCTACTATGAACGCCTTGCATGCGTCTGTGAAGTTCATGACATGTTGTTCCAAAAGCTGAAGTACATTCAGTAGCCTCTGGACGCATATTGGTTGCTGCACTTGAATACCATTCCCGCTTACTTGTCCAGACCTGTGAAAATAAGGATAGAGGCAATTGGAAATCACTCTTGCTGTTAATCTGCTAATTTTTTACAGTACTGTAGACAAGCAACGCCGAAAGAAAAGAATACAGACTTGAATTCAATATATACAAGAAACGCAGCTTTCTTTGAAAATTCTTGGAGCTGCAGTGAGAGACGATTTCCGCAGGCAGCATCGAATTCGCGCGTGCCGTTTTTCCTCGACAATGTACAGGTACGAGTCTGTTCCATCTAGTCCAAGCAATATATTAGCATGTCGCATGTACCTCTCGTTCTCATTGTTGCTGCGCACGTCCAACGATCGTACTTCGCAATTTCTCAATTACCCTAATTATTGGCCTGTTTACACTGAGAGGGGACTTTCATGAACCTCGTTCACTGTGTTTTTTTTTCTTGCATAAATAAAGGGTTTATTTGAGATATATCAATAAAATAATTCCAAAAAGTTCCTATAGTTCGACGAAAGCTATATATTCGGAAAAGAAACAATCTGATTCACTGCGAACTGCCTTCAAAGATCTTTCCTGACCGAATACTTCATCGAATTGAACATCTCTCAGAACACCTCGGACGTTTTAAATTTGTTTACCAATAGACATCGGCTTTTCGGCAAATATCAGATACTTAATATGCGAGAGATACCTACTCCAACGGGCCGATCACGTATCTATAGGGCCGTCTACCCGAGTTCAGGTGGGCTATACTCAAGAACAGCCGCCGCGGTGGCTGAGTGGTTATGGCGCTCGGCTGCTGGCCCGAAAGACGCGGGTTCAATCCCGGCCGCTGCGGTCGAATTTCGATGGAGGCGAAATTCTAGAGGCCCGTGTACTGCGCGATGTCAGTGCACGTTAAAGAACCCGAGGTGGTAGAAATTCCCGGAGCCCTTCACTACGGCGTCTGTCATAGCCTGAGTCGCTTTGGGACGATAAACCCCCATATACCTAAACCATAAACCTATACTCAAGAGCACCGGAACAGGTGGGGGAAGGGGAAGGTCGCCCTCCCCCCCCCCCCCAACATTTTTCCAGAGAGGGCACCGCCCCCCCCCCCCCCCAGTCTCCATTTGCTTCTACTTGAATCACATTTCTGAAAATTGAAACACATTAGTTCTAGGACGCTTATAATTCAAAGCACAGTGAAGCTGCATGAGCTGCTTGGCTTAGTAGCCAGTTATAAAGCATTTCGTATATATGTAACCTAAACCAGTCGTATCCTACAGAATTCGATCGACTATATCGACCTGACCGTGTATGTGATCATGATTAGCAGAATTTAAACAAACTATGCAAAAACTTTTTAATGGAATTGATCACTCCTCGTGCCTACAGCTTTCCACCTATAAATTAAGCTCCTCATTTCAATTCATTTTATATTGCCATGAATATTTGCACCGTTTGTTCGTTCGCACTCACAACCGCCGGCACGCTTCTTTATCATTTTGTTTTGCAATGCGAGATGCGAACAGACTTACGACCAGATGAGGTGCGACAAGCCATTGATCATGGCAACGTGCAAATGTCTCCACATTGTTCAAGATTCTTGCTGCTTTTGGTTCTTTATCTCGAAGGTTCCTTGCCAACTTTAAATTCAGCACGACCATGAACTGCATGACATTCATGTCGATGACTACCGAGCACGCTTAATAGAGTTTATCGCCACCGCCGAGTAATTCAGTTCTTAGTGGGCGTGAGTCAGTCCCTTAAATAGTTAAATTTGGAAGCCTTTTCGTTCTCTTCCTAACAGCTGGAGTGTCGTCGCCGCAACGTGATACTTTGCATCAAGCTTTGAACATTGAAAAAAATATCTAAATATAAAATTTATATGTAAATGAGCATTAAAAAAATAAATAAGAAAATAAGCTCGATGTCCTGTCCTCCCACTAAAAAAAGTTCCGGAGTCCCTGGCTATACTAATTGTCTCGAGCATAACCCAAATCTTAACCCGCTGCCATTATGACCCAGACGCGACAGCGGTGTGCCAGAGAACACTGCGAACTATACTTATAGAACTCCTCGATCACCTCGATCGAAGCACCTCGATCGAGGGCGTGGTTGTGCTTCGTAGTTCCGTGTTGTGGCGCACACTAGGAGTTTATTTTTGAGAAACTCCTCGTATCTTGCACTCTTCTGTTTTCTTTACATATATTCTTTCAGTGCATCAGTTTACCTAATCAGCAATCTATATTTCACCATCTGCTGGCGCTAAGTCGCTGATTTCAGGTCAGTGGCAATATAGTAGTTATGATATATAAAACGCATCGTGCCAAAAAATACGTTTTTTGCAGCAATTACAGACGTTTCAAGCACTTGCTGCATTTATGGGCGTTTTAAAAGAAGTGTTTATTTTATTTTAGATAACACAGAAGTTGCTGTTTACAGCGCAGAGAAAAAGCAAGGGCCCAGCGTTATTTATGATCAAGAGCCGCGCAACAGGAGCTTTAATATTTCGAAACCGAAACTGAAAATGTTCTAGCGTCGTCTGACGTCTAGGCCCAGACTTTATAGGTGCTTCCAGTTTGAGGTAAGCAACACAAAACTTTCTGCTTAAAGCACTAAGTAAAAAGCGCAAAGCACAATCAGGTAACGCGTGCTAATATGGCTTCCAACTTTGAAACCGAAACCGAATATGATTTGTCACATAGCGACTACTTTGTTTAATGCAATGGCGATCAAGAATCGCAGAACACTTCAGACATCTAGGGTACAACGGTGCCATAAAGCTCATACATGATAGAGCCCATAGATTTACAATGAACCACCATATTCACACTCCATGGGCAGTCACAGGTGCAACAGCGATTTGACGGGATAGTTGGTTGTGCTTATGTTGGACCAACGCTCTGTGGCACGGCTTGGCACGGCGCGCATAACTATTTCCCCTTCAAAGTAGTATTTGTAACTTTTCAACTATAAGTATTTCATGGTGTGTAGATCCCCGCGTCGTCTGCTACTACATGCGGTCAATCAGCAGTCAACTGGATGGCCGGATGCGCTGCACGAGGAGGCTGCGACATGGAGCGTTATAGAGATCACGGTCGGAGACGCAAGTTCTGCCGCAAGAAATAAACAGACGAAATTGAACGAATAAAACATATTTATTATTCTGGTTTGTAACGAAGAGGTCGTCATCATCATCGTATGCAGCGCCCTGTGCGGTCCGCGTCGCCAAGCCAATCCAAGTCTGCGGTCGTTTGCGTCCAACGTTTGTGTCATCACGCAGCACTGTGTCGGTGTGTGTGTGGTTGTTACAGTTATTAGATTGTGTTTTGCAGCCACATGTGACACTTCCACTATGGGTTCGTCAGCTGCGGCGAGCTATGCGTACGTGAAATACTTCGACCGACGGCGCAAAAGCTATCGTACGCGTCTCTATGTCGTCCTTGTTTCCTTTGCGCTACACCTTTCTATGATGCCTCACCGACTGGCGTTAGCGATCTGGCGAAAAAAAGGACGTCTACTGGTGCGGCGGAAAAGATGAGAAAGCAATCTTTTCCGCCCAAGTAATGGAGCTTATATGTGACTTTTGCAGTTACTTCGCTACGTGGCCAGATTTCAGAAGTGCTGAACGTGTGATGCGTGTACAGTAAAGCCTAACGCTTATAACAAAGCTTGGTGGCGTTTTGCATAAAGTCGATGCACATGCTTTTTGACTGTTGCGAGCACTTGCAGAACGCTTACGATACCACTTCCTCTGTTCTTGCGATTCGTGCACACAGCAGCCCAGAGCACGCTTCCCAGAAAAGGGAAAAAGTGTGTGGTCGAGTTGTAGCAGGTATTGACGTAAGCGTCACTCTGAGCGAAATAATATTTCGAGACATTTTCCTTAAATTAAAGTAATTGCATGAGGCAGAGAGAAACGGGCTGTTTTCAGACCTGCTAATTTTTCGCATCGTATGGTTTTTGGAAAGCAATGAACGCGACACACTAACTGATCCGTTTCCGTAGCTTGCCCGGTGTTTGCTGTCGTTTTTTATTTTATCTCTCATTTCTTGTGTTCCTGTAACAAAAGCGGAGCTTATCCAGAGAATGACGAAAAGAAAAACGACTGCGATGGACATTGTAAAGTCTGAGCCGGCAACAACAGTTGCAAAGATACATGTATTTCTGAGCGAAGTTTTACTGCAGATGGCTCTGCTAGTGCCACTCGCAAGCTTACCAGTCGCAATATGTACATTACATAGCAGCATACTTCAGAGCCAGGCAGATGTCTCTCTCTGTGTGTCTAAAATATTTATGGATGCGGGAAGCAGCCAAGCTCCCTTCAGGAACAGAGAGCCTTGTAGCGGATCTTTGAATTGTAGTATAGACATATTGCTTAAGGGCACAGGGTAAGGTAAAATTAGAAAAAAATCGTTTTTTTTCTTTTGGAATTTTAGAAGTTCAATTCTTTCTACACATGTTCCATGATCGCACTTTCCTCAGAAAGCCATATTTACGGCTGAAAAACGCTTTTTCCGAAACCAAGTAGTGAGCGGCCACGCCCCCTTTCAGGATTAACGTCAATTTTTTCAACCAAAAAGTCCACCACCTGATTTCAAAACTTGTTTAAAATCAACTACATATAAAAAATTGTCTGGCAACTATTGTACAGCTCCTCTTTTTTAGCCAAGGCAATCCTGAGACGCTTTGCACGTTTTTTCCACGTTTCTTCAACCTTCATGCAGCTGCGTCCGAGTGCTATCCCTTTCGATCAGTATTGTAAATTGTGCCGGTGTTGGTTGCTGCTGATAAGTTGAGATGCCCAGGGCAAAGAAGGCCTTCGTCAGGCGTGAATTTCACGGCAACCGCTACGCTCATCGTGAAAAAGCAAAAGGATGTCCACGACCGAATGAGATCCCGAACGCCGAACGCGCCAGCTCCTCGACATCGTAGCTTTCGAGATTTTCTCTGTGCTTTCAGGAAGAGGATGTGCTACAGAGCAGCAGCCAATATACCTTAATGGACATGGACGGCATTTGTGCCGCAATAACACAGATTTGTGTGTGCAGAGAGTGCGGTGGAAGTGTTGAGCTCATCGAAATTGTGACAAAACGGGTAAGTGTTGCAAGCGTTTACAGTTTGAACTGTGAAGTGTGTAGTGCCGCACAACGATTTGAGACGTCGAAGAAAACTACTTCTGGCCTCTATGAAGCCAACCTCAGGTTAGTGTATGCCTTGAGGTCCATTGGTAAGGGAATGGCTGCAGGAAATATACTCTGTGCTATGCTAGACCTTCCTAAGCCGCCGACAAAGTTTGCGAAATACAATCAAGAGCTTCTAGGTCACATCGAAGCTGATGCTCAGGAGTCGATGAAAAGGGCAGCTGACGAAGCTGTGCAGCTGAATGAGGGGGATAAAGACATCGCAGTTGCTCTTGATGGAAGCTGGCAGAAGCGAGGCTATACTTCCAATAACGGCATAGTCTCTGCGACCAGTGTAGACTCTGGGAAAGTGCTGGATGTGGAGGTTTTGTCTAAACGTTGTCCAAAGTGCAGCATCAAGGGTACAAACAGTGACCCCCTTCATAGAGAGGTGTGCCAAAGCAACTACCAAGGCACCAGCGGTGGAATGGAAGTCGCAGGAGCACTGAAAATTTTCAGCAGGAGTGAGGAGCTTCACGGCGTTCGATACGTCAAATACCTTGGGGATGGTGACAGCAAGGCTTTTATGGCTGTGAAGGCACAAATGCCATATGGTGATTCCGTTGAAATATCCAAGGTTGAGGGCATAGGGCACGTGCAAAAAAGTATGGGCACAAGGTTACGAAGGCTAAAAAAAGGAAACAAAGCAGGAAAACTCTCTGATGGAAAGAGCCTCTCGGGCCGAGGCCGACTGACTGATGCAGTAATAGACAAGCTCCAGACGTACTATGGTTTGGCCATCAGAAGAAATGTAGGAAACCTGGATGAAATGCGAAAGGCCGTTTGGGCAACCTTCTTCCACTTATCGGCCACAGACGATGACCCATGCCATGGACTTTGCCCAAAGGGACCTGATACGTGGTGTGCCTTCAACAGAAGTCAGTCAGAGGGCAAGCCATTTTTACACAAGGAGAGTTTGCCTTCATCTGTCTTGGAGGCTATCAAACCCATTTATAGGGAGCTATCGAAGGCTGAGCTCCTAGAGAAGTGCCTGCATGGGCGAACTCAAAATGCAAATGAGTCGTTCAACCATGTTGTTTGGGAACGCGCGCCAAAGAATGTGTTTGTTAGGCTTCGGACCCTACGGATGGCAACACTGGATGCTGTTCTTTCATTTAATGATGGTAGCATCGCACGGGCCAACGTTTTGAAGGCGTGTGGATTGAACCCAGGGAGCAACACCATCAAGTGGCTGAGGGAAGCTGACCATAAGCGCATGTACTTTGCGGACCGAGCAACACGACAGCTTACAAAAGAGGCCCGACAGTCAAAACGACAAGCCGAAAAGCGAAAAAATGACGGCGACAGTGACTACGAAGCAGGGGGTTATTAAACCAATTACTATGGAGGCGTTTCTGCGAATAAAAAATGGTTTTTCACATCTTTTTTCTCTTTACGCTATATTATCTCAAAACAGTGTTTTTTCTTACAAAGGTACCATTATTTCCAATGCCTTTCAACACAGACGGCTGATTTTTTTTTGCAATCATCTACATAAGTGTTGCCAACTACTGAACTAGAATTAAGCAATTTCACTGAGCAGTTATTCTGTTATAAATTTTGAAATGCGCAAAGAAAGGCCAGATTTGTGTACTACCGGAAAAAAATTTATTAAAAATCGAATTTTCAACACATTTCAAATATTCTAGTTCAGTGAAAAGAGCACAAAATTTGGCAAACAATGATATATGTATTATTAGGCTACTGTTATTAGTTAGTGAGAAACATGTACCTCAACATGGCCTAAAATACATGGGAAGTATAGTGCTTACCCTGTGCCCTTAAATGCCACCATTGTGAAAGATTGCGTAGGACATTAGAGAACCGCGTGTGGAATGAAAGCATCGTGCTTTTTTTTGTTCTCTCGTGTATTGTCTGCTTGATGTCAGGTCAAAGTTTTATTTTTCGTTTTGCCTCCTCGCGTTGTTGTTTAAAATATTTATGGTTTCGGGAAGCAGCCAGGCTGCCTTCAGCAATAGAGAGCCTTGTAGCGAGCCCACCGATACGGCATTGCGGGACAGCGCACTTCTTTCATTGGAGCACGTTGTCTTAGCTTCGGCTTGCAAATCGGTGGCCTGTTTTCTCAGTGCGATGATGCTGGTGAAATATATGTATTGCTGGAAATTTATAAGAACTGCTATTCTTCGATTATGCGGCTTACCAAAGCGAGTCGGGCCACGTGAGACGCGAATAGGGCCTCTGATAATTATTATTCATGGGGGGTCTTTAACGTGCACGCACATTGCACAGTCCTTAGGCATACTTGCATTTCATCATCCATTGAAATGCGGTACCCACGCGCCGATCCGCAACCTCAGTTTCGGTGACTGCTTACTTTGCTCTTTTATATTATCTGGGATCAGAGCGGATACAGAAAAAGCGACCAGCGTGGCAGGCTATTACAGCGCACTACGAATAGGGTCCTGTGAGTGATTGCTTGAGCTACCAAATGCATTGTCGCACAGCCTGCCTAATGCAGGAATCAATGACATCCATAAAACAAATATTTTGTGATGAGTTAAACGTATTCTGATTTCTTTAAAACTCATTACAGCTGTAGATGACGTTTCTCAGTTGTTGAATAAAATTCGATGTAGAGCGGTGCAGTCTGCGAACACTTTCGCGCAAGGCTTAATTTGAGAGAACTGTGACCAAGAAGAATGACATTGATTTAATCGATCTGCACAAAGAATAGAAGCTGCTGCAAAGTATCTCATCCGCCTCACACAGAAAGCACAGAAAATGAAGTTCTCCGCTATCCACGTCACTTGCATAGTGCGGTAAAGCTCTGAGGAAGCCTTGCCGCGCTGGCTCAATGCAGACCGCTCGACTGCAGTGTCGGGCACCCGAGATGGATTTCAGCTGCGGAGACCCCGTTTGAGTGGATGTCAAACGCGATGCAGCTGTTTAATTCGCGATGTCAGTGCAAGTTACTTCCTTCCCATGGTCGTCATAGTTCGGGGCCGTATTGGCGTCCCAAGAAGCCCGATTCGCTTTGGTAAGCTTCACAACCGAACAATAGCAGGGCTTCTAAATTTCCAACAATATATATATTTAACCGGCATCGTGGCACTGAGAAAACCGGCCACTGAGTTGCAAGCCGAAGCAAAGACAACACGCTGCAATGAGAGATGTGCGCTTTCCCGAAACACCGTATCGGTGGGCTCGGACGCTATCGGCACAGTCTGATGCACTTCACTGCAATGCAAGCACAATGCCTGTGCGCTTCTGCACTGTAGCAGACGACACGAATGACCGCCTCCGGGCCTCTGTGCGCCTGTGCCGCTTAGTTTCGATGCGCGCCCGCGGCGGTTGCGCTCCGCAGAGCGCGGCCATACTGAGCCGCGCTCGCACATATTCTGAACGACCCTATACACTGCTTCGTGTTCATTCATCTCGCACTTACTGCGCTTTTGCTGTTTCTCTCAGCGCAGTTGACAGTCGCGCAGCCAAATACACAGTAAAGACAAACACGCAGAAGACATGCACACATGTGTAGGTTTGCTTTCCAAGAAATGCTGGAGTGTTTTCGGGTCCCTGCTTCCGATATCCATTGAGGTCAAACAATACACGATGGGGCCAGTTATGGGTCGGGTAGTAGCATTGCAGCGCTGCCACCACTTGTTACGCTGCAGGGTAGCGTGGTTGGGCCGGAGAGGGGATGAGGAACGATGGAAGCTTGACATTTGGGAAAAACACAAAAATTCGGGTTTTCTGGCACTTTGAAGAAACTTATTTACAAAATTTAGAAAAGAGGAAACAGTCAAAAATTAAATGTTAATAGCGTTGAGCCAACTGGATGAGCCTTGTCACCAGCGCCCAGAGCGCTCGTTTTCATTCAGGACACTTGTTAAATACCCTAAGGTTCCGCCCCTTCACCAGGCGGGGGTGAATACAATATGTGGCACATTTCTTCACGATGAGAAAATTTACACACAGCACTTAGCAAGCGGAGGCACTCAAAGGAATGGGTGAGGAGGATTCACAGGTCAGCTGCTCTATCGCACCGTGGTGCTATCTTTTTGCTAGCGGCACGTGTCAATCGAAAACACCGGTCCCGCGCTGTGGGCGATAACTGCAGTGGGCTCTCTCCGGTCGGGGCGGCTCTTGTCAGACACGATTAATTACTGGAAGGCACCATTCCCCTCTTCCCGTCGTCTGCCTATCGTCGGTCGCTTCCTGAAGGGAACCAGTGAAAGAGGGAAGGTCATTTGCATCGAGCCCAGCGTGGGAAGAATCTCACTGGCTCCTCCCAGCCAGTCATCCTTTTTTTGTGCAGTCGTCGACCACCTGATGACGCTGTCAAAATTGCCCCTGTTGTTGCTGCGCCACCGTGGTCATCCCTGTCCATGGGATCTGCACCTTAATTCTCTTCGGCTGGTGTGCATTCCGTTCATAACAGGCCCAACGCGGACGCCACCGAAACCTCCCCACTTGACTTTCATGCAAAAGGGGTGCTGTCTACTCTTGTAAACGGAAGGGCAGCCACACAGAACAAGCAGGGATGGAGGACTAAACCTAGTAGACCAAGCTGAAGGGAGAAAATCCTCTGAGAGGGAATAGAAGGAGGGCAGCATGGCAAAGTAGCTTGTTTGCGATATATGTAAGTCCAATATAATGAGTCATTTATTAAAGAATTGTTTTCGGTTGTGTGTTCCGGGGACGATGCCTCACAACAACCTTGGTAGAGGACATTTTCAGCCAGAGGGTGGTCGGGGCCTTTTAAGTAGTGGCTGCCGGCTGGTGTGTGTGTGTTCTCTGCCAAATTTGTTGTTCGAAATTTTTATTCTCTACGGAGGTCATTTTTATTTGACAGCTGAAGAAGCTTTATCATGTGTGTGCCGATTCGGTCGTTGCCATAAGGCTTGGTGCTCGGGCCTTCTGCCAAAAGTGCTTAAAATACTTGAGAAATACGGTATGCATACTTCACCTTGCATTTGACTCATTAAAAGAAAAATTTCTCAGTGTGTACCAACATGCCTGCACACACAGTGCACTGCCGACATGCAAGGCCAGACTGTGATGCCTTTCATTCGAGTGCTAACTCTGCAGTTAAAGCGATAGCATACAGACACGACGTGCAGCTAATTTTGTACAGTACACTCACTTTAGAGAAATGTTCAACCAGCTGATATGCACCCTTGTCAAAATTATGCGTGCATTACTTGCTGGCAGCAATATTAGCAGCTAGAGGGCGGCAGACTACAGTTAAGCGGAACATATCCTGATTGTTTTCTGCTGACAGCCCACAGGAATTAGTTCACAAACAGATATTGCAACTACCACAGGAGAGTCAGTATAGGCAGGGTCGATCATTGGCGCCCAAGTAATTAGAGTGTAGATAATAAATATGCAATATTTTGAGACTACAGCATGTTTTTTGAGCTGTGCATGCGCAGTTTTTCCTCCTCCTCCTCCTCCTCATCAGCCTCACTGCACCCACTGCAGGGCAAAAGCCTCTCCCATGTCTCTCCAATTAACCCTGTCTAATTAACCCTCCACTGTGGTGTCAAGCGCATGTCTTTAGAGTGCGACTGCCCGTTGCATACGCTTTTGAGGATATCTCGAAGCTAACATTCAAACTTCACGACAGCACACAACGCACTGAAGGACATAAACTTGTGTAGTCGCCACCGATGTATGCGTCTGAGCGCAAGAGTCCCCGGCTGCCCTCAATAAATAACGTTCTCTCATTCGCTCCCAAGGATCAGATTTCTACTGTACGCATGCGAGCATTGAGATGCAACAGCACGTGAAGCAGCAGAGGGCACTCGCCTTCTGTGATACATGGACGGCCTTGGCGCCATGATTGCCAGCAGGCTGGTTCTGGCGGCGACCAATTCATGTGAGCGTGATGCACCTTCCTGCCAGGAGTGAATTTTCTGGCAGCGAACAGGCTCTCCGAGCGCGGCAATTTGAGAAAGCCCAATGATAATGTAAAGATTTATATACACCTAATTTTCGTGGCATGTTTTCTTCTCTACAATGAGATGCAGAAGACACTACTATGAATGAATCTTTATGTGATGTTTGCCTGGGACCTATAAATAATTTATAATCGAATTTTTCTCTCATGCTGTCTAGGTTTCAACCGCCGAGTGAAGACTGTGACACCAGAGAGGTTATCTGTAACGTGAAGCATGGATAAAATGCGAAATAATTGTTGCTTGATCGTTTGAATTCAATACAGTGCTAAAGCCAGCCTTCCTCAATAGTCGGATTGAAAAATGTAGGAGCACCGATTATATTGCAGTTTTTCATGCCTTGCGTGACCTACAAGCTCACTTTGATCTCATAGGCCCCGTTCAGCTCTTGAAACTGAAAGAGCGCGAGAAAGAAATTCGACTATAAATTATTTAGCACTCATGGGAGAATCATCATCATTAGCCTGATTACACCCACTGCAGGGTGAAGGCCTCTCCTATGTCTCTCCAATTAACCATGTCTTTTGCCAGCTGCGCCCACCTTATGCCTGCAAACTTCTTAATTTCATACGCCCACCTAACTTTTTGCCTCCCCCTGCTATGCTTTCATTCTCTTGAAATCCCTTAAGGACCAGAAGCTATCCTACCTTCGCATTACATGCCTCGCTCAAGCCAATTTCTTCCGCTTGATTTTTTCTAGGAAGTCATTAACCCGCGGGTGTTCCTTCAACCACTCTTCCTGCTTCCGGTCTCTTAAAGGAGTATAAACACCTAATCTTGGTGGCATGTTTTCTTTTCTTCCATGATGCAGAAGACGCTACTATGCATGAACCACCATGTGATGTTTGCCCACGACGGCTAAACAATTTTTAATCGTTTTTTCCTTACACGTTGTTTCAGTTTCGGTTTCAACAGCCGAACGATGGCTGCGACATCAAAGAGGGTTTTTCCTTCACGTGATGCATGAAAAAATGTCCATAGAATCGCTGCTTCATTGTTCTAATTTACGGAAGTGCTCAAATCAACCTTCCTCAACTGCCGGAATGACAACGAATGCGCAAGCAGCGATTATTGCTGTTTTTTCATCTCTCATGTGACGTGTAAGCCCACGTTGACGTCACTGTCCTCGTTCAAGTGTTGAAGCCGAAACTGGACGAAAAAGAAATGCGATTGTAAATTATTTAGCTTTCGTAAGAGAATACTAGCTGGTACTTCATGTATAATAATGCCTTACACATCATTACAAACAAGAAAATACGGACCCAAATGGTGGGTGTTATAGTGCGATAACGTTGCGCCTATCATTTTTTTCCATGGCTCACTGCGTTGTTCTCAACTTAAGCTGAACCCTTTTCATTACCCTCCACGTTTCTGCCCCATAGGTGGGTACTGGTAAGATACAGCTGTTGTAAACTTTTTTCTTGAGAGATATTGGTAAACTGCCATTCATGACCTAAGAGACCCTGGCATATGCGCTCCATCGCAATCTTATCCTTCTAGTTATTCCCTCATGATCCGGATGAGTTGTCACTATAGATACCTGCCTTAAATAGACGTATTCCTTTACCACCTCCCTTACATCGCTACCAATTGCGAACTGCTGTTCCCTAGCTAGACTGTTGAGAATAGGAGAATACCAAAAGGTAATCCATGTATAATAATGTCTGATGCCTCATTTGAAAGCAAAAACACGCACCCAAAAGATAGGTGTTTATACTCCTTTAAAGATAGTTGGTGCATTACAGAATGCGACAGCCACCGGTCACCAGTGTTACCAATCAAACCCTTTAACATCATATTTTGATGTATTGGATGATACCAAGTTTTTGTGTTCTAGTTAATGGTGTTTCATTATTTCTTTGCTCCTTATTTCGAAAAATTATTCCTCGGGACTCTGACCAGGCTCAAAAATGGGTAATGTGATAAAAAACTCAATATGTTTGAAAATCCTCTGAAGTTGCCCCTTATTTTACTTTTACATTAGTCCTTTGTCGCAAAATGTGAGCACTTTTCATACATTGCAGTCTTCCACTAGCACGGGTCCTGCTACGCCACAGAACCCGGATATCATGCTGAGGTCAGCTGCCAGGTATGAAGGTGTCGCATATTTAGAATGTAAGACAGACAATTGGGCTTTGATGCCCCATCGGCAAGTGCTGACAAAGGAGTAAAACACAGACGGAAGACGAGGCTGACAAAGTTCAGTTTGGCGCTCAGAACGCTTGGCTGCCGGGGTGCGCCGTGCTAAAGAAGATTATGACCGTCCACACTTCTTGTTTGATTTGCGTCTTTATGCTTGGTGGAGGGGCTGGGTGCGCCGTGCTAACAAGAAGTGTCGACAGCCACAATCTTTGCTAGTACAGCTCACCTCGGTAGCCAAGCGTTCCTGACCGCAAAACTGAACTTTGTCAGTCTCGTCTTCCGACTGTGTTTTGCTCCTTCTTCAGCACTGGGCGCTGATGCATCAAAGCCCAATTGTCGGTCTTACAAGAATGATTTTGTAAGCTTGAAATGCTTTTAGCTCTCATCCTTGATAAAAGCAGGCAAACAATATAGAAACTGGAAACATGGGGATGAGCATCAATCCACACCTCTCGGGAATGGGAAATTATCCGTTCGAATGATATGAAGCAAAAACAATTGCCTGCAGAGACGCCCTAGGCACAATTTTTACCTGTGGCAGCTCAGAGCAGCTTTGCTTAGCGATGGCTTTGTAGTCGAAATCCAGATGTTGTTTGTGTTCTATTTGTTGACGTTTCATTATTTTGCAGAATTATTTCTAGCAACTGAGACAAGGTTCAAGAAGTGTAATGTGATAGAAAACTCAAAGTGCTTTAAAATTCCCTGGAGATGCCAATTAAAGGAACACTGAGAAGAAATTGTAGCTGGCTTGTATCGATAGAATACCAGCTCCTTATCACAAAAACGCCACTCTTACTGAAAAACAGAGCTCTTCTAAGGTAGAAAATAGCAAGAACGAAAATACAGGTATCGCCACCCAGGCCAGTCTCGCAAGTACAAGCGTGATGACGTCATACGACAAGAGACGCCTTTTCGGAGGAACTTTCCTTCCTACATGAAACCGCGAATCTCTGAGGCTGACAAAGGAAGGTTTCGCGGTTGAATATTCAAGTAAGTTTTGTTTTAAAACCGATAATGCACTTTTATCACACCAGAAAGACAGACAAAAGACAACCTGAATGTTGGAAGCAAAGAAATCCGACGCTCCGCGGCGCCACAGGCGGCCAGGAGAGTTCCGACTTGTTATGGCGCTTCGCGTCTATGAGCTTTGTGTGCCTAGTGGTTTTGTTTTTGACGCGCCTCGATTTACAAACGCCGAACAGCGGATGAACTCCAAGAGCCGCTTCAAGTTCTAGTTAACCTTTGACGGAGCCTTTTAACACTGGCGATATGATCGCCGTGGTCGATGAAAAACTATGATGGCACGATGTTCGCTGATTGTACAAGGCAGTCCGCATTAAAAAGAGCACATGTGTCTTCGCACGCTCGCCCAGCGAAACATTCCTGGCTGTGCCTGTCAACATCAAACTACTTAATAAAAATTTTTTGTTAGAGACGGGAGACAAGGTACAAGGCAGGTAAAAAAAATATGCTGATGGCCTAGCTCTGTTAGGCCAGCATATACGTAGCGAAAGCGCGGATACTTCTGCATCGGAAGAGTGCATTCTCTAGATGCGCATTTATTCGTCTTCAAACCTTGAGCCGTCGTCGCGGAGTGGTAGAGTCTCCGCCACAAATACCAATGGCTCTGGTCCGATTCCGATCTGCGGCACAGGTTTTTTTATTCAGTGAGTGGGCGGGGTGCTTCAGTGGCGCGCATAGATGCCGCCACCGAATACGTTGGTTAGCGGTTAAACGCAGACTCTGTTAAAGGGGCAGTGAGAACTCTATCAAAATTTTTTGTTAGCAAAATCTGATAGTTCGGCATTTCACGGCTTTGTTGCCGCCTGCCCAGGAGCAAAAGATGCATTTAATAAAAAAAATTGGATTCGAAGTTAAAAAAGTTTTTCGTCACTCCAATTCAAACTCGGGAACTGTTATGACATCACGGCGCGCACGTATGCCGTTACAGGACGCAGTGACGTGAAACGTGACGTAAACGCAGACTCTGTGATTTTTCGCGGCTAGCGGTTTGGTCTAGCAGCCGCCGAAATGAAAACTACCGCCGCCGCACGTTGAAGGCATCTGTCGGGGGTCGCTTCCGTCGCTTCGTTTACGTTTGCGCCTGCGTCTTGCCAGCATTACGATGGATCCCATTCCCAAACCTAACGACGAAGTTCTCGCAAAAACTCCAACCTGCATTTCAGCGAGCTCAGCCCCACAGAGCGTGCGATGCTTTTAGGGAGCACGGTTAGGATAGGTGCCGGCAGGTCGTTTCCCCATTCCGCCGTGAGCAGCCGTTGCAAATTAAGCATGATAACCCCAGTGCGGGGAGTCGCGAGGGGCCAGGACAAGGCCGGCGCGTCGTGACCATCGGAGGCTGGCCGGGGCTTTTCGGCCAACGGATTGTGATTCCTTGAACGGCGCGGTTGCACGGTGCAGCAGGCGGTGTCGAGGTCCCCCACGGTTGCAAGGGCCAAGTTATTCATTTTATTTTTTGCCACAAACACGGATGGGTGCTCAAGGGCGCTGGCGTTTAAAGTTGGCGGCTTGAAAGTAAAGCCGACGCTTCAATGGCTTCCGCGCATTTCTGGAGGTACGAGGCCCACTGGATCGGGTTCTCTCGCCCACTTGCATGTACCTTCAGATGTGTACTCTGAATGGATTAAATTGGCCGGTAGCTCGAAAAGAAAAGCTCCGCCCAACTGCCGAAGCTTTTGAATGACGTCAGAACACGTACCTCGCCGCAGAGCTGAATCGGTCTGGCCGGGCCGGCGGCAGCTGGCGCACTTTTCGCGAAATGGAGACAAGCTCTAAGTCTCCGCCAGTGTGGTCAGAGTGCGCTGAAACCGCCGAACGTGTCGGCGGTCAAGCACAGTTGCAGTGCAGAGGGTCTCGCTTTGGCCGACGTGACGTCACCGCGCAGAGCGCGCGCGCGCATCACTCCGGAGTGCAAACGCGCCTTAGCAGAGCCTGCGCTTAACCGCTAACCAGCGTATTCAGTGACGGCATCTACGGGAGCCACTGAAACCCCCAGCCGACTCACTGATTAAAAAACCCCGTGCCGAGGCTCGAATTCGAGCCAGGGCCTTTGCGGTTTGAGGCGGAAACTCTACCACTCCGTCACGACGGCTCAATGTTTAACCATGAACAAAGGCGCATCTAGTGAATGCACTCTTCCGATGCAGATGTCTCCGCGCTTTCGCTACGTATATCCTGGCCTAACACAGCTAGGCTATCAACAATTTTTCTTAACTACCTTTTAACTTGTCTCCCGTCCCTAATAAACGATTTCCGCTAAGTAGTTTGAAGTTGACTGGCACAGCCGGGAATGTTTCGCCGGGCAAGCGTGCGAACACACAAGTGCTCTTTATAGTACGAACTGCCTTGTAGGATCACCGACCATCGTGCCATCATTGTTTTTCATCGACCGTGGCATCGACCGCGGATCATCCGACCAGCCTTAACAGGCTCCTTCAAAGGTTAACTTGCTCTTGAAGCGGCACTTTCAGTAACTCTGCTGTTCGGCACTTGTAAATCGAGGCGCTATCAAAAACAAAACAACGGGGCACGAAAAGCTCATAGACGCGAAGCGTCATAACAAATCGGAACTCTCCTGGCTGCCTGTGGTGCTGCCAAGCATTGGTTTTCTTTGCTTCCAAAATTCAGGTTGTCTTTTGTCTGTCTTCCTCGTGTGATAAAGGTGCAGTATCGGTTTTAAAACAAAACTTACTTCAATATTGAACCGCGCAACCTTCTTTTGTCAGCCTCAGAGATTCGCAGCTTCACTCTAAAAAAAAGGGTGCAAGAAAGGGGTCCGGAGGGGGTAATTTCGTATTTTACCCCTTCTCGGCAGGCATGGATTAACTTTGCACCCTTGAAATACCTGCTGCGAGACGTTTAGTCTGTTTCGTGAAAGTTGCACCTTTTGTATTTTTTGCAGTGTTGAGAACTGTGCTCGTTTTTTATGCCAAATATGGCGGAAAAAATGCTCTCCGAGATTTCTCCTAGACGGAACTTTGTGTTCAGTGACTGAAATGTTGGAGGCCAAAGGAATACTGCGGCATTCTTTGAACTTGCGCAAGATCTTCATGCTAGCGTTTTTTTTTACTGGAAAACGCAGTTTTCTTTTCTCTTAAGGGGTAAACTATGAACCGTGGCAGTTCTAGTTGATCAAAAAGACATCATTCTCCAATGTGGAAGTTAGAGCAAGATGTGTTATAAAAAGAAAAACTCTTTTTGAAAGCTTTGCAATTTATATCTTCCCACAGTTGCTGATCATAACTTGCACGGATCAAGCTTTTTGTACTTCTCTATTTCTCGAATATCAGGTGGCACATTATTTTACTTACAGCTTTACGATGGTGCCGTGACCAACTTTGTTTGTAAAGCACGTCGGATGAGGGCAGTTGCATGCACGCATCCTTGAAGCAAGTTGTTCTTAAGTGGTGAGCACCCTCAGCGATGTAAAGCTGGACCCTCGCGGTTGTACGCGGGACGCGTTTATACATCGACGTAACGCGCGCGCGCGGCATGGCGACGTCACGTTGGCCACAGCGAGACCCTCTAGACTTCAACGGCACTTGACCTCCGACGCGTTCAGCGGCTTCGGCGTACACCGACCACACCAGCGGCAACTAGGAGCATGTGTCGATTCCGCTCCGAGCGCGTCAGCCTCTGCCAGCCCTGCCAGACCGGTTCCGCCTCTCGTCGGGCCGGCGTTTTCCCGTTTTCCAGAAATTGATGGGAACCGTCTTGAGAAGGGTTTTCTGGCGGGCTAGTAGGTGCTTCTCGTTCATGATTAAACTGCGCGGAAGAAACATTGACAAAGGCAAAAAACACGTACACACACAGAGCGCGGACTTCCAACTTTTATTCGAAAAACGCTTTCGACCATTCCCTTTAAATGCACCAACCCACCAATCCAACAGCAGATAAGTTACAGTTTAGTAGAGCCAATCTGGAGAACCAGTCTAAAAATCCCCAAATGTATGCGTGGCTAAACACCCTCGATACCTAGATAAAAGGAGAGAGGAAGATGTTTTTGTTTCACCTGGCGGTGAAACAAAAACTTCAAAGAGAGCGAAAACCAAGACGGCCTAACCATGTATTACGAGCGAAAAACTTACTAAGCAAAGGAATGAGACGTGAAACCAACAGTAACAACGGTAAAAGATGAAGGTGCAAGCACTGAAAAGTAGGCAGAAAAGCATAAAAAACGAAACCATATGAATGATACAAAAGATTAACAACGAGGCTAAAACCATGAAACCGAGAGGAAATTATGGAAACAATAAACAAAGCTAAAGGCGACGCGAAAATGACAAATGCTCAAGCCTGGCTAAAATCTATGAAGGATGGAAAGAAAAAGTTACAAGAGTAAAGGTGCAGAGTTAAAAAGGACAGTTTCAAGTGTTACTTTCTAAAAACGAGATTCCTTTATTCGAAAGCTGAATGGACGGTGTACTCACACAATTGTTCGCATTCTTTGCGATTAAGATGGCCTCAATTATTTCCCTTTCTGTTTTATTTCTAGCCGTAGCGAGGAACTTTGTGCTTTGGAGAAACGGGTGGCAATCTCTTTTTTTGAGCTTTTTAAAGCGTAAAGCTAAATTGCCTCCTGAGTTGGTAGACAGATTGCGAACGTGTTCAGCTCCCCTCTCATTAAAGCATCGCCCAGTTTGGCCGATGTACATCTTTCCACAGGACAATGAAACCTGATAGATAACTTCTTTGGCACGTTTTGTGTACTCAAGGTTGTGGTTTCAGGTGCATCTTTTCTGTCTATCTTCTCTTTTCAAGATAGCACACACTTTAGCAAGCTTACACGGCGCCGCAAACATAAGTTAGGGCGCCGTATCTTCCTGCAACTTTCGTTAAATTGTGTGACACACGGTGCACCTAAGACATGACACACACAGGTTTTCGTTCTTCGTTCGCTTTCCGGTTGATCTTCTTCATTCTCTGTAGCCATCTTTCGCAAACACAGGCTATCATTTGCCTTGGATACCCAGCAGCATACAATCTCTCAATCTGACGGTTAAGACTTAAACTCATTTTGTGCTGACATGACTTTTCTAGGGCGGAACGCCAGGCTAGGTGAACAATCGCTCTCTTTACCAACTTTGAATGTGCACTGTCTTAGGGTAGAAACTGCTTGTTCATTATAGGGTTGTAGGACCAACAGATATGTGAGGGCCTAAATTCTAGATTGATATCCAGAAACTAGATTTAGTTACCCTTAGTCAATTCATGCGTGTAATGAAGCCCTTTTCCTTCAAACTTGAAAATATTGAGGATGATACTCACTGAATCAGGCAGACTAGAATTAGCAGAGAGTTTTACCATCGCGAGATAATCATCCACGTACCTAAATATGCGCACAATATGTTGGTCGTAGAAACAACACTGCTAACGCTGGTCAAAGAGAGAAAATACTACATAAGACGGGTGCTACGGAAGAACCAATGCAAATTCCACTTTTCTTATTGTAAAACTGTCCTTTGTGGCAGATTGCGGTCGAGGCAAAGTAAAATTTCTAACGTTTAAGGAATTGTTCAAGGACATTTGGGGTTTTTAGACTGGTTCTCCAGATTGCCTCTACTAAACTGATAAAACTTATCTGCTGTGTTGAATTTGGGTTGTGTCACCTGGTGGGTTGGTACATTTAAACGGATTGCTTGAAAGTGTTTTTCGAATAAAAGTTGGAAGTATGCGCTCTGTCTGTGTAGTTGTTTTATTGCCTTTGTCGCTGTTTCTTTCGCGCAGTTTAATCATGAACCTTCTCGAGTTCAGCTTTGGACAGATTAAGGTGGATACCCCTCTCTATTTCTGAAAAGATTACAATGGTGGGCGACTGACTCATCTCTCTTCATGCTAACCCCTGTCGTGGGTAGAGCAAGAAGTGAAAACCAGTCTGTGAACGAGGGTGTTTCACGGAAAGCAACTTCTTGTCACTTTTTCTGGAAATTTGAAGATGAAACCATAATTCTTCATCACAGACAGCCTTTTAATTTCCTGCTCTGCCAACAGATGGAAGGTGAGTCAATCGGCTTTCATTTTACTCTTTTTTATAAAATAAGAGAGAGTGATGCCCCTTAATCTCAGTGAACCTGAAGCGCCACAGGTTACCACCAACTTTCGAGATCGAGTGTAAAGGGCAGCTGCCGACGGGTACTAGGGTGCACCACTGCACCTGTTTCGACCTGTTCCTCGCGTTCGCAGCCATGCTCTGCGCACAAAAGGAGAGAGAGCGAGTCTTTATTGTGGATAAGCTAGAGACCAGTGCTGGTACAGCAGGCGAATAGGAGGACGAGGAGAGTCAGTAGAAATTTTCGATTCACTGGAACTTTTCGCTTTTCATTGTGTCCTTTCAACAACTTCCCTCTCATACAGATAAGAAAACATCATCGCTCTTCCTTTTCGAGCAAGAATGCATAAATGTGTACAAGGATTTTCATTTGAAAAATGTCTGCTCTATTGCTGATGGTGCTACTATTCCGCAAGGTGTCAACTGACCACTTGCGGATACCAGTAAGTCATCTTTTCCGGAAAGCTTGTTTTCCAACTAAAAGGTCTCGAAGCCAAACGACACCTCAGATTCTTCTTGAGAAGAAGAACTCCGGATCGTCGCGCGATGTCTGCTGCAGAGGCTAGGCAAGAAGAGCAAGAGGCCTTCTTTGCCGCTCCGTGGAGTGTGGGTTGTTCATTGTTCGGGCTACCGGTGCAGAAGAGGGAATGGAGAAAGAGCGCCAGAAGTTAAAACGCAGGTGCGATGAATTTTAGCGCCAGCTACAAAAATCAGCCCAGCCAACAATATGGCGGTACGTGGAAACGAGTATAGCAAGAAGGAAAAGAGAAAGAAGGGCCTTAGGAGGAGAGAAAAATCATGAATCAGAAGTACACCCTTCCTTGCTTCTGAGAAACACCTCTCCTATTGCTGACATGCTGACTTGGAATGCCCTTGGAATGCAGCCGTTTTGGAATGTGCTGCTTTTATGGACGCTCCTCTCCCGACCTTTTCACACTGCGCTCCTCTCTGGGGGGTAAGAGACGAGTGAGTACCTGCTTAGTGGCTTTTTCTTGTGTCTCGCTGCCTGTTTCATTAGCTTGCAGTTCCTACATCCGTAGTATTCTTCACAATGCAGTTTTCCCCAACGTCATAGCGGCCGCCACCTCTGGGCTAGATTACGGCGGTGAAAGGCAATACGTTTTCTTTAATCCGCTTATCGCCAACCTTTTTCCGCGGACGCAGCGGAACGTAGCCTGTGCGACCAAAAATGACTTTCGTAACGTCACGGCTTCTTATAAAAACAAAATGAGGATCTTTTTTCTCTTGTAATTAACAGCTTTCGGTCCTGTATTCTCGTAACGATTATTTATACTTATATTGAAGCATATTTTCTTGCTTTTCATAATATCGTCCAAGTTGATGTCTATGGAAACCACATTACAAGGAACTACATCACGACAGCGTCACCAACACATTGAGAGGCTGTTCAAGCGCATCAAAGCGAAGTTCAACAGAGCTGGCCTTCGTTGCAGAAAGTGCTTTGTCTTCATAAAAGTGGTGAACACGAATTAAGAGTAGATTGACGCGAGGCTATTTTTTTCGTTGCTGTCCATCGCGCTTGCGCGATGCCTTCAGAGCGATGGATTCGGATAAGAGCCGGAGATACAGTTAAATCGTGACAGTTTGAGTAGCCTCTGATTTGCTGGGGACATAACTCAGGGCCTAGAGAGGAATGGCCCATGGTTTAACGCCCGTATAAGCACTAAACACAGAAGGTTCGGAGCAAAATTAGATGAGAATAAAACTTATTATCAACTGACCGGGAACTGTAGAATAGTTGTCACGGAATACACAGCCGCAGGTCCGGATTACAGGCGTGAAATCGCTAGGAGAATATGAATGAAGGAGCTGGAGAGCACTGACAGGCATTCTAAGGTTATGTCCAGACATGGAAACAAATCTTGCACACATCGATCAAAAACTTCGACGTTAACGAAAAGGCTTCAAATTAAATTGTGGAAAACAAAATTATCTGTTTGAGTGTTTTAAATGACGCTGCAATCTGGACACCTTTACCAGACATATAGTATCCGCCATGCATACTTGCAGGTTCTGCACAATGACATGCCGCTAATTAGAACAGCCACGCTTTTTTTTAGCACAGCTGCGTTAAACCTCCACTCTGAGAACGCTTTGTGGTTCGCCCCGTGTAATACTGGGGCACTCTTCCGAAGCAAGGCAGCCGAAATAGAGACGGGCTCCCTAGGCACCATTATATATCATGTTCAAACACGCACGGACCGTTTTCACTAATGGCAGTGTTATTATGTTTAAGCCCGTGGGTGCGCTTTCTAAGTGCGTAAAATTTCGGGCTGATGTTTTTGTATTTGAAACAGCGTCTTAACTAACAGGTTTGTAATCCTCACATGCATTCTTCCAGCTGAAGCGCAAGCCATCAAATAGAATGGAATCAATTTTAATGCAGCGGCATCTCTCCCAACGTCGGCACATGCAACAAGCTTCCAGGCACCCTCTGCAATATGCCCGGCGATAACTAGTTTCACATAAAAATAAATCGGAAACCTCTTTTAGCAACGATGACCCAGACCTTCACGTAGCGCTATTTTAAATTATATATTTAAGTGTACTTAAAAATGATGAGCACTTTTCTACACCTATTTTTATTTCGCAGCTATATTGTAATGTCCGAAATTGGCAATATTCAATATTTAGGCCATTCCCTGACGCTGCCACCTTCATTGGCCGGAGCACGCTGTGGACATCGTAGGCTAATGGTGCAAAGCTGAAGCTGTTAATAGCGCAGATTTGTAGTTTTCCCATGGTCCAATGTTAAAAGCCAGTTCCGACTGTGTCTTTACGGCATCAGTAACTTCCGAAAGTGTACCCTGGACATCGTTTCATCGAATTACATATATATCAAAGAATTCGAATATCGAACCGAACTAGATTTACTGAAACGATCGCAATTACACCAAATAAATCTATTTGCTACTTTTGTCACGAAGCACAGAACGGTGGCAGATAGCATAAGCCATGTTAGAATATTCAAGCTTACGGCAGGCTAATATGCGAAATAAACTGAAAAACTAACTTACGTTAGACTCGAGCTAGATAGAAAGGACATAGAATCTAGCTAGCTTCCACGCAGTTTCACTCGTCCATGTGATCAGTGTATATAAGCGTCGCGTTATTTTCTTTATAACCCCGGGCCCCCTATGGCATCGCAATTGAACTGCAGTTGTACTTGCGTTTTACCTGTGTTTCTCGTTTTGTGGTCCATGTTCCTTTTGTGTATGTATGTTCTATACATATGTGCTTCGAGGGCGGGGGGGAGGGGGGTTGGGAGTATGCGTGCGTTTTGCAATAAGAATAAAATTGTCGCTGAAATTTTTTTTCACTGTAATTTCTCATATGACATCGAGCGGGCGCTTTCCTAAGAGTAGTAGCGAGCCACTAGCGTCGCTCAATTGTAAAAAAAAAACATAAACAGCGCACCGTTGCACACAGGCAAAGTTTGAAGGAAAGAAAGGTAGGAGCCGGAGAAAGAGTGAATAATTAATAGAGGAAGTAAGCCCATCGCAACGTCTAAGCGCTGGGACCGAAATGGTCCGCTTTCATCATCGAAATGAAGAGAATGATGGATACTGCGATTTTCAGAAGAAAACGGAAATGCAAAGTGAGCGCTAGAAGCGCTAGCAACCAGTTGTGGTGAGCCCTCCTGTTCGTGATTATTTTGTTCTGCTCGTCAAAAAAAATTCTTTTGGGCTATTTTCCTGATACGTGCCATTTTCACATTTGGGTACATTTCAGCTACTTTTTGACTTTCTTTGGCGTTTTGAGCTCGGACCCATTTGAAACCTCTGTTTGAGGCGCATCCACATGCTTAGCCGCGTGCGCCTCAGGCTCAAAATTCTCACTGGACACTGCCATCGACTGTGTCGCAAAACAAACGCGGACTCCCTATTTTCTCCCTGTGGGTGTTGCGCAGCGTAAGTGCAACCTTTTCTTTCGGAGCAACCTCGGTACCGGTGTTTGGGATTGAAGAGGGCTTGCAAGCAAGTGTTTTTTTTTACTTTTTCAGGCATACAGCACACGTACACTGACCTTTACCACCCCCCTTCCCACACAAAAAAAAAAACAAGACCGGAGCTGCATGAGTGCCTTCGAAACACCTAAGCGTGGTTTAGCCAGCAACGTGGTTTCAGTAAACCTGCGTTTACCTTAAAAATACAAGTCAGCCGAAACATCTGAAGAAAACAGGTTGTGCCTCGTTGATCTGACTTCCATTAATTTGAACGACTCGAATTAGGGACAATTCTACAAAGCTAGCCTTCGCGGCAAAACAAATGTCATGACATCTGACGCGAAGGCAGCCACTGGCCCGTGTTCAGCTGCTGGCGGAATTTCCTAAATCACACACACAAAACAGGAGGCAAATTTGCCGCCGTTTCATTCTGCCCCTGTGCAAAGCCTGCGGGGAGGGAGCGCCTACGGGCCGACGTGGCCTTGAAAACAACCCGGCAAGCCCGCCGGTACAGCGTTTCCTTCTCTCTTTTTCTTCCGCCGCGTGGGCGCGGTCAGCTGCGGGCACTGCTAAAACAATAGCGAAGAAAATTTTCGTTTTTCGCCACGTGACCGAAGAAGCTGGATTTTGGCGGCATTGGAAGCCGAAGGCAATCTTTGCAGCCAGAATGGCCGCTGTGTTTAAAGACGTTGGGCAAAATTTTCTTTTATGTCAGCCACAATTCGACGTGTTCATGGACGTTTGCCTGCTGCCTGTAGCTGCTTCTAGTCCTATCGTGCCTATTTCTGCTCTTCCCTCTGTGGCGAAAGTGCTCAGTTCAGGATGCTTGCTGCGAAGACGGATTTGGGTTGCAAAGACTTGGCGTGTGCGACTTCGTGAGGCGACCAGCGGGAGCGGATCGAGCACGCGAGAAGAGTGGAGAGTTGCTTCCATCTTGACTTTTCGTCAATACATGTAAGTCAACAAGTAGTGCATGCACAAGCGTAGAAAGTTGCGCTCGTTGACGTGAGTTCGTCTTGAAAACGGCGCTAAAGATGGACAACACGAGCGCTTCCGTCTTTCTAGTCCCGTGCAGCAAGGCGGAACTTTGGGCGAGTTGGTAAGTATTCATCATTTTTACTTACAAGCGCAACAGGCACAAGACACGCGACTAAATACAAACACAAACACGCGTTGAATATGAACTCTTTTTTATTGAACGAAATGCGTATATATATACAGACAATGGAACACTTATCAAGACAAAAGCTATCTGGAAGGCACATGGGAGGTCAGATATATAAATTCCCTCTCGGATAATCTATATAAACGCCTTTCCTCCTTCACTAAAACGCAGCTGATAGTCAGCGCTTGTTTGTGTTTTTCTTTCGTCCTTTGTCCCATTCTTCTTGCGCTGTGAGCAAAAATGATTAATATTTCTCGTCCCGTCTTTCCTGCAGTTATCAAGACGAAGCTGGGTGATTCCACGCGAGATTTAACTGCCTAAATACATCAAATTTTAAGTTTTCTTGACTCAGTTGGCCAACAGTGAATTTCGTTTTGTGAAAGTGCTAATATTTCAGGAAAAAAAAATTATAAACGACGCAGTGGGAGAGGCAGTATTTTCAAGCACAGCTCATTTTCGCGAATTTTGCGATGACGTAAGTATCTAGATGTGAAAGACATGATAGATATATTTCTCGTGCTAAATGTACAGGCTTATTCCCGCTTTTTTGAGGAAGTTGTTTGCCGGAAAAAAATTTTAAAACGACACGGCTCTAAACGAGACGAGACTATTTTCAAGAATTTTTTATTGTTATATAATTTAGGAAAGTGCAAGAAATAATGCCCTAAATTTGACATTTCTGATTTTTGTCTTCTTCAAAAATCTGAGTACAAAAACCTAATCTCAAATTCTTCTCAAAACTCTGGGAACAAGTCTCTAGAAGGACGTGAAAAAAGTATGAAAGAACAGGGTGCATTATATCATTTCTACAATGTTATCCAAGCTCAAACTTGTAGTTTTTTTAGCATGACCAAGAACGCCTAAATAAGAGGACGGAAGCTGTAAACATGCCCTCCGCTGCTCTAAATTTTCCCCAGATCCCAACACCGAAGCATTTTTCATGAAGAGAAAGCATACCGTATACTTTTTGTGGACAGGCACTGATCTGTGACTAAAGCAAGACTCGGTGGTGCCGTTACTGCCTTGTGCATTTAACAACTGGAAGTGCGGCCCATAGTAATGCATCTAAATAAAAGTTTTGTATGTCATTATATTACTGCACAGTGCACGTATGAAGCTGTGTCTGTCCCCAGGCCCTCGCTTTGTCGTTTGTCTCCAGGCATACTGTGGCTAATTTTCTTTTCTAATTCGCGTTTGATTTTAAAACTACATTTTGGTTTCTTTTTTAGCAGCTGTGAAAATATTTTGCTTGGTTATGCTGGAATATCCTGCATTCTTGATAGCTATGCTGCAGTAGGCATTCCTTCAAATTATGTACAATTTTCTTTAAGCTTTTGCTTATCACAGACGCTCCTAAATTCCTATGGTAAAACCTTTGGTACAGAACGTGGATATGTAAATCACCTCAGGCAAGAATATATTGGGATGTTTTTAAAAACATTGACTTTGAAAAGATGTATACTTCCACGTTCATTTCTGCTATGTTGTTGGCTTTTTTAATGAAAGACAACCTTATAGGTGCACTGTGCAGTCAGAAAATTGTATTGAGAGCATTTGTTTACCTCCACTCAGCGACAGCGCTGCTACTGAATTCTGTTTACGTTACATATTGTTGTCAGTCCACAAAAACTATTAGGTATGATCTCTCTTGATGGAAAAGGCATCAGTCTTGGGATACGGGGAAAATATAGAGCAGCGGAGAGCGTTTGCTGCATCCACGTACTCATTTAGGCGCTCTGGGTGATGCTCAAAAAATTACAACTTTGAGCTTGAATAACATTGTTGGAAACAAAATAATGCAGCACGCTTTTTCGTACACTTTTTCCCTCCTTCTAGAGGCTTGTTTTATGAGTTTTATAAAAAATTAGAGATGGGGTTTTTTTTTCTTTGATTTTTGAAAAATGCCAGATTTAGGGCAATACTTCTTGCACTTCCCAATATTATGTAACAATGAAAGTCTGTATACTTTTTAGCACCTCGATGGTTATTAATAGAGCAAATTTGAAGGATATGTGTTATCTGTATCTGTAAATAAATATAAATAAGTATCTGTAAATAAATAAATAAATAAATATTTGTGGATTAAAATATGAAAATAACCTTGTTTCAGACTTGTGTCATATTCGAAATTTTTCCAGTAAGCGTCAACATCCTCAAAATGGTGGCAATAAGCCCAACATATTCCTTCTCACCTGTACATTTAGCACCAATAATAAATACATCATGGCTTTCATATCTAGATACTTACGTCATAGCAAATTAGCAAAATTGAGCTGTGCTTGAAAATGCTGCCTCTGCCATGATATCGTTTATAATTTTTCTCCTCAAATGTTAGCATTTTTCGAAAATGAAATTCACTGTTGGCCTACTTAATAATGTGTGAATTATAAGTAAAAAACTTTGAGAAAATTAAAAATGAAATATTTAGGCAGTTTGATCTCTCATCCCAGATGTCAGAAAAGATAAGATACATACCTCTACATTTATAAATATATGACCCTTTCAGCGCAGTGATTAAGCATCGACCATACTCACTGCCGTAACGTGGAACCGAGAAAGCGCAAGTACTACGTCTCATGTTTATTTGATATCATGTACGCTTGCAATCAACAAGGTTTTTTTGTGAAGTACTGTAAAGTTAAAAGTTCTTTGTTTTGTACGGTTAGTTTTACTAGCGGAAACATTTTTCTTTTATTTGAATCTTATGGTTTATGCTTCGTGGGGCTTGACGTTCCAAAGCGACTCGGGCTATGAGGGGCACCGTAGTGAAGGGCTCTGGAAATTTCGACCACCTCGGGTTCTTTAACGTGCACGGACATCACACAGTACACGCACGCACCACTCAGCACTGAGTGCAGATATATTTTTAGAAGTCTGTAAAACTAAATTCTGAAAACTCTGCATATTAAAATTTATGCCTGGTGATGCAGACACTCTGTCTTTCCAAATGTGGGGCATTAGGTAAATTTAGCACCTGTTGCTGCTAAAGCACTGCTAGCACCACTCCTCCCCCGCGGGAATTATTTGTTGTGTGTGATGCCTCAGCATGTAGTAAAAATATTCATTAGAGTAAAAGCATGGAGGGTAAATCCAACTGCTTTCGCGTAATTATTGAATCAGATGTCTGATTCTACCATAATGTTTCACATGCAGTTCAAATTAAAAGTTAAATGGGTAGCCAACCGGAACATTTTACTGGTTAACCTCCCTGCCTTTCTTTTACCACTTATCTATCTCTCTCTCAATTTAAATGCAGTGCTCTACTCATGGTACGCCCAAAAAATCAAGGAAATAAAGATAGGGCTGAATTCTGTTTGATTAAAAGCGCACTAAGCAGAGTTTAACACTGGCAAAAGTTAAGCTGTGCACCTTCACGACTTTGGGTGCTAGCGTGGCTTGCGCTTTTCGTAAAAAAAAATACAAGCATGTTGTGGCATTAAAGGCTGCAACCCCAGCTTCAACTTTCTCGCAGTGATCTTGGCATCCAGGCTATATCTTCTACTCTCATTTAATGTGCCCCAGGATATGAAGTACACTGTTGGAACGCATTTCCAACAGGCGAAATTATTCAATAAAGACTATTGCCTATCTGTGCTCTGTGATGCCTAGTGGGCTCACCTGTCGCGCTGCACTATGAAAGAGAGCAGCAGCGCTTCTGGTGGCTTTCCAGAGCGTAACGTTCTGCCGGAAACGTAGGCGCGCCCTCCAGGTCGAGCCGCTATAATATATTCTAGTTAACTATAGTGATCTCATTCTAACTGTTACAATGCTGCCAGTGAAATAAAATGTTGCGGCTTCGTAGACAGTAATTCTTTGAATAAATTTATATGATCAGGGCTGTTTACATTATATTGTGCTACATATTTATGGTGATAAAAAGATGGTATTCATTTTTCAGAGGATGAGCTACATCATCGTGTTCATATTTAATGCAGGTTGCCAGTAGCTGGTCTTGCTGCTCGCCCTACAAGCAGTGCCACTGCCACCACTGGTCCAGGCCCTGCCCTTTTTTGTGCTTTTCATAGCTTCGAAAGCTGGGATTTCTTCAATGAGTGCATCATTTATAACTTTCTTACAAATTTCTGAACATATAAGATGTCATTAACACATTCAACACTTTGCTTTTGAAATGAGCAATGTTCAGATGTTTGTATATGAAGACTTGTGCTTGCACATTTATTGTAGAAGATGCCTCTGTGAAAAGCTCATTGGACTACACAACCCAGCAGTCCTGCTTCTTTTTGGTCAGAGTGACTGAAAAACTATAGTTTCTGTTGTCGCTATGTCAGCAGAAAGTGCATTATAACATGGTCTTGCATTACCAGCTTGTAACAGCTGATAAAAACTTTGCAGTAGCAGTACCAGTTTTTTATTCCCTGTAATTTTGCGGTACTGTAATGTAGTCCAATAACACTGTGGTCTGATGGAGGATATGAACAATAGCAGTTTGAACTAATATTCTGCACATACAAAGAGACTAAAAACTGTTTGTGTTCTGTCATTCACAGTTAATGAATATTGGATTCTACTGCTTTCTATGCCTTAGTGATTGTGAGAATGTTCACTTAAGCATTATAGGGACACTTACAATGGATTGAAGTTTACCTGTATGAACTCTATGTAATCCTAAACACGGGACCACTCTCACCAAAAGTGAAGCTTTTGCAATCTAGGGATGACCAAACAACAGAATACAAGTGTTACCATGGCCAGCTGGTTCAGCAACTGCGCGTGTTTGCAGTTAATTTTTCGCAGATAGCAGAGGCTTTGCTACACCGCTATTCACTTGAGAACGGTAGCAACCAGTCTTTGGGTGTGTACGTCAGGAGTTTGAATCAAGCAATTTGGATCACGAATTTGCATCAAGCATTAGGAAATGTTAAAATTCAATTACCTCAGTCCTAAATTGGTTATGCCTGCCATACAAACATTCATGTGGCAGGTAAGAGGCAGAGTGTACCAAGAACACTAATTAGGCTCTAATTAGCATGATTTGGTAGAAGCCAGGAAAGAGGCAGCGTGTACTAAGAACACTAATTAGGTTCTAATTAGCATGACTTGGTAGAAGTGAGATTTATGAATCCGTCACTCCACTCCAAATGTCTCACATATTGCCCTCGACCATCTCCAGTTGATGAAAATTAATTCACGCTGGTCGCAGCGTGCATTATCTAAGCTAAAATAGTTTTTCCAAAAAACGTTTGTGAGGTGATGTCAGTTTGAACATTTCTGAAAGGCGTGAAACCAGGCACTGCTCAATAATGATCAAAACACCAAATTTCTAAAAACACTGCACAAATTTTTTAGTGTCACTTGCGCATGTTCTCGCTTTCGATATGATTCAGATCATGTATTTTTGGACGGTATAAGTAGTTCTAAGTTTAAATAAAATTAAAAATTTAATATTCTGACATTCAAAAAATATCAACTTCCTCTCAGAATGGCCTTCTTGCCTACCTAGATTGCTATTACCAATAAAAAATGCTACAGCTGATTAAACTGAGTGTGTCAAAGTGAATTTAAATACTGAAGTTGCAGAAAAGTGTGTTTCTGAACAAATGTAAACACTTTTTTTATTTCACACTGAGGTGTTCCAAGTCAAAATACAGACGATATCGGGTTTTGTAGAAAAATATATTGGCTTTCATTTCTGAAGTTTTAGTTGAGGTGGCTTTTGTTCAAAGCGAGAAAAAAGACTTTTAAAGTCGAGCTCTCGTGCTGCAAGTTGCGTCATCTCTTAACGCTTCATCGAGTAACACAGCACCTGTCATACCACATTTATCGTCACATAACCACTTCAGTTTACCCTCACTCAATGTAGTGCATGTTTAGCGCTGGAGCGAAGGCAGGTATCGCATGACATTTGGCGGGTGGGAAGCAATAAGCGAGTTAGTTTTCGCTTTTGAAGTTCAAACGAACCCGCTGTGGCATAAGGAACCCAAGAGCAGCAAAACAATAGTTGTCAGTGTGCTGTCGCGCTTGAGCCACAAGGAAGGAATGACCACCTGGCACTGTCGTAACACCAGTCCTTTTAATGTCCGAATAAGATCACGGAAAGCATGTGACCCGGAGCGCACGCGACGGTACGAAGTCCTCGCCACGGCTTCTGGTAACGCGAGACACACTGGCACTGTCACAGTCCGGTCGAGTGGAGCTGCCTTGCTCTCGAGTGGTCAAACATAATGCGACCATGGCACCGGCATGCAGTCGGCTCCTGCTTTATTCTGTATACTCTTTTTCTTGCATAGCAGGCAACGCTGCCGAAGCTAGAGCGCCTTTTTGCAAATGTCAAGTCCGTGCCCAAAATGTAGTTTTCCATACAAGCACAGTGACCAAATGCATATTTCGTGCTGCAAATTTCAATTACCGTGAGTGACTGCCTCCTGCCCTTCGTTTTACCTCTTGCCACATTTTTGTCCTGCGGCTCATCGAGACTTCGAGAAGTAAAAATTACATATGATACGATATACAACTCATAGGGCGAATCGCGTATTCACCACCCGTGGCTAAAAAGTAGTCTTCACTCAATTAAAATTATAGCCAGGGGTACTGTACACTAAGCGCCTCACTGCTTTGATCGTGGTTTTCAGTGATACCAGTTCATTTTATACCGCTTTGTTTTCATTCAAACACTCAGCGAGGCTTTGAGAAGAACAGATGATATGTCGTGGAGTAAAATGGTTTTGCGAACACACTACATCCGCAGTGTTGCCTGTTATGTCTGTCATGTCTCTGACAACAGTGAATTAGTGAGGCATGAACACACTGAATAACAATCTCACGGGTGCAAGTGCCACTCTGGAAGCGCAAAGAAAATCTTTTAACACAATTATCCGTTCGTCTACACAATGTTCTGAGGGCTGTGCTGTGCTCTGTGATGAAGAGGCCCAAAGAGACGACGCAGCTCGCGGCGGGCGAGCTCTACTTAGAAAATTTTATTCTCGTTTTAAACAAAAATCACCTCGATTAAAGCTTCAGAAATGAAACGCAATAAACTGTTCTACAAAATTTACCATCGCTGGTAGTATTTTTACTTGAACCTCCTCAGAGTGAAGTAAACAAGTTTTTATGGTCCCAAACGCACTTTTCTGCAAATTAAGCATTTTATTTCACTTCGACTCATTGAGTTGCATAAGCTGTGACATTTTTTGTGGGTAATAGACATCTAGGGAAGCAAGATGGCTATTTCTTAATTTCAAATTTTTACATTTTATATAAATAAAACAAAAGTAATTATACCGTTCTAAAATACAATTCCTGAATCATATCAAAAGCCAGAATCTTTGCAGATCTCATTAAAACTTTGTGGTGTATCTTCTAAAAATCAGGATTTTTGAACGATCATAGACCGATGCCGGTTTCACACGTTTTGAATTGTTCAAACAGCGCTCACCTCATGATTAAATTTTTTTGGCTTCTGGCTTATATTTCACACATTGCAAAAATTTTACCTGAATTTTTGTGAACAAATCAAGTATGGTTGAGATTAACTTTGGGATGTTTGGCTTTGGAATGATCCATCATTTACAGAGTCAAGGGATGATGTTTTGGGTGAACTGTGACTTCTTTCACACTTAGCTTTCCTGATTCTGACCAATGTTTTTACAGTGCTCCTTCCTCTTGACGTTGTTACTTGCGTTTGAATTTTATTTCTGCTCAGTCATAATACCAGTCAAATTTTTTCTCCAAAAAAGCCTGCGTTTCTGGTTAACCAAAGCTTTGGCACTGTTACTGTAAAGTCATCATTGTAAAGAGACACATAGTACCTTGGTTGTGACAGTGACTAGTGCGACTGACTGCAAGTGCCAGAGAGAACAAATATTGCAGTAAAAGTTAAAAAAATAAAAATTGAGAGCAATAGCTTTGTATAGCCTGCCCCCATTGAGTGCACCCACTATCACATTTGCTAAAGCTCCCCCCCCGGCCGCATATAGCTTAGGTCCACGTGCTTTGTACTAACATTGGACAGTAAGTCAGTGCAGGCATTGTCAACTGAGGGCCTTAACCCTCGTTAAGGCGGAGTTCCATGTGTGGGCTCACTGTGCAAGAAAGTGCACTACAAAAAGTTTATCTTAATCCTGATTTTTGTGTGGTGTACAAAACTAAAGTAACACAGCAGTGCAACATCAAAGTAAGCTGGCTACATGGTGGCACTAACACGGGGTAAAACTCCTTGTGCAGTCATTTCACGCTGTTGGCGGCCCAGGCATATGCAGATGTTCTTTAGTGTGGCAAACGCACCAAACGAAGGCCGCTGATTGCCATTTGATGCTGATTTATCACGTTATCTGGCTCGTCATTGACTCCTTTTTTTGCAGCCTCTAGTTGCATATACTCCAAAAACGAGGCGGCAAATGCCCGTTAAAGGATGCCGTCCAGCCAATGGCTTCGATCGATTCTCATAACGTTTTAGTTAATCTCCTTCGACCCCCTAGTGTGACATCGCCATGGGGCGGCAGATGAAGCGGGATAAACCAGGGCTTAATCAGACTAACCGTGACATCAGAAGAAACGGTCAGTGCCATTGGTTGAAGGGCCTTTTTTGAGTGGCATCTGCAGCTTTGTTCTTGAGTTATTTCGGAGTGTAGCCTACTCTGATGGAACTCATGTCATTTTTGCATCTTCATGGCACGCATGCTCACGCACTATAATATTTGCAATGCGGGAAGCCCCATTTAGCTGTCATCTAAAATGAATAAATTAAATTCTGTGTAGCTATTCCAAGCAGGTTTTGGTTTATAGAGGCATCGAAAAATTCTCTTCTCGAGGCACTGTCATTGCTACATTATGCAGCCCTAATTAAGTTATTGATACACAAATAGAGTATCCTCGGAGCATGAAATGGTTTTCACCTACTTATAGCGGTTGATGCCGTTTTGTGATGGAACCTTATTTGGCACAATGTTGTGGCACATGGACAATTTAAAAAAAATAGGAAAAAAAGAGGCAGTGGAGGAAAAAGAGAGATTTTCTGCTCCTCACCTCCTTTCCAGACTGTGCAGACGCGTAAACAGACCAACCTAACGGAGGAAAGAATGCACAATAAGGCATAAAGACCCGTATGTCTCATGCGCCACAGGAGTTGTCTTCTATATTCCTCTGTCTTGTGGCAAAGAATACGTTGGACAGACAGGTCGCTGCTTGAAGAAAATACTGCAGGAGCATAACTTGAACGTGAGGGATAAAAAATCAAGCAACTTGGCCATCCACTGTCGTGACTGCTCACCCTGCAAGAGCCGCCCTCCAATCCTTGCGAACACCATAATCTTGGCCGAAAACAAAAACCAGTTAACTCGGCAAATAATTGAAGCAGCCATCATTGACAACCTGAAAGCAGCTGCGTTAGCGTGCCTTCAGTAGCCCTTTTAGAAAAAGAGATCACATACCTGTCTGGGTCAGTATGATTGTACTGTACTCGAGGCCACATTAACTGTTTCGGTACCCATCTCAGCTCTCATCACAACTCTCTTTTTTGGCCTGTTAATTGTTGCCTCACTTATGTCATCCTTTTACCCGCTTTTAGCGCCCCATTGAACTTCTTGGCAGTTATCTTTGCCTCAATTAAGCCTTTTCGTTTTTTACCAGTTTTATTTGTAGCCTCATTTAATTTTTGGCTGTGTTAATTTTTTAGCTTGCATCCTTGTGATACGTTTTTCTTCTTCATAAATTTTTGCGTGTTAATTGTTGCCCCATCTATGCCATTTTTGAGTTGATTTTATACCGATTTTACGCCTGTTTTCAATATCTCGTTTCTTTCCCACTTATGTTTATGCCTGGCTTTTTCCTTGTTACCCTTTTTGGTGCGTTCGCGGTTGGCAATTCTTAACCCAGCCTTGACCACTTTGCGTTTTTTCTTGCAGGTTTTTCTTGTCAGGATCGAACACTCCCTGAATGCACTATCAAAACGTGACTGAGACTATCCCCGTCGTATCTGTGCAGTACATGCGCTTGCGTGTTAATGCCCTTCTATTACATATAAGGCATGAATCAGACCAAGCTCAAATTAAAGTTAACAGTTCAGCGCAAGCGTGTGTTTGTGTCCTCCCTGTGTCCTTGTCTGCTAGCGCCGCAATTCCATGATGTTCGATCACTACCAACTTGCCCAGCAACATACTCTGCATTTCTAAAAAGTGTAACTATAGTCTTGCGCAGCATAAACTTGCACTGTTTTTCAATGTGTAACGTTTACACTGTTTGTCGTGGACTAAAACTTTAGTCTGTAGCACATGACGTAATATTACCCTCCTAAAGGTGTTAGCTCAGCTACAAGTGGTTTACCCCTCAAAAAGACTAAAATCACACACTTTTTTAGTGTTCCATGTAAAACGGAAAATTCCTCTAAGGTAGCGTCTCTTGACAGTTGTCCTATGAGGTCATCACGCTTCTACTTGCGAGATTGCCCTGTGGCGGCGATACCTGTATTTTGGTCATTGCTATTTCCTACCTTACAAGAGCTTTGTTTTCAGTAAGAGTGGCATTTTTGTGATCAGGAGCTGGTATTCTATCGATACAAGGCAACTTCAGTTTCTCCTAAGTGTCCCTTTAATGCGCGTTTATACTCCAGCGTAACGCCAACGTCACGTCGGCCAAAGCGAGACCCTCTATAATCCAACTGCGCTTGACCAGCGACGTGTTCGGCGGCTTAGGCGCAATCTGAGGGCACTGGCAGAGACTTGGAGCATGTCTTTATTTCGAGCCGAGTGCGCCAGCCGTGCTGGCCCGGCCAGACTGATTCGGTTCCGCGGGCAAGGTGCGCGTTGAGACATCATTCAATAGCTTCGGTAGTTGGGCGGTGCTGTTCTTTTCGAGCTCTCGGCTAATTTAATCCATTCACAGTACACATCTGAAGGTACACGCAAGTAGGCGAGAGAGCCCGATCCAGTGGACCCTGTGCCTTCGGAAACGCGCGGAAGCAGTTGACGCGTCGGCTTCACTTTCAAGCCGCCAACTTTAAATGCGAGCGCCCTTGAGTACCCATCCGTTTTTGTTGCAAAAAAAAAATAAATAAATAACCTGGCCCTTGCAATCGTGGGAGACCTCGACGCCGCCTGCTGCACAGTGCAACCGCGCCGTTCAATGAATCACAATCCGTTGACTCCAAAGACTCGGCCAGCCTCCGATGGGCGCGACGTGCCGACCTTGTCCTGCCCGTCGCGACTCCCCGCACTGGGGGTTATGATATTTAATTGGCGACGGCTGCTCATGGCGGGACGGGGAAACTACCGCCGGCGCCTAACCTAACCGTGCTCCCTCAGAAGCATCGCAAGCTCTGTGGGGCTAAGGTCGCTGAAATGCAGGCCGGAGGTTTTGAGAGAATTTTGTCATCGGCCTCGGGAACGGGATCCATCGCAACGCTGGCAAGACGCCGGTGCAAATGTAAACGAAGCAACGGTAGCGACCCCTGATAGATGCCTTCAACGTGCAGCGGCGGTAGCTTTCATTTTGTCTGCTGCTAGACCGCATCGCTAGCCGCGAGAAATCACGGAGTCTGCGTTTACGTCACGTTTCACGTCACTGCGCCCTGTAACGTCCTAACAGTGCGCCGTGATATCATGAGTAACCGAGTTTAAATCGAAGTGGCGGGAAAAACTTTTTCAACTTCGAAACCAAATTCCTTTGAAATAAATGCATCTTTCGCTCCCGGACAAGCGGCAACAAAGCCATGAAATGCCGAACCCTCAGATTTTGCTTACAAAAGAAATTTGATAGAGTTCTCTTCACTGTACCTATAATGTACCATGTACAGTCTTGATCAAAAGTTTTAAGGCTACAGCTTCAGCTGAAGTGAAATCAATGTTCCAAGAATGATTCATGTAGCTGATCATTCAAAACTGTAGTCAAGCAGGAAGCTTCTGTATCGCAAGAGGAAACCGTCAGCTAGCATTTCAAGGTCACTCGGTTTTTATATTCCCGTAATGGCTCTGTTATGCGGCTGAAGCGAAAAGCCTTTGGCCTTAAGACTTCACCGACACGGTACATTACTCTTGTTGCAAATGCGAACACTTTGCACACTTTCCAGGCTTCCACTAGCATGGGTCCTGCTGCACCACGGAATCCAGGTGTTCTTGCTGAGGTCAATGGCCAGGTACGATGGCTTCTCATATTTAGAGCTAGTTTGTAAGCTTGAAATGCTTTTAGCTCTCATTCTTGGTAACTGCAGGCGAACAATCTAGAAACTGTGGGAACGTATAGGGGTGAGGATAAGTGCACACCTCTCGGAAACGTGACATTTTCCATCCAAAAGGCATGGAGCGGAAAAAAATTGCCTGCACAGGAGCCCCAGGCACAATTTGAACCTTTGACAGCTCAGGGCAGCTTTGCTTAATGAAGGCTTAGATCACTAGACCATGCCCACAACCTCTCACCTTCCATGTTCTAATTAGCACAGCCTCTTGTGCAAAGATTTATTTGCTGTGTTTTAAATATCCATAATATTTCATCTGTTAGTTCTGTGCTTCCATATATTGGCAGCATTACTGTTGCCAGGGTGCAGTGTAGCCTGAAGTAGACACAAAAAGGCTCATCTATGTTGCCAAAGGCGGCTTTATATGATTGCACGCAAACGTGACCCGGTCGCCCATCGCGCTGCTGACTCCAAAGAAGAGAGCGATGTGTCATATTTTATCATTAGTAGCGTTTGCAAGGAACACTGTCCTTTTCGTAATGTTACATATCGCAGTCCTGAGGAATGGGATTTTAGCAGTTTAATGTGGCAAATAATAACTCTCTCCCCAATCTGTTATAGGGCTTTATAGAAAGCATATGTGCAGCTGTTTTGTTGCAGGTACACCTCGAGAGCAGAAATTGTCAGCGCAGAGTGGTGGCGCTGGCTTCTTTCCCGAGGTCGAGACTCCTCGTTTTGAAAGGACGCCACAAAACTTTTGTGGGGTTCCCCACAAAAGTGACGCTCGTTCCTGGTGATGCTCCTTCCCCGAAGAGCCTTAGGTTAAAGCGAGCGTTCCAAGAAGGAGCGTCACCGGCTCAGTATGCCGGCAATTCCTTAAGGCTGGTGCGATGCAGAAGCCTCGAGTGAGCGCAGAAAAACTAGCAGCTGTGGGAAGTAAGCCTCTTTTATTTAGGTACATTTCCTGACTGACAAAGGCATTCGTTTAGTTAAATGTGCACCAATTAAATACCTTTATATTACAGCACCTGTATGTCCTCAATTTTGTCATGATTAATAGTCTTCCAGATGCATTTGATGCATGCATCAAAGCTGCACGAGCTGCCGACGATGAGAAAAAAAGCGGAGAGCAGTTGAACTTCCACCTGGCAGACATACTGAGGGACATCAAGTAATCATCGCCTGCACCTGCCCCTGTAGTCAATGACTGTAGTCAAATAAAAATTATAAAATAAAGGCAGCAAAAAAAATATTTCATTGACTGCAGCCGGGCATTTAGAGCTGGCATGCAGCATTTGCTGCACTGAAGGGTTGCAAGTTCATTCAGGTAGCCTACTTATTCAGAGCTATTAACTGTACACCAGAGTACGTGTTGCAAGGCCATTGTATCCTCATGCCGAGGCCCTCGAATCTGTACGAAGGTTACGTGGCCCTCTTAAATACGAGGGATGGGTGTTATACGTATCCAATAATTGCGTATATATGAGGCACCTATCACACGTATATATGTGTTTCGCCATACGTGGCGAGGAACGCGTATGCCATACGAGCACATATACATACGAGCATATATGTGGACACATATCCAATAATTGCGTATATATGCGACGCATATAACACATATATACGAGATTTTTCAATAGGGAATGACTGCGACCCTGAGTTCAGTCTCACATTGTGCAATTTAGAGAAGAATTAGGGGCAATGTGCAGCTTGTGTACATGGTAACAGTAATGTTCTTGAAAGGTGAACGTGCATCACAAGCAAACAGACAGCGTTCACTGTGTAAGAAATTCATTATGTTTCTTTACGTCGACTGGCCATTGCAAAGAAACCAGCCTCTTGTTGCATATATGTAGGTTCACACCGCCGGTGCAAGTGACAGCTGTTTTCTTCCTGCGATATTTTACTGTTGTTTCGAACTACTGGGCATGCATTGCACTTCAATTCTTGAGGCTCTCCCTAGCAACAAATACCTGAATAACCTGCTAATTTTCAGCTTGTTGTTAAAGACAAACTTTGGACTGACATGCTTGCTAACAAAAGAGTGCTGCTCAAGCAACAATAGACATCAACTGTGATGAGCCCAAACAAATCCTCACATTAGTGCACTTACAACTTCTACACTTCACTACACATTCCACCAGCATAGGCAATGTAGTGTCAGTTTTTTATCAAGTAACGTAACATAGACAAAAAATTTCAAGCACATTTGATTCACGTGGTCATAAAACCACGGTGCGTGCACTACAACATGCTTCCTTGAAATGAAAAAAAAAACAGAGAAATGCTCTTTTTCATATATACCGACTGCCTTTGTTGGATCTGCTATTTGCTATTTGGATTTGCTAATTGGATTTGCTATTTGGGCAAGAATGCTACTTGGGTGGACTTAAATGCCACTTGCACTGCGCACTGCGTCTGAGCATCACACTTGTCAGGTGGAGTTTGTGCGGGCACTGTGTTTGCCAGTGATGGTGTTCGACAGTTAAACACAAGTGCTAAAATAAAAACAAAAAAAACAAAATTGTGCATGGCAGCTGAATGCAAGGCTTCAATATATATAAACAGGCATTTACACCCATATCAGACATTATTCGCTATGCCAGCAGAAAAATTTCTAAAATATCAAAGTCCCTTCTTGGCAGGCCAGGCATACAGATTATGGATGTATATTTCTGTACCAAAAGGTGCAATGATGGAAATCAGTCTGTGCTGTATGAACGAATGTCAAGAACACGAAGTCAGCTTGTGCTATTGCTCCTAGTGTCTTGATCACCAGCTATGTGGGTTAAAATATATGTTTGGGAATGTAAGAGAGAGAGGAAACTATCAAAAATTTTGACTTCGAGAGTGGCCATCTCAATTCAGAAACACCGCGCCTACTGGCAGGTACCGCGCATGGCAGACCAGCAGAATCAAGATAGCCGGTTTACGATGGGATATCCAGTGCTTCAAGGCGCTCTAATAGATCGTGGAGATCACAGCACGGCTCGACAGTGTTTGCCTCGTTCTTTTTTTTGCGCACTTTTCTTCGCTACCACAATATTGAGGTAAGCATCCAGCCAAAGAAATAGTTCTATGGCAGCACGAAAGAACCAAACCAATATAATTATCGCTCAATTTGCAAGCCTGTGCAAGAAGCCGCGTTGTCCAACATCGAGCATTGCAGCGTCTCGTCCATGCCCGCGACGTCACTGCAGTCGGCAAGACCGTTGGTATCATCAGCAACGCACTGCGCAAAATTTGACAGAAGCTAGAATTGGGGCTTTCACTGAGCCGCACGACACCATGCAGACACCAAGAATGAATGCGACACACACTTGCCACTTTGGCGATGTTGGTCCACCTTCTTGATCCTTGGCAGCGAGAAGACGCAGCGCGGCTGCGTGGTACAAGGTCGGCACGGCACCAGGTATCAGAAAGCGCTTCGTTGCAATGCGCAAGCTAGCGAGGTATGCGGGATTGAGCTGGTAGCTGCTCAGATCGAAGTGCAGCGAGCATATTACGCTTTACTTGCCTACTGTCCAATAGTGGCGCCCGGTGGCACGCACAGTTTATCCACGCTTGCCTCTGCGCAGCATCACGGGGAAACTTGTGCACCGCCGCTTCGGCACCTCTCTTACAGTGGAAGAGGTCCACGACGCAGGTAAACGAAGGCATGGAAATTAGCGCGTCTCGAAGCCACTGGTCGTAAACAAAGCTGCACAGGCAGCCACGTTGAATGGAGACAACGGCAAACTGTGCACCTTCGGCAGTTGCGCTTGTTTTACCTGAAAAAAGCGCGCAATAAAGCAGCGCTACGCTTGTGGCAGGATCGCCACTACACCGTGCCGCTAGTGGGCGCCTTATTACGAATGGTTCGTACGTCGAGCATGTCCGGTTGTACAATGTAGGCGGCTTGGCTGGCTTGGCTTGGCTTGGCCAACTCCCCCTGTGTTGGCTTGTCCCGATGGTGGCGTCGAACGTCACAAATCCCCGATGTGACGTCACAAATGTTTAACAATTACTAAAGCCACCTACCTACGTCACGCTGATGCACAAGCGATGGGTCCTGCTTCTAAGACCGAGCATTTGTGTTAAACTTTAAAATACGATCAAATGTGTTTTATAGGCCAGTTGCGTTCAATACTTGCCTATGATGACCCTTACGTGCAGAGGAAGCGTACAACAGCTTCGCACAACCTCTCAGATTTGATGTCTCTACCCATTTAAACGGCCCAAGAAAGGGCCTCTCAATAAAGTTGCGATACGTCTCGGCTGCTAAAATACGCCGCTTCACATTTATCCTCCAGCAAGAATTATTTTATTGCCTTTTGTGGAAGCTGAGGTATACGCTAACAAAATTTGAACTTCCGCGTCTTCGCGCCTTTCCTTCTCTCGCAAGCCAAAACGACGGCGCTCCTCCGCCGGCCCCATCCACTCGACGGCTCCTTTACCTCTGCCGGCTGCGGCACGCGCAAAGTGGCCGCGGTAGCGCGTGACGTCTGAAAGAATTTGGCGCTGTGAACCAATGATAACCCCGGCTGCTGACGTCACTTGCACGACGTGACGTCGTATGCCAGGTATTGCGCGAAAGCCCGGCAGCGCGCGTCGTCGCTAGGTGCGAAAGCACGAATTTCTAAAGGTGTATTGTAAATCTCCCGCTTGCTTCTGAGGTCTCGTATGCTGCATATACGCTCGGTGGCCTGTAATCTACACAGTGTAAGCGTTTTAAAGCCAAGCTCAAACGCCCCTTTCTATGGCCCTTTAATGTGAAGAACTTTGAAATACAGCCAACTGCAAGAGCACAGTCAGAGTGAAGCAGCCTCTATGTTTCATCACAAATATTTAGGACACTGTCGTTTGCACTGATAAGCTTCTGTTATACACACAGCATTCTTACAGCGTCTACCATGCTCTGCTCTTAATGAATGCATTAGGTGTACAGCAGGCATGAAAAAGTACATAAACTTACCATTTGAGACAGCAGCTTCCTCGTTTTCCACTAGCGGAATTGGTGCTGCGCAGCTCGAGCAAAGTCCGGATGCAGCTGTCCGTTCTGGTGGCGGGGCAGAAACATTTCAAAGGGCTATAAACCAATAGAGTGGCACCACAGCAACATTTTACATAAAACGAGCAACAGCTGTGACCAATGCAGATGTACACTCCAGCGTTCTTGTACAGAGATTCTTTTACCAACTTCTACCTTTCTTCAAATTGGCTAGTAACAAAGAGCTAAAATTAGCAATGTGGAAAGCCACCCTCCTGTTACACGCTTGGAAATATAATTATAAATCTGCAATAAAAACGACATTTCCCAGAATTTTTTAGTTCTCACTTCATGAATTTACTCAATAAGAAAGACTAGAAAACATGGCATTTGCTGCCGGCTTATAATTCTAGTTTTATTCTATTATATAAAGAGCCTTTTCCCAGTGATAATTTCAGCATTGTGTTATGAACTATTTTAGAAAAAAAAGATGACTTAAAAAAATGAAACATTTAATATATTCTAAAACTGGCTGGTTAATTCCGGCATTTTTTTCAACTGCTCCAGAGCATTATTTTGCATTGTTACATTTATATACTTTAGATAATGCCATCCGCAACAAATTTTTTTTGCCACACCCATGTCACACGCACACAAGAAATGGCAGTAAATTGCTAAGGTCTTCAGTTTGTTAATGCCATAATTATCGGAATTTGTGCTACACGTCTATATTTATTGTGATTTTACGAAAATCACGATAAGGCTTGCAAGGCAGTGAAAAATTTCACCGAAATGTAAACAGTGCTAATATGCACAGTATCTCGGAATGTTATTTAAATGCAAACTAAAAATTATTTCGCAGAAAATACCGCTGCTCTTGCTTGACGATTCAAAAAATAGCCATAAACTCGCGTGTCAGCACACAAGCCGAGAGTATCTGTCAGAAGTACAGGTAAAAAAGGTGCCCTTCACATCAGAAATACAGTGCAGATGCCTCAGCTGACTGAATTGTTATGAATTTACTATTTACTACTGGTTAAAAAGTTGTTACTAACAATGTTGTGCGATTTTCTGCTTGTGGAATTTGGACGAGAGTACGCATTGCCCGGATGAATAAGTTGTGGCAAACTCAGCAGGTCGCGAATGGCCGTAACGCCAATGCCATTCAATTTATGCGTATGGCACCACTCAAATGCTATTACACCTTAAGGCAGTAAGCACTTAATGGCATTAAACTTGCCCGTGTGGCAGAGGTATTAATGTCTGGCATAAGCTTAAATACACACTGAGGAACAGTTGAGGTGCATAAACCATATAACTGAAAACAGAGCTTTTATAACCTAGAAAAGACCAAAAATTAAATTCAGGAGTCGCAGCGACAGCCCGATTTCTCAAGTAATCTAAGTGCATATACAGTTTTTTCCACAGATCCCAGCGGCAAAGTTACACTGCCACTCACTTCAAAACGACAGCAAGCAGTTCTACTAGATGTCGATATCACTAGATTGAATCCAATAGTGGGAAAATTTTAAATTCAATCTTTTTCGGTCATAACTAGGATTTCTGCTCCCAGACAAACTTTAATATACCCTCAAAGAGCCATGTAATCAATTTTTACAGAGAAGGATAATTGAGTAGATTTATCCTCAGTGTCTCTGTAATTTTTACAGATTAAAGTCCTTTAACAGCATAAACACATCTTATCCCGACAGAGCAGGCACTACACGAGAAAATTTGGCTGGCTAATTCAACAGCAGCCAACGCCACTGGTTAGGACAAATCATTTGCGTAGTTTGAAATGGTTCCATTGTGTATTAACTCCTCTACAGGCTACAAAGAGAAAGCATTATCGCCGCCTTAGCTGCTAATCAGATTTCTCTACATTTGAGATTCCTTCCACACCTGCCTCAAAATAGCAGCAGCTCAGAGCACTAAACGAGGAATGACTAAGGTACTGCGTTCTCAAAGGCGTGCAGCTTTCGTCGGCATGAGATATTATTGGGCATTCACAACATTTGGCAACAATATCATCTGCTGAATTACTATATAACGGCTGCTTCATTTAGTAGGGTATAAATGTGTTCAAGGCATATATGCACCACATACAAAAACATCTACTGCTCCGTAACACTTCTTAGGGAAGGGACCTCGAGGCTTGAGGATAAACTGTTAGCTTCAATGCGACATCCCGAATACTCTGATGGGGAACTACTCATAGCTTTCTAGTACAAGCTAGACCACGTGATGATTAGTGGATTATAGAAACGCACAGGCTCCCACTATGTGCCCAGTTTATTGATGTGATGGCTGTTGTGATATCAGCGTAAGCCATGTAGACTGTCCAAGCTGCAAGCGATACAACTGTTTGCTGAAGAACTTGACATTTGCAGTATATCAGTGATTACACGCCGTATTTAGCATAATAAGCAATTTCTGACGCTGTCCTGCAAGAATAGTGGCTATGATACCATGGCGCCATAGAGAAAATTGTGCATTCAGTTCCAACATAATAATTCAAATCTGTAAAAAATACTTAACAATGGCACAAGTAACATCCAGGGCAAATTAGTACTGTTAAGCAAACCCTTTGGAAAAGTGATTTTGCACACACCGGCCCGAAAAACCTTGGCGCATAGTGCCTCTTGCAAAATTCTGTTCAATTTGCGCAATGTTGTCAGTTCTGCTTTCATTCAGCAAACATTCTCTTGCAGCTTCCGGATAATGGTGTCCTTGATGCTTTCTTCAAAACTTGAGGCCGGAGCAAGCAGCTGCTCCTCTGCCCTCTGTTGTGTAACTGCTTTTGCAGCTTTTTCCGTTTTTGCCTGAGACAATAGCACTAGTTCACTGCTTTCAACTCTTACATGCATACATCAAACACATTACAAGATGCACTGCTTATTTTGCTCCTAGCCTCATATAATCAGACCTTTCACAATTCCAGACAAGAAATTGCATTAGCCTGTGCAGCACAATCAGTAAGCAAACATGGGTTTACAAAACTGTGCCCCAGTTCTATTACACAACAACTGCTTTACACTACTTGTCTGCACCGGAGGTTTGTAAAAAAAATCGTGCAGTGCGTCATACCTGAGTGAATATCCTTCCTGAAGTTAACGATGCACAGCATTTCAAACAATCGCTAACATTTTAACTTTTCTTTGCACCTAAGCAGCAATGACTAACGATCTACCGAGTCGCGATGATATAACTGGCACCTGCCATTACAGTCGGCTTGAGATAACGGCTTGACTGCGTAGGAAGTAGAGAGGTGAGCAGGGCATATCTAGAGCACTTAAGCTGTGCTGTGCAGATCGATGCCAGATTTTAAAGCAGGCAGGGGTTTTAATGCGTAATCCTCTCGGTCAAGTGCTGCGGCATTCCTACACAAAGGATAACACTACAAGCGCAGTGGCCGCAACAAACGCGCTATTTTTTACCGCTGCACACAGATAAAGTGCTCCAGACAAACCTGCTCACCCTTGCACATAGTGTCTAACACAAATCCACAAGTTTCCCGGCCACTATGTCATGCAGCTGAGCACAGCGGGTTTAGATATTCAAAAACCCATTTTTACAGAAATTAACTCAGACTTCTGAGCGTAATTAAATGGGCACGTCAACTTAATGCTAATATGTTTCCTAACATTTTCTTTTGGCGGCCGCTCGTCACCGTGCTTGCAGGATGGCTTGCATCTGCTCGCGCGACATGCCACCATTTCTTCCTCCGGTTCTGTAAGTTTAGGAGAGAGAAGCAATCGTGCGTTGCTCGAATAATGCAAGGAAGTAAACTGCACAGTATACATGGTAGTGTCTCCTTATTTGTCATGTGAAGAATGCGGGCGTTGTAGTAGCCACTCCGCGTAGCCCCGTCCCCTTCCCAAAACGCTTCATTCTAGCGTGCCCGATTAAAAATCCTCAACATCTCTAGGTACGAAATTAGAGATGGAGCAGTGCGGCACAACGTGCTTGTTTCTTTCGTTTTCGTACTGAATCAGCAGATACATTTCTAATGCAGCAGACCCCTCGACAACAGAAAACACGTGTGGGCATCGCTTGCGAGCTAGTGCAAAAAGAATCCTTCCCTTGACACAACTGACTACGATCGGCTATATACGGCATGAAAACGTCGCGATATAGAAGGACCACAGTTTGACTTGAAGAGAAATTTTTCTTTCCGCAATTTCTGCCGGTGTTTTCCGCGCGTATTGACTCTTTGCTGGTGCGCAGGAATTATTGCAAAAACGACAAATGTAACACGGCACTCTTGGCCGAAGCACAGCGTGCAAAGCATTTGTAGAGCGCAGTTGCTTTTTGTGGAAGAGCTCACTCCAGCCTCCGAAAAGTTTACGATCTCAGAGGCCATTTTTAAAAGTCAGCGGCACATGTATTATTTTCCTCCTTCTTGATGCAAACTCATTAAAGCCGTAGTCTGGCGCTTAGAATATACTAGCCCCACATTTTTTATGGGCGCGAACAGCGAATGGCCACCAATCGTAAACCAGACGTTTTCAGACGTTTGCGCTTGTTGTTGTTACCCTCACACAATGGCATATAATGGCATATGGCCACACAGGGGGGTCGGCCAAGAACTAGGGCACAGACAGTTTTTCAGATAAATCTTTTCTCGGGCGAAAATGAAATGAATGCTGACGATCAATGCACCATTTAGCCCCCCAGAGTGTATTAGTATGCAGCAACAACATATTCCGTTCACTGTTCGCTTTTGCAGGAGCATACTGGTTCAGGATATAAAAACAAGCACCGCAACACACGGGACAAGAATAGAGACAGACATGAACGCTCCTGCCTGTGTCCCTCTTCTTGTCCCGTCTTTTGCGCTGCTGTTTTTTATATACAGTTAAGGTGACATGTTCATTATGCTCAGGAGCATTGCTTGCAGACATGAAAGCACGCTCGCCGCGGTGGATGAAATGAAACTTACAGGAAGCTGTACCATTAGCATATATCTCAGCCAGTGTGTACGATGTAAGTGTGCCAAGTACAGTTTTCTGCAGCTTTATTGCAGCAGCCTTAAAAAATTCTCCTGCCTCAACCTAAGGCTCGTTTGGGGTGAAACCGTGCACAAAGCTTGCGTATGGAGGCCAATGTTCTCTCCTACCGTCATCGCTTGCGTCGCGAAGAAGGAAACGGAAGTCACCAACGCCAAGTTTCCTTAAAAAAGCTACGATGGCGCCATCGAAGGACCAGCACACCTCCAAGCGCTCGCTTAGGTGCCTTTCGCATCTTGGCGCTTTTTCCTGGAGATAACAGACAGCGGCACTACTGCCTTTAGGGGGGGGGGCGGGGGGGGTAGGCAGCTGTTACTTCCTTGATCTCGTCGCACAAAATTCTGGTTTCGCATCATGCGCGGTGGAACCACTTGCGTATCGTAGTGAAACTTAACATGAGACAAAATTTACTTCAGTATGCAAGCTCCGTGCATGGTTTCACCGCAAACGAGCCTCCGGCTTAACCGGAAGAATTTGCCAAAGCTGGTACGATGAAAATGCAGAACTTTATGTTGGCGTAAAATTGGAGCTTTGCGCGACGTAAGCCGAAGACATTAAAGGGACGAAAAGTAGCGGCTACGTATTTTCCGATTTAAAAGCCACACCTTTGTATAAGACGCACCCCCAATTTCTGATGGTGGCAGCACCTTTCATCGGGTAGTCTAGCCACCCTACCGCGGGTCCTGCTCGAGTGTTTTATTTCCTGAAGATTGCGGATGAGCAATAAGTGAGCGTTTCTTTCTGCAATGAACACGCCACGTGCAAAACGGTACCGGCGCTATCTAGAGCCCGGTCAAACGTGCCGGATTCCGAAGCAAACTATTTATAATCAACGCCTGAAACGAGATCAGCAGCATGGAGAAATGAACTTTGCCGCGGACAGCTCCGGAAACGAAGCGGAGAGCGGGTCAAGTGCAACCGACAGCGTTGTTCCTGGCCCAGGTGCCGCGGACGGTACTGCTGCTCATCAAACCTCGCCAAGGAATGCCAGCAACGCAGCAAGTACTGCCGACAGACCTCCTCCTGCCTCAAGTCATACTGCAGCTGACCAAACTTCCTCAGCTTGTGCTAGCAGCGCAACTGTGGCTGAAGAATGCATCGGTAATGCAAGCATGGCTGGAGAAGGTTACGCCGACGACAGCGACAACTCGGACTTGCAAGCCGAAGATTCCTCGGATTCCTGCAGATGACAATGAAGTGAAGAGCTTCATGAAAAAATGTTCCAGAGAAGCTTCGCCAAACCAGGAATTAACAAAAGCACAAGCTCCACTCCTGATTCTCAGCTATGTCGTCCATTCAGGGCTGTCATGAACACAAGTTGAAGGCCTTCTCGTGCTAGTAAACGTGCTCTGTGGCACTGAAATAGTGTTAAACAGTAAATATCAGTTTAGAAAGCTGTGGAATGACAGAAAGAACTCCGTGGACATACATTTCTGCTGCTGCTGATGCTTGGCTTCTCTTGGCAGAAAGGCCATTAATGCAGCATCGCAAACTTTTTCCTGTGTGACATGCCAGGTGAGCTACACTGCTCAAGAGATGAGAAGAGGTAGCTTCTTCCTCATCTTTTGACTTGAAAAGGCAGATTCATGACAAAATGAGACGGTATGCAGAGCAATTGCACGAATGTTTGAAGAAACCTTTGTCACGGGCGTATGGTGAGTATGCAGATGTCACCCACGGGCGCATGCATGGAAGCATTAGGCATCACTTAAACATGAACTGGTCGGACATTACAGGGACACTGAATAGTGATGGGTCCTCTGTGTTAAACTCTAGTAAATGCAGTGTGTGGCCCACCTAGTTTTTCAACACCCGTTTTCAGGATGTTCTCGTCGGTACCTTGTGGTTTGGAAGCCAGCATCCTTGATGAGTGCTGTTCATGAAGGCATTTGTCGTAGCCTTTAAAAAAATTGGCTGCATAACTTGGGAGCACGCTGGAGAGATCATTACGTAGTCTACGCAGTATGCTGCTGTGTTGAATCTTTAGCATGAGCTTCGTTGTTAAATTTGAAGCAAGTTAATAGATATCATGGATGCTCCAGGTGTCTGGAAAAAAGAACTGCTGTAGAAGGTAAGATACTGCTCTCTCTTTAAGAGTGGCAGCTCTGTTTAATGCAAAAGTTTAGCACATTGCCCAGTGCATAACTTGTACCGTCAGCTATTCTCAAGGTCAAACCTTCAAAGTCAAGCTATAGTGACAGAAGTGTTATATCACTGGATAGCTTATGCTGAGTACATTTTAGCTGTGCTAATTACGTGTCGTGAATAATTTCACCTCGCTAGCTAATTGTGACTAAAAATTTTTACGTTACAATGGCAAGTCATATATCCTTGGATAGCTCACACTGAGTACGATTACATTGCACTAACTAAATGTCTTATTTACATTATTAGGATTGACTAAACAATGAACTTTTATAAGAATGTCATGTTACACATTGTTTGATAGCTTATGATGAGTACAACTGCGTTGTACTCTGTGGTTGTCTTAGTTAACTGCGACTAAAATCGAAATTCACGCTGCAACATGAAATCCTATTGTTAGAGAGCTGTTGGATAAGCTGGATATTTTATATTGAATACAATTATGTTGCGCCAATTAGTTGTGTCAATCAGTGTTAATCATTTATTGGGACTAAGATTGACCTTCATGCATTATTGTCAAATCTTATATTATTGAATTGCATGTGCAAACTACCTTTGCACTGTACTAATTAAAAACATTGATTACCATTAATTCTTACAAAAACGCACTTCACGCTACACTGCCAAGTCATGTATCGTTAGATAGCTTATGAAGAGTACAGTTGCACTGCAAATATACGCGTCTTAATTGCTGGTAGTTAATTGTGACGAAAATTGAACTTACTGCTACAGTGTGAAGTTATGTATCGTTGGATAGCTTATATCAGGTGCAATTACACTGTACTAATTAGATGTAATAATAAACATAATAAGAATTATTGCTAATTAGGTAATTAGAATAAAATTCAACATTGGGCTACAATGACAAGTCATATACTGTTAAAGCGGTCTCCACAGGTACCATTCAAAAATATATCATACAGCTATAGCTCGACCTTGGATGTAACTAGCGTTAGACACATATGATTTGTTTTTGCTACATTTAAGTGCAACGTGGTGGAAACCTGTTTTCCCCCTCCATTTCGACGCGGCCGACCATCTCGTTCGGTGTTCGTCGAGACAGCCCCCGGCTCGGCGAGTAGGGAAGTCTCCCTCATGGGGGAAAGGGAACGGCGACGGGAGCGCCACCTCGTACGTTACGCGGAATTCTGCGGAACCGGAGAGAGCTTCTTCGGGATCCGGCAAGCGTCACGAGCGGTTGGAGCCGCACGCTCTCGTCACCTTCCGCGTCAGGCGCACGGGGATCCGTTGTGTCTTGCCGCTGGACTTCTGGTTCCAGGCAGCGAAGCGAGTGCAGCGAACGCGCGCTCTGGACGCCTTCCCCAGCAAATGCTAGGGAATGGCTTTACCTCAAGAATGCGGCGCGTACGGGAGAACCCGGCCGCCATTATCGGCGCATACAAACGTTCGCCGCCGATACCTCCGAAGTCGCACCCCAGCCGGTAAGTCGCAAGACGTTCTTACGTAGCCTTCTATTTCCGAGGAATGCCTCGTTGATGTTTTGTAGCCAGCTGGCCCGTTCTGTGTATTGATTGCAACTGTAATAAATAGCATATGAGTGTTAACGCTTTGTCGTCCCTTCCTTTTGTCCCTCGAGCACGAACCCCATCCGCGGTTAGCGAGCGGGAACGCTGCAACCGCGGAGTGGGAGTGCGGGGTGGCGGGCGGAAGGCTGTCCGCCGGCGTATTTCCACAAAGTTTATTCTTTAGCTTGTAATTTAGCTTATGCCAATTGCGCATGGCATTTCAGTGAAAGCTCTGTGTAGTTTTTATGTGCCAAATACTTGGATGAAATTTTTGTTTAGATTTAGGATACAGTTTCAGTCTGGAAAATGCTGGAGAGCGGTATTATTAGGTGCTAGTGTGATACAATTATTAATAGGCATGAATTGCTTCAAAATAAACCTTAAATGTAACATCCTTTTTTCAGGGACCCTTCGCTACATTCGAAGACGAACAGCAGCACCGTTGCGCACCCACAGAGGCATGCTCGAAGACATAAAGGAAGCGCACCGGCGAGGTGATCCAGTGCAAGGCATGAAAGGGCCTTCACAACTCAGCTACAGGGCTTCAGCCTTTTGTGTTGTATGGCACCCGGTCTGATACACTGCGTTCTAGAGCGGGTTGCTAAGCAACTCCTGGATTTATGGTTGACAGCAACTGGCTTGCCCTACTACATTGGACGATACATCCGTGGACTGGACAGCATCATTACGAAAATGAAGCCTCCCATTTTATTTTGCCGGCTCCCACGACCCCTCAATGAGAGAGCCCATTGGAAGGCCACCGAGTGGCTATATTGGTTGCTACACTATTCATTGCCATGCTTGAGGGAGGCGCTGCTAGTTATGTATTTGAATAATTTTTGTATGCTTGGTCAGGGAGTTTTCCAACTTTTGCAAGAGTCTGTCACCGATGCTGACCTACAGGAAGCAGAGAGCCTCTTGTCGTGTTTTGTCAGCAGAGTTTCTACATTGTATGGACCTACTACTGCCAATTTTAATGTACACCAACTGCTCCCTCTTCCAAAGAGTGTGGAATTGCCAGGCCCTTTGTGGGGAACCTCAACATTCTCTTTCCAAAATGGGAATGGCCAGCTCCTTAAGCTCGTTTAGGCCGTACAGGGCGTTTAACTTCAAATTTCAGAGCGCTGTACCATAAACTCGTGGCTGAGAACTGCCCTAAAATTTGTAGACGTCTTCTAATTCTTCTAACATAAACAAGACCTTGAGGAAACACTATTTTCCATCATAAAAAGTTCGGGTACTTGGGGCACCTTTGCTTTCGGAGCAGATAGACCATTCAGTTGAATAACGTTTCATTGCCAGATATGGAACAGTCCCTGCCATTACCCTCTATAATCGCGTTCACTTGAATGGTTTTAGCATTCATGCCACCTCCTACACCCTGGCTGTCAAAACTTTTTCTTCATTTGTGAAGATGAATGATGGCACGTACTGCCTAGTAGTTAACAAGCAAAGTTCAGTTAGGTACGAGATAGATTTTGTTAGTTTGTTAGGAGCTTGTGACATCAAATTGCAATTTCAGAGCTATTAAGTAGGTGCACATGTAATCGCCCTCCCCTAGAGAGACATGTACGCCTTTATTCAGCTGATCATGTCTTCTCAATGCATTTTTCTAGGTGGTGCAGACAGCAACGACTTGTCTGATATTCCAAATAACTATAGGATTGACTAACTTAAGTTAGTCCACCTTGTAGTTATTTGTGAAAAGCATTTTTTAGCACAAAGTGTGCACGTGCGTGCCTTTTTCTAAGGTTCGAAAGAATATCACATTGTTTGCTGTGTGATTGTGATTACAAAGAGTACCTGCACTCAAATTTTAATAAGCAAGAAAAGGCATAAAGGGTTAATACTGATACCACCGCCGCCATTTGTTTTTGCAGGCAAACTGACTGAGAAAATATTTTTGACACTCATTTTTGAAGTTAGAGCACACTGCTACATGATCAGCATCAGCCTGACTATGTCAAAAGCAGGGCAAAGGTCTCTCCCATGTCTCTCCAATTAGCCCTCTCCTTTGCCAGCTGCGCCCACTGTATCTCATTAACCCACGTTTGTTCCCTGACCCTCTCTGCCCCTTTCCGGTCTTTTAACGTTACACATCATTTTTCTTTCCATAGCTCGCTGCGTTGTCCTTAACTTGAGCTGAACAATTTTCGTTAGCCTCTACGTCTCTGCCCCGTAGATGAGTACTGGTAGCATACAGCTGTTGTATAAATTTCTCTTGAGGGATACTAGTAAATTGCCATTCATGATCTAAGTGAACCTGCCCTATGCGCTCAACCCCATTCTTATTCTAGTTCTTTTCCTCTCATGACCTGGATCAGTGGTCACTACAAGCCCTGTATATGCATATTCCTTTACCACTTCCAGCACCTCGCTACCAATTGTGAACTGCTGTTTCCTTTCTAGACTGTTGAACATTACTTTGGTTTTCTGAATATTAATTTTTAGACCCACCGTTCTGCGCTGCTTGTCTAACTCATTCATCATGCTTTGCAATTCATCTCCTGAGTGAATCAGCAAGGCAGTGTAATGAGGTAATCGGAGATTATTTATGTATTCCCCATTAACCCTTATCCCCAACTGTTCTCAATTCGGGCCTCGGGAGTACCTCCTGTAAACAGGCGGTGAATATCATTAGGGAGATAGTGTCTCCATGTCTAACTTTCGTTACTTGTATTTTATTGCTGACTTTAATACGGCAGCTGGACAGTTCTTTAGACATCTTCCAGTATTTTCACATAAGGCTCTTCTACGCTCTGATTTCGCAGTGCCTTCATGATTGCTTAGGTTTCTGCTAATTCAACTGCTTTCTCGTCATCAATGAAGGCTATATATAGGGGTTTGGTTATATTCGTCACACTTCTCTATCATCTGATTGATAGTGTGAATATGATCTAATGTGGAATATCCGTTACAAAAGCCTGCCTGATCATTTGGTTGATTGAAGCCTATGATTTTCACGGCTCTAATAGCGAGTACCTTAGTAAATACCTCGTAGGCAACAGACAGTAAGCTGATCAGCTTGCGATTTTTCAAGTCATTGTCGTCTCCTTTCTTATGAATTAAGATAATATATGCATTCTTCAAAGCGTCTGGTACGATCGAGGTCATAAGGCACTGCGTATACAGAGTGACTAGTTTTTCAAGCACAATCTCCCCTCAGTGCTTCAACAGATCTGCTGTTACCGGATCCTCACCAGCTGCTTTTCCTCTTTGCATTGCCCTTAAGGCTTTCTTTAATTCCTCTTTCGTTGCTGACGGGATGACGCATTGCTATTTGCTACTGTCTCTATCATTAACGTTCTGATTACATTGGCTATTGTATAGATTTGTGTAGAACTGTTCGGCCTGTTTACCTTTCTTATCCATATTGCTAATGACATTGCCTTCCTTGTCTCTTAGCGTGTACATCTGGTTTTCACCTACATTTAGTTCCCTCTTCGCCTCTTTCAGGCTACCTCTGTTCTTTATAGCATGCTCGATTCTCTCTAGATTAAATTTCCTTATGTCTGCTACCCCACATTGCGCTTATTTATTACCTTCGATAACTCAGCTTGTTCAATTTTGTCTCTAGGGCCAGACGCTCCCATGTTTTGGCGTTTTTTAATCGGATCTTTTGTCTGCGGAGATAGCTTGCCGGTTTCCTTTCGACCTATCATACCGCCTACTTTTATGGCAGACTCCGCAATGACAGCAATGAGATTATCATTCATTGTTTGAACATTGGTATCATCTTCCTCAGTTAAAGCTGTATACCTGTTCTACAGTGAAATCCTGAATGCCTCGACTTTGCCTCTTGCTGCTTTCTCGTTAATGGGCTTCCACTTGACTAGTTTCTTCCGTTTTCTCTTCAAATTTAGGCTCATTCGAGACCCTACCATTCTGTGGTCCCTACAGCGCACCTTTCCTATGACCTCCACATCATGCACAATGCCATGGTGAGCGAATAGTATGAAGTATATTTCATTTTTAGTCGCCCCATTTGGGCTCTTTCAGGTCCACTTCCTGTTCTCTCGTTGGCGGAAGGAGGTATTCATGATCCGTAAATTGTTTATATCTGCGAAGTCTACTAATAACTCTCTCCTGCTATTCCTACAGCTACTGTAAAAATCAGTTTATCGTTCTAGCCACAGAATACCGATATATTTAATTAGGGCTCATTCATTCTGCCCAAATACGTTTACAGTTTTGCCTCGTTAATGAGGACAGAATGGTTCCCAAGCAAAAGTCTCTATAAAGTGAGTCGTCCATATTAAAAATCATGAAGACGAAATAAAAGAAATATTTTGAATAAGGACTGCTTCGGCGCCCAGTGGCTGCCAGTGAAGTAGAAATTTGAACATTTTAGCAGCTCGAGGTGCATTATTCTTGTCGTCATTATCTTGAAAATCATGTCCCGTAGGTTGAAGCACATCTGAAGTTCCTAATGCCTCTTGATATGATATCTGCTACTACGACTGTTCACATCCCAAAACTGTACTCACTCAGCTGGCATCTGTTCAATGCGGTTTTCAATGGAGCATACAGATATTCTGTACGGCAGCCAGTCATGCAGTGCGGCAGTGGTAAGGAGTGTCAATCAGGCGCCTTGCCACAATAAACCATGAAACCATGAACACATAAGGAGGCCATTACGGCAGCATTTGCTCATTCACCTGCCTTTTACTGGTGTTCTGCACCCAAATTGCGAGTGGTGCGACATGTGGTAAGGAACTCAGAATTTTTGTTCGCATTGCTAGCTGCCCATAATATTTGGAAAAAAGTACATAGATCCCAGTGCCTTCCGTGCGTTTTCATCCTGTCCATTGTCCAGACAGCCAACTTTCATATTTATGAGGCATCAATAAACTGAAAAAGTTTTAGTTGCCACAAAAATAGTCCATAATGTGAGTCGTCTATTTTATACAGGCAGAACTGTATCTTAAGATGTGCAGTTTGTTGATCCTTTGACATTTCTACTGGGGCTGTTATTGTCATCTCTTGACTTTGTCATGTAGCACCGTTATATGAAATCAAGTTGAATCTTGCAGGTTACATCACTCTTTTTGAACCAATGAGTTCATTTTTTATTGGCAACGTTCTAGTTGTACTGGATAATTTATAGCTTTTGTGAGATCTATATTTCACTGGCTTTTGTTGCTGCTGTAGGAAGAACTTCACGCCTGTAATTTGTCCCACCTCTAAATCAAAATACATGGTTTGCTTTGAAACACACAGGAATTCAATTTTAGCCCATTTATTGTGTCAGTGTGCATTCCTGTAAAAAGTATCAGAAATTCATGATGACAAAGGGCTGGTGTCTGACAGCATACTCAATCAGCACCTTCTATACCTGTAAATATGCAAATCTTTCAGTGAAAACTGTAACATGCCTCATGTAGTTGGCATATGGTTGGTTTGCTAGAGTATTTCTTTATATTTTGATTATCATATCTGAAATTATGCTCTTCTGTTCTCTTCATAAGATGGTAGTGCTTGAATTCTTTTTTCTTCGGTTGGAAAAATTATGTTATGTAAACATTGTTGTGTGCTGACATGCCCTTTTTTTCATGCTATTTTTCAATGCAAATTCTTATTGTTTAGTGTTGTACCTTGTACAGTTAGCGTGTTTTTTGCTTCTTTCCTTGTTTAATAATTTGTCATTGTTGTGCACATATTGTTTTCTTCTTAAAGGTAATATTGAGGACAAGTCTCTAGGATGTGTAACCACCATTTTGCAGCTCTGCTATTAGGCATAGCTGCAGTGGCCCCAACCACAGTCATGGATGTGGAAGTTGGACTCAGATGCTCTCATGTGGCAATCAAATGAGGAAATAATAGGAGATTTAGAATATCCTTAGATCGTTTTTCATTCATACTGGGCAGTTCCTTTATAGCCCGTTCTTTCATGAACCATTTTTCGCTGCTGGCAATTCACCATAGTCTCTATTTGCTCTAGATCGCTCAGCAGTCTGCCTTCATCTGTGGCCAATTTTGCTTTTGCTGTTTACCACCCAGCCAGTGCTTTTGTGGCAGCACACCTACAGTCCTAAGAAAATAAATTATAGTGAAGAAAGCAGCAAACACCTTCCATCCTGTTTTCGCTTATTAGTATTGATTTGCTGTTTGGTGTTTGACATCATGCAAACTAGTTCATAGCACAATGTGCTTTTCATGTCATAACCTTGTATAACCTTCATCTTTAAAACTGTTCTGTGATGTGTTGTATTGTTAGCGTGATTCATTTACTGTGACTTTATTGCGTTAGTTAAATAAGGCACAATCATATTTCTGATGATATTTGTACATGGTCTAAAAAATTCACTATTATTAACAAGCCCTGCTGCCAAATCTATATGTGCTAAATTTGTCCGTTTTTGGCCTCATTTTTGAGCCTGAAGTGAATAAAAGATCTTTTGGGTACCAGCAATCGCATGTATGTATTATGTGTGCAGTTATGCTCACTATGATCTCCACTGCGTAGTGGTGGCTATAGTGTGGATAAATTGCACTTATTTGAATCCATTGACCCTTTACTGCATGAAGGTATACACCGTTCATTTTGACTGGCAACGAAATTTCTTTTGAAGTAACTTTTATAACGTCTTGTTTTCAGGAAGTCATTGCTCGCAACAGCAATTGAATGGTAGCTTGCACCGCAAGCTCAATTGGTTTATTGGCTTGAGCTTTCAGTGCAGATGACATTTCTGCATATGCGGAAATATATCAAACATCTTTTATAGGGTGGGCCGTAAGTCATTAAACCTGCTCGCCATTGCAGTTGTCATGGCGAAAAGGCAAATATTTTTAGATTTTTGTCGTAACAACAGGGCAGTCTTCTGTTGTAGAACACGTTAGTGTGTTGTACAAAAGATATCATGTACAACACGGAGTTGTGTACAACACAGCCGCACAACACTGTCTTGTGCTGCACAACACAGCGGTGCAACACAGACTTGTGTTGTACAACAGCCATACAACACAGGCTTGTGTACAACACAGCTGTAAAACACAGGCTTGTGCTGTAAACAGCCGTACAACAAAAACTTGTGTTGTAAAACACAAGTTTCCTTTGTACAAAACGATTTTGTGTCGTTACAGAATGATAATTTTGTTGTATTTTTCGATAGGGAGTCCTTCAACGCCCTCTGCCCTGTAGACCTGTAGGCCAATGGCAGTGAGCCGACTGAATAGCTGGAGAGAAAATAGTTTGTAGGTTCTCTTTGTAGGTTCTCATACCTTTTTTCCTTTAAATAAATCGTACCCTAATAAGGAGCGGATTTCATATACAGACACTGCCACATTCGATAACCTTATAGCAGACTTTATCTGGGACTCTTTTTTGAGGAAGTAAATTTTCTTAACGTTTACGTCGGATTTGTGGAGGTTATCAATTCCACAACAGCCTCATCACAAAAGGTTAAAGTGATCAAAAACCTAACCCAATCCTTCATTGGTTAACAAGTGACATTATAAATGCCATTACAGAAAAATACATCCTTAAGACACGGTACAAGCATAGTCCCAACAACACACGCCTCAACGGTAATTTCAGGTTCTTTAGAAATAAAGTTACCTCCATGATTCGAGCCCCGAAACGTAACTACTTCCATTTGGCTCTTTGTAACAACCAACACTCTTCACGCAAAACTTTGTCGACTATAATAATAATAATTGGTTTTTGGGCAAAGGAAATGGCGCAGTATCTGTCTCATATATCTTTGGACACCTGAACCGCGCCGTAAGGGAAGGGATAAAGGAGGGAGTGAAAGAAGAAAGGAAGAATAGGTGCCGTAGTGGAGGGCTCCGGAATAATTTCGACCACCTGGGGATCTTTAACGTGCACTGACATCGCACAGCACACTGGCGCCTTAGCGTTTTTCCCCCATAAAAACGCAGCCGCCGCTGTCGGGTTCGAACCCGGGAACTCCGGATCAGTAGTCGAGCGCCCTAACCACTGAGCCACCGCGGCGGGGCTTGTCGACTATCAATTGCCTATTTTGGACGAAACCCAAAACAATCCATCAGCGATTCCTTTGCCAAATCCTTCAAAGGATTGCCCTCGGCGGCCTCTGAGTTTAATGCAGTTTTTTCTAAGATTTCCAAGAAGTGTCCTCTATCCCACTATGAGGTTTCACTGTTTTTATTTTGCACAGTTTCTTCAGATTTTCTCCCGTCTATTACACCCCAGGATCTTCATAGCATGATCTTTAGCTTCAGTTAAAAAAAAGCGGCCGGTATTGAAATATAAAAATAAGTGACCTCCAACGTAAATTTACAAAGTTGCAGTCGGTACTTCATTTTATGTTTAACAGTTTTTTTACAAAATGCTTCATTCCACAAAATTTAAAAGTTGTCATAGTTAAACCATTACATAAAAATAGCTCTTCCAGCACTATTGAAACTTACAGTCCTATTTAAATTCTACCTGCGATTGCACAGATTATTGAAAAGCACCTATTTCGAGTTTTGTACAGTTTTGTTTTCACGAATAATATTCTATCAGAGCCCCAGTTTGGTTTCATTGAAGGTTATAAAGCTGTTTCGTTTGTAGAAAGTTTTACTGATATTTTTTACTAATTTTTGATAATAACAAATCCGTAAGTGGTCAGTTTTTGGATGACAGCAAGTCTTTCGACTATGTTCGGCATGACCTACAGCTAGAGAAACTTCATGTCATTGGGTTTAGGGGCCCTTTTAATGATTTGCTGAAAGACTATTTTTGTAATCGGGCTCAAGTTCTTGAAATAAGCGGGTGTCGAAGTTCTGAATCAATTTTGTCGGCAGGTGTTCCACAGAGCTCTGTTTTAACGCCTTTGCTTTTCAAATTATTTTTAAATTGTTTATCAAATGCTGTAGCAAAGTTATTTTTCAATAAGCCGATGACACATTATTGTTGTCAACAAATGCTTCGCTGCCTCTGGCCATAGATGCTCTTACAACGAATGTGGTGCATATTATGGACTGGTTCTTAAATTACTCAATTTCAATTAATTAAGAAAAATATACTCATTTGTTTTCACAATCCCCATAAAAATCTTTCCTTTGTTGAATCATTGTTTTTACATTCTTCGTATTGTCTTATTTGTTGCTGCATTCCAATTAATTTTTCAAATAGTGTCAATTACCTTGGTGTACTTTTTGACACAGATGTCTTGGAATAGCCATCTTACCATAGTATGTAACAAGCTTCGTGGTTTTTCATGTGTACTACACACTGTTCGATATTTATTACCTTTACAGACTAGCAAGCTTATTGCACCGGCTCTTATTTATGACATCCTCAGATATAGAGTCACTGTGTATTATCACTGCTCAGACTTGGCGAATGAAATTAAATGGTATACTAAGGAACATTTTTCGATCCCTGGCATACAACACGGATGTTTCGCCTGACTGCAATTAATTTCGTTTTTACAGCCGCCATTTTTGATGTCCTTTTTCATCATGTAGTTATTCGTTCTCACTTTTGGGAGAGTGAATTTTTGGTTCCGTTCATTCCAGTTCGTCCTTTCCGCCAGCATCCCCGTTTTACGGCACATCGCTGGTACTCTCATTATGGCCACTTCAATCGTAATTGTTATATAACCAAATTTTTACTTCTCTACCTGATGCTATCTTTTCAATTTCTTCGCTGTCACAATTAAAGCACTTCTTAAAGCCCGCATGACGGTAACTTAAACGGTTTCTGTGTTCTTGTTTGCTTTTGGTATTAAGGTTTATCTTTGTTTGCTTGTTTTGTAATGCCTGTTTTTCAGTATATTTTTGATTCACCGACTGCGAGGTACTGCCCTGCAAGCCATCATGGCTTGGGCTGACCTGTATTAAAGATTGTAAATATGTTTCTGAAAAAAAGGTGTTTCTTATTATTATTATTACTACGACACTACTCCAAACAGTGAAAGTTGAAATTTACGAACCTTTCTGCATGTGCCCCTTCTAGCTAACCTGCACAGCAAGCCGCACGTTAAATCTCAGCAGGTTTGTCGGTTGCACATAACCTGCTGTCAGTTTACAGATGACCTTTAATTCTTTCTTCTGCGCCTCTAAGAGCAGTTGTAAGTGACTGAAGCCAATATTGTAGTCTTCTGCCTGAAAGTATAGTTTAAGAAAAAAGTCGCAAATACAGCAGAGACACTAAATTTTCTTCGCGTGTTATTTCTTTGCAAGGATGTGCTGTGTGTGCTGCACATTAGAAGAAATGGACAACCGCGTGGATTGCGCCAAGATGCTGTTTCAGTTTTCGTTTTCAACAGCCGAACGATGGCTGTGACGTAAGAGACGCTTTGAGGTCGAGGCATAGAAAAACTGCAGTATAGTCGACACCTTCGTCTGTTAATTAACATAAACTTTTACGCAAGATTGCTAAAGAGTTGGGATCCCATAGATTAAAAAACAGCGATTATTTCGCAGTTTTTGCATGACTCACGGGACCACAAATCGTATGCTTCTTTGGGTGATGAAACAAAACAGAAACAGCATGAGAGAAAAAAATCACTCATAGAGTATTGAGCTGGTGTAGGTGAATGGCATGTCATGGCTTATATATACTGGTGTCTTGCGCACCATTCCGAAGAAAAAACATTCATCCATAAAATTGGTGTCGCTACTTCAGCTGACGTGTTATTTAAGGAAGTGTGTTACTTTATGCATACATGGCCATATCTGTGCTTGAGGAGATGTTTCCGCACTTATTTCACGACGTAGCTGCCGCGGTGGCTGAGTGGTTATTGCGCTCGGCTGCTGGCCCAAAAGACGCGAGTGCGATCCCGGCCGCGGCGGTCGAATTTCGATGGAGGGGAAATTCTAGAGGCCAGTGTACTGTGCGATTTCAGTGCACGTTCAAGAACCCCAGGTGGTCTAAATTCCCGGAGCCCTTCACTACGGCGTCTCTCATAGCCTGAGTCGCTTTGGGACGTTAAATTCCCATAAACCATAAACATTTCACGACGTGAGGATGGTCACAGAAAAATTAAGGTACTTCCCCTCAGGTAGACAAAGATGTTGAATCTTGTGAGAAGGGGATGAAATTTTGCCACTGATTTCCATGTGCTGCCACATTGAACGATTATTTCCAGCACCATCGCTGACCACCGATATGACAGTGGCTCCATACTTGTGCAGTTGGATAACTGCTTCCAACACAAGTTGCGCCTGAATGTTTTCGGCTGCAGCTCCTTTCGTGGAAAAGGTCGCAATTGGTTGCATCCAGCTTTCAAACACATGCACAAACATAAGAACAAGAGCATGTCCGCAAACTCTGTGCTTCCTTCTCAAATGTCACCGTAATCGACAAAGCCACCAATCTTATATGTCGACTTGCTGAAGTTGTACGCCTGGCGCAGTTTTATTTCATCTAATATTAGAGTACCAAATCGCTGGCCACCCATTCTCCCACCTAACTCCTTTTCTATTGCTTCCAAACAGAGTTGAGCCCAAACTTGCAAGATATGCTAAGTACTTTAGTTAGACGAATCATAGAGGGCATAGGCATCATCTTCATGTCATAAATAAGCCTGTAAGCTCGTGGGCTGCCTATGCAAAGCAATAAACACTTTAACAACCACTCAGCATGGTAGCGCATGCCATATGCTGACTTTGATTTCAGCTGCATTAATGATGTCATGAGCGCCAGGCACTGCAAAGGTGCGAGATCAACCAGTGCTCTTTCAATTCCTTAATCTGTAACCTTTGAGAGCGCTGCTTTCAGTTACACAACCTCGCTCTTTTTTCTCCCGTTTTGCAGTTGCTTGAAAATATTCCCTGTTCAAGTTCTGCAGCTTCTGGCCCTTCTTAAGTGCTGTCGTTTTTTTCCTCGCACGACCCTATCTTCTCGCACGCAAGCACCGGGTAGTACTACCTGCTTCGAAAAAGCATAGCAGTGTTTGTAATGAAGAGCTGCCGACTTTTCGGTTGTTGATAAAGGTTCGTATTTACTCCCGCGCAGATATTAAAGCCTTGTTCATTTAGTATGGGTTCCCGGCCACAGCAGTGTGACAGTAAATGAGATTGCTGATAATCTCGCAAAGGCTTCCCTCAGCGGCCCCGTGTTGCCAATCATCCCGGCTACAGCCTACATTACAGCATCTAGATTTCGGCGACGTGCGTTTTTAAGCACGCAGAACACATCACTTTTAACATCGGCGGATTATGAGCACCTTAAATATTATTGGAACAGGAAAATTTGTTGCTCTCGGCAGCTTGAAGTATCACTGACGAGGCTACGCTGCCGCATCCCCCCTCTAAATTTCTATTTACACAAGTCGGGTTTGGCGCTCTCTCCCCTTTGTGCATTTTGCCGTGAGCCAGAATCCATTGAACATTTTTGGCTGTATTGTCGCCGATTCAACTCACTGAGAAAAAGGTTGCTGGGGGAGCCCTTGCAGCATCTTGGCCTTAGTTTGAGCAGCCCGCTCTTGCTATCATTTGGCGCCACCACATTTGGGTTCAGCCACAGATCTGTTTGCACCGCTGTTCAAAATTTCCTGATAGAATCTAACCGACTGCCTTGCTAAGTGTTTCAACCTTTTCTTTTCTATCAATTATTACATTTTGACTAAATCATTATTATTTAATCACTCTCTTTATTATTATTCATAAAATTTTAAAATCAAAACACTCATCCCTTTTCTGTTCTTGACCAAAAATTCACCGGTGTTATGCTCCCACCTGCTTTTCCTTTTTGTTAACTGAGTTCAGTTGAATAGCCACCCGATTCTTGGCCGATCCCCCAGTGTGGGTATGTGCCATTTTTTGATAGGCTAACAACAACAACAACAGCTTGTGCAGCTTGTTTTGCCGTTCATGAAGCAGCTACCATCTTCTTCCACGACAACAGCCTTGTGAATCACTACACAGCTTGCCGCAGCTTTCTGCAGTTGAAAACTGCACACAGATTCTAAGTTATTTCGACCTGTATAGATTCACGTTGCTAGTGCGTAGATGGTAGAGTCGCAGTCGCTAGGTCACCAGGCGTCAATGCAGTCGACGGAGCACTGGTTTCTGCCGAGCGGGAAAGAGGCAACAGCTCATTCGGGCTGACTGCCTCTACGCAAGGCTCGCCTGAGGAGGACGTACTGTAGCTGAAAGGATCTTTGCACTGATCAGTCTGCAAGACAGCACACGTTTTTGGTGAGCTTCGTCTGCATTTTAAATTTCTGGCTCTGAGAATTGGTCTATATGGCCGGGAAAGAGTATAGGGAGGGCACCGGGCACTAGCGCCAATTTCCCGCTGGGAATTCTGACTTCTTGCCCGTTCACAACGTTCTTGTACTCCGTGATAACACCTTCGTGCTCAAAACGGCGCTCACATATATTCTATGTGCGAGATAGCCGGCTTTCTTTGCGATGCAACATCTGCTCCCGCCTTTTAATTTCGCTTCATCGCGAGGCAGTTTCAACAAATGATGACCGGTGGCATCGTTTTCTGTTGCCACTTCTGCAGCCGGGCGCAAAGCAGGATGCCATATGTACCTCTCGCTTGAAGTGCCCAGGTGCACGTGTTTCACCACAAACACGTTTTCACAACACTAACAGCACCATCACACGAAAACCACCTTGAATATCTCACTAGCCTGTCGTAACTGCAGGGTGCCAAACTCCCGCGACAGCACACGATGGAGTAATACTCGACTGCAGCGCCAGTATTTCCCGCGACCGCCGCTTTGGCCACCTCTCGATCGGAGCTGCGAAACTGAAACTGTCTAATAAGGTTGGTTGGAAGCGCCACCATCTTAAATACCAGGTGATTTTTGTTTTACCTTTAGAGATTTTTACCTTATACCTGTGCGATCTTTGGAGCTGGATTGTACAGCAAGGCGGACAGCACGTAGCTCATACGGATCAATCATTAGACGATTAACAATTAACTAATAAACTTTTGAGAGCGTAAGCACTTACAACTCGCATTAGAACGTATCTTGTCCGTGCTAGATTTCAAGATAACGCCTGGAAATCTCAGACCAGAAATATGTCACTCCCATTACGTGGCCACGCGCCCAGTCGTAGGGCAGGCACGCCGGCCTTTTTAGCCCTACTGCTGCAATTCCGCTATATATATAATTTCAGCGGGTGCAAAGACCAGAGCTACTTAGGGGTCCCCGATGGTGACAAAATTATGGCCCATCTGATTGGTGCAGAGAGCTCGGAGCGGTGGCAAACGAATTGACATGGTTTGGCGCAAAAAGCTGTTAGTCGAGTTAAAACCTGCTGCAAGTGAGGGATTCGCACCATCGACCTTTGTTTCTCAAAACCGTATTGGGAAGCAACCTTCGGCCTGCCGTGGCAGAGAAACCAGTGGTCGAAGTGGGATGCGGGTGGTACCACACGAATGATGGTTTCTTGATGTATACTTTGGTATCGGGATTTTCATCAAACATAAGTGAAAACAACTTAGCTAACGCTCTTCATTCGATTTCGCATTTCTGAATTATAATTTAATTTTCAATTTTATTTCATGGGCGAGATTATATTGAGAAATTAACCACCGTCAACATCGAAGGTGAGCCTTGTTTTTAAATTTCCTTAATCGGCAATGAGGCTCGAAATTTAGAACGTCTAAACTACGCATTTGAAAGCCTGTTGCGTTGGCTTTTTCACATTACCCAATTCTAAAGTGCCGTCGCTGTGCATGGTGTCGTCGCCGAAGTCAAGCAAACTGCTACATCACTAAACATACCAACTACGACCACATTTGATACATAAGATGTGGTGGAGACGCCATTTTATAAATATGCGATGCGGAGGAGCCGAGTCAAAGAGATTTCGAATGCATATTTTTGGCGTTTTTATATTTGACAATGCACTTCCGATTAAGAAAATTTAAAAATGCTGCTCACCTTCGAAGTTAGGTGATAAATTTCGCTGTATACCTTTGACGTGAAGGATCAAAAAATAAAAAGTTATTAGTTAACTCAAGTTGATTAATCACATCTAATTATTGATTCATATGAGGTACAGAATGCCCGCTTTTCTTTGCAATCAAAATCAAGAGATGGCATTGACGTATTTCTCATAGCTTTAAAAAATTTTGAAAAGGTTAAAAGAATCACCCTGTTTATGTACGGTTTAAATACACTGCACTTCTGTTTATAGTTTCATGCCGCAAGGCAATTACCGTGAAGAAAATCAATAGAATTACTCCTATTCACTGAAGAACTGTGTTTCGACTTTTGCATAACAATAATGGGGCGGCATGTGGTTCTTTTATTCTACTTTGTAATCAATTACCTTTAAGGCATAAAATGATTACGCGATTAATTTTCTGTTGATGAACACTAAAAATTAAAAAGTTCCTTGGGCTTTTAATGGCTTCGGTGACTGTTTGCTTCCTTCGTCGGTATGTCGTAACGTGCCCCCCGTTCTGCTGTCGAAGTCCACTTTAAACCATTAACTCGGTAATTTGCTGCAACTGCCAAGTACATGGGATTCTTTAATGTGGGGTGCATGGGGGGCAGTCCCGCCATCAAATGCCCCCATCTGCAATGATGATCATTAACGGCGCCCCTAATTAAACAAGGTGATCTTGAAACGAGAACGACATAATTGCTGTGTAGGCAGTAGGACATCATATTAAAACAGCAGCTTGTATTACAGGCACTAAGAATAACAGCATTTAAATTTCACCCTTTCTCATTTCACTTTGCAGGAGACTGCACGCGATGATGACATGGGGACGTGCCACTGACACGCATTATAGCTATAAAAGGTTCGGTTTTTTAATCATTGACCTTCACCCAGGCCCTACTAACGTTCTTTAATTCTCTTGATTTTTCGGCCAGGTCTATTTGAAGCATCATGTTGCTTCCTGAGCCAGGCTGAGCTCCACAGCGAATGAATGGATGGATGAATAAAAAAAAATTGTTTAGCAAGAGAGCAGGTCAGTTTGATCGCATTAACTTTAAAAAAACCTGCCGCGGTGGCTCAGTGGATAGGGCGCTTGGCTACTGATACCGAGTGCCCGGGACTGAACCCGACATCGGCGACTGCGTTTTGATGGAGGCGAAAACGCTAATGCACCCGTGTGCTGTGCGATATCAGTTGACGTTAAAGATCTCTAGGTGGTCGAAATTGTTCCAGAGCTCTCCACTACGGCACATTTTTCTTCCTTCTCTCAGCCTCTCCTTTGTCCCTTCCCTTACGGCGCGGTTCAGGTGTCCACCGATATGGGCGAAAGATCCTGTGGGGACATTCCACGCCAAACGTCCTAGATGTTGCGCTCGACCATCGTCAATATCTTGAAAAAACTCATGGAGGCTTATCGTACTATGCGTAATGAAAGCCTGAAATATTTTTGCCTGAAAAAATTATTCTTGAGGTGAGGGCAGTTTTATTATTTAAATAAGGCAATTAATCAGGCACTGCTGAATAATAATAAAAATTGAAATTCTTAGAAAACACTTCACTATTTTTATTATTCACATTTGCACATATTCTGGCTTTCGATATAATTTAGACCATGTGGCTTTATATGGCATTAATATTTTAGAAAATACAAAAAGTATAAAATGTGTTATTTTTCTCGTTGTTTGTTTTAAATATGAACTTCCACTCGAAGATTCTAAAATAATCGATTTGTTTTTCTGAATTTTTAGTACCGATAACAACTGTTACAGGTGATGAAACTGAGTACATAGAGGTAAAAAATACTAAAGGTTCAAAAAGCGCGTTCTGAATCAAAAGCACTCGTTAATTTCACCCCGAAGTGGTCCAAGCAAAAATTAAAAAAGCGGGTTATGTACAGCAGTTTATTGCATTCTATTTCTGGAATCTTTATCGAGGTAATTTTTGTTTAAAGTGAAGAAAGAATTTTTGAAGTCGAGCTCTCGCACGGCAAATTGCGTCGTCTCTCAATGCCTCTTCACCGCAGAGCGCGACATTGCCGACACTGTGGCCGCGTTCACCGCCAGAACGTCTCCCGTTCATTGCCGCAAGCCCGCAGCCGTGTGCACTTTGCACCTTCACGTGTGCTCCGAGGCACGCGCCCTCCGCGATCTTATACAGATATAAATAAATCACATGCGATACGCCTGCCATGCCAGCAGGTCATCACTGCTCGAGGTCCACGTGAGATAGCAGGCTGAATGGCCTTGTGTTTCTTCTCTTGGCTATCCCGCACCACACCGGGTCTGTTCGCACTTCGAAGGCGAAGACGATCTCTTGTATTGCATACTATCTGCCAAACGTCACAGAATATTGTCACGGCTTGTCTGACGTAGAGGACGGCGGCGAGCACAGGTGGTGATAGCAGGAGCACAAGAACACAGGAACAGGCAGGTCCGCCAACAGCAGCGTCGTAGTCGGCACGCGGCAATCGCGCTTCGAATTTCTCTTCGCTACACTACCTACGCCTATAAAGAACCATCGTCCGAATGCTAACCCGAGAGCAAAAAACACTTGGCGGAAAACCACACAGGGGCCCAGAAATCATGCTGGCCAATGTAGAAGCCAGTGGGAAATGCAGGCGATTATCGCGCGTAATACGGCTTAAGGCGGACAAAATGCACAATTTTAGGGCAAGGGGAACGACGAAATGACGGTCACATTCCTTCGATCAGCACCTCGTAGTTCAGGTCTCCGATGCGGTGAAGAACCGTATACGGGCCATGTAGCGATTCATGAGTTTCTTGGAGACACCTTGATGGCGTACCAACGTCCATATCCACACCTTGTCCCCAGGGTAAATATGGGCGTCACGTAGACAGAGATTTGTACCGACGAGCGTCTGTATCCTGTTGGTGCTGGAGGCGGAGTCGAGCGAGTTGCCGAGCTTCCTCCGCGCACTCGCAGACTGGACGGGTATCATCGACTATGTCGACAGACGGCTCCTGTGGCAACATAGCGTCTAGCATCGTGGTAACCTGTCTGCCATGCAAAAGTTGGAAAGGGGACATACCTGTCGTCTGATGGACAAAACGTATTGTGGGACAGCCTAAAAAGAATGTAAACAATTAAGCCCCTGCCAGCGGTATTATACGCGAATGTAACGTAGGGCAGTACCTCGTCCCAACGGCGATGGGCGATATCCACATACATGGCGATTGTCAGCCATCGTCTTCTTCAGCCTCTCCTTCAGCCCATTGGTTTGCGGGTGGTACGCCGTAGTTCGGCGGTGGCTGGTGCAGCTGAGATGGAGGATCTCCTGTGTGAGCTGTGCCAGAAACGCGGCACCCCGGTCAATGATCAAAACGGCAAGGGCACCGTGACGGAGCACAATACACTGAATAAAAAACTGAGCTGCCTCAGCAGCCGTCGCTGATGGAAGGGCTCGGGATTCGGCGTGTCTGATTTGGCAGTCGGTGGCTATGATAATGTACCTGTTACCTGACTTCGACGTTGTAAATGGGCCGAGAAAATCCATTCCGATTGTGTGGAACGGAGAATGCGGTGGATCGAGCGGCAGGAGACGTCCAGATGGTCGTGTACAAGGAATTTTCCGTCTTTGGCACTCTCGACAAGCTTTTAACTAGTGACGGACGTATTTAGGAAGTAGCGGCTAATGATACTTTTCTCGAATACGCGCAAGTGTTCGGCTGTAGCCATGGAGACCACCTGTAGAATTATCGTGGCAAACTTAGGCCATCTCGGTGCGCAAGTCTTCTCGCACATCAAGGAGCCATGACTTAGGGCTGCTGTCGAAGTTCTGCTTGTACAATACGCCGTGCAGAATCCGGAACGTCGGAAGAATACGCAGGAAAATGCCGGGCACCACGTCTTCGTCGCCTTCCAGGTATTCCTTCAGCTGACGAATCTGAGGATCATTGCGTTGCCGTGTATCCATATCTGCCGTGTCCAATGCCTCAAGGAAGCCATCGTCGTCGTCATTATCGCCCCCTGGCGCCAGACTCACGGGGGCTCGAGACAAACAGTCAGCATCATTATGTTTGCGGCCGGATTTGTAGACGATGGTGACGCAGTTCTCCTGTAGCCGCAGGCTCCACCGAGCAAGGTGACCTTCGGGATCCTTGAGATTGGCGAGCCAGCACAGCGAATGGTGGTCAGTAACGACGCGAAAAGGCCGACCGTAAGATAGGGCCGGAATTTGGTGATCGAGCGAGGCATTCTTTTTCAGCTGTCAAGTAATTGCCCTCCACCTTCGAAATATCTCGGCTGGCGTAGGCAATAACTCGCCCGGCGCCGTCCTGGAATTGCACAAGCACTGCCCCTAGTCCTTGGTTGCTGGCGTCTGTGAGAAGTGTCGGCGTCTTGATCGAAATGGCCTAGTACTGGAGGCGCTGCAAGGGCGTGCTTTAATTGGCGGAATTCTGATTGCTGCTCCTCAGACCACTCAAAGGCGGCACTATCCTTTGTAAGGCGGTGAAGTGGTGCTGCGATCTGGGCGAAGCTGCGAACGAAACGTCTGAAGTACGCGCAGAGGCCGAGAAAGCTGCGGACCGTCTTCTTGTCGGATGGTGGAGTGAAGGACTCTACGGCAGCCGTTTTCTATGGATCTGGCTTCAGACCCCTTTGGCTGCCGACATGGCCTAGGAACTTCAACTCACTGTATGCCAAGCGGCACCTCAAAGGATTGAGCGTGAGTCTGGCAGTCAGAAGAGCTTGAAGAACCGCTTCAAGGCGCACAAGATGATCAGGGAAAGTGCTGGAGAAGATGACAACGTCATCCAGGTACACAAGACACGTCTGCCACTTCAATCCGGCGAGCACAGTATCAATGACTCGTTCAAATGTCGCGGCGCAGTGTACAGGCCAAACGGCGTGACCTTAAATTCGCAGAGTTTAAGGTCATAAATGCGGCCTTCCCGCGGTTGCGCTCATCCACTTCAATCTGCCAGTATCCACTCTTCAAGTCGATGGACGAAAAATAGCGGACATGAAGTAGACGGTCGAGAGTGTCGTCGATGCGAGGTAGTGGATACACGTCCTTCTTGGTCACCTTATTGAGTCGCCTCTAGTGGACGCAAAATCGAAGGGTCCCGTCTTTTTTCTTGAGTAGTATTACAGGGGCGGCCCACTGACTGTTGGATGGCTGGATGACGTCGGCGTTAATCATTTGGTGCACTTGATTTGTATGGTTTCGCTCTGCTTGAAGGAAACGCGGTACGGCGGTTGGCGAATCGGGGGCGTCGCGGTATTGACAATAATTCGATCCTTGGCGACGGGCGTCTGGCGAACTCGGGATGTCGTCGCGAAGACCGTTGTGGTACCGTTGCAAAACAGAGATCAATTCGCGTGTGTGGGAAGGCTCAAGAGTGGGATAGATGTCCAGGGGCAACGTAGTAGGGTCACATGACCCGGGCAGGGCCTCCTCAGGCAGCGCAACAGCTTCGCAAACGTCGCTAAGTTCATCCAGTCGGGCTGTAACTACCCCTTTCGTCAGGTGCAGCGGCTCGTTCTTTAAGTTGGTCACTAAAATGTTGGCACGCCCACGTTGAACATTGGCGATCCTCCACGCTACACCAGTGCCCCGCGCAAGTAGCATCTGGACACTTCCTTCGAGAACGCCTTCGCCACATGCGGTTGTTTCGGCTCGGACCGGAAGAAAACCTGTCGACAACGGCGGCACGTGAACATGGTCGGCATCAACTTTCATCGCAGTGCGAGGGGCTCGAGGAGGTATTGGCGATGAAGAACGTGCACGCAGGGTAAACTTGTTCTTCTCTACGTCGATTACAGCGCCATACTAACGGGGAAAGTCCATGCCAAGAATAACATCCTTGTGGCAATTCTCCAAGATCACGAATGTGGCAGGGCACGCCTCACCGTGGATCTCAACGCGGGCAGTGCACTTGCCAAAGAGTTTACGAGGTGCCCTCCCGCGGTACGTATGGGCGGGCCGTCCCACTGGGTGGCAACCTTGCGAAGACGCCGAGAGAAGTTGGCGCTGAAGACCGAGTAATCGGTAACGGTGTCGACAAGCGCCGTTACGTCACGACCGTCGATTAAAACGTGTACATTGCTAGAGGCCACAGAACAGTCTTCGCTTCCAATGGTGCCATCAGTCGAGCGGGGACATTATAACGTAGGCGGAGGTTCTTCAGTGCGTTCCACACCAGCAACGCCACCTCCAGGCGTCGCCATACTTAGTATTAGTTTTAGTACAACGAACCGCATTTCTTTGCGCAAGGGTCGCGGGGAGTTGTGCGGATGCTTAATTTCATCCCTCCAGAAATGGCGCAGCATAACTGTAAAAATAATAAAGATTGAAAGGACGGGAAACCGGGATCATGACAAATGGCTAACCCCCCGCGGTGGCTCAGTGGTTAGGGCGCTCAGCTACTGATCCGGAGTTCCCGGTTTCGAACCCGACCGCGGCGGTTGCGTTTTTATGGAGGAAAAACGCTAAGGCGCCCGTGTGCTGTGCGATGTCAGTGCACGTTAAAGATCCCCAGGTGGTCGAAATTAATCCGGAGCCCTCCACTAAGGCACCTCTCTCTTCCTTTCTTCTTTCACACTCTCCTTTATTCATTTTCTTAGGGCGCGGTTCAGGTGTCCAACGATACACGAGACAGATACTGCACCATTTCTTTTCCACAAAAACCAAATATTACTATTAAAAATGCATTTGTGATGGTGTCACGCAATTTTAAGCCACACATTTTTTAATGTATTTTTAAGAGATTTTCAAATCTGTCCTGTCAACGCTGGGAGCAGAAAGCGAAAGCCGTTGTACCATACATTAAGGTTATGTATGCAAGGGAATGTACTATCATTTTTTTGTATGAAACGGCACAAATCTTTTAATTTTAAAGAGTAAACATGCAACAGATCTTAGTTTAGAGCATACATGCACCGCATGATTATGCCACGACAAGTCACTATCAAAATGAATGCCGAGATACTTAATTGAATTTGTATTTTCGACAGCAGTACACTTACAGGATAAGCAGTCTTGGGTATGAAGATACACTGGAATGACCGTGGTTCCCATATTCAGAGGATTTTTGAAGCATACAATTAATTTCTTTTTTGATTCACGGTAAGTTTGTTTTTAAAAAGCAACACCATAGCTTCATGCACAGATCGCTGCAGATGTTCAGCAGCCGTTTTGTAATTAACATGCTTTGTTAGAAGGACGATATCGTCCGCATACTCGTACACTTTACCTTTTGAGTTTACCTAAATGAAATCGTTCACAAATATGTTAAAGAGAAGAGGCCGTAATATTGACCCTTGAGGAACCCCAGCACGATAAAATAATTTGCTGCTATATTATTTGGAACCCATAACAACCATTTGTTACCAGTCGGTGAGATAGTTTTGAAGTAGAGTATAGAAGGGGCGCCTAAAACCAGTAACATAATTTGCGCAGTAATATATCATGCCGAACTGAATCAAAGGTTTTGGACACGTCAAGAAAGAAGCAATAATAATAATAATAATAATAATAATAATAATAATAATAATAATAATAATAATAATAATAATAATAATAATGTGAGCACTTTATGCGCTTTCGTCGTCGTCGCCTCTCTGGCTGCGACTTCATCCTCTTTTCATACACTGTACATTCCCATCGTCATCGCTTGGGGCTGTTCGCTGGGAGCACGTATTTGCCAGCGGGCTGGAATAAACGTCTCCCTTGAAGTCTTCCCTTACACGTGGTGGAGGTGCTCCTTGGATCCCCCGTATCCTCTTTCCCCGCTTCTCGCTGGAGCTGCGTTCCGGTCGTCGCTTGTGTACTCTCGCCGTTATGCCTCAAGAGGAGAACACCGACGGCCCGGGTTCCTCCCGCTCGCCCTCTGCTGCCCCCGCAACTTGGACCGTGAGCAGCCGTCAACGCGACCCCCAGATGTTTGCCGGCCTCCGCGGCGACGACGTGGATGACTGGCTTGACCCCGCCCCCCCCCACCTCTGCTCGCCCTCGTGGTTATCGGCCCACCAGAGCTCGATACCCTTCACCGTTCCGCCGCTCTTCTCCGCTTCGGCCGGCTTCTGCGGCGCCTGACCTGAGCTCGGAAAACTAGCTGCTGTAGTTTTTGGAGGGAAAGCTACATGCTTCGGACACCGACAAACACCTCCGGAGCGCCCTTCTATTATGGTTTCAGTGTGGGTTGAAGGTTTACAGATAGGGGCGTTATTGACATGGGTGCTGCAGTTTCTGTTATTCACGCAGACTTGTGTTCTCGCTTAAGGAAGGTGAAAACGCCGTACTATGGGCCTTCCCTGCGTGGAGCTAACGACGTCATCATTCGCCCATCCGCTAAGTGCACTGTTCGGGTTTATATTGACGGTGACCGTCACACGTACAATTTGCTGCGCTTTCTCCGTGCGCTTACCTTATGATTTTTGGTTGGGATTTCATGTCTTCTGTCAGTGCTTTTATTTCATGTCGTGACCGCATCGTACACATGACCGAGAGCGACCCATCATCTGAAGTCCTCGAGCCCTGCCATCGCCTCATTGCCGCTGCTGATACGGTTTTGCCCGCTGGGGGTCAAGATCTTTTACGACTTACTTCTGATACCATCGTCCATGGGGATGTCTTCATCGCGCCTTCTGCTCGACATCTGATCAGGGACCTTGCCTTGCCGCCTAGCCTGATTCGGTTTGTAAATGGGTCGGCCGTCGTCGCTGCCTTGAACACTTCTCGTGAACCTCTAGTATTACCCAAAGGCACTTCTTTTTCCTGCACATTGAACATGCACCCGGTTTCCTTTGTCGTACTTACCGCACCCTCCTCCTCGCAGCCTCCCTCCTTGGATGTTTCTCTCTCCGTCCTCTCTGCCACCATCAATCCAGATCTCACAGCGTCGCAACGGCAAGAGTTACTAGACTTGCTTCTCAAGCACGAGGGATCTTTTGATGTGGCTTCCTCTACCCTGGGCAAGACTTCTGTGGCAGAGCACCGCATCGTGACCGAGGGTACCTCGGTTGTTCGCCGCCGACCGTACCGCGTTTCCTAATCTGAACGCAAAGTCATCGAGGACAATGTCAGTGATATGCTCCGCCGAGGCATTATTCGTCCTTCCGCCAGTCCCTGGTCTTCCCGGTGGTTTTGGTGAAGAAGGAGGATGGGTCAGTGCACTTTTGTGTTGATTACCGTGCCCTCAACAAAATCACTCGTAAAGACGTTTACCCTATACCCCGGATTGATGACTCCCTTGACTCTCTTCAAGGAGCTGAATACTTTTCGACCCTAGATCTCCGTTCTGGTTATTGGCAGATCCCCATGCATGAAACCGACAAGGAAAAACAGCGTTCGCTACTCCTGACGGCCTTTACGAATTTAGTGTTATGCCCTTTGGACTGTGTAACGCTCCTGCTACTTTTGAACGCATGATTGATACCGTCCTTCGCGGCCTGAAATGGAAAACCTGCTTATGCTATCTGGACGATATTGTTATCTTCTCTTCAACTTTTCGATAACACTTAGGCCGCCTCGATGAAGTGCTCACTTGCTTCGGTTCTGCTGGCCTTCAACTAAATACGAAAAAGTGCCATTTCGCCAGGAAGGAAATCACCATTTTAGGCCACCTCGTCAGCCGGGACGGCATTCGACCCGACCCTGACAAGCTTGCCGCTGTCCTGAACATTGCCCGTCCCCAGCACACTAAAGAACTGCGTAGTTTCCTCGGTCTGTCCTCTTATTTTCGGCGCTTTATACGAAATTTTGCGACAATTGCCGCGCCATTGCATCAGCTCCTCGCTGCTCACAGTGCTTTCGTTTGGACTGAGCAATGCGAAAGTGCTTTTCAAGCCTTAAAGCAAACTCTCACCTCCGACCCTGTCCTTGGCCATTTCGACGATGCTGCTCCAACCATTGTACACACTGACGCTAGCGGCCATGGCCTTGGTGCTGTTCTTCTGCTGCGTGATACTACTTCTCGCGAAAGAGTTACTGCGTTCGCCAGCCGCACTCTTACACCTGCCGAACGTAACTACACTATCACTGAGCAGGAATGTCTTACCGTCGTTTGGGCAGTGAATAAATTTCGCCCCTACCTTTACGGTCGCCACTTCATGGTCGTCACAGACCATCACACTTTATGCTGGTTGTCTAGCCTGAAAAACTTGACTGGCCGCCTTGGCCGCTGGGTTCTTCGTCTACAGGAATACCGTTTTGACATCACCTACAAGTCCGGTCGAACACATCGAGACGCCGATGCTCTTTCTCGTTGCCCTCTTCAGGACTCTTCGTGTCTGTCTTCCACCCCACCTTCCACATCTCACAGCGCCTCCTCATCGTCGCAAGCTCTTCGGCACCTCGCCGAACTCCCATGCGTCGCATCTGACGATTTAAACGACCTTGCATCGAACCAACGCAACGATGCGTATTGCCGCTCCCTAATCGACCGTCTCACGGGCGCTTCCCACCCTCCTACCGCTCGCTTGCGTCGGCAGCTTGGCCAGTTCAAACTCGAAAATGATGTGCTCTGCCGCTACGTTTACTGCACTGATGGCACCCGCTGGGTTCCCGTGGTGCCACGTACACTTCGCTCGTATTTTGGAGGCCCTCCACGATGACGCGACAGCCGGTCACCTAGGTTTTCAAAAAACGTATGACCGCGTCAAGAGCCGTTTCTTCTGGCCTGGCCTTTCCTCCAGCGTCGCTAAATACGTCGAATCTTGCCTGCTCTGCCAGCGCCGAAAACGGACGAGTTCACCTGCCGCTGGACATCTGCAGCCTCTACCATGCCCCGCCACGCCGTTCGCCGTCGTCGGCATCGACTTTTATGGCCCGCTTCCTCGCACTACACGAGGTAATCGATGGATAGTCACTGCCATCGACCATCTCACACGCTACGCCGAGACCGCAGCCTTGCCTGATGGTTCGGCGCCCGAATTTGCCTCCTTCTTTCTTCAATCCATCGTGCTCCGCCATGGCGCCCCTCAGGTGCTTCTCAGTGACCGCGGCCGGGCGTTCCTTTCGACCGTTGTTGCCGAAGTTCTGCAAGCTTCTTCTACACTTCACAAGATGACGTCCAGCTACCACCCCCAGATCAATGGTCTTTCAGAGCGGTTTCATCGCACCCTCTCAGATATGATTGCTATGTACGTCGAACGTGACCACCGGAATTGGGACACAGTCCTTCCTTTCGTCACTTTTGCCTACAATTCCGCGTTGCAAAGAACCACTGGTTACACTCCGTTTTCCTCGTCTACGGCCGTTCTCCCACTACCCTTCTCGACGCCTCTTTCTTTTCGACGCCTACGGGCTCCTTACCGTCTCTCCACGAACAATTTCTCTCCCGCATGGCCCGATGCCGCCACCTTGCTCGCCTGAACACTCACGCCTGCCTGGAGGATCGCAAGAGTCACTACGACATGACGCACCGCGTTGTGTCATTCAACCCTGGAGACGAAGTCTTGCTTTCTACCCCTCTCCGGACACCTGGTCTTTGTGACAAGTTTCAGCCTCGTTTCATTGGTTCATACTTGGTGCTCAACCAAACTTCACCAGTGAACTACCGTGTCACCCCTGTTGATCCTCCCCCGGACCGCCGTCACCGCGGGACTGAAATTGTCCCGCCTCCCGCCTGAAGCCTTTCATTCCGCGCTTTGCATCGGACTAATCGCAGCCAGGCTGGCCGCTTCTGACCGCGCGGGTAGTTAGTGTGAGCCCTTTATGCGCTTTCGTCGTCGTCGCCTCTCTGGCTGCGACTTCACCCTCTTTTCATGCACTGTACATTCCCATCGTCATCGCTTGGGGCTGTTCGCTGGGAGCACGTCTTTGCCAGCGGGCTGGGATAAACGTCTCCCTTGAAGTCTTCCCTTACAATAATAATAATACCTGTTTTCTTCGGTTTCTCTGAAATTACAAGCTTCTTCAAACAGTGCTCACATTTCTCAGGTATAGCTTGCTCATTCCTTTAACATAACAGCAGACATAACGCGAGAAGAACGCAAAAAAACTGAAAACAAAAAGCGGGAATTCAGCATCAAGCCACCTAGTGGCGCGATTCTTCGGAGGGCGCTCGAAGCGAGCGGACGTGTTTTTCAGCTCTCCGCTCCTTCGGGCGCTGGGCCTAAGGCTTCGCGGCGCTGCGGTGTGTCCCCAAGGGGGACACAGACACCGTGAACGAGCTACGGCATCTGTTAGGTGGTGACAATGAGCAACGCAGGGCAGGCCGCTCACGCGCACGATCACGGAGACGAACGCCATCCAGACCAAGGTCGTCCAGCACCATTCGGCGAATGCAGGCCGAGATCGCTGATCTCAGGGACACGGTGAGGTGCCTGACGGCGGAGCTCATCACCACCTCGGAGAACCTCGAGTCCGTCATCGGGACATTGGACGTGTCGCCGACAGACCCACGCGTTCTAGCCTTGAGGGACGCCATGGCGCTTGCTCAGCAGATGCAGGACTCCATGGCGGCTCCCTCCCCGTCATTTCTGGCCACCCCTGCGCTTTGTGCCGCCTTTGCTACTCCTGGGGAACCGGCTGTGATGCCCTTTCTCCCTGATGCTGCTCCTGCGGGCTCACCGTGGACACCTGCAGCCGAGGAGAGCGTGTGCGCCCCGATGGACGAGTCTGTTCTCAGGAAACGAGGGCGCTCAACGGGGTCCGAGGAGGAGAGGGACGCAAAAACCAGCAGGTACGTCGCAGTGGCCAAGCGGGAAGCTCGAAACCGCCACCACCGTCACTGTTCCCTCTTCCTCCACACTCGAAGGAGCAGGGCCTGCCCAGCACGAGCCCCATGGAGCCCTCCTCCAGCCTGCTGCTTATGCTGCTGCTGTTGCTGCTGAGGCGACGGCGTCCGGAAGAAAACCGGGTGCGACCTCGCCAAATCTCGCTGTACGAGACCAGGCTGCGGCTGGGGCTTCGTCTGCTGGCATCGAGCACGCCCAACTCCGCGGCGCGCCGCAGCAATGCGCCGCAGCGGCGACGCTGATGCTGGGGCCAGCCTGGATCTGTGGCGCACCATCACTACCAAGACGGAGCGGCGTTGGAGAGCTGCCCTGGAGCGAGCCGCGGCTGCCGTGGAGGTCCCGTCCAGCCTTGTGGGGACGGTGCTGTTTCGGCCGGCGAACCGAGGCACCGCCTTCACCAGGGAACAGCGCTGGGAGTTGGCCGAGGAGATCGGATCCCGTCCGGGCGTCCTCTCCGTCCGGGTAAACATGAGGCGGAACGTGGTTGCAGTGGACGCGGGAACCAGCAATGCTCTCTAGGCCCTGCTAGCCGCAGCCGTCATCCGCGGCGTGCCGGTCTGCGCCAAGGAGTCTCCTCCTCGGAACCAAAGCTCCGGCCTGGTCTTCGGTGTAGACGGCTGCAGGACGGCGGAGGAACTGCTAGCGGCGCCGGAGTCAACGGTGCCGATGGTATCGGCGTCTCTGTCGTGCAGCACACTCGCTCTCCGTTTTGCGGCGCCGACACCACCGGCGCTCATCGCCATATTGAAGTGCAGACTCCCGGCCTGCCCTGCCCTCCCCGGCTCCTCCAGTGTGCCAAGTGCGCCAGCCTGGGACATGCCACTGAGGTGTTTCGTGCTCTTGCCCGATGTACGCGCTGCGGCGTGCCGCACGAGCTTGGTACCTGCGCGAGCAAGCCCCGCTGCATTACCTGCGGGGGGCGGAACGCAGCCATTGACCCATCGTGCCACACTGGCAGCGAGAGCATCACGTGGCCACTTTAATGGCCACATCCATGGCACCGATGTCCAGGCCGGTTGTCCGAGCCGTCGTCCAGGCTTAAACAGCGGCCCCAGCCCAGCAACATCGGCAGACGCCCCGCGCGCTTTCTTATGCGCAGGCCGTCAGGGGAACACCCCATCAGCAGCAGCCACCGAAGCAACTGTAGCGCCGGCAGCGGCAGCGGCGGCCCGGCGTCCTTTACAGCGAGGCCCGAGCCTGCAGCCTTTTCTCATGGCCAGCCTCCTGACGCAAGGGACGCGGAGATAGCGCGCCTAAAGCTGACGTTGCGCGCCCTCGGCGCACTTTTCCCGGAGGGCAGCGATTGACACCGAGCTTGCTTAGAAGCAGCGGGTGCTCCCGCACAGATAAGCCAGCATGATGGCTAGCCGCCGGAGTCCCTCCCGCATATCATCTATCCTGCAGTGGAATTTGCGCTCACTTGCAGCTCGGTACGCCGAAATGCGAGTTCGCATCGCACAGGATTCGCCGGAAGTTATCGCGCTGCAGGAGACGTAGGTACGTTCATATGACAGGGAGCTCCAGATGCGGCTACCTGGCTACATTGGCTACCACTCAGCTACCACGTGCGAGGAACCCGCCTGTACCGCAGTGCCCTGTTGTGACACATCTCACCGCATCGGGAAACCAAGGTGCGTGATATATGTGCGGCAGGACGTCCAGCACACCCTCGTCGGCTCAGCGGCGGCGACATCTGACGCCCAGGAGTGCGTGGTGGTGACAGTGCGCGCCGGTGGTGTTGACACGTCGGTGGCTAGTGTTTATATGCGTCCAGCTGTCGCGTGGAACGCGCTGTGCTTTTTTTTGCTGTGCCAAGCGCCAAATGATCTGTGGTGATTTTAACTCCCACCATAGTGGGTGGGGCAGTGCGAGCCACTCCGCGCGTGGACACAACCTGCACGACGCAGCAACGCAGCTGGGACTCACCCCCTTGAACACCAGTGAGCCCACCTTTCGACAGCGAGGAACAACCGGCTCCTGCATAGACGTTGCCTTCGCATCCAGAGGCATCGAGGCGACATGGCGGATTGGATCATTACTCCATCCTAATCTAACCCACTGCTTAGGAAGGCGCGCCCCAAACGTGCCTACTCCTTGCCAACTGGATTGCGTTCAGGTGGGCGGTCGACGAGGCCGCGGCCAATGGCGCAGATTTCTTTTCAAGTCTAGTCCGAAGCGCTCTCGCAGCCACTAAACGAGCAGAGGTAAGGGCAGGGCAGCCCATACCTCATATGAAGTTGCTGAATCTGCGCGAGAAGAGATCGCGCAGAGCGACGGGCGCGACGGACTGACAGAGCCGCCGACTGGACAGTCTTCAAACGCTTGGACGCGGCAGCGCGCCGCCACGCCAACAAGCTATACCGCCGGCAGTGGGCTTCACTATGCCACAGGATGAAGGAAGATGTCAGCTCACGGAGGCTGGTTGACATCCTGCGGCGCATCACCGAACCACAGGAAAACCGTCAACCGCTGGCCGCCCTCGCATTCTCCAGCGGGTACAGCTTTGAAGAGTTGGCAGAGCGGTTTTCCAATCGGTTCGCGCAGCCCAGCACCGCAAACGCAGCTAACATAGCTGCTCCTCAGAGTCCCAGAAGCGACGCCACTGCCTCGCCCGTCGCCTCGGAAGGTACTTGTGATGCGCTGTTCACCGCGGCGGAACTGAACAATGCGCTGCAGCGCTGCCGCCGCCGCTCGGCGCCCTGATCAGACGGAGTGGCATACCAGATGCTACGAAACCTGTATACGCAGCAACGACACATCCTCCTGCCGCAGATCAACCTGGTGCGGGAACGCGGGGAGCTACCGGAGGATTGGCGAACCGCGGTCGTTTGTCCCCTCCGAAAGGCAGGGCGCCCACCTATGGAGCTGAGCGGATACCGGCCAGTGGCATTAACATCGGCGGCAGGTAAGCTCATGGAGCATATGGCGTTGCAGCGTCTGAACGAGCGGGCTACGGAGGCTGATTTGTTTGACGGGCGGCAGACTAGTTTCCGTGGGATGCGGTGCACGGCTGATTCTATATCGGACGTTGTTACAGCGCTGGAGCATGCCAGGGTGGCAGGCCAGGTTGCGCTGCTGCTACTACTGGACGTCTCGGGCGCTTTTGACAAAGTTCACAACGCTCCAATTCTCGCGGTGATTGAGGGGGCCGGTGTGAGCGGTCGCCTTATACGATACGTTCATGGCTTCCTGAGCGGGCGCACGATGCACGTACGAGTAGGGGGTAAGCTCTCCAATCCTCGCCCGGTCAACGTGGGCGTGCCGCAGGGCTCTGTCTTATCACCATTTCTGTTTAATGTGGCCATGTCGGTGGTGCCTGCCTCCCTCCCCACGAGCGGCCGACACCATGTGTACATGTACATATAAGCAGACGACATAGCTCTGTGATGCCGGGGACCACCGGTTGAGGCGTTCCGCGTGCGGGGGTGCCTTCAGGGAGTCCTGACCACAATCGATCCCAGCTTGCGCGGCCTTGGTCTGCCGCTGAGGGCGCACAAATCAGTTGTCATGACCTGCGTTTCGCGCTCGCGCGTGCAGCTTGCGCCACTGTCACTGGACGGGACTCCGATTCCTTGGCGTAAATCGGTGCAGTACGTTGGCCTGGACATCGACTGGCTCCTTTCCTTCCGCCCTGCGGCGACCAAGGCCTGTCTGCAGATGAAGAGGATCACCGCCGCCGTGCACAAGCTCACCGTTCGAGGCCAGGGCATCTCCCAGCAAGCCGCGCTGCGTCTATACAATGCCGCAGCTTTGGGGGCGGTGCTCTATGTGCTGCCGCTCGTCACGGTGCGCAAGCCATGCTGGAAGAAACTCGAGCTTCAGCACGCTTGGGGGCGGCGCTGCTCGAGTATGAGCAATTGACACAAGGCCCACCCCCCTACCGCTCCTGGGTGCCCTGGCCTGCTGCCTTGGAGGTACAGCGAGAGATCGCCGGCTTGCAGGAAAGCGGAGCACACGCATCTGTGCTTTGCAGCAGCTGGCCAGAGCCGTCATATACGAGGAGCTCCAGGACCATCTCGTCGTGTACACCGACAGTTCAGTGGCCCGCGACAGCTGATGTCTTGCGGCGGCGGCTACCATCCCCGCCCTGCGACTGCACAGGCAGCAACACGCAACCTTCCTGGGCACCTGCACCACTTCAGATTTGATGGGGATTCGCCTCGGGCTGGGCCTGCTGCTCACCCTCGGCCCTCCGCCGCCCTGGAGTGTTCTGCTGTGCGACTCTCGCGCCGCCCTCAGCCGCCTGCAATCTAACGGCCGCGCCACCCCACTGGATTGGGAAATTTGCTCGCGCATCGAAGCCTCGCGCAGAGATGTGCCGTGCGCGCACAGTGGGTGCCCGGTCACTGAGGCATCGCCGGCAACGAAGAAGCTGACGACCTCGCGACCGCTGCACACCAACTACCTGCCAGCGATCTGCCCCTTGCGCTGGAGGACGTGCGTGCGGCCATCCACGACCATCTCCGAAAGCAGCACCCCGACCCACGCATCGCAGGAGGTGAGCGCAACGAGAGTATCACTGGCTGTCGCGCACTTACAGGGTCACAACGTGCAATGATCCTCCGCGCGCGCATTGGCTGCGTGTGGCCCGGGGAACGACGTGTTCGTCACGGAATCGTGACGAGTGATGTGTGACGGATGCGGTGCAGTGGAAACACTTCAACACCTGCTCCTTCACTGTGCCGCGTTCGCCGATGCTCGTCGCGATTTGCTCGCGGCCTATAGGACGCCGGGCATACTACCAGACTCCATCAAGACGCTACTGTGGCCGCAGGGCAGTGCGCGCACTTGTGAGCGAACTTTGGAGAGCCTCTGTGCATTCCTCGAACGCACGGCCTTGACGTCCCGTCTTTTCTCCGGCAGGTAGTTACTCAGTGGCCGAACGCTCCGTGAGTTCTACCTTGAACGATTAATAACTGGACGCCCCACTCCAGTTGTAGCCAACACGGTGCTCTGCGCATGTGTTCTAATTTCTCTAAAATGAAGTAATCACGCGCACATCCTGGACACATTTATTATTGTGTAAATTATTTTTGTATATTACTTCTCCTCCTATCCTCTCTCTCTGTCCCCTCACCTTTTTCATTTCATTTCTCCATTCTGCCTCCTATACGTTCTTTCCGCTGCCCCAGCTCCGGTGCTTCAGTATCGATGGCAGATGCCGGGGCTAGCAAAAATCTTTTCCTTCCTTTTTACTATTATTTTAATAAAAAAAAACACGACCACCACCACCGCAACCTAGTGCCGAGCAGCGGCTTAAAAGCCTGCGCGGTTGCGCCACTTGGCGAACTGCGAACTAAACCAATTTCTCTGCTTGCAGCTGGGGAAAGTCTCGGAGCACATCAGATGGCGCAGCGTGTCAAATGTGCTGCTCCGCTCGCTGCGATGAAAATTCTGAGCGCTTACGACTGCAGTTATTCGCAGATTCCAAGCAATCGGAGGAAGTTTCAGTGCTGAATTATAAACAAAAATGCAGTCTATCGTAAGCAGCTGTCTAGTACGTAGCAGTTCGCGACAAGTAGTTAGGGCAGGAGAATTTTTACAACTGTGACACAGAAATACGGAACGCACGGTTCGTAGCGCGCGCATGTGTGTCGGCCGGAGCGCGCAGTCCTCGCCTCCTTTGAAAATTGAAAATTGGTTCTTTGGGAAAAGAAAAGGTGTAGTATCTCACATTTCGACCGACACCTGAACGGCACCCTAAGGAAAGGGAAGGAATAAAAGAGGAAGTGAAAGAAGAAAGAATGAAAGAGGTTCTTTGCGGAAATTGAATAATTGGTGGTGGTGGTGGTGGTAGTGGTTTTATTAAAAATAATAATAAAAAGGAAGGAAAAGATTTTTGCTAGCCCCGGCATCTGCCATCGATACTGAAGTACCTGAGCTGGGGCAGCGGAAATAAAGGACAGCAGGCAGAATGAAGAAATGAAATGAAAGAGGTGAGGGGACAGGAAGAGAGGATAGGGGGAGAACTAATATGTACAAACTATTTATACAATAAGAAATGTGTCCAGGTTGTGCGCGTGATTAGTTCATTTTAGAGGAATTAAATCACACACGCGCACAGCACTCTTTTGGTTACAACTAGAGTGGGGCGTCCAGTTATTAATCGTTAAAGGTAGAACTCGCGGAGCGTTGGGTCACTGCGTGCAACTACCTGACGGAGAACAGACGGGACGTCAAGCCCGTGTGTTCGAGGAATGCACAGAGGCTCACCAAAGTTCGCTCACGAGTGCGCGCACTGCCTTGCGGCCACAATAGCGTCTTGATGGAGTCTGGTAGTATGCCCTGCGCCCTATAGGCCGCGAGCATATCGCGACGAGCATTGGCGAACGCGGCACAGTGAAGGAGCAGGTGTTCTAGTGTTTCCACTGCACCGCATCCGTCACACACATCACTCGTCGCGATTCCGTGACGCACCCGTCGTTCCCCGGGCCACACGCAGCCAATGCGCGCGCGGAGGATCATTGCACGTTGTGACCGTGTAAGTGCGCGACAGCCGGTGACATTGTCGATGCGCTCACCTCCCGCGATGCGTGGGTCGGGGTGCTGCTTTCGGAGATGGTCGTGGATGGCCGCACGCACGTCCTCCAGCGCAAGGGGCAGACCGCTGGCAGGTAGTTGGTGTGCAGCGGTCGCGAGGTCGTCAGCTTCTTCGTTGCCGGCAATGCCGCAGTGACCGGGCACCCACTGTGCACGCACGGCACAACCTCTCTGCGCGAGGCGCTCGATGCGCGAGCGAATTTCCTGCACTAGTGGGGTACCACGGCCGTTCGATTGCAGGCGGCTGAGGGCGGCGCGGGAGTCGCACAGCAGAGCACTCCTGGGCGGCGGAGGGCCGAGGGTGAGCAGTAGGTCCAGCCCGAGCCGGATCCCCATCAACTCCGCCGTGGTGGAGGAGCCCAGGAAGGCTGCGTGTTGCTGGCTGTGCAGTCCCAGGGCGGGGATGATGGCCGCCGCAGCAAGGGAGCAGCTGTCGCGGGCCACGGAGCCGTCGGTGTACACGAGGAGATGGTCCTGGAGCTCCTCGTGTATGACGGCTCTGGCCAGCAGCTGCACAGCACAGAGGGGTATGCTCCGCTTTCCCGCAATGCCGACGATCTCTCGCTGTACCTCCGAGGCAGCAGGCCAGGGCGCGCAGGAGCCGTAGGGGGGTGGGCCTTGGGTCAATTGCTCATACTCGAGCAGCGGCGCGCCCATTTGTGAGCGCGGGTGCCAGCGCATACGCTGTAGCAGCGAGCTGCCGTCCGGTGCGCGGTGAAGCCGGTCGATGTGATTCAATGCCCTGCGCGCTGCTTGGAGCTCAAGTGGCCACGCTCCTGCCTCGGCCAACGTTGCGGCGCACTGCGAGTTTTTGGGCAGGCCTAGGCACACGCGCAGGGACTTGCGGTGCTGAAGCCCGAGTTTCTTCCAGCACGGCTTGCGCACCGTGACGAGCGGCAGCGCATAGAGCACCGCCCCCAAAGCTGGGGCATTGTATAGACGCAGCGCAGCTTGCTGGGAGATGCCCTGGCCTCGAGCGGTGAGCTTGTGCACGGCGGCAGTGATCCTCTTCATCTGCAGACACTCCTTGGTCGCCGCGGGGCAGAACGAAAGGCGCCAGTCGATGTCCAGGTCAAGGTACCGCACCGATTTACGCCAAGGAATCGGAGTCCCGTCCAGTGACAGTGGCGCAAGGTGCGCGCGCAAAACGCAGGCCAATGGACACCGATTTGTCCGCGCTCAGCGACAGACCAATGCCGCGCAAGCTGGCATCGATTGCGGTCAGGGCTCCCTGAAGACACCCCCGCACGCGGAACGCCTCGCCCGGTGGTCCCCGGCACCACAGAGCTATGTCGTCTGCATATATGGACATGTACACATGGTGTCGGCCGCTCATGGGGAGGGAGGCCGGCACCACCGACATGGCCACATTAAACAGAAATGGTGATAGGACAGAGCCCTGCGGCACGCCCATGTCGACCGGGCGAGGCTTGGAGAGCTTACCCCCTACTCGTACGCGCATGGTGCGCCCGCTCAGGAAGCCATGAACGTATCGTATAAGGCGCCCGCTCACACGAGCTCCCTCAAGCACCGCGAGAATTGGTGCGAGGTGAACGTTGTCAAAAGCGCCCGAGACGTCCAGTAGTAGCAGCAGAGCAACCTGGCCTGCCAGCGCTGTAACAACGTCCGATATAGAATCAGCCGTGCACCGCATCCAACGGAAACCCGTCTGCCGCTCGTCAAACAAATTAGCCTCCGCAGCCCGCTCGTTCAGACGCTGCAACGCCATATGCTCCATGAGCTTACCTGCCGCCGATGTTAATGCCACTGGCCGGAATCCGCTCAGCTCCGTAGGTGGGCGCCCTGCCTTTCGGATGGGACAAACGACCGCGGTTCGCCAATCCTCCGGTAGCTCCCCGCGTTCCCACACCAGGTTGATCTGCTGTAGGGGGATCTGTCGTTGCTGCGCATCCAGGTTCCGCAGCATCTGGTATGTCACCCCGTCCGGTCCGGGCGCCGAGCGGCGGCGGCAGCGCTGCAGCGCACTGTTCAGTTCCGCCGCGGTGAACGGCGCATCACATCCGGTCACCGCGGCGGAACTGCGAACAAAACTAAACCAATTTCTCTGATTGCAGCTGGGGAAGGTCTCGTAGCACATCAGATGGCGCAGCGTGTCAAATGTGCTGCTCCGCTCACTGCGACTAAAATTCTGAGCGCTTACGACTGCAGTTATTCGCAGATTCTAAGGGTTTTTGGGGAAAGGAAATGGCGCAGTACCTCTCTTATACCTTGGCCAACACCTCAACCTCCCCGTAAGGGAAGAGAGAAAGGAGGATCTTTAACGTGCACCACCTGCTCATTATAGACATGACGTGGTAGAACCTGTGCAAAGCCTTTTTAAAGGCAAAATGTATGCGTGCGTTTTCAACATCGATAACAGTTCGGCGCGCACACTCCAGCTCAATGCGACTTTTGCTTCCAAACAAATCTTGTCGCGTTAGTAATCCAATATTTTGCGCAAAACTTATCAAAAATGTTGTGCAGGTCTGGGGGATTGAAATTATGACATGCTGGCAACTTTCAGCCGACGAACTGGAGGAATCAGTTCTAAGTTCCAGAATGATGTACATCGTATTGAGAAAGTATAACAGATTCAATAACCTGCGTGCGTTTGACGCTCCACATGCAGCTCATTCATAAATATTGCTGATGACCTAGCTCTGTTAAGCAAAGATACACGTATGGAAAGCGCGAAGACTTCTGCATCGGAAGAGTGCATTCACTAGATGCGCCTTTATTCATGGTTAAAGCTTGAGCCGTCGTAGCGGAGTTATAGCGTCTCCGCCTCAAACGTTAAAAGCCCTGGTTTGATTCCGAGCTCGGCACAGGTTGTCTTTTTTTTTATCCAGTAAGTGTGCGGGAGGTTTCAGTGGCGACCATAGATGCCGCCACAGAAAACATTGATTAGCGGTTAAGGTGCGTTTATACTGCGGCGTAACGCGCGCTGCACGGCGACGTCACGTCAGCCAAAGCGAGACCCTCTGTACTCCAACTGCGTTTGACCGCAGACGCTTTCGGCGGCTTCGCCGCACTCTGACCGCACTGGCGGATACTTGGAGCACGTCTCTTATTTCGCGCCGAGTGCAACAGTCGCCGCCGGACCGGCCCGGCGCGGCCAGACCGGTTCGGCTCCGCGGCGAGGCGCGCGTTATGGCATTATATGCCTCCTCGGAGCACCGTCACGGCGAACTCGCAGGTTCGTGGCCAGTAAAGCTCTCGATTTAAAATTAGTGAATAGGGACGCACCATCTGCGGGAGCTCTAGGAGCTTTGGTTTGGTATAAAAAAAGGCCGCCACTGTCTCGAGTTGAAGTAACGAGCGTTAGCTGTTTGTTTACTAGATGAAGAAAGCAAAGAACCCACCGCTCGTCTCGAGAAACGGAATGTAATATCCTTTCAAAAGGGGTGGATTGCCACCCTGCTCGGCTATGTAAAGCCCCTGGAAAAGTTTAAAGTAGCGACATCTCGCCCTTCCTCCCGTCGCCTCCTCTCCTGCGCACCGGGAGAGCGGAGTGTTTTTCTTTACGATTTCATGCGTTTAGGGTGGCGACCCCTCGCCCTCTCCAAGGGAACTAGCGGACATGTTCAATCAGTTGGAGGCCTGGCGTGTTTTGCGTGCACTTCAAGCTGTGGTCGTGATCTTTCGACGTTTATCATGCGTCTGGGCGCGTGCTCCGGAGTCTTCGGTGAAACACTAATCCAAAAGGTGAAAAGATCACGCATAAATGCCCTATTTTTGGCACATATCCGCCCGCTCATCGTGTCCGTGTGCGCTGCTGCGCAGCCGGGCTTTTGTGTGACTTTGCTGCCCGTGAATTATCAAAGAGTGGGGCGCACATTCAGTGTGCGCTCAATGTGCGCTCAGAAGACGAAGCCCTAAGTGAAACTGCGGTGGTCTGTTTCGGTGAAAAAGGTTCTGCAATTAGAGCGACGGTCCACGCGGGACGCGATTGCCACCACGGATTCGTGGTCAGTCATGCGAAAATGCGTTGGCAAAGTGAAGGAATTTGAAGTCCGCGTAATTACATTTGCACATCTACTGCCTTGTGGCGGCGGGCCTCTGCGGAGTATAAAGAACCAGGCAGCTCACTTAAAACAGTGCTCAAAACATGGTATCGAGACCGTGCTACGCAAGTATTTATCTGTGACTTCAGGAACAGTCTCTCGCATGCTTTAACTGTTACAATAAAGTGTCTCATCAACATTTTTGTAACAGTTGCTTAATTAAGAGGAACGCCTACCTCTCGAATATCTGTAGCCTGCACTGTGATAATGAAGTCGCTACCTAAATTGTTTAATTGCATTGTTTGCGTAGTGAGAAGAAATCTCGGTCTTGACACCGCCACTTGAGTAATCTTCCATGTTCGTATGGTCGATATGTATTGCTTTGGGTATTGTACAGATGAGTGCTAACTATATACAGGTCACAAAAACAGGCACGAGTGGTTATAAAATATACTTTTTAGGAAATGAATGAAGGATGCATTCACACCTGCGAATTCCAGTGCTCCCACTATGTGTACTTCCGAACGTTCTGGTGTATTTGCATGTTCTCACTTGCTAAGAGTAAACTTTTAGGATCATCGTTATGTGGGGTCTGAAGTCTCGCTTCTTTTCTCAACTTTTAGCCATCAAGACAATAAACCAGGGCTCCATCCTAAGTGTGCATTTTATCTTAATTTCAGATCAACGATATAGAACAATCTGAGATGGGGTGGTTACAATTCATTATAACAGAGCACAAAAAAATCAGACAGACATCATAAGCATCTCTTACACTCATGAGGGGCTGAATGCCTATCACATCGCCAAAAACTTGGACACATGCATTTTCATATCTACTACACATCTCCCAGATGATAAAGTGGCACTCATAGACAAACGTTGATTCATTTCTGGACAGCTTGTTATTTTTGTATGCTTGTAGACCGTTGCGTTTCCTTTCTCATCCTGCGATTTCAGCCGCCGATGCATATAACTGTGTACGAGTCGGTGCAGCAATATTTTGGTTAAAATAACGCAAAATAAAATACCATGGAAAACAACATAACCCCTGTGCTATTTTTTGCAGTCCACATTTTGCGTTTCCCTGTTTGGTCTTATCAAATATTTGTTTTTGACCATCCCTGCCCCTAATTCACGATACCTTTCGTGAACTAATGCAAACAGCTCCCTAGACAGCCGGCGGAGTCTTGTACTCGGGAATATCTTTATGACAAAGAGTAATAAATTCTTTGGTTGCAGAGACTAAATTTCTCGAATTAGGACAGGATGGGCTTTAAGCACACCTATATATTATATTAATGAAAGGAAAACCTGAATCACACAGTAGAATCCTGGTTCAAACAAGTAGCATGAACAGGAATGAAAATATAAAAAGCAGCAGGTGAATATTACATTAGTTTATGTCCATAATGGTTTTATTCTGGTGACGAATTGCAGAAAACAATATTTAGACCTTGACCTTGAAGTACAAATAAACAAGTAAGGCTATAAATCAGTAAGCAACACACATAAAGCTATTGATCGAGGGCAGTTCGTAAGGCAACGACTTCAGAAATTGCACAAAATTAAATTGCAATGTAATGATTTCACCCACATACTTGACAAGATGAGAACAAAGTTTGTGACAAGGAACACCAACTAATATCATCAATTCAGTTCAAGTTTATTTGCATCTATAAATGTACAGATGACCGGAGTACAGACAAAAAGCCAAATGAATTCAGCTTCACGGAGTCTGCACCCCCTACAAAAATAGCACTGTGCACAATACAGAGAACATAAACATACAATAATGGATAAACGAGAGAAACGGCATTAGAAAATAATGTATACCAAAAATACATAGGGGTAAAAAAATTAAGGCTAGAATGCTGCAAGGAATTGTGTTACAGAAAGCGAATAGTATGATATGATACAAATAATACAGCCTTGAAATTCACATCTCTAAATAATAAGTTATTTACAAGCAGAGAAGATTGGTTAAGCATTCGAGGCGTCAGTGTATACAAGACCAAAACAAAGAAAGGAATCCACAATGAGCACATTAAAAGGAGAGATATGTGTCGATTGAGTTTTTAATGAGTTTAACGAAGATGACAGTGCGTGGCATAATATTTGTTGACCATAGTTAGTGCGCGCTTTAGGAACGTACCATGTTTTTCTGTGGCATGTGTTGTAAATGTTAGACTTCATATTTTATAGAGATAAATGCTCGAGAAATTTCGTGTTCTGTTTTTCGCAGTAGTGAAACGCTTGAATAAAATACTTATATGGAGGTGACCGGTTGTAAATTAACGGCGCTGAAAAGAGGCTGCGTATGTGCGTCGTATGAAGAATTCGGGATAGCGCGCACTGTTTTCTTCTGCAATAGAAGTTTTGTGATGTTAGGCATCGTGGTGTTTCTCCAGACTAAAAGACAGTAATTCAGCTGGGACCGGAAGAGAGAGTTATAAAGCAGTTTTTTGACGCTCAAGGGAAGAAAAAATCGAAGTTTTGTTAGTATTCCCAAAACACAAGCAATTTTGTTAGCAACTGAGCCTCTATAAATATTCCAAAGTTACTTTTCTTGAAATACGACCCCGAGGCATTTTATGAATGGCACAAAGGTGATAATCAAGGCCATTTGCAAACGGCCGTCAATGTGGACATTTTTGTTTTTAGGCTAAAAAAGTGCAGCCTTTGTCTTGTTTTTATTTATAGACAGCGAATTCAATCAACTCCATCGATTAAGTTCACTTAAAGCAGCGTTCGCAAGAACCAACAGGTCTCTTGCACAACCAGATGTAAAGAACAGACTAGTGTCATCAGCGTATATGATAAATCGGGCAGTTGTGTGAATATTGATTATGTCGTTAACGTAAATATTAAATAGCAAAGGTCCGAGAATGCTTCCTTGAGGTAAACCAGAATGATTGGGTAAGTTATCGTAAATACAGTTATTTATTGAAATCCTCCGACACCTGAACTGCAGATAGCTTTTGATTAAGCTGAGGAACGGGCCCCTGAAACCGTAAATTTCAAGTTTTGTTAGCAGTGTGGTGTGGTTAATTGTGTCAAAGGCTTTTGGAAAATCGATTAAAATGCCTAGTGTTAGTAAATTTTGCTCAAATGCTTGTAGTATTAGTTTTTTTTTGTTAGTCGCTAACTCTATCGAGCGACCCTTTCGGAAACCGAACAGACAGTCAGTAATAATATTGTGTTTTTCGCAGAAAGCGGTCATTCTCAGTGTTAATAATTTTTCTAGATATTTTGAAAATACAAGCAAATTGGATATTGGTCTGTAGTTAGACAGGTTGTTTTTATAACCGGCTTTGAAGAGCACTGTAACCTTTGCGAGCTGCATGCGCTTGGGAAATATACCGTTTACAAAGCACAAATTATACAGATGCTCAAGAACTGGGCATATCAGATCCAAAATGAGTTTTACGGGGCACAACCCAAATTCAAACTCTTTTATGTGGAATACAATACACAGAATATAAGTTTTAAGCAATGTCATCTAAGTAGTACAGTTAATATCTATGAGCATCCTAAAAATGGAAACAACACTGAACCCAGAAGACATTGAGCAATTACTTCACAATGATCTAATAGTCGGAGTTAAATGCGAAATGCATTAATAAAAACATGATCACAGATGCATCCTAATTAGTGCAATCCGTGGACACAAAATGGTAAATTGAGCCCTGAAGCTATAGCTATCTTTCTCAAAGCCCATTTCAAATCACATGTGCTGTAAGCAAAATACCACACAAAATTCACCTGAAGTCTAACATGAGCAGAACTGAAGGTAAGCCAGCATTCTTTATTTCATAAAATGGTTGAAACTAAAAATGAGCCATAGAATATTCAGATGCGATTGCAAACTGATAAAATATTTTCATAAGGCAGCACCAAAACAGATGCATCATGATGAATGCATGCAGTGATCATGGAACAAGAATCGGGTTCACTTACAGCACAGGCTCCACAAACAACATTACAAATCACAGGTGCCACTGAAACATTTTATCACAATGAATGCATAAGGTGATCACAGCAAAAGAAACAGAGACGCAACCAAAATTACAGGCTCCAGATATGAGACTGCAAGCCACAGGTATGCAAAAAACGCCCTAGAAAGGGCTCACACCAAGGAAAGCATAACTGGAAGAAAGCAGTCGTTTTTGCACAACAAATGAAATAAAAAACGAAGAAACGACAAGATACATGCATTTTCTTCACATTTAAGTTATCAATGGATTGAACTGGCACATGTATTCATATAAGTGCACAGACACTAGAAACATTACACATAAAAATTCTTAAAATGCTTGGAGAAAATCTTTCATTGAAGTAAAGAGGAGAAATTAATTACGAGCCACAGCACACTTAAAAAACTGTGTTAAAATTCAAATTTACAAGCTCAGAATAAACACCTACCAATTCTTAAATCCTAGTCTCAATCAAACTCGCACAATAAATTATGTAGACTTGCACATGTGCAGTCGACAAAGTTGATCATGCAGAATTCCTACGCAGCCTCTCATCTCTCAAGCCAGGCACTCTCATGTATAAATAATCCTTCCTTACAGACAGCACTGTGCTATCATAGAGTAATTAAAGCTATCCAAACCCCACACAAAACACGAAAAACAGTGCAGACTTCGCTACTATTGCTATCCTTCTCCAATATAGTAATGCACAGACTATCCCAAGAACAGATATTAAGACATTTTGTCAAAGAAATTTGGTCGACAATAACCTTATCTTGTCCAACGAGGACTCCTTAGGTCAAAAATCAATCTTCCAGGAAGATCTGAACACCACATGAGCCTATATTTAAAACCCTCGAGATTTTCTACTGCCCTAAGCATGCGTAACCAATCCGAGCACTGTAGAAAGGAGCAATGTAATGTCATCAAACACCCTGTAAAGAGTCCTTACAACCCCTAGTATTCATTTAGGAGTGCTTGCATTCATCTTAAAAACGACGGAAAAGTGAATGACTGGCTGAAAAACGGCCCTCAGCTTTCACAGATGTGTCATATGCTAAAGAAAGTCAGGCACAGACATTGAGGACACAAGGAACATGCACTAAGGAAACTCGCATGAGCAGTAGTCTAGTCATAAGTACTTTATCAACTGCCCCCCCCCAAAAAAATGCCCGGTTCTTCTGCATATGTATACACGTGGCTTGCTAAGGGGGTTCTGCGTTTTGCCTCAAACGTCCTTGTGAAAGAATCAAGATTTTCAAAATATTAGCATAAAGCATCTCCAAATAATGACACGCTAAAATCGAACATTGTCAATCTCTGCACAGGCAGAGGTATCTTCAAGCTCATCGGGTACGCAACAACCTACCTACTGCCGTTCCCTCCTCTACTTCAAAGGCATGCACCAAAAGAAGCAAGAACGGCGCAATGAACAATAAACTGAACATACAGTCACTCAACAGCAAATCTAATCAACCATCACTGCCTGACACACCGACGGCACGTTTGCCGCCGGGACATGTCCCGCAATCGTCACAGGGCGACTAACTGAAGTCCTTCAACACACAGAAGCGCCTCCGCCCATGGATGCTGGATCCTGAGCAATCCTAGAGGTCATCACACCCTCCCATTACCAGCATCAAAACAAAATTACTCACAATAACTGTCATGAACCGTGCAGGCAATTCTACGAAGGCAGTATACAATGACATGCCCGCAGTATTCTTCATAGCTACATCTATCTGCAAAGTTTCAATTTATATAGCAAAGCAATGGATTCGCTGCAACAAGAAGATGCAGTAAAACTAATGATCGCACAAACTCACTCACACTAGATATTTGTTGGATACTCCGGCCAATGGCCTGGGCCCTAGAAGCCACGCACAATGCAAAACATGCTTCACTATGAATGCCATGCATTTCTCAGGGCACTCAGAGAAAGCACAAGGCTGCTGATCACGCCAACACCCTCAACCAATCTAGAAGAATCTAGCATACTGCGTCATCTCCAGCAAAAATCTGTCGTTAGCCTCCCCATTGCTTGTCACCACCAATGCCTAAATGACCAGGCAAAATGTCACCACTACAATGAAAGTTCGTGCTTTGAACACTCCCCTGTGGCTCGTCTCATGCAAACATTAATTCCTGCTTCACTTCCACACCAATTAAAATCCGCCCACTGCTAGAACAGCACACTCCTCCACCAAGCCTGCTTCACTCTATAGTGTCGCTTAATTATCATGTCAGAAATATGCTTGTCGGCCACAGGTAGAAACCTATCCTAAAATGTAACACCGGCTTGGCATATGAAAGAACACATTTTCTCATCGTTCACAGTTGGTAACTTTTAAATGTATAAATGGCAAATATACCATCAGGGCTTATTCACTTCATCAAAACAAAAACCATGCTTGCATTATTCACAGGAGTGGTGAAGGAGAATGCCTTATTTAGAATCTGCACCAAGCGGACGATGTTGAACTGTTTCTCCGCTCCAAGGTTATTGACATCCTGCGAGTAGCTATTTGTCCTCTTCCTTGTGAAGGTCATGGACAGATACAACTAAGACTGCTTAGCTATATTTAGAAAAGCAATAACCTAAAATATAAAAGACTGCCATTGGCACAAAATTCCACTTAATTCAACACACAATGCTAGAGAATGTCTATTCTGTGCAATCTGTGCCCATTTCAGAGAAAACCAGGAGTCGAAACGAACGATACTCCTCCACTGCTGCACGTCTCACGAGCCACATCCCGCTTAACAGTGTCAAACTTCACATAATGTCCGTTCATTTTTGATGCTTTGCACAAGCATGGAAAATACTGCTAGAAACAGTCTTTATGCATTTGAGCAAGAATATTGGCTTCTACAAAAAACAAGGCGGATGAGCAAAGAACTGAACCGAAACTCCCCAAAAAACTGCACAACACCAACAGAACATGCAAAGCAATTCATACCCCCTAGTGACTCAGTGGCTGCATTCAGCTGCTAACCCTCAAAGCCCATGTGTTGCTTCTGGACATTGAGCCCCATAATTTACAAAGAGCTATGCACTGACTACATCCAACATGTTATTTCACTTACTGGTTGCAACCTGCTTGCCAGTACTACAGCTTCCACATTGTACGCTTGATCTGCTGTGAACCAGGGGTTATTTTATTTACGCAGAACAATCTGGAGTCTGGTCCTCAAGACCACCCTCAGCAACTTGCCGACAATGTTGTGGCAGTCGGGAAAACAGTTAACAGACATCACACTCTCTTGAGCAGAGGCCTCCAGTTGAGTAGGTGTTCTTTCATTGTGAAGAAGCTTCATGTCATTTGCACGAAAGAAATTCTCAGCCATTTTCATTTACTCTACCACAGCAGGTGCTGGGAGGACAAGCTTGGTGTTCTCAGTATAAGATTTCAGGCATGTTAGTGTGCTAGCCTCTTCGCAAGTCATTGCACTTATGCAATCGGCAGAGCATGACATTTTTTTACATTGCTTACAACATACCCAGCAAGATACACAAGAGATTCTTCCTCAAGATCACTAAGCGCTAGAATTTCGTCTGGAAAAGAAACTGGCTCAGCAAGAGGGCTTGCATTTTTCGTTTTTTTTTCTGTGCTCAAACCAGTCAGACAAAATCCAGTGTCATGACTATAGCTCCCCTCTTTGCTCGGCCTTCGAAACTGAGCCATGGTCTCTGCTCGAATAGCGCAGCGAAATTCTAATGGCCTTGGCGCAGAATTTTTGGACCGCATTTTGGAAAACAAGTTTTGCAGAGCATCTTGCCCAAACCGGCTGAGAACCACAAATATGAACCTCTTTGTGTTGAGGTAGTAGTCCTGCAGTTTCAGAGCAACAGTTGTCACCAAAATAATGCCGGTCTGAACTGGCTTCCAAGAGTGATCGGTGGTACCAACAATTCCGAGACTTTCAGAGAGGTGTATAACATCCTCAAGAAAAGCCACTGCCTCACTGTACTTTTTCACATCCAGCCTGCTAATTGCAAGCTTTGTTGTGCGTGAAGTGAGAACCTTAAACCACTTAAGCACAATCTCCGAAAACCAGGCTGTTGTCAGGGCAAAACGTTCAATGTCCCCTTTTTGAAAGAGGTTACGCAGAGTTGCTGCTGTGTAATGAATAAACAAGAGAAAAGCTAGCCCGATTTTCATTTTTTCAAAATGCCCTGGTTCAAGGCAAACTTCTTTGAGGTGAGGGGCTATGTTCAACTGGAGCTTGGAATCTATTTCAGCAAGCTTTCTTATATGTCATATGTTTACCTCGTTGCATGGCAACTGAAGAAATTTCCAGTGAGATGGTATGCGACTGTTTGTTTTCAACGGATAGTAACACCGTCCAACATAAAAGCAAGGCCGTGCGTAGCCAGTGCATCCGCCGGCAGTGTGCCATCTGCTACAGGGAGAGTTGGCTTGCTAATAACAGTTCCGGTTGCCTGGTCATAGGCGAGACCCACTGTCAGCTGCATTTCTTACAGCAAGAGGACAGCCTGCCGCTCAAAATCATCTATGTCATCCAATTGCAGAAAATAATGTGGCACATGATTTGAAAGCGTCACAATCTCGAGAGTGCCGGATTCTTGTATTAATGCCAATGTAATCTTGACACGCAAAGAAAGGGCGTTAAACACTTAAAAATAAATTTGTATACCGATCACTTATTGTCACTTTTTAGATGTTCTTTACTAAGGTAATCACTGTAAGAATTAGAGCAACAACAGTCAGCCAGAGGGCCAGCATGAGTTTGATGAAGACTGCTCGACAACCAGCTATATTCACACTATCAATCAGGTGGCGAAAAAGTACAGAATATAGCAGGGATTGTATGTAGCCTTCATAGATTACGAAAATTTGACTCACTCAAAACCTCTGCACTAATGTGGGCGTTGCGTAACCAGGGTATCATTACATAACCAGTAAATCAGCAACAGAATCGCTGTCATTGCTTGTCCCACTTATTTCGACAGCAAGGGAATGTAATATTTCATGCTGTATGCCAGGAGAAAACTGAATATGTTCAAGTTGACGCTGCAACGTCTATTTGGTTGGCAACGGCACACCAAGCTCCCGGACAACGTTGTAGTCTCGGCCTCGACATGACAGGCGCACCCTAAAGGCCTCCTGTATCGTGCTTTTTAACCATGTCGTCCCCTTCATGCTGGGCCTTTCCAAGGACCATAGCTGGTCGGGTGCCAAGAAGTGCTGTAGCTGCCTCAGGAGCGTGTTCTTCTGCTCAACAGGCTTGTTTTTCTTTTAGTGCATCTGCCGCTCTACGACAGGCCTGTTGCAGCTGGACCTCCAATTCTTTTATCCTCATCTGTAGAGCCGCCAAATGTTCAGTAGAATTGATCTGGGTAGCTGAGCAGTCCCCTGGTAACAGTACAGAATAATGAAAGCAGTGAATAAAACCACACTGCTGATGCTACAGTTAATGTACAATTTCAAAAATGCTATTCACCATCCACATCAGTGTATCCGTTTCTTCCATGATCAGCAGTTGCACCAGAGCATGGAATACTGTCTGCAAGACAAAGTGACAGGGATTGTAAGGCCAGACATAAGCTTCAGCAGTCGGTACCACTCGCAGTCAATAGCGGAGCAAGCTTCTAAGGCAGGCTCCTCAGTACCACTAGCAACAGGCACACCAGAACCTGCAGCAAAGAATCAGTGAGCAAGTCAAAATCAAATAGCGAGGCATGTGACATAGCTGCTAGGAATGTGTCAAACTACGTTTTTCTTCCTTTCCAAAGGCACTGTGGCTCAGAACAGTCCTGAACAGTTGGGAACACTGCAGAAGAATGGCACCAGCATATAGCGACAAGGATTGAACCAGGCGCTGGATAGAGTATACGCAAGATAGTACTGACAGGTGTCTTTGCACACGACCTGAATTTGCCTTGCAACCCTGTCTGGTGACTCGACAGCTCAAAATCTTAGAAATATTGGCAGCAAGTACATCAAAGAGTGCATAAATAATACCGAGCAGTGGAAATTGCACATGGTGAGCATGCATTTCAGCTGCTAGCAACACAATGAGTCCACTCTCACCTGACAGAGTCTGTGAGCCTACACAAAGCAGTCAGTGAGAGCGATGAGAGAAAGAGAAGTAAAACCTAAAAAAGGGTGTAGCTGGAAATACTGATATTACCTTCGGGCGTACACTCCACTGTGAACTCGGAGAGATCACAAAGAGAAGCACCTTCAGAAATACAAATAGAAAACAGTGACAATGAATACAGGCGTGTGGGCACTAATATAACAGCACTCAACAATGCGCCAATCACAGGTGATGTGAGATTCGTTCATATTTCACCCAGCGCAGGATGCTACCGCAGAGCCTACACAAAAGAGAAACTCACCATCCCCAACTTGCCAGGAACAGTCCGGCTGCAAGCGAAACTCCTCTGGGAATAATGCGTGTACTGAAAACAAAAATACAATTAAAAAATTAGCTGTAAAATTTGCAGTCCAATTACAGCACACAAGCCAGAACTTCCACCAGCTCACATATGACGCTTGCATGCTTTGCTGGACACCGCACGCTGTAGCAGATGCTGCATGAGGAGAAGCACAGTCATAAGACTAGGAAAGTTGTAGAAAATTTCCCCATGACACGACACTTCGCTTGGACACTTTCCCTGGCTTGGGCAATGTGGCTGAGAGTGATCCTCAGAGGGCTATGAAGCTGAGAAAGAAGAGAACGAGCACATTGGCAATAAGACGTGTACTATGTACCCGACGTGTACGCGACAGTACTATGTCTAACAGTACTCACATGTAAGTTGGTGCGCAACCTGTATGAGACCTTCATCCCTGTCTGGTGGCTCAGGAGCTGCGAATGCAAAAAAGTCGTGAAAGCAAGCGTATCAGAAAATGCAAAGATGCAACACAGCGGTAGACAACTCTCACAGTGAACGTGCGTCGCAGTTGCCAGCAGCAAGTCGAGTCCACTTGCATTTGACAAAGCTCGTGAGCCTGCACAAAAGGAGTGAGTGAATGCAATGAAGAGGAAATGAACACAATTGAGTAATGGGGCTGCCTGATAACATTACCTGCATTACTCCCTGATGTACGCTCCTCTGAGCCCTGTGCATGATCACGAGAATAACCTTGAAAAGAAAAATAGAAAACAGTGAGGATGAACCCAAGTATAGCCTTGAACAAGGCCCCACTTACAGCTGGTGGTGCCGTGTGGGTCATGTGCAAAATAAGTTGTTTCGGCTAAACGTATAGGGGCAAATAAAAAGCTATTAAATGAAGAAGTAGCTGAGCCTTCATGCAATTCGATCACTTTGGTACAGTGTTTGTCAAAATATAGAGCCCAAAAGATTTCGTTCAGAGTCCTGCTGCATAGCTAGTTTTGCATCCTCAGCGACCCTAATCTAATGAAGGCCCCCAGGGAAAACTCGCGTCCTCAACTCCCAAAACTTAGGACTACCAAATATGCTTGAGAACCCTGCTATACGTCTTGGAAGCAAACTCCTTGGTGTCTATATTTTCGACAAAGGCTGTATATTAATATAACGAATTTCAAATCACAATGAGTATGCCAATAACACCAATTCAATATACTGCTTTAAGTTTTATTTCGTCAGTGGACAAAACACTGCAGCATTTTATCTTGACAAGAACATTCATTATCGAAAAGGTCAGTTTTTTCCACAACGCACAATTGTGCTTCGCCCTTACGTTTTCCAGGGGCTTCCTAATCACGGGCTGCTTGGGGTGTGAAAAGATGCTCGATACGGTATCGCGCTTCAACTTCTTTACACCGATTTTGCAAAGGACCAATGGTTCCAACTGGTCGACGGTTATATGATCCTAAAGAAAATGAAAGGCAGAATACAATCAAGAAAAAAATTGTTCGGGAGTTGTTTTGCACACACTGCTAGAACACTCGACATGGGACTAGACAAAGTATGCACCCTTTGAAATTAAACTTTTCACATTGTGTTTCACTTCAAGCAGGCGCGCACTAAATTATGTGTGTACGGTGCTTTGGTGCAGTATACTCAGCACCAGAAATTCAAGGAGCCGGAGGTGTGCCGACTACGGCTTGATGCCAAGGAGCAGCGAACGACAGTGAAGACCAGATTCATGACAAGAAACAAACGACCTGCTTACGATGGCTGCACTGTGGATGCAACATTCCCCCCCCCCTCAAACCAGCGGTCCGATTTCGAGAGTAAATACGAGCAACGAGCAGCGGCTGGTTTCAAGAGCCACTGTCCGAGCCTTCCTAGATAGCCAGCGCGCGCTAACTCTCTTTACCGCCGGCGGTACTTTAGGACGCGTGCCGGCGCTAGCTCTCGAGTTTTTCGTAAAAGACTAAGACTACCACGGAATGCATGCGCTTCAGCATGGTTGAGAATTGTTCAACCTGTGCTGTTTTTCAGAAGTGGTCCAGGCAAAGGCGTGTTTTCTTTTATGCCTCACAATAATTAACGTGCTATGTATGCACATGCAGCATGTAGCAACTATACTGCAGTAATGCGTATACCAGCGGCATGCGCTCGAATTTAAGAAACCTCACTACTTAATTCAATAACGCCTACATCGCTTCAAACTTTAACTAAAGCGTTTGAGCAGCTTTAGCTTTAGACGGCCACAACGTGCGTAACGCGAGCCCCAGTAAAGCCAAGTAATGCCTCTGAGCATTCCGTGTTCAAGATGTTATGAGAGAAAAAAGAAAATTTCAGCGCTCATTGAAAGCACCGATACTTATCTCGCAAAGTCTGGTCGATGCCGTTTCCTTGAATTTCGCACGGCCTAATCTGTGCATTCAAACCTTCCTCCGGGCCGCGTTGTTCTTCCCCAATGGTATAGCAAACAACCACTCCTCACCGCCGTGACGGTTCTTGCACCCAAAGGCGCACCAAACCGACATGTCGCACAGACAGCTTAAAGTATATATATATATATATATATATATATATATATATATATATATATATATATATATATATATATATATATGTGTGTGTGTGTGTGTGTGTGTGTGTGTGTGTGTGTGTGTGCGTGCGTGCGTGCGTGCGTGCGTGCGTGTGTGTGTGTGTGCGCGTGTGTATCTGTGTGTGTGTGTGTGTGTGTGTGTGTGTGTGTGTGTGTGTGTGTGTGTGTGTGTGTGTGTGTGTGTGTGTGTGTGTGTGTGTGTGTGTGTGTGTGTGTGTGTGTGTGTGTGTGTGTGTGTGTGTGTGTGTGTGTGTGTGTGTGTGTGTGTGTGTGTGTGTGTGTGTGTGTGTGTGTGTGTGTGTGTGTGTGTGTGTGTGTGTGTGTGTGTGTGTGTGTGTGTGTGTGTGTGTGTGTGTGTGTGTGTGTGTGTGTGTGTGTGTGTGTGTGTGTGTGTGTGTGTGTGTGTGTGTGTGTGTGTGTGTGTGTGTGTGTGTGTGTGTGTGTGTGTGTGTGTGTGTGTGTGTGTGTGTGTGTGTGTGTGTGTGTGTGTGTGTGTGTGTGTGTGTGTGTGTGTGTGTGTGTGTGTGTGTGTGTGTGTGTGTGTGTGTGTGTGTGTGTGTGTGTGTGTGTGTGTGTGTGTGTGTGTGTGTGTGTGTGTGTGTGTGTGTGTGTGTGTGTGTGTGTGTGTGTGTGTGTGTGTGTGTGTGTGTGTGTGTGTGTGTGTGTGTGTGTGTGTGTGTGTGTGTGTGTGTGTGTGTGTGTGTGTGTGTGTGTGTGTGTGTGTGTGTGTGTGTGTGTGTGTGTGTGTGTGTGTGTGTGTGTGTGTGTGTGTGTGTGTGTGTGTGTGTGTGTGTGTGTGTGTGTGTGTGTGTGTGTGTGTGTGTGTGTGTGTGTGTGTGTGTGTGTGTGTGTGTGTGTGTGTGTGTGTGTGTGTGTGTGTGTGTGTGTGTGTGTGTGTGTGTGTGTGTGTGTGTGTGTGTGTGTGTGTGTGTGTGTGTGTGTGTGTGTGTGTGTGTGTGTGTGTGTGTGTGTGTGTGTGTGTGTGTGTGTGTGTGTGTGTGTGTGTGTGTGTGTGTGTGTGTGTGTGTGTGTGTGTGTGTGTGTGTGTGTGTGTGTGTGTGTGTGTGTGTGTGTGTGTGTGTGTGTGTGTGTGTGTGTGTGTGTGTGTGTGTGTGTGTGTGTGTGTGTGTGTGTGTGTGTGTGTGTGTGTGTGTGTGTGTGTGTGTGTGTGTGTGTGTGTGTGTGTGTGTGTGTGTGTGTGTGTGTGTGTGTGTGTGTTGTTGCACCCAAAGGCGCACCAACCCGTCATGTCGCAGAAGTAGGCAGCTTAATATATATATATATATATATATATATATATATATATATATATATATATATTTAAGAGAAGTGGGCACTTCTACAAAGACACTTTTATTTATCAACGTTTCGACAGCGGTGCTGTCTTCTTCAGGACTGTAGTGGTCTCGCGTCAGATGGACGTTTTAAGTTTGTGAGCTCAAGAGGAGGGAGAAAGGTGTGTAACACGCAAAAAGCAACAGTGCAAAAAATTGAAAAAAAATAAAGATGAGGGTGCGGGGAGCAGACAGGGACAATATTGGGGGAGGAAGCAAAAAAATAGAAATAAAGGAAAAAAAGGGGGGAACACTAGTATAGTAAGGAAGGGTGGGATACAAAAGGAGATGGCAAAACGAGAGAAAGGGATAGGAAGACGGTGCGGGGGACATGGGCAGCACGGCAACCACGAAAGCAAAACGTGCAAACAAAACACACAAACAAAATGCACAAACACAAAGGGCGCCGCTGCAGATGCGTGGCCAAAGAGGAGCCGCTGCGCAAATGACAGTGGCAGTGACTAACAGGCCAAAAAAAAAGGCGCCTTTTGGAGGTCTCACTAATTTCCGATGAGCCGAGGGCTAGAACGTTAAGGAAGGAGTGGGCTACGTTAACGAGCACATGTGTAAGAACTTACTCAAGGGGTCTTGGTTTCACTGAACGGTGCACCCCTCTCCCTGGGCGGGTCGTTGAACCGACCTCGCCGGGAATACTTGTTTGTAGGGGAGGAGGGCTGGGCTAGCTGTGTGCAAAGATTTCAAATTGTCGGAAAATGTAAGGAAAGAACGTCAAAAGCTTATCAATACTGCACGAGGCAGGATAGCGTAAGTAAGGAGGGGTATGATTGCCTGGGATATACACTAGGAGTTTTAAAAGGTATATCTGAGTTCGCCAATTAACGAGAAGTGTAGTAATATTTTGTTTGGAGGTCGTGAATAAAAGAAAGGGTACTAAGCTTTTCGTTAAACCCTTCTTGAATAGTATTACACTTGTGGATGAAATAGTATTCACGCTGTTCACGTTCTCGCTGTTTTTGAAGCCCCCTTGAAGAATTGTTACTTTTAGTTGGTCAAATGGGTGTCCTGCGTTTACATGCTTGGATAGGGGAAGGTTTGGGAGAGACGGCGTGTGCGCGGTGATTGTTAAATCGAATGCGGAATGTAGTGTTTGTCTGTCCTATGTATTTATGGTTACACACAGTGCATTCAAGAAGGTGAATAATGTATGATGAGTCGCAGTCAAAGTTACCCTTGATTGAATGCTGGAAAACTGACCTCGTACCAGTTGCGGACCACGTAGTCTGCATGTGCTTGCAAACTTTGCAGCGACCTTTGCCATAGGGCTGGCATCCATATTTTGGGGTTTTGTGTTCTTTGGAGTGGACTAGATGGTTCTGAATGTTTTTGGCACGCCTGTAAATCACGCGGGGTGCGCATGTAAATATTTTCGATAGTCGTTGGCTTTGTTGGAGAATGTTAAAGTGCTTATTAAGAATTCTGTTTATGTTCGGTGCGTTACTGTTAAATGTGAGGATAAGGTTTGTAGTGTAATCATTTCGGTTATCTATTTGGTGCCCCTGGAGTATTTGACTACGGTTAAGATTTGAAGCTCTGCTTATGGCGTCATCAATAAGGGAACGTGGATAGCGCTGTGTTAAGAGCACGTTCCGCATGTGTTCGGAGTTTTCATGAAAGTCTAGGTCGTTAGAGCAGGTTCTTCGAAAACGATGGGCCTGCGAATAAGGGATGCTGGTTTTGCAGTGACAGGGATGGGCGCTTTGAAAATGTAGATATTTTTGTGAGTCGGTTGGTTTTCTATAAACGGTTGTACGAACTGACCCCTTGTCCACCAGAATGTCATAATCAAGAAAATTGATTTGACTGGCTGAGTAGGTGTGCGTAAACTTTATGTTTGGGTGCACGGAGTTGAAACTGTCAAAGAAATGGATATGTTGTTGTTCTGTGTTTGTCCATATTATAAAAATATCATAAAAATAGCGCTTGTAAAAGTACGGCTGAATTGGACAAGAAGAAAGAAATTTTGACTCTACATGATGCATGAAGATATTATCATAATTTGGGGCCAATCTTGTTCCCATAGCGGTGCCACTTACTTGCAGATAATATTGAAGATCAAATTCGAAGCTGTTATATTCTAACACAATTTTGGCAAGTGTTCCTAACACGTTTGGGCTTGCCAAAAACATTCAGAACCATCTAGTCCACTCCTAGGAACAGAAAACCCCAAAATATGGATGTCAGCCCTGTGGCAAAGGTCGCTGCAAAGTTTGCAAGCACATGCGGACTACGTGTTCCGCAACTAGTACGAGGTCAGTTTTCCAGCATTCAATCAAGGGTAACTTTGACTGCGACTCATCAAACATTATTTACCTTCTTGAATGCACTGTGTGTAACCAGCAATACATAGGACAGACAAACACTGCATTCCGCATTCGATTTAACAATCACCGCGCACACGCCAAGTCTCTCCCAAACCTTCCCCTATCCAAGCATGTAAACGCAGGACACCCATTTGACCAACTAAAAGTAACAATTATTCAAGGGGGCTTCAAAAATAGGCGAGAACGTGAACAGCGTGAAACCTATTTTATCCACAAGTTTAATACTATTCAAGAAGGTCTTAACGAAAGCCTGGTACCCTTTCTTTTATTCACGACCTCCAAACAAAATAATACTACACTTCTCGCTAATTGGCTAACTCAGATATACCTTTTATAACTCCTAGTGTATATCCCAGGCATTCATACCCCTCCTTACTTACACTATCCTGCCTCGTACAGTATTGATAAGCTTTTCACGTTCTTTCCTTACATTTTCCGACAATTTGAAATCTTTGCACACAGCTAGCCCAGCCCTCCTTCCCTACAAACAAGTATTCCCGGCGAGGTCGGTTCAACGACCCGCCCAGGGAGAGGGGTGCACCGTTCAGTGAAACCAAGACCCCGTGAATAAGTTCTTACACAAGTGCTCGTTCACGTAGCCCACTCCTTCCTTAACGTTCTTGCCCTCGGCTCACCGGAAATTAGTGAGACCTCCAAAATGCGCCTGGTTTGGCCTGTTCGTCACTGCCAGTGTCATTTGCGCAGCGGCTCTTCTTTGGCCACGCATCTGCAGCGGTGCCCTTTGTGTTTGTGCATTTTTGTGTGTTTTGTTGCAAGTTTTCCTTTCGTGGTTGCCGTGCTGCCCATGTCCCCCGCACCGTCTTCCTCTTCCTTTCTCTCGTTTCGCCATCTCCTTTTGTACCCCACCCTTCCTTACCATACTAGTTTTCCCCCCTTTTTTCTTTATTTTTATTTTTTGGTTCCTCCCCAATATTGTCCCTGTCTGCTCCCCGCACCCCCATCTTTATTTTTTATTTTATTTTTAATTTTTTGAACTGTTGTTGCTATTTGCGTGTTACACTCCTTTCTCCCTCCTCTTAAGCTCACAAACTTAAAACGTCCATCTGACACGAGACCACTACAGTCCTGAAGAAGACCGCACCGCGGTCGAAACGGTAAAAAAAAGTGTCTTTGTGGAAGTTCCCACTTCTCTTATATCTTTATTCTGCGGAGTCAACGCAACCTACGTTCGTATAATATATATATATATATATATATATATATATATATATATATATATATATATATATATATATATATATATTTATGAAGGGAGTCAACAGTCACCGAAACCAAGGTGCTTAGGGGAACGTTAATTTTTTTTTTATTATTAATAATGTGTTATGCCTATCAGTGGGATAATAATACTTAGATTAATAAATCGCTTAAAGAAAATTACTTATAAAGCAGCAGAAAAAACAACCATGCCACCGGCGGCATGGTTGTTTTTTCTGCTGCTTTATAAGTAATTTTCTTTAAGCGATTTATTAATCTAAGTATTATTATCCCACTGATAGGCATAACACATTATTAATAATAAAAAAAAAAATTAACGTTCCCCTAAGCACCTTGGTTTCGGTGACTGTTGGCTCCCTTCATAAATTTGTCAAACGGGCCCCTCATTTCCTTTAACTTGTCTGCTATATATATATATATATATACGCTTCGCAGGACGGACCCAGAAAAGTAGCAAAACAAGGCGCACCTCTCTGCAGTAAGGGCGGGCAGAAGGCTGACACCGCCGACAATGCTCGACATCGCACCTGGGATGATGCACTCACGCTGCTTGAAGTTGCAGGCCACTGGACGGTCTGTTCATGGCTCCTTCACGCAGGCCACCTCCCGTCACCGTACCTGCTACTGACTTCGCCGAGTTCCAGTCGAAACGCCCACCTCTGAAAGAATCCTACCCTTTTGTCTGGCAACCCGGATCTACAACACCAGCGTTCGAGGCGGTTGGCGCGAAGTATAAGAACCACCCAGCAAGCGCACACTTCGGGTACGACATCGCACCTGGGATGATGCACTCACGCTGCTTTATGTTGCAGGTTACTTATTTGAACAACGCGACTTGTGTAAAGAGTAACAATTCCTGTCTTTTGGCGGTGTCGTGCACACCTGCTCTTGAAGACATGTTAAAGCGAATGTTCGCGTTTTTAGAGGCTTTTTTTCTGGCTTGTGCAACATCTTGCTAATGCTTTCTGGTGATGTTGAATCCAACCCCGGTCCCATGTGTAAAGGCGAAGCTGACACATTTGCCGAGGTCCTTGAAACGATCCGTAAACTTGAAGACGGTTCTGCTTTCCTACTGGAGGAGATAAAAGCTGCCAAAGAAAAACAGGCAGAAAGTAAAGAAGAAATTCGGCTACTTAGTGCTAAGGTAGCGACGTTAGAAGCAGCCATCGCATCACGTATTACAACAGAGGAAGAAAAAAAATGGGGACATAGTATGCGTCTCGAATCAGCTCACAGCCATTGCGTCAAGGTGTGACGATGCCGAAAATAGCATGCGGCGTTCAAACCTTCTAGTCTTCCGAATAGAAGATGAATCAGATGAAGACTGGGCAATGGTCGAGGAGAAAATAATAAAATTCTGCGCGGTAAAGTTAGAAGTTACCGCTACCTGCAATCAGTTCGAGCGGGTTCACCGACTGATGAAATATAACGCTGAGAAGCGGCGGCAGAAAATTGCTAAGTTGATCTTTTTCATGGACAATGCACTTATCCTCTCATCAGGGCCTAAACTTAAGGGAAGATATTTTGCAGTTCGTGGGGATTATTCGCTTACAACGTGCAAGGCAAGGGCAAAGCTGACCGAGTTCGCAAAGCAGCTTTTATTTATTTATTTGAAAATACTGCAGCCCCATTCTAGGGGCTATAGCTTGAGTGGTTACATATGATGTGGTAGAATTCCACGCATAAAAGGGTACATTACAAGGAATTACAGATATAAACGCTGCACAGAACACCATTCAATGCTACGACTCAAATGTCGACGCAAAACCTGAAATCGGTAATGCACGATTATTGCCATGCAAAGAGTTCCAACTCCCCACGGTGCGCTGAAAAAAGTTGTAATTGAAAGCGTTAGTACCGGCAAGAAAAGGTTGGATATTAAGATTGTGATGGCTCCTGGTTAAAGATGCTTTTGAAGACAAGATATGCTTGCCCTCTGAAAAGCGATTAACAGAATGCACTATTGAGTGAAGAAGTTTTAAGGACTCAGTTTTCCGGCGGGATGCGAGCAGATTTAAGTTTAGGAAAGACATTGCATATGAGGGTGAAAAATGAGTCATAGCGGCGGAAAATAAATCTTACAGCGTTTCGTTGTACAGATTCTATTTGGTCACTTTCGCACTGCTTATACGGATTCCAAACATTTGAAGCGTATTCAAGAATAGGGCGAATTAGAGTTTTGTACATGAGCATTTTGGTCTCTTCAGGAGCATCCCGTACTGTGCGCCTCAAGTAATCTACCTTTTTAAGAGCTTTAGCTGTGAAGTGATCGATATGTTTGGCCCATGTAATATTGTGAGAAAAAACAACGCCGAGATATTTATATTCATGTGCCCTTTACAGGGATGAATAATTGTAAATGGAAGGCGATAGGCGGTTGCTGAAAGGCAAGACAACTGTTTTGCTGAAATTGATTTTCAGCTCCCACGTATTGCACCAGTCACAGAACATACCAAATGACTGATTCAGAAGAGAGTGATCATTGACCGAGGTAATGGTGCGGTACAATATATAATCAGCGGCGTATAGACGGATCTTTGAGGTTATACTGTCACGCAAATCATTAAAATAGAGTAAAAACAACTGAGGGCCAAGGACAGAGCCCTGGGGAACACCTGAGGTTACATCAGCTAATGAAGAATCGACGGAATTGAAGCGAAGAGACTGGGATCGGTGCGAGAGGAAATCGGCAGTTCAATCAACGAGTTGAGAGTTATCGAGAATGGCCTTTAGCTTGCATAGCAGTTTAGATTGAAGTACTGTGTCAAAAGCTTTTGAGAAATCGATGAATATGGCGTCGATTTGATTACCGTCATCTATGCTGAGAAGTATGCCATGTTCAAAATCGGTTAACTGAGTCACTGTACTAAATCCCTTTCGAAACCCGTGTTGAGTCCTTGATAGAAGATTAGTTGCTTCAAGAAATTCTATAATTTGTTTATAAATAATGTGCTCTAGGATCTTGCATGAATGTGAAGTTAAAGAGATCGGTCGATAGTTAGAACGAAGTTGTTTGTGGCCGGATTTACAGAGCGGGAATACATTGCCAAATTTACTTGATGAAGGGACAATGCCAGTAGAAAGAGATTTCTGAAAAATAATTAAGAGATATCGACATGACCAAAGGGAATAACGTGCAAGGAAGATGTTTGGGATACGGTCCGGTCCAGCGCATTTTTGAGTCAAGGTGCAAGATAAGATTTAAAACGCCCTGAGTGCTAACCATTATATCAGAGAGGGAACGATCATGATTAGAAACACTGAAAGATGTAATCATGTTATTATCGCGTGCAAAGACATAATGAAAGTAAATATTAAATGCATCAAATATTTGAGCAGGGTCAGTGACAATTTCTTCATTAATAACGAATGAGGTAGTTGAAGTGCTGGAGGGTAGAACAGAGCGCTAAAATTTACGAGAGTTATCTCTAAGCAGCCCTTGGAGCATAAAGTGAAAATAGAAATCTTAAGCAAAGTGCATTTTATTACGAAGTTCATATTTCGCAGCTTGAAATCCAGCAACAGCATCAGGGTTATTGTCACGTGTCATGTGCCTCTGCCGAGACACACGACGTGACATCTGCAAAAAATTGCGATTAATCCAAGGAAGAATACAATTTCTTTTCATCGTTTTGACGGGAACAAACAGTTTAATGCACATTCTAACAATCTTTCCAAAATATTCAACAAGGTCATCCACATCGCCATCACGGCTGAGCGCGCAGAAGGAGTCCAAGCACTCGGCCAGTTTGTCGATTACGGCGGTATCGTCAGCATGATGGAAATCCAGAAATGACGTAAACTTGCACTGTGGGTTTCTAGTGAAGCGTGACAGGGTAAGGAGAACTGCTTCATGGTCGGAAATACCATCGAAAACCGTACACTGAAAGCCGGTCTCTTCTAGATTGAGGCTTAGTAAGATTAAGTCTAGCAGCGAATTTAGTCTGGTAGGAAACGCAACTATTTGAGTGAGTCCAAGAGAGAGCGAGAGATATAGCAACTCTTTTGCGAATGAAGCATCATGGCCAGAATAACACATCGATGGCCAGTGAATACCAGGCGCATTGAAATCACCCAAGAAACTGATGTTTGGTACTGAAAGACTATGTATGAACTGGCCAACAGAGTGCAAAGCATCAACAGAGGTTCCGGGGGGTCGGTAAAGAACGCCGATAATAACAGTCTGTTTTTCTAAATATAGCTTGCACCAAACTGACTCAGTGTTGCAAGGAGTGGGTAGGATGGAGCATCTAAGATATGGACGAAGTAAAGCTACACCACCGCCTTTGCCATCATGCCTGTCGGCACGGATAGCAAGTTAATCAGGTCGGTTAAATTCAGTCATATATGTCAGGGTGTAGCCAGGTTTCAGTGATGTCAATAATGTGAGGGTCATGGGAGGATACAAGCGCGAGAAGATCAGGGAGTTTGTTTGAGATGCTTCAAGTGGTAAGATGTGAGACAACGAGACTGGTTGTAGAACTAGTTAGCTGTAAACGGGGTGACGAATGAAGCTCAGTAGGTTCGCTTGCTTCGTGAATGGGTAACGAAGGACGCTCGGTAGATTCGATAGCCACGTGACTGGATAACGAAGGAAGCCCAGATGATTCAGACACAACGTGGTGGGGGTCCCGTTTCAAGCCATTCGAGGATTCATCCAATGTGTACCTGACACCATCAATGAAAGCATGGTCGTACCGAAGCTTCACCTTTGCACCACCGTCACGAAGCGAGGAAATGCATTTCATATTTTCTTTCGAAGGGCTCGGACATTCGCCGAGCAATCCTCAGTGATGTAAAAAATCTCCCCTTTGAGTTGTGATAGGTTCTTCGTGACAAGAATCTTCTCACTGAAATCAAGGATCCTTAGTAGGACAGGACGTGTACGTCCATCACTGGATCTGCCGATGCGATTACAACGCTCAATACGAGTAAATTCTATGCGAAGCTTATCAGTAAATATTTTGCAGATTTTGGACAACAAACTGTTGCCATCTTCATCACGACTCTCTAGTAGACCGTGTACAATAAGATTGTTCCACCTTGACCGGTTTTCCAAGTCTTCATTCTTTACAACGAGGTTGGAAATTGTTTTTTTAGGATGTAATGTCCGAGCAGAGGTTAGCGTTAAAAAACTCAGAGGCTGAAGGAGCTGCAGATGATTCCACTGATGATACATGAGCTTCAGTGTCATCAAGACGAGCGGGAAAAAAATTCTTAATATCTGTAATGTCTCTAGCGATTCGTTTTTGACCAGCAAGCAGTTGCGTGAGCTGAGAAAGCACGCCTGCCTCCCCAGAGCGGAAGACGAGTCATATTAGCGCGCGTTGCCCGCTTCCCACTAAGATGTTTAGACAAGTTAGCTGAGAGTGATCGTTTAGGAGGGCCTGGATTTTTTTCAACGTCCTCGCTCTGTAGAAGGCGAGAGAAGCAAAATACAGCATTTAGACAGAGGCTAACAAAACTCTGTGGGCAGGAAAACAGCAGCAAAAACTAACATCACATCAAACGCAGTGAGCATTCTTGAGGTAACATACCTGCACGAAGAACATGTAACGACTAGACATCATGTAAAGGCTGCTACCGTCCTGGCCACTGAGGCGGTACGCCGGTGCGGTCTGATTTATAGTCCGAGGAAGAGCTGACGTAGAGCAAGAACCAATGGTGATTGGACGATGCAGTCTGGCATGTGGGAAGCCATCAGGGGTCCAGGGGAGTACGCCAAGTGTGACATGGCAGCATAAGTTGTAGTATAGGTTATCAGTCGATGAACTGCGTATGGGCTCAAAAACGTACATCTACAATGTCGCTACTGATGCAGTCGTGTAGTTAGATCAGTAGGTCATACGAGACAATAGTACGCATACCCCAAAAAAACTAAACCTCTCATATCTTCCCCTTTATCAGTATCATTTACTAATATCCGAAGTATCTTATCCAAGAGCGCTCATGCCTCATCTTTCCTCGAAGGCAGTGACTCCGATATTATAGCTTTCACCGAAACATGGCTACATCCCGATATAAAGGATAGCGAAGTTCTTTCTGGCTCGAACTCATATAATATATACAGGCGTGATCGCATTCATAAGCGAGGCCGGGGCGTACTCGTAGGCATAAAAAAATCGCTGGCATCATTTGCTATCAATACCGATTCTGATATTGAGATTATTTGGACAGCTTGCATTAATTCCTCCGTCGAACTTTTGATAGGCAACTGTTTCCGTGCACCGAACTCCGATGACTCATTCTAAGATAAACTACGTGTAAGCCTAACGAGGGCATTTGAGCTGCTCCAGGGTGATGTAACTTATCTACTCGGAGACTTTATTTTCCACAGATCGACTGGGAAAAGCTCTCATCCCCTTCTACTGCTTCAACAAGCTCCATAAATTTGATTTTAGATTTCAACCTGTTTGAACTAGTTACCCAACCCACCCGTCGTCCCAATAAATTAGACATCTTTACATCAGCCCCTGGTACAGTGTGTGACATAAACTACTTAGACGGTATGAGCGACCACAATTTACTTCAACTGATCATTACCATTCCAATTCCGTTCACTGGGATCACGAGGAAAAGATTCGCGACTATAACAGAGGAGATTACAATCGAATAAATGATGAACTTCAAATGTTTTCTGATAATATCCTGATGCCCTTTTTTCAAGACATGGCAGTAGAAGATAACTGGATTATTTTTAGAAACAAGCTACAGAACTTGTAGGCAAACATGTTCCACTTATCATACTATCAAATGACCAATATAATCCCTGGTTTACAAGAAAGCAACAACGCATGAGAAATAAAAAAAACGATTGTACAAAAATAGCAATCAGGAATGTACGCCATGCGCATGGGGTAAATATAAAACCTACCTAAACCTATATTGTTCCGCCCTTTGTGTTGCAAAAAATAAATATTTTTCGCAAGACCTTCCAGCGCTACTTAAGAATAGTCCAAGCAAGTTCTGGAAAACAATACGTCAGAAGCGCAGTAATGATATCTCCATACATGACGTTAACAACGCCCTCTACTCCGATGCTGACTGTCCTAAAGCATTGAGCTCGTTTTTCGCATCTGTTTTCACCAAAGAAGATAATTCTAACATCCCGTATGTACCAGATGTTCGTTACCCTACATGGCACCAGTTGACATTACACTCTAAGGCATAGTACACCTTATAAATAACCTTAAAGTATCCTCTTTCTGTGGTGTTTATGAAATTAATTCAAAAATACTAAAAAATACCATTTCTATCTCCAGGATTATACTTCATATCTTTAAGCAGTCAATATCTTCAGGTCAGCTCCCTCCGATTGGAAAATAGGAAAATTGTACCGGTTTCCAAAAGTGGCAACAAACACTCGCACGAAAACTACCGGCCCATCTCACCTGCATCTGTTCCAAGATGCTTGAACACATTTTCGCATCACACATCAACAATCACCTGGAATCTAATCATTTCTTTTTCGCTAAGCAGCATGGTTTCAAAAAAGGCTTTTCCTGTGAGACGCAGTGATTTGAGTTTACCACCGACCTACACTTCAACATGAACAGTAACTTACAAACTGAGTGCATCTTTTTGGACTTTGCCAAAGCATTTGATCGGGTAGCACATTGCCGGCTAATATCTAAACTTTCTGCACTCAAATTATATTCTTTAACTCTGTCTTGGGTCCGGAATTTTCTTTCTTGTCGCCAGCAGTTCATCGTTGTTAATTATTATTCCTCTCCTCTATCCGATGTTACATCGGGCGTACCGCGAGGAAGCGTCCTTGGTCCATTGCTCTTCTTAATTTACAATATTGACGTGCCAGTAAGCATCTCATCTTAGATTCGCATATTTGCTGACTACTGAATCTTTTAGCGACCAATAAAAAGTACTAACGACCACTTTGCACTTCAAAGTTGCCTCAATCGCATTAACGACCGGTGTAAAACGTGGCTAATAACCTTAAAGATTTCGAAGTGTAAGATTTTTTCTTTGCCGAAAATCAGTCAATTCAGATTTTCCTTACCACATAATTAACGATACATTGGTTCGGACTGCGCCCTGTCAGTATCTAGGCGTCCATCTTTCACCAAACCTTTCTTGGGCTGAACACATAAACACCATTTTCGCTAATGCTTCCCGGTAACTAGGCTTCCTTCGCCGTAACCTAAATTGCACTACCCTTCACGTGCTAAACAATCCTACATACTTTTGTCAGACCGCAGCTAGAGTACGCTTCATCCATCTGGTCACCCCATCAGAAATATCTAATAGAGAAGTTGGAAGCTGTCCAGAATAGAGCTTGTCGTTTTATTTCGCAAAATTACAATTATCATTCCTGTGTATCCCAATAAAGATCGAAATTTCGCTCCATCCGTTGCAAATTCGTCGTGACATTGCCCTTTTATCTATCTTTCACAGATACGTCCATGCCATTCATTCACCGCCAGCACATCTGCATCGTCCCTCCTACATATCACATAGATTACATATTAACTTCAGCTATGCCCGCATTTATGGAAACACACGTGCTTTTAAATTCTCATCACTCCCGCGTTCCATCTGTCTCTGGAACGATCTTCCGGACTCCATCGCCCTGCAGGGTAATCATGACACCTTTCACAAACACCTACTCAAGCAGCTCATTGGTAATGCTTAGCACGTCATTTATATACTCACAATGCATATAACTTCGTTTTAAGCTGTTTGAGACTATTGCCTCTTTGGTTCTGTTGATGCGCAGCTTTCCTCATGTATGCCTGATATACTCTTTTGCCTTTGTAGAACTTTTTGTGCATTTCCCCTATTTTGTTACATGACGCATAGTTGCTTTTTACTTTTATCTCTTTTTTGTGAATTGCGATATTGTATCTGAATTCACCTCTTTTGTGTTTTCTTGTACTTTACTATGTTTTTTTATTTCTAACCTATTTTGCACAAACTTCTGTATTTGACCCCCGTTACACAATGCCCCTCCAGAGGCCTGTAAGGTATCTGAGAATAAAATAAATAAAATGAAATAAACTGTGCCTGTCATTCACGGCTGGAGCAAGCAATACGGCGCCTTAAAACGAATTTTTCCCGCAAAACTATTGACGAATGGGAAGAGGCGACGGGCGCTGGAGAGTGAAAGGCGGCGTTCTGCAAAGGTTGTCTCTAAAAATTTCCAGAAACTTTACGGCTACGCCTGCACGCACGCCGCCTAGCGGAACGATCGACGCCTAGTGTCATCTATCAGAGAAATTGCGATGCACGTCTACCCATTATCGAGTGGCACTCCCGCAAGATAAGTCCCAAACAGAATTTGATTCGCCGGGGTAGTCAAGGAGGGCCTAGAATTCAGCTTCGAGGGCGATATGGTAACGCTTCAATTAGTAATTGCATGTATACAATGCTTACCTATTCTTTATTTCGGGTATTATTTCTATACCACAATCCATAGTGCTTTATTGCCAACCAAATTCGGTATACAACTGTCCCCGGATGGGTGCCCGTTGTTGTGGGAGTATATATAGCGGAACGAATGTATGCACGTTTAGCGGTCTCGTAACAGGACAGTTTTTTACTCGTTTTAGGATATTTTGGTGAGGGGAGTAGGAAGAGCTGAGGTGGGCACAACCAATTTTAATGGACGCCATCTTGAATTCAAAAAACTAAAATCATGCCGCCAATTCGTCCTCTGACATCATAATCGCATAGTTCCACACCTCTATCCACCATATTAGACCGTGACTACATCATTAGCACGTGGTACGTGCTTATTTCTACAATGCCATTGTAGTGGCACTACAAGTCTCAATGCGCGATGCACTGTTTTCTAGTTGCAACCATCATAGATTACGCTTTGATCTCGGGGTGGTAGGAGACCTCACGAAATCTCGAAACGTGGTGAGTAGTTGCTGCCATAGATGGTGCTATGATCAAGAGCGTACAGACCCCACGGAAACTTGAAACGTGAAGAATAAGAGCTAACGCCTCTAAAAATAGCATTGAGAGTAGATATTCCTGCGAAATGCATAGCACAAAAAGTTGGCGCGGGGCATGCATCGTCCGAATTTGCTATGCAAATAAAACGCTATGGGTTGTGGTATGGCGTCTGCAGTTCAGGAATCTGCCGGCGGCAGCTGAATAGCGGACTCAGCTTGTTCTCTTATGGGTTGCAGCTACCCGAGTAACAAGATCCGTCCACGTGCAGAAGCAGGGGAGCTTGCGCTACAGAGAACGCCAAGTCCCTCGTCTCGGCCTGATGCCACCGCTCCGTCCACCGCCTCGCCGAAGCAGCTGCTGTTTCGTGTCGATGTAGCTTATTTTACATGCCGCGGCAGCTCAGTGCCTAGAGCGCTCGGCTACTCCGCCCAAGTACCCTGTATCGATCCCAACCACGGCGGCTGCGTTTCTATGGAGGTGAAGCACGAAAGGCGCCCGTGTGCTTTGCGAGGTAAGTGCGCTTTAAAGATCCGCAGGTGGTCGCAGTTATTCCGGGGCCACCCACTACGGCACCTCATTCTTCCTTTCTTCTTTCACTCTCTCCTTTCTGCCTTTCCTTACGAGACAGGTGAGACAGTTAATGCGCCATTTCCTTTCATCAAAAACCATTTCTCAAATTTCCCTCCCTCCCTGCTCTTGGTATACAGTACAGCTCTTATCTTTTGCTCTACGCTCATAGTGGTTTAGTATCCCTGCTCAAGTGCGTCCGCCTTTCCTCCCTATCTCTCTCGCTTTTTGAAGTTCGGCAAGCGTGTCACGCTAATATATGTCGATTGGTCCGCTTTTGCCGTTAATAACGCCCACTACCCTAAACAAAAAGGCACACCGCAATTCACCAAGTTTTCAGCAAAAAGCTTTGAACCAATGCTGCTTACACCCAGACATTCCCCACGAGTGGATCTCGCCCCACCCACGGTCGCCGTCTCCAATCCCACATGAGCGAGTATTTTTGATATGCCCCTAACCTGCTCCATTTATTCCGATCCAGAATACGTCAGCTTATACGGTACTGCTCGTTATTTGCTCGAGACAGGGACGCCTTGTCAACCAAACATGCCACACCCACAGACACCAGTGTTTTAGTCAACTGCTTTCTTTCGGCCTCCAAAAGCACTAAGGAGGGCGTTGCTGTCTATGGTAGATAAAGTGGCGCACCTTCTCACCACACTTGGTGGGTTACTCATAACCTCCTTCCGACTTGTCGCCCTTTGACCTGGAACTGAAGTATTGCTCCGCCAAAAGGATCCTGCTGTTTCCCATCGCCCAGTAATTCCCACAAGCATTCTTCTGCCTCCATTAAGTTAGTTAATTCATTTATTCGATTTATGGTTTAGGGGGTTTAACGTCCCAAAGCGACTCGGGCTATGAGAGGCGGCATAGTGAAGGGCTCCGGAAATTTCAACCACCTGGGGTTCTTTAACGTGCACTGACAATGCACAGTACACGGGCCTCTAGAATTTCCCCTCCATAGACCACCAGCTTCATTCGGGCCAGCAGCCGAGCGTCATAAACACTCCGCCACCGTGGCGGTCCTATTAATTTATTCAATTGTCAAAAATAAATGTCGGCACAAATGCTTCATTTGCATAGGAGCTTTGCTTCCCACCTAATGCTATCACGTGAGCGAAGCTCGCCTTTTAGTAAAGGTTGTTTATGAAGCTATGAATATATAGGCGTTTTAGAATATCCAGGAAAATTTCTTATTGTGTAAAAAGCGTGTGTATATTATCTCTCCCCTTATCCTCTCTTCCTGTCCCGTCATCTCTTTCATTTCATTTCTCCAGTCTGCCTCATATCCTTTATTTCCGCTGCACCAGCTCAGGTGCTTCAGTACAGGTGGCAGATGCCGGGGCTAGGAAAACTGTTTTGCTTCCTCTTTATTATTACATTATTAAAGCCATTACTACTACTACTACTACTAGCACTACTATCGAGGGGTGGCAGCTAACAACCGATTAAATTGAAGAGAGAGAAAAAACTTCAATGTCCACCGATATAGGAGGTACCCTTACCTTCCCAACTCCGGTGCGCGGACGCGGGAGGGAGTAGGTTTCTCCTCGCCTAGAGGCCTGTGTGGCGAACAGCTTGGTCATTCGAGGCCTCGGTTCCTAGGCGGATCACTTCGAGTTCGTCTTCGAGTTTCGAGCTTCGAAGGAGAGACTCCAAAGCTTCCTCATAACGAATGTTTACGGCAGTTCTAGGTGAGTAGGGGCATCGCCAGATTATGTGCTTTAGTGTCCCCCACTGGGTGCATTGTTTACATCTGTCGTGCTCTCTGCTGTCTATGCTGAGCAGGTATAGCCCATGTGGGTTCAGATGGTTACCCGCCTGGAGTCTTCTCTTGCTCCTGGCTTGTTCGTTATCCAGTTGTTTTTACGGTGTGGTGGGGGATAGTCTATTGAGTTTGTAGTAGCCACAAATATCTCTGAAGGTGTTCAGCCGCTCCTCTGGTACCAGGCCGTCTAGCCGCTCTGCGTTCCCCCTTTAGTAGACGTCTCGAGCGAGCGCGTATGCGCCTTCATTCCTCAGAGCCGATTTGTGGCCAGGGGTCGAAATAATTTAGATGTTGCGGTAATTCTCCACTGATTCGAGAATTTTCTTCGTTTCTGGCGCCCCCCTTTCCTTGGCGAGGTTCCAGATGGCTGTCTTGCTCTGACTAATTATCGTGCTGGCTTGCGTCCCGACACATGCGAGTGCAACAGCAACTTCCTCTGTGATTAAGCATTTCTAATTTTAACCGATGCTCTCTGAGTCAGAGTGAGAGTCAGGGTTAACAGTCAGAGTCACGGTCACAGTCAAAGTCAGAGCCCGAGTCAGAGTCAGTGTCTTCATCAACTGCATCAGTGCGCAACGAACCCTCACACCGAAGCTGCACTGAAAACCGAAGTGCTAGCGCTCCTAGTTGCATTTGGCGTAATCACACTAAATCTTCCGAAATTTGTTTTGTGCCACTGTTTACCTGTGCAATTCGCTGTGCATTTAACGAAGCTGGTGGAATAAGCTGGTGGAAGGCATTGAATAATGTAACTGATCTGCTGCAGAAGCTCGGATGTAATTTTGGGGGGAATTTGGTCCATGAATGGAAAGACTATTTGCCAGGACTGACATATTAGCGGTTGTAATCTCTTTTTTTTTATGAGAGGCTGAAGACGAGAGTGCGTTCACTACCTTTCCTGCCGTTTTTGCAGAGGCGCCGACTTCATCGGGCTTCACCGTAGGGAGCAGAAACAGCGCATTCAGGACGCAACCATGGTCTGCACTCCACGATTCGAGCAAAAGTAAAAGGGGGGGAAAAGAAAGGCAGGCAAAGGCACAGCAAGAGACAGCCCTCCCCCTTGTCTTTTCCTTCCTCCCCCTTACCAAACTGCAACCGGCTGCCCGTGTAACACTTGAAAAAGAATTTCTCACTACCTATTCGCCTGCTCACATCATCCTTGGCTCTTTTTACGTTACCGCCCCCACCCTTTCTTCATCCGTTTGATGCTGCGAACAGTGCGTCTTGTTCTTGTAGCCTTTGTGGGAGGAACGCTGCCAAATATTGTGTCCAAAGAGTAGGGTGAAATTCAAGCAAGTTTTGGATAAGACGATTGTCAATTCTTGCTTATTTGTTTCAAAATCAGCGACAACACCAATTACATATCGCTTTAAGCATGATGCTCGAGGACGGTGTGTGATTCCTTCCCCTGTGCCGTCGTATTCCCACTGGGTTGCAATCGGTACAAGTTTCCTCGAAGCCTGGCGCTTGGCTCCTTTGTGTTGAAGTCTTTCGAAAATGGTCTTTCACCTAACCTTATGTTACTTTTGTTGAAGAACACACTTCATCCCATTGCGCTTAGTGCAAGGTTGCCATTGCCATCCGGAAACTCATCATCAGCAAAAGAAAACATTTTTAAGAAATGTATAACCAAGACTTTTCACTCGATGGATCATCCAAAACCGAAAAGAATGCAACAAAAACAGCTCTATGCTTATGCTAAGGACACGCCGGGGGCAAAATGCGTATGCAGTTCGTACGTAAAAATTGTTAGCGGAACCTAAGTCAGTGTTCTCAGAAAAGAACGGATGCAAACTACACACAAGCCGGCCACCATTATCGGACGCCTCTTGTACCCCTTCACAGACAGTCGTCCTAAAGAAAAGGCATAAGGCGTGGTACGCAAAATACTCTGCTTCGAGTGCTTGGCGTCATAGGCTGTGGAAACCAATCATGGCACATTTAAAAGTAGCGGCAGAATTTTAATCGTTCCCTGGAAATGGCTCCCTTTTCTTACACCCGCGGTCTGTGTGCTTAAGAGACCCTGCAACTCCCTCGGATGCACACCTCGAAAAAGTATTAGTTTTCCAATCGCTTCAGTGGCAACCGCCACTGACGACAAAAAGGAAGCTAAAAATGTTTTCGGCACGGCGATTGCTATCTAATCTCTCAAGCACCGGAACTGCAACAGGCGGAATTTGCAGGCAGAGAGGATAGCGACAAGTACGTAGGAGAGCGACATAAAAAATAAATATACGGGAGTAGGTTTGCACAAAATATGCAATAAAAAGTTAATATGTTCGCGCCACTCGTCCAAGGGTGCCTATAGGTACTGTAGCACATATTCGCAACACGGTAAATTCACTGCATATTAAGGACCGCGCGCACTTAGCGTCCTGTCACATTGCACAAGCGAGTTGGTTGGAGCGCCCAGCCGCCGCACTGGAGAAACCCAGTAAGCTTTGAAACGTCGTGTTATCCGACAATAATTTCTGTTCATTTCTCAGCAAATTTTAATCATAATCAAGAACATTTACCTAGGGTTTGGCTCTTGATTGCTGCTCTGGGTAACGGCGCAATTACTTGCTTGCCGAACAAATGGCACACTCTTCAGAATAGTTCCCAGCATGCCATTCTATGAAGTCTTAGTTATCGGTTAATAGTTTACGTACACCGTAGACATAAATGCCGAAACTAGCATCGATTACAGCAATGGTAAAGCCCTTATCGACGGTGAACGAGGAATCATGAGAGACACTCTATCAAATGTACCTCTCAAGCAAAAGAGTGTCCTTATAATTTACTCTATATAAAAGACATGCGCTTTCTTGTAACATTTTATGTAGCGGCTCATGGTGATAACCTGACTCCGATAAGGACACATTTGATAGTGCGCATTTGTACGGCACGGCTCAACCTCCTAAAGCAACCTATCAAAGCAAGGACACTCTAGAAGGGACGTGAGCCTTGCCAACACACCGACAGAGCGCGCCACACGTTTCGTGCCGTTGCTGAGGCAGAATGATGAATAGAAAAACAGCTCTGGAAAACTGTTGCTCCATTCAATACTTTCAATCCTTTAAAGGTAGCACATTACGCTACCCGAATCTTCGAGAGCTTGTCGATATATTTTAAATTAGGGCTGTGGTTAGCGATAAAGTGAAATTAAATGGGGTATTTTTCAGGACCTCGGCATAGGCTCCATGCTGTCATAGCTCATTGCGCATGGTAAACGCAACATGTAAGCTGCATTGATGAAACTGTAATAAAAGAAACTTTAAGAAGCATTTAACAACTAGTCGAGAGAGCTAATCTCGATCTTTTATGGGCGACGAGGTATTAATTTTCATATTTCATCGCCATTGAGATACGCGCCGCCACGCCTCCGGCTGTCACAAGATGGCGTGACCGGTTTTATTGGGAGCATGGGCGAGAGTCCTGGGGACGTCCGAGAGGTGCAGATTGGAAAATCCACGTTTCCGGGTGTAACACATTGTGGGAGGTTGTAAATGTGCTGACAAGCTCTAGACCTTTGAATCTCTGTCGTTATAGTCTTTTCTATTGTAGTTGGCATTTCGCCAATTATGCAGTAGTTCGCTGTTGATTCGTCGGAATACTTTACTGCGCAACATGGACAATTGCTGATATACTGTTACACTATATTTGTGGCAGTAAATGTCAATTATTTTATTCTTTTCATTCCTTTTACAGCGAAACCTAGCTTAGCTCAAGCCAAACACAAGTTAAAAGGTACATGGATGCCTACACTCAGTGAGAACACGGGAGTGCGTCGCCACGCTCTTTAGAGGGCCACTGCGTGCGACGCAGCCTTTCATCGTAGCAAACTGGCTCAGAAGACTATCGACCTTGACGGGTGCTTTGCGTCATCTGTCACATCGCTTCGATGCGCTCGAACGTGTCGGACGAAGTAGCCCTCCAAAGAGCAGGGCCATGCCCTCGCGTTTCGATCTTAGACTGAACCACACTGCACAATGGCATCCGTGCAACTCATCGGCATCGCAAGCGTAACGCGGCTAGCTGGTGGTAGCAGTAAAGAGGAGCTGAAGCCAAGCACAAGTTAGGGAATACAATTGCAGTCGTGTATGGAATAAGATTAGTTGTCCGGAAATGAAAGGCGGACTGACTGTCTCACTTACTGTATACAAGCAGCGCACGCTCAACACACGCTACCCGGCAGTAGCAACGATGAGGAGGGAAGCTGGGCAACGAAGGACTAGAAAAAGAGTGAAATCCTTCTCGTCACCATACCCGGATGGACTAGCTCGCTTTTTACTGGTTTGCGCGCTGGGCCATTGAGCCGGAGTACTCGGGTTCAAACCCGACCGTGGCGGCCGCGTATCGATGGCGACGATCGAAACGCAAAGGACGCCCGTGCGCTGTGCGTTGTTAGTGCCCATTAATGATGTCTATGTGGTACTGATGGGATTAGTAATATTGCTGTAATATGCACGGGCTGGAAATAAAAGTTTCATTTTATAGCTCAACGAAAGAATTAGAGAGAAGTAAACTCCAGGCGGCGGCATAGAATTTTCTATAATAGCGTTTCGACCAGGAAAGACACTTCTAAATCCTTTGTAAACAGACTGAAATGCAGTGTTGAAGATGTCAGCACAGTCCTCATGACTGAACTTATTTCCTGCTTAATGTATAAGTACAACATCGCTTTTCTGTTGCAAGTTGTTGATATCCTAGAGATTTCGAGAATTAGTGCTTATTTTTCGGAGGAAATTTAACGTTCTCGGTGGGCACCGGAAGCCCACCCTTAGGGAAGGGAGGAAAAAACCCTTGTCAAAAATTTTGTGCTTAGCTTTGCAAACTGAGGGTTTAGAGTTATTTGTGTTCTTTTTGCTTGAAGCCCAGTTTTCTCTGATTGTTGCCTCCCGAACAGATTTCTTAATAGTTCTACATGAAAATAATCCTGTCTCGTAAGCGTACAGTACGTAGTTTTCCAGTGCACAAAGCTGAAGGTACCACCCGAAAATCACAGATGCATTTCGTTTATTCCAGAAGGGTGTTTTGAGTTGAGAGTGATTATTTGAAATCTCTTTCAAAGATTGCTATTTCTGACGCTGCTTTAATTGTGCCCACGTTCGAAAAGTACGTTTCAAAGTGAGACGCCAAAAGACAAGTATTCATCAGCCGTCTGATTGGCATCTTTATGTCAAGCGCTACCCATGCAAACGAACGCCTGTCGCAAGGCTGTTTTGTTTCCGAAAGGGACGCTGTAAATTTCAATGATGAAACAAAGACAGGCAGCTCGAGCCTTCAATGTGGTGGAGGTGATGCTCAAGTAACGATAATATAAGCGGTGAAGTAAATGAAATGAAGTAGCGAAATTACCTGTTATCGTATATTTCAACCTGCCATTTCAGGATTTTTGTAAAACAATGACCAAAAAAATAACAATGTGTATCCGCACAATACTGAGCGCTTATAGTAAACTGGTTTCCGCTGCAAAAAAATGACTTTTTGAAACCCGAGTTAAGAAAAATTTCGCAAAAAAAATTTCCACTTTAAGTTGAGGCAAAAAATATGGCTCGCTTTTACCCTCGAATACAGGAAAAATAAAACTAATAAATTAAGGCCCGTAGCATATTTTCTATCGGCGGCCTAACACTTGTTTTTTTTCGAACTGAGCAAAATCTAATTGGTGGAACTAAATCGAATAATACCAAGGAAACCTACACAAGTCTCGTTTAGAAGAACTAGGTAATTAATTTTGCCCCGTAACGCATAGAAAATCCTACGCCCAAATTTTATTTCAAACAAAAAATGAGCCCAATCCTGCTGATGTGCGGATCAAAATTAGCCATTTGCGCTCGTGAGAGCCTTCTTTGGCTGCTTGACCCATATAACATGCACGGTTTTAGCGTGGTTTAAGTTATTCGTTTTCCAGCGGCATACTTTACAATTGACTGTGTGGAAATAATGGGATTAAGGTGTCAATCTAAAAACGACCATGACGGAGGCACCGTTAGCCCAACAACAAGGAAGCATCTCTTCTGCAATAATTATCGAAGCTTTTAGATCTGTTGGTGTGTAAGTTTCCTAAATTCATTATAACTATCTAAATGGCAGACGCAGACAGGAAACGGCAAGAATAGAGGTTGTCCCGTCATTTGGTATGCATCTACCAGGTTACGAATTTAGGATGGTGCAGTGAAGTAGAATAGGTTCCAGATCCCGTACATTCTATCATGTTTAGTTTCCGCTGGCGAAGCTGGAAAACTAGAAAACAAGGATGTCACTTCAGCGCTTGTGACAGAAGCCTGCTATTCACATTCACTTATTTTTGTTGAAAAACAGCCGATGCCCGTGATTGCACACACGATGAATGCTCTTACTGCTTTCATTGTGAATTCACGCCATATTCACTTTTATGCATTATTTTCTCGGAAAGAGATTAAATTACTATTCTTCAAATGAAGTTTTCGGAAGCAAACCGGTTCAAATCCAGTTTCACATAGAAAAGAGCCACATCAAAATTTTACATGTTGATATTTACCTAATTATCTGCATTATTATCTAGACCACAACTAAAAACTGAAACTACACAATGGTGTATACTTGCTCTAACTTACATTTAAAGCATTTTGTGTGGTGGCTTGTACAGAGCTACAGTTTATGCGGATAATAAACTTTTCCATTTTCCTCAGTTTATGTTTGGATGGAGAAGGCTCATTTCGAAAGTAAGCCCTCTCTTGTCCTTGGCTAAATTTTATTTCGCTTTAGTTGAGCTAAAATTATACGCTTCTTTCCGGTTTCCTGTCCTTTTCAGTTTTTAATATATTTTTCGGTGAAATCGAGCGAAACATGCCATTTGGAGTTCATTAATATTGTCACGATCTAGAAAACGACAGTGGGCAGTGGCGCGGCACGCAGCGCTCGCGCTAGGCCTGCCGCCATTAAATCATTTCATCGCCATCTGTCATGTAGTCCTGCTTTCACCTGCTTGCCGTCACGTAACATTTCATGGAGTTTCTGAGTTAATCCCCATCCTGGTCCTGGAGCTTCGACGTCCTGCGTGTGCCGAGGTCATCGGTCGTGTATTCCTGTCCGCACCGCCCGGCAGTGCCCCAGCCCACGAGACCAGAACCGACCACGCCGTTCACCGCAGCATCGTCCCCCGCCCCGACCAGAGGGCACGACGACATGACGACGCTGCCGCAACTCGGACCTATGACCCCACCGACCCTAGAAGCCGCCAACATATTCGTACACAGTCCCTGTCCATGCCGTTCGGTGTGTTCATGGGCCTCGGCTGTCGTCTCAAGGTGACCTAGCTAGTACGGCCCAGAAGCTTCCTCGACCAGCGCTCATCTAATCATCATCTGTTCATCTCTTTCATCGTGACGGCAAGCGCTGCATCTTCTCTTCTGTGTTCATCCATCCTTTCACGCTCATCGTCACGCCCTGCGTTTCATCTTCACTGCCAGTCTTTCAGTTCGCGCGATCGGGACGATCGCTCGGCAGCCCCGGGTATTGTCACGGACTCGAAGACGACGTGGGCTCGGTAGCTGTGCCATGTCGCAGCCTCCTCATCAACTGGTTTTCGCTACGCAGGTGCTCGCGCCTGCCTTTGCCTACATCTTCCCAGCCATCTTCGACACTTCGTGGCTTGTTCTGCCGGACCCAGAGCAGCCGGTCTGCGTCGGGTACAACGGACCATTCGGTTTGAGCAGCGCAGATGCATCGGTGAAAAGAGCGCCCCCTTCTTGGACCCTCGACATCGGATGGCAAGCGCAACCGCCAGCGACAACATCGACCCTGTCAACATATAAAGAGCACCACCTTCCGCCCGCGCTCTGTGGGCTCGGTAGCTGTGCCATGTCGCAGCCTCCTCATCCACTGGTTTTCGCTACGCAGGTGCTCGCGCCTGCCTTTGCCTACATCTTCCCAGCCATCTTCGACACTTCGTGGCTTGTTCTGCCGGACCCAGAGCAGCCGGTCTGCGTCGGGTACAACGGACCATTCGGTTTGAGCAGCGCAGATGCATCGGTGAAAAGAGCGCCCCCTTCCTGGACCCTCGACATCGGATGGCAAGCGCAACCGCCAGCGACAACATCGACCCTGTCAACATATAAAGAGCACCGCCTTCCGCCCGCGCTCTGTGGGCTCGGTAGCTGTTCCATGTCGCAGCCTCCTCATCCACTGGTTTTCGCTACGCAGGTTAGTCCATCATACTGCCTCTTTTCTAAAAAATGTAGTGACCGTTGCCTGGTATAGCTTCCGAGCCTGCAGTGTTGCATTTCTATTGCTGGTGAATGCTTTTCTGTTGTAAAATATCTTCTTTTGTCCGGAGATGTTGAGATGAACCCTGGTCCGGACAAACTTGATAGTGTTCTTGCTGAACTCAAGAAGTTGTCAGCCGGTCAAGGCCAAATAATCGCGGATGTACAGGACCTTAAAGGTCAGATGCGTTCTGTCGACCAAACCATTTCCGACCTGAGCAAACGCCTAGCAGACCTGGAAAGCCTCTTTCAGGACATTGCTACCCTAAAATTTGATCTAGAATCCGTCAATTCGATTGCCGCCGGGACGGCAGCTCTTGTTACTAACCTTGAGGCACGAATAGACGACACAGAAAACAGATCACGCCGCAACAACCTGATATTCTATGGCCTTCCAGACTCCAATCCCCGCGAATCATTCATCGAATCTGAAGAAATAATAATTAAGCACTGTCAGAATAAGTTAAAGTTAACCTTAGAGCCCAGTCAGATAGAGCGTGCCCATCGCTTGGGACGCCATAACGAGGACCGCCAACGGCCAATTATAGCAAAATTCGTCTCCTTCAAAACCAAAGAAACTATCCTTTCCAAAGGTCCTATGCTGAAGGACACGAACTATAGCATTGGAGAAGATTTTACCCGCTCTGTTCAAAAAGCCCGCAAACATCTTGTCGCATTTGCAAGAGCAGAAACCGGACCCCGTTTTCTTTGCGGTACAAGACCCTATTTCTCGGCAAAAAACGCTACACTTTTGATGCTGCCACCGAAATGGTGAAAGAAATAGCATAGCGCTCACCGCACAATCGTCACTTATCTAATCCACGCCATACCTCCCCTCGACAGAATATTTCTTTTTCGGTTATCTATACTAATATACGCAGTCTGCTTTCAAAGTGCGATAGTGTATCCAGCCTTGTATCTTCAACGGGCTCTAACCTGCTTGTGCTGACAGAGACTTGGCTGACCGATAATGTGGGCGACAGTGAAGTTCTGTGCAACTTACCTAATTTTAACCTTTTCCGTACCGATCGCAAAGTCCCTCGAGGAGGAGGCGTCCTTATCGCTACCAGCAATCAACTACAGTGTTCCCACATTAACATCCAATCTGACCTCGAAATATTATGGCTGCTTTGTCGCGCCACGCCAGTGTCTATACTAATTGGTGTTTGCTATAGGCCCCCCCCACAATAACCCCGAATTCCCTCGAAAGCTGCACAACATTCTGAACCAACTTACAACAAAACACCCTAATGCACACGTGCTCCTTTTTAGAGATTTTAACTATCCTGACATAGATTGGAATAACCCTCATCAGCCTATTTTTAGACAGCATGAATCACAGGAGTTTGTGGATGTGTGCTTAAATTTTAATCTTACTCAATTAGTAACCCAGCCTACACGCATCGCCGGAGACACCGCAAACATTCTTGACCTTATACTATCTAGCCACCCCGAATGCCTCAACTCCATTACTTATCTCCGGGAAATTAGTGATCACAAAGTCATCCATGCGTCTTTTACCTTAACTCCAACAATAAAAGAAACTTCCAAAAAAACAATCACCCTTTATAACAAAGGTAACTATGAGGCTATAAACAGGGCGTTGGAAGCTTATTTCCCATCTTTTCAGCACTCTTTCCCGGAACAAACCATCCACGAAAATTGGTCGATGTTTATTCATAAAATCAACGAACTTACTAACAAATATGTTCCCAAATGCAGCTTCCGCGCAACCAAACAGAAACCATGGTTTACCAAGGCTCTAGGAAGACAAGAAAACAAAAAGAAACGCTTGTTCCGCAGTGCTAAACAGACCGGAAATGACTACGCATGGGAAATATATTACGCTGCCGAAAAGACATACCGGGTCGCAGTAAAAAACGCTAAACGCTCATTTTATCATACTGACCTTCCCAACATACTTAAAGATAACCCGACTAAATTCTGGCAGCTTTTAAATCCGCAATCCATACGCACTATTACCTTAACTGATGATTCCGGGCGTGCTGTTTCTGATGTCGAGTGTGCTAACATATTTAATTCTGCTTTCGCATCTGTATTCACTCATGAACAGGAACCGCCCCCCCCTCATGACAGCAAATGACCAAAGAAGTTTAATGCCTGCCGTTACTTTCTCTGAGGCCGGCATATCATGTCTCATAGATAAACTAAAACTGTCATCATCTGCCGGCTTTGACGAAATCAACACCAAGGTACTAAAAAACGTTAACCATACTTCTGCCAAATTTTTATGCCTGCTGTTCTCACAGTCTCTTTCTACAGGTGTCATACCCCATGACTGGAAAGTGGGGAAGGTCGTTCCGGTCCACAAGTCGGGTAACAAAGATTCACCACTTAATTACCGACCCATATCACCCACCAGCATACCATGTAAACTCATGAAACCCGTCATTTATTCTTTAACAATGCATTTTCTGGATTCAAATAACTTTTTTCACTCATCGCAGCACGGATTTCGCAAAGGATACTCATGTGAAAGTCAACTAGCACTTTACGTTCATGGCTTGCATGCCAATCTTGATGCTAACCTCCAAACTGACGCAATTTTTCTCGACTTCGCTAAAGCATTTGACAAGGTACCTCATAACCACTTATTTCTGAAACTCTCTCGCCTACACTTGCATCCCGACATACTAGCATGGATAAAAGAATTCTTAACTCACCGCTTCCAATCAGTCGTAGTCAATAACCAAATGTCTGACCTCCTACCAGTCTCCTCAGGCGTGCCCCAAGGATCCGTCCTTGGGCCACTCTTGTTTCTAATTTATATTAACGACCTACCTGAGAAATTAGATTGCCATATTCGGATGTTTGCTGATGATTGTGTTATTTACAGAATAGTCACTAACACCTTTGACCAACAATCCCTTAAAAATAATTTAACTCATGTACAAGACTGGTGCAGTGAATGGCTAATGACACTTAACACAAGTAAATGCAAATATATGTCGTTCCATCGTCGCCATTACCCTCTTCTGTTCCAATACAGCATATCTAACGTTCCTCTCGATCTTGTCCAATCATACAAATACCTTGGTGTTCATATTTGTCATGATCTTACATGGAATACGCATATTTCAAACATCATATCATCCGCCAACAGAACACTAGGATTCTTAAAGCGTCACCTACGCTCTGCACCTCAGCATGTCAAGCTCCTCGCATACAAATCATTAGTCCGATCAAAATTAGAATACGCATCTCCCATCTGGTCTCCAAAGCAAGCATATCTCTGTAATTCAATTGAAGCAGTTCAAAACCGAGCAACTAGATTCATTCATTCATCGTATTCTTTTGATATCAGCATATCATCCCTCAAATCACAGTCCAGCCTACCTACCCTTGCTCATCGCCGCTACATTGCTAGTTTATGTTTGTTTCACAAGTTTTTTTTACTCTGAGCTACGACAGGAACCCTACATCTGCGCACCACCACCACGCATCTCTCTCCGCACCGGCCATCAGCAGCAAGTGTCACGACCTCGCGCCCGCACCACTACATTTTCTTCATCATTCTTCCCCCGAACCGCGAACGACTGGAACGGCCTTCCCCGTGAACTTGCTGCTATCACATGCCAATCATTGTTCATCGAAGAAATCACGCGTGTACTAGCTTAGTGATAATCTTATATTTGTATAACTTTCAACTTATCTGTTCGTCTTTCTGTTTTTCATTTCTGTGTGCCCCACCCCTTATGTAATACCCTCTAACGAGGGTCTTTAAGGTATTAAAGTGAAGTGAAGTTCGCAGTGGCGCGGCACGGAGCGCTGGCGCTAGGCCCACCGCCATTAAATCATTCCATCGCCATCTGTCATGTAGTGCTGCTTTCACCTGCTTGCCGTCACGTAACAATATTATCTATAAACCTTGTGCAATTTTTCTTGGATGGACCACCTATGTAAGCTTGTTCAGAAAGATGCCAAGAAGGCGTTTAGTGCATGGCTAACCTTTGCCTGGTGTCCCTTTCCGTATACGAGCAGATTGTCTTCTTGGAGAGTTTACAGCGAAGAGCAGTTAAAGCTAATCACCAAGAAATACTCGCCGGTCGCTTATTCCACCAAGCAACGTAACTGAGTGTTCACTTAAGAATGGGTGAAAGGCATTAAGACTATAAGATGCTAGCGCTTATTTGTGTTATTCTTGTTGGCAGTGGGATAACTTGTGCAAGATCAGAGTTCAGACAGGCTTCTAAGCAAGTTTCTTGCATCCGACGAGCTTAACGGGTTACTCAGGAGAACTCCATTCAGTTATTGTTCTCAGTAAAAATCGGTTCTCCGGCTCATTCCATGTTGCCATTTGTCCAGCAGTGGACCTGGATAAGCCCCAATGGAGAGACTAAAAATGAAATAGACTCCACACTATGCGCTCACCCTGGTATCGTGTCGAATGTGGACGTCCTGTGGAAGGTGAGTTGTAACGTCCACAGGATGGTAAGGTGTCAAATTAGCATAGACTTGAAGACGGACCGGAAATAAAGAAGTCAAAGTCAAAGTCAAATTTATTTCACTCCGGGATGAAGAAAGGGGGCGACGGAAAAAAGGTACACATGCGCACCTTGGTGAAGCCTGGCCCCCTTGGATACAGTTCAGCACATTCAAAAATATACAAAGAACACGCAATGCGACAACAAATACTTTAGAGGATATATACATACAGACGGCAATATCGGTGTTTTATACATGAGGTGCAAAACGTAAGCGGCTAAAATAATACAATGCACGCGATACAGGGCGTAGTTACTTTAATACGTAAGCAAGGAATGAAGTTAGCTTTACAATATAAATAAAATGGAAAGGAATATGAATCAATGGGGCATAGCGCAGCGAAAGATAAGAAATGAAAGCACAGACAATGGTGCGGAAACTAACAGAAAGCGAATGCACTATGATCTAAATTTGTGAAAAGTGAGCATGTAGATTCTGTGTTTGCATCAAGCACAACGCAACTAAAAGCGTTCACGATGACGGCGATGTGAAACGATAATGATTGATTGCCATATGCTGTGCGGCCGAAACGTTCGACCCATTAATTATTTTGTCTAATGTTGTGGCTACGACTGTGCGTGACAAGGTTTATAGTAGGATAAAATAGTGATTCTCAGCGCGAACAGCCGTCTTGTACTGGCAAATAAGGCGGAATGAGTGCATGGTTTCAATTGGAAGTATGCGATAGGATGCGAAGTATGCTGATGTATGATCCCGGTATGAAATATTCGCAACGGCTCCAATTGCGCGTTTTTTAATATTTTCTTTAGATGTGGTGGCCCATGCAAGATGACAATAATTAAGTGTGGATAAAAATACGGCGTTGTATTTTATTATTTTTACTTTTGTAGGTAGTATATGCCGCTTCCTACTTAATATTCCTGAGATTCTATATAGTTGGCAGCAAACGTGTTCAACAACCTTATTCCAGGTTAGGATTGCTGAAAAAAGACCCCAAGTGATTTAACGTGTGTTGGTATTTCAATTTCATCTTTTGCTAGGAATAGATTTTCTGGGAGGGTGACAGTGGTGTTTCTTGCGCGAAAAAGTATTGCTTCCGTATTTTTTTTCATTAGATCTCCTGAGGTTATTATCAGACCAATGTTTAACCAACTCTAATAATATATTTGCAGTGCGTATCAAATTTTTTGGGATATCTCTGGTAATGAAGAGCGCGATATCATCTCCATATCCAATCCATTGCATCTGGATAATAGTGGATAAGATGTCATTTATGTAAAGGACAAACAGGAGGCGACCGAGAATAGTGCCTTGGGGGATACCGGAAGTAAGTTTTTTGACGCAGGAGTTTTTATTATTTTGCTTAACATACTGGGAACGGTGTCGAAGGTACGGTGATAAGAGAGCATTAGAATTTCCCCGTATGCCATAATGCTGAAGTTTCATTATTAACGTTTTGTGATGTACGCAATCATAAAATTGCTTTTTAAAAATCTATATATGTGCCTAGAACTAGTTGCTTATTCTCTAGGGCGTCAATAATGATTTCTTTTTCGTCAAAAGAGCTAATTCTGTGGATTTAGGTTTCAGAAAAACATGTTGGCAAGGCGAAATGAGCGAATGTTTTTATAAAAATGAATAAAGACGAATGTGCATAATTTTTCTTATCCTTTAGATTATACTGGGATAATTTAAGTGGGCCTAAAATTCTTTATATTATTTTTGTCACCTTCTTGATGTATTACAATCACCTTGGCTGTTTGCAATAGTTCTGGAAATGTGTTTTGTTCAAAGGCTGTCATACATACTAGTCAACACTAGAGCGTTGATATCAATAACGTACTTAATAGGGGCAATTTGCATGTCATTCACGTCACGAGAATTGAAACTTTTGAGGTTATTATAGACATAAATCACTTAACTGTCACCAGTGGGAGAAAATACCTTACCTCCAGAGATATTAGGGATGTAATCTGTAGTGGGAGAGTAAGCTGTATCTGCGCGGTCAGTTTCCACAACCAAGACGAAATGCGTATTGAACGCATTAGATAGATCAGTGCATTTATATCTTCATTTTTGATTTTTTTTTCTGGTATTGGTGGAATAACTGATTGGTTTAATTATGCTATTTAGGCGTTTCCACAAGTGTTCGACGTTTCTGGATGCCTCATGCAGATAGGTAGCAAAATATTCTTCCTTGCAACTTTGAGTACTTTATTTACCTTATTTCTGTAAGTTTTATACGCTTTTAATATATTTATTTCCTTGATTTTTACAAATTTACAGTAAAGATGGTTTTTATGTTAATTTTATTGACCAGATCCCGTGTTACCCTCAGTTTTCGTGATTTTCTGTTCCTTCGTCCCACTACAGATGGAAAGTGCTTTCAGTAAATATCTGTAATTTGAGATACAAGGGCTTTGTACATTTCACTGACATCAGTGTTTGAAAGAACATGACTCCAGTCCTGACACTAAACATCCGCTTGAAAAGATGCCAAGGAAGATTGTTTATGTCTTGTCTACAGATAGGCGTATCGTTTGAGGGCGCAGGATAATCTTTTGCATGAACGAAGGCAAAAATGGCCAAGTAATCATTGATGTTGCTAGCAAGCGCACCGCAAGAAGAAACACTATTATAGGCATTTGCGATGAACAGATCGAGTAGAGTTGCTGGCACGGATGTGACACGTGTTCGTTCATATATAACTTTTAAAAAACCATGCGACTTTAAAACTAACAGGAAATCATTTTTAGCTTTAGCAGTTTTGAGAATATCAATTTTAGGTCTCCACCAAGAAAAATAGAGTATTTATTAAAAGATTTAATATGTAGAAGGCTTTCAAGGAAAAGCAGGAAATTTAGCAAATCTCCCTTCGGAGGTTGATAAATGATGCGGAAGGCCATGAACCAGTTGGCGGAAAGAGAAAAAATAGAGTATTTGAGGATTTCTGTGCACAACAAGTATTCGGCTTGAACTGAAAACAACGACCTTAATGTTCAAGTAACGAACGATAATCTCACAGCCATCAATACAGACCATGCAGTATAAAACAGGGCGGTAGAATAGCTATACAGGAGACCGGCAAGCTCACTCAGGAGACGAAATATCTGATTACGAAGCGTCCCAAATATAATGTCTCTGAGCCCTGCAGCGAGAATATAATTGACAGAGCCTTCAAAGCTAATCAGCAAGCTCAAGGTAACCGACATAACGATGTGTAATACAGACAGAATTGTGCTGTAAAGGATGGAGGTAGACTAAAAGGGAAGCAATGAAAAGGCAACTAGCCATAGGTAGAAATCAGATATATGCCCTAAGATACAAAGAGGGCAATGTCATTACCAATATGAACAAGGTAGTTCAAGAACGCGAAGAGATCTACACAAATTTGTACAGTAGCCAGCGCAATCTCGACGGTTATGAGAGATGAAGTCGTGCGCAGCTATGGGACATCTGGTGAGTAATGAAAGAGTAAGTAAAGAAAGCCTTAGGAGGAGTGCAAAGAGGTAAAGCAGCTGGTGAGTATCAGGGAACAGCAGATCTGTTGAAGGCTGGTGGAGAGACTGTACTAGTAAAACTAGCCACCTTGCATACGCAATGCCTTATGACCTCAAGCGTACCAGAGTCTCGGAAGAACGTTAACATCCTAATTGATAGTAGGCGTCTTAAGTCTTGAAGCATTAACAGTCCGATCCCCTTACTTCCTTTGTCTGCAGGGTATTTACTAAGGCAATTGCTAATAGAGTAAGGACAACCTTAGACTTCAGTCAACCAAAAGATCCGGCAGGCTTTCGTAAAGGCCACTTGACAAAAGACCATATTCACACTATAAGTCAGGTGATAAGCGAAATGCGCAGAATGTAATCAGGCCCTATATATTGCCTTCATAGATTACGGAAACTGTTTGACTCAGTCCAAACCTCAGCTATCATGCAGGCGTTACGAATCAGGGTATAGATGAGCCTTCTGTGAAAAAAAACTTGAATATATCTGAAACGGTTGCACAGCCACTATAGTCCTCTATTAAGTCAGAGAGATACGATCTCGCCAATTCTAATCACCGCCTGTTTACAGGAGGTATTCAGGGCCCTAGAGTGGGAAAAGTTGGGGATAAGAGTTAATGTAGAATACCTAAATAACCAGCGATTCGCCGATGACATTGCCTTGCAGGTCACTCATGAGACGAATTGCGAAGCATGATGGATGTCTTAGAAAGCATGAGCAGATCGATCGGTCTAAATATTAATATGGAAGAAACCAAAGTAATGTTCAACAGTCTCGGAATGGAACAGCAGTTTACAGTTGGTAGCGAGGTGCTGGAAGTGGTAAAGGAGTACGTCTACTTAAGGCAGGTAGTGACCGCACATCCCGATCACAAAAGCGACGCAACCACAAGATTAAGAATGGGGACGAGCGCATTTGTCAGGTACTCTCAGATCACGAGTTCATGAGTTCTGTTCGGCAGTGTGTGTGGCGTCTGTGAACGTAGCCACCCAAAGGAAGATTTGGCTTCTCACCAGGGATATCCAAAGTTTAAAGCACAGCTAATTTTATAGGGGTAACGTTCTAAAGCGACTCAGGAAATGAAGCACGCCGTATTGGAGGACTCCAGATAATTTCGGCCACCAGGGGTTCTTTAACCTGCACGGACATGGCACAACACACGATCCAAACATTTCCCTTGCAATGAAATGCGGCCGCCACCGCCGGGATCGAACTCGCGTAATTTGGGTCAGCAGCCGAGCACCATAACCACTTGGCTGCAGCAACCTGAATGGGAAACCACGACCGGGGGACAAAGGCAGAAAGGCCTGTGCCTTTCTCTTTTCTGTCTATTCTCTACCCGATCTCGGCGACATCATCGGACATTTAGGCATTCTCGGCCACTTCATCACAATGCGCCACGGCCGGACTCGAGTAGGCGCGCTGTGCTCCGCACCGACAGTGTGCGCGGCAGTTCTGCAAGCAGCAGACGACGGCGATGCCGGTTTATGACGTCCCTGAGGCTGCTTAAACATGGCCGTTGTTGCCAGGGGGACGAGCTTAGAGGAGATAACTTCAAATGGCAATTTCTAGTTCAAATGCGCGGGTGGAGCCTTACTTATTTTTTGATTACGCATTACAACGTCGTGGATAGTACCTGCAACGTAAGACTCGATTTTTTGATAGACAGGATTGCAGGAGAAAGCAAGCGTATATGAGGGCATGAAAAACTTTGGTGAGTGCAGAAGTTGGCAGGGATCGGGTGGCCGCCGCTGGCACTGGCCTCACTCCGCCTGGCATCTATTAAAAGTGCGGCTTTTCGCTTTCATGCACCGCTTGCGGGCTTGTATGGAGGATTCGGTGTGTCACCGATTAATCGGCCGAAGCCGTAACGGTGTGAACATATATCAACTACATCCCTTTAGTCCTTGCATAGCACGGGCGTCCATTCGGGCGTGATGTCCGGGGAACAGTGCTGTTATCGGGCGGCCTACGCAGCAGGCACGTAGCCAGGAAGTGGTCTATTTAGGGGCCAAAGACATTTTCTAGTACTGGGGGAGTGAGGAGGAGAGATGAGCTAAATTTCGGGGGCAAGGCCCCCCTTTCAGGCCCTTTAAGGTACCGTCATATACGTGCCTACCACGCAGCTTTTCCTTTCTTCTCGACTAATTTTATTCCCTTTTCACCCATGCCTCGCGTTACCTTCGCTGTATTGGTTTGGCACACGGGCTGACCCGAGATCACTTAGCACCCCGTGAACGCCGCTCATGCTTCGCGACTCGGGCGAACTTCATCATGGGGTGAGAGATAGAGGAAAAACTTTATTGTCCACCGATATAGGAGGCACCCCTACCTTCCCAACTAAGGAACGCGGACGAGGGATGGAGTAGGGTTCTCTGCGCCTAGAGGCCAGTGTGGCAATCCGCTCGGTTCTTCGAGGTCTCTGTTCCCAGGCGGATGGCTTAGAGTTGGTCTTCGAGTTTTTAGCTTCGAAGGGGAGACTCCCAAGCTCCCTCATTACGAATGTTTATGCCAGTCCCAGGTGATTTAAAAGAAAACATTTGACAGAAATCTGTCTGTGTGGGAAAATTAATTTAGTAGAAAGATGACGGACGCCAATCAGTTTACTTTTTAAAAAAAACTTTTCGGGACCAGCTTGGTCCCTTCTTCACGGTGTGACTACGGTCAAGGCGAAGCTTGGCTTTTTAAGCCCTCGTGTTGAATACCTCCGGGTCAATCGCCGTAAACCATGGACGTAAGACGAAGGAAGTGTCCCCAGAAAGCGATTTACATTCCTTCGTGTCTGTTGTATGAGCCACGACTCCAGCAGAAGCCTCCTGCGCTGGTTAGCTTCGGTTTCGAGTACAATAGTTCCGTCAAAGTCAATTCGGTGGTCACATTCCTCGCAGTGTTCAGCCACCGCGCTGCGCTGACGGTTCATTTGTCGGACTTCCGCTTTGTGTTGTCTCATTCTTTCGGCGAAGTTCTTCGTTTGCCCCACATACGAGGCCGGGCAGATTGAGCGGAGAATCGTGTATACAACCTCTTGGGCCCTTTCTTTTGGGTGACGGTCTTTCGGGCGGGGGAGAAGACGTCCGATGGTGGTAGCCGGTTTGTGCGTTGTTAGCACCCCTTATTTACCGAGAATTCGAACCAGCGCCTCGCTAACGCCTTTCACGTATAGTATGCAAACACGTTTCTAGTTCTGGCGTGTGCTTGGGGAAGGAATGGAACTGTTTTTGTTGTTTCTTTTTGTTTTTGCTCACGTGTCGGATGAAGGAACTGCGGTACCCATTTTTTTAGGTCGGAGTCTACTCGGTTCTTCTCGTTCCTTTTTTTTCATCTGAAGAGCATACCTTGTCGGCTCTCTTCAATAAAGATGTAATGACAGATATCTTTTAGGGAGTGGGATGATTGAAATTGAAATGGAGGCACCGTCCCGTGCGGGATGGTTTCCTGTACACCGGGAACCGCAAGATTTTGTCGTGCCTTATGACTAGGTCGCCGAGAAAAGGCACTGCCCTGCTGCTCGCGTTCAACAGTAAATTGTATGGCCGGTAAGCGCCAGGCTTTAGACGCCTTCTATGGTTATATTAGCCATTGTGACCGATATCGATGCCCCAATGGCAGTTCCGGTTGTTTGCTTGAAAAAAATCTCCTTTATGGGTGAAATAAGTACTGCTTAGACAGAAATCAAGAAGGCGGCATACCTCGTCGACGCTGAGTGGTGTACTCTCGTGCAGGGTTTGGTCTTTTTTTTGTGAGCGGTGAGTAAAGGCCATAACCAGGGGCACTGGAACGCTGGTGAATAACGACCCCACGTCAAACAAGACCAGGCTTTCGTCCTCTTCAATCGTCAGGTCCGAGGCAAGTTGCACGAAGTGTCCTGAATGCCGTACATGCTTGGGTGTTCTGCCGGAGAGCGGAGCTAGTACCTTTTGAAGGTAGTCGGAAAGACGTCGGAGAGGAGATAAAGTGAAGTCCACAATTGGCTGCAGTGGGATGTCGGGTTTTTGAATGTTAGGTAGTCTGTAAAAACTTGGGGCAGAGTCTTTTCTTCAGATAAGGTGGAGGTAAAGCCTTTTGAATTAAGGGTGCCTCTTGAATATGTCCGCTAGAATTCTGTTGAGCGTTGTTTGAATGGTCGAAGGCGGATCCTTGGGAATCTTGTCTTATCTTCCACTGCTCAGCAGGGCCCATGCTCTTTCCTCGTAGTTGCGGCGGTCCATCACTACCGTTGAGTTGCTCTTGTCTGCCGGGAGCATGACGATGGTGGTGTTGTCTCGAAGACCCCGTAGTGCCCTTCGTTCCAGTGGCGACAGGTTACTGGGAAATTTGGAGGGTACTTTGGCGATGACCCCAATCGCTTTCAGGCGGACTTCTCTACTCTGCGGCTCAAGGTACTGGATAACATCCTCGACAGCCGCGACAAGTTTTGGAAGGGCAGGAACCGGTGACATGTAGAACCCAAGCCCTTTTGCGAGGACCGAGGATTCATGCTGGGTTAGCTGACGGGAGGAAATGTTCTTTATGAAGCCGGAGTTTTGGGGACCTGGTTGTATCTGTTGCCTCTTTTGTAGTGCAACGAGCTTCTTTCCTTGAGATGTGAGACGCCTGTTGGTAAAAGTGGCGGCACCTTCTTCGGCAAAATCATGCACACATAGGAAGAGCTGAGGCATCCTGCGTTCTAGTTGGCGGCGGGTGAATAACAAATCCAGCTCTGTTTTGCGGAGAACAGAATGACAATCGTGTATCCCCGCGCATAGTAGGCGTTGCTACGTTTCAGACACCAGCCGCAGGCCCTCTGGAGTGGTTACCGGTCACTTGAGGCGACTACTTACGGGTATCACGTCATTTTCTCTGCGGGTATTGTTGAAGTTGAGATGAGTCCGGAAGACAGCAACACCCTTGGTTATGTTGATATATCGCTTTACAAGCTGCATGGTCTCGATGCCGAAGTCAGCGTATAGATTCAAAAGAAAACATTTGACAGAAATCTGTCTGGTTGGGAAGATTTATTTATTAGAAAAATGACTGACGCCAACCACGTTAATTTTGAAAAAACACGACGTTTCGGGACCCGCTCGGTCCCTTCTTCACGGTGTGACTACAAGCGAGGCGCAGCTTGGCTTTTTAAGCCCTCGTGTTGAATACCTCCGGGTCAATGGCCGCAAACCATGGATTTAAGACGAAGAAAGTGTCCCCAGGGAGCGAATAACAATCCTTCGTGTCTGTTGTATGTGCCACGACTCCAGCAGAAGCCTCCTGCGCTAGTTAGCTTCGGTGTCCAGCACAATATTGCCGTCAAAGTCAATTCCGTTGTCACATTCCTCTCAGTGTTCGGCCACCGCGCTGCGCTCACGGTTCATTTGTTGGACGTCCGCTTTGTGTTGCCTCATTCTTTCGGCGAAGCTCTTCGTTTCCCCCACGTACGAGACGACACCACCATCGTCAAGCTCCCGGCAGACAAGGGCAACTCAACTGTGGGGACGAACCACCGCAACTACGAGGAAAAAAGCATCGGCCCTGCTGAGCAGTGGGGCATATGACAAGATTCCCAAGGAATCGACTTCGACCACTCACACAACGCTCAACGGAATTCTAGCGGACATATTCAAGCGGAACCATGATTTGAAAAGGCTTTACCTCCACCTCTTCTCCAGGAATGGCTCAGCCCCAAGCTTTTACGGACTACCTAAAATTCACAAACTTCACAACCCACGGCGGCCAATTGTGGACTTCACTTTATCTCCTCTACGACGTCTTTGCGACTACCTTCAAAAGGTGCTATCTCCGCTCTACGACAGAGCACCCAAGCATGTACGGCATTCGGGACACTTCGAGCAACTTGTCTCGGGCCTGACGATTGATGAAGACGAAATACTGGTCTCGTTTGACGTGGGGTCCTTATTTACCAGCGTTCCTGTGCCCCTGACTATGGCCATTGCTCACCGCTCACTACAAAACGACCAAACCCTGCACGAGAGAACACCGCTCAGCATCGACGAGATATGACGCCTTCCTAATTTCTGTCTTCGCAGCACTTCACCTATAAACTAGAACAAGGAACTGCCATGGGGGCGTCGATATCGGTCACAATGGCTAATTTAACCATGGAAGACGTCGAGTGCCGGGCGCTTAACACCTTCAATCCAGCCAAAGTTGTTCCTTCGATATGTAGACGACTGCTTTTGTGTGGTGAAAACATCAGAAATAGAAAACCTCCTAATCCATCTAAATTCAACTGAACCGCCCATAAAATTTACAGTTGAACGTTAGCAGCAAGGCAGCCTGCCTTTTCTCGCCTTCCTAGTCACAAGGCACGACAAATGCTTGCGATTCTTGATACACAGAAAACCAACCCACACGGACTGTACCTCCATTTCAATTCGATTAATCCCACTCCCCACAAGGCATCTGTCATTACTTTTTTATTGAAGAGAGCCGACACCATATGTTCTTCACTTGAAGCAAAAAGAAACGAGAAGAACCGAGAAGTATCCGATCTAAAACAAATGGGCACTCCAGTTCCTTCATCCGACACGTGAGCCAAAAACAAAAAGAAACAACAAAAACAGTTCCATTCCTTCCCCAAGCACACGCCAGAACCGGAAACGTGTTTGCATACCATACGGGAAGGGCGTTAGCGAGACGCTGGCTCGAATTCTCGGTAAATAAGGGGTGCTAACAACGCACAAACCGGCTACCACCATCGCACGTCTTCTGCCCTGCCCGAAAGACCGTCACCGAAAAGAAAGGGCCCAAGGGGTTGTATACAAGACTCTCTGCTCAATCTGCCTGGCCTCGTATGTGGGGCAAACGAAGAACTTCGCGGAAAGAATGAGACAACACAAAGCGGATTTCCGACAAATGAACCGTCAGCGCAGCGCGGTGGCCGAACACTGCGAGGAATGTGACCACCGAATTGACTTTGACGGAACTATTGTACTGGAAACCGAAGCTAACCAGCGCAGGAGGCTTCTGCTGGAGTCATGGCACATACAACCGATACGAAGGAATGTTAATCGCTCTCTGGAGACACTACCTTCGTCTTACATCCATGGTTTGCGGCCATTGACCCGGGGCTGTTCAACATGAGGGCTTAAAAACTCAAGCTGCGCCTCGCCCGTAGTCACACCATTAAGAAGGGACCAAGCCGGTCCCGAAACGTTGTGTTTTTCGAAAATTAACTTGGTTGGAGTCAGTCATCATTCTACTAAAGTCCCAGGTGAGTACAGGCATTGCCAGATTATGTGCCTTAGTGTCCGTCTCTGGGCACATTGTTTACATATGTCGTGTTCTCTGGCGTCTATGCTAAGCAGGTAAAGCTAATATGGGTTAGGATATTTGCCCACCTGGAGTCTTCTGTGGCTCCTTGCTTGTTCGTTGTCCAATTTTTTGTGCGGGGCAGCGTGGGGTTGGCTACTGAGTTTGTAAATGTCGGAAGTATCTCTGAATGCGTTCAGCCGTTCGCCGTGCACCGTTTCGTCGAGCCGCTCTGCATTTGCCCGGTAGTGAAGGTCTCGAGCCAGCGCATGTGCTGCTTCATTCCCTGGTGGCGATTCGTTGCCAGGGTCCAAATAATTTGATCTTGCGGGAAATCGCCCTGGATTCAAGTATTTTCTTCGTTTCTGCAGCCAAAGTATCCTTAGCGGGGTTCCAGAGAGAGAATTGGCTCCAGATATGTGACGACGTGGAGAAACAAATCTGCCTCCCCAACACGTGGAACATACTCTCACACTTGCTCTGGCCTCAGCAGAATAAAACTCAGGCGAAAGTAAACCAGCGAAAGATCAAACACAGCTTCGAGGGCTCCGGAGAACAGTTTTTCGACGCACGCCGAAAGACCTGCATTGGCGACAGTAGGTACCAGGACATCCCACCGTACACTACGGCTAAAAATCTGGAATTTGACAGACCTATAACTGAAGCGGAAGTGAGAGCGAAAATTCTCAGCCTGAAACGCAACACTCCTCCAGGACCAGATGGTATAACCAATAGGATTCTCAGAACTCTCGACGACACTTCTATCAGAAAACTCACGAACTACAGGCAACTACTAAGGGAACGAGGAAAACTCCCATTCCAATGGAGAACAACGAACGTTATGAGCATCCCCAAGGCTGGCAAACCGTACAAACTCGAAAACCTGAGACCCATATCCCTCACCTATTCAGTTGGAAAACTCATGGAGAAGGTGATACAAAGGAGGCTTTCTAACTATATGGAGTTGAAAGAGCTCTGGCCCCACGAAATGTTCGGCTTCAGGAAGCACCTCAGCACGCAGGACGTAATCCTGTAACTAAAGCACGACATCTTCGACAATTGGCACTCAGGTGTCACGAAAGCTATTCTGGCGCTTGACCTCCAGAAGGCCTTCGAAAACGTGCACCACGCGGCCATTCTCTAAAACTTCGGAGACATGGACGTTGGAGTTAAAGCCTTTGCCTACGGCAGCAGCTTCGACAGAAAGCTTATGCTGACATTCTTGGACGCAAAATAACCAAGCATAAAGATAGCAGAGAAGGGCACACCTAAGGGATCGGTCTTGTCCCCCCTTCTCTTCAACATTTCGATGATCAAACTCCCAAAAAACTCAAAACCGACCCAAACATCAATTTCAACCGATACGCTGACGACATCAACGTCTGGACCAACCGAGGATTAGACGGAGAAATTGAAGAGAATCTCCAACTAGCGGTGGACACTGTGGTCGATTACGCGGCGAAACTCAGCCTCAGTTGGTCTCCTAAAAAATCTGAGCTATTGACTTACACCAATAACAGAGAGAAACCCGACATCGACGTCACGGATGAAGACTAAGTATCCCAGCAGTCAGCCAGATCAGGGTCCGCGGACTCAACATCCAGGCTGACGGGAGGAACACGGCCTTGTTAAACAAACTGCAACGATCCGTAGCGCACCTTACGGGGCTCATTAGGAGAATTTCACTCGAAAATAGAGGTTTGAGGGAAGGGCACCTAACCAGAATGATGCAGGGTTTCATCACCAGCCGAATCTGCTATGCAATCCCCTACATGAACCTAAACGCGAGGTAAAAAGAAAAGATCGAAGCAACCATAATAAGAAGGAGCATCAAGAATGCACTCAGTCTCCCTCAGTCAAACTCAACGACCAGCTTACTGACCATGGGAGAGCACAACACAGTAGACGAGTTCGTAGAAACCACATGAACCACACAGATAGAGCGGCTCACTCTATCTGACACCAGGCGAGCAATACTGATATCGGTGGGGCTTTAGCAAACGCCGTCTAAATGCCAGCGCTGAACGTCTGGAAGCCTAATCGAGAATGGCGAGTACACATAGTTCTGGTGTGCTCCAATGGAACTGTAGAGGCCTCTCCACAAAGCTGAGAGAGTTCAATTCTTGTCTTCGTATGAACAAGCTCCAGGTGTGGGCCCTGCTACTGCTGGAGATAAATCCCTTGCCATCCATTCCGTACTTTAATGAATACATGTCTCCTTCAATGAACGACCGTCGTGTGCACACTGTTGCCCCTCCGGGAAAGGCGGTGGTGTACGTTGATGCTTGTTTTCCTCTAGTTCGCCTCTCTCTAGAAAACTGGTGCGCCTCATATCAAGATGTAGTCGCAGTGGCTGTGAAGCTTCCCAAGGCAACTGTTGTGGTCGTGTCATACTATGTAAGACCCGCCGGTAGAGCTGCCTCCCGCATTAATCTGGGGTGGTTATTAACTCTACCACGACAGCACCCAGGGTCTCCTGTTTTAGTCGGTGGTGACTTTAACGCCCCTCATCAGGACTCGGGGTACCCTACTTCAAGCCCCCTGTGGTAGGCGTGTGCTGGACGCATTCCCGGATTCGCTGTTTGTTTTACTCAACCATCCAGATTCAGCAACGCGGACTGTGCGCCATGCTTGCAGTTCAAGATATGCTCCGAACCTTACGTGGTGGTCAGGACCCGGGACTCCATCGGGGCACCTGGAGCCAGACTGCTGAAGTAGTGACCACCATCCTATAATCATAGGTCTCCATCCATCAAGGGCCCGCCGATTACGCCGTAGGTGTTCTGTGGTCAATTGAGACACGTTTCGCACCACCGTCGAAGATCTCTCTCTGCAAATCATCTACACTACTTGTGGACTCCATGCAAACTGCGCTGAATAAAGCTACTGCTGGCACCTGTACGGACGTGAATCGCCCGGCGCCGGATGTGGGTGTGCTTAACCAGTGGGCTGCTCACCGACAAGCGGAGATGGCAGCTTCCCGATACCCGACTTCTGCGCAAGCGCGGACAAGGCTGAATTACCTTACTGCCCAGGCTCGCAGATATGTACGCGATCTCTTGCGACGGCAGCGGCATCCGTGGTGTGAGCAGTTATCGACAAAGTCATCGAATGCTGCTCTCTGGCGAACGTTTCGTGCAATAGAACATGGTTCCCGTCGTCCTGGCGCAGCGGCCACAGCATGCTTCGCAGTCAACTTAGCAGCGGATGGATTCGCCGGAGAGGCAGCGCGGAAGTTTTTCCCCAAGTATGATGTGTTGCCTCCAAGATTCATAGGAGCCCCCTTGGCTGCCATTCCAGCATATGTCGATAAGCTCCCATCTACAGCCGACGCCGAGGGAATTGCAAGCCCATTTCCAATGCCCGAGTTGCTTGCAGCAATAGACGAGGCCCGTCGGAATACTGCGCCTGGTCCGGACTCCATTCCCTACGAGGTTTACAAGAACTTAAGTGTCGCTGCACTGCCTCAACTACTCGCCACCATTAACAAAGTATGGATTGAAGGCGTCCTACCAGAAACCTGGAAATTGGCTGTTGCGATCCCCATTCTATTTAAAGGCGGAGAAGCCACCGACAGACCTCAGAAATTTACGGCCTATATCGCTTACTCCAACATTATGCAAGCTTACCGAAGAAATGCTTGCCACACGACTGTCGTGGTGGCTTGAGCATTATGGTTTCTACCATCCCGGCCAAATTGGCTTTCGTGCGTTCGTAGGTACAGAAGATGGACTGGCTGTCTTGGCGTCAGCAGTTCTGGCCTCAACTCGCAGCCACAAAGTACGTACTGTACTTGGCATAGACGTTGAAAAGGTGTACGATAATATCAGTCATTCTGCCATCCTGCAATCGCTTGACATGCTGCATTTCCCCTTAGAGTGCGCAATTTTGTTAAATCCTTCCTTTATGGTCGAAACTTTGCCATACGCCTCGGTGGTGAGGCCGTTGGATCATTTGGGCCTCTTCGCGGCGTTCCCCAGGGATGCGTGTTATGCCAACTTTATTTATTATTGCTTTTATCTCCCATGCTTGGCACCTACATGATGTCTCTGAGGTTAAGTTCTTATTGTATGCTGATGATATAAAGGAGTGGAGCACTACCAACGACCTGATGACTCAAGCAGCAATCCTACAGTCAGCCATTTTTATTACGTCGAATTTTGCTTCTTCAATTGGTCTGCAGCTTTCAGTGAGCAAAACCACGTTCATGGTAGTCGCCAACCGCTGCGGGCGCCTTAAAGTGGCTGCAACACCAATTCGTCTCCATCTATCCGGAGCTGCGTTTGAAGAAAGTTCGACCGTAAAAATCTTGGGCTTGACAATAATCTAGTCAGGAACAGGTACGGCTTGGTTTCTCGGGCTAAAAAGCAAGCAATTCAGGCGTTGGATTTGATTAGACGCATTGCTCCTAAAACAGCCGGAGCCCACTCTCATGTTGCACGAGAGATGGCGCGGGCGGTTGTGCAACCGCGCCTCGTTTACCAAGCCCAATATCAGCATTTGACGAGGGCTCAATGGGATCTTCTAGAAGCTGTTAATCGAGAGGCAATGAGGGTCATCACTTCGCTTCCCCGCATTACACCGATAGTGGCGCTCCAAGAGCATGCGCCGCTGAATACACTAAATGAGCTGGTGCAGCAAGGACGCGATGCTCGCCGCCTAAGCTCAAGCCTTACACACACAACGTGTGTACTCAGGGCATATGCTTCATCGCACTCCATTCTACAGCCGCCCCGCCAGTTCTTCCTCCTTAGCGTTTTGTGCAGCTAAGCGACAACAAGCCAAATTATCTACGTCCGCCATCATCTACCCGCGCGGCATCGTCGTTTCGCGACCGAATTACAGAACAAGACGCCAATCTGCCGCATGGTTCCATCGTTATGTACGTTGACGCAAGCATCTAGGCCTGCGAAACAACGGAAGTTCACTGTCCTTGCAAGCCTGCTCTGAACAAAACGTCAAGATTTCGCCTCTCAGAACCTCCTTCCTCCTACTGTTCGGAGACGCTTGCAGTTCAAGAGGCACTTTTCTTTGTTCTATTCCCATGCTACCCACGGCCCGTATTGTCCTTCGCACCGATTCCCTTCACGTCACACGCCTGCTACGACAAATCAGTCGCATCCCAGAAATCTGCCAAGACATCCATCGTCTAGCGGCACGCATCCCGCAGCAAATCCGTATTGAGTGTGTCCCGCGTGACCTCCTGAGCGCACAAAGCCGCGCAGATTCTGCGACCCGCCTTTCAACCCCAACCACCTCTTTGCCTCCAGTCCTCACTCTGGATGACACCACCCTCCTTTTAACTAGATAAGAACACCTCCGGCGCAGCACATGTGCTCTAATCCCTCCGTGTGCGGTGACACTCCCGCGTGGTCTTACCCGTGCAGAGGAGGTTGCGCTTCGGAGGATACGGGTTGGGGTTGCCCTACCTCCAGCTGTGACACGCAAGTTCCGCATTTCAAAAATTTATATCCCGCTCCGGGTGTCCAGTCTGCAAGAACAGACTGTGAGGCGGATATCCACCACCTGTTTTGGGACAGCCCGGTGCTGAAGCCGACGAGAATTCGGCACCTGGAGGCAGTGGGACTCTCACCAGACAATCCGGATTGCTATATTGCCTGGACACAGGGTCCATATCATCGTGCACTTCTTGATTTCATCAAATAAACCCACCTTTTGTCATTTATTAGAGCTTCTTACTCATCTCTCACTTCATAGTTTTTATGCCCTGAGGCAATAAACATCGCTTCAAAAAAAAAAGCCAGCGCTGCCCAAGCACAGTGGACTTGTGCTGCTATCTCACGCATTGCGGCTGAAACGCATACCTTGCGCGCCGTGTTTGATGCTTTGGGAAAGCGGCGCGAAGTACCCACTGCAACTTTTATGGTTAAAGACAGGCTACTAGTTTCGTAATGTTGAGTGAAACAGCTCTGTTGTAGTTTAGTTGACGCGTGTTGCGCTACATCAGTTCGCAGCATGGTAATAACTGCTGGGTTTTCATTTACCCGTCATCAGTTCGTGCCATGTGAACATGATGTTAACCAAATTTCGCGCTCTGCACTCTTTTATATTTTAGGTATTGTTGTTGTTGTCAAACTAAGTAAACGAAATATAAACTTAGTGAAGTTTTTGTACTAAAATAATGCGCAGATTGTGGCAGCAAACATTTTGTCCTTCAACTTCTACAGTGGAGGCTTTTCTAATTCTGTGCGGGGCTAAAAACAGCTGAAGCACGAAGATGGCAGCCGTCCATGCAGCCGTTGCCAGCAGCTGGGCAGCGCACGCTGTGCGTCGCGCATCCGCACACTGCGTTCTGTGAGGCGACGGCAGTGGCGCTGCAGTGCTTCTCCCCTAGTGGCCCAATCGCCGCGACAATCAGCCTGGCCTAGTAAGCAACGTGAAGCTTCACGCAGGCTTGAACCAAAAAGCAAGGGAGTGAAAGAACGTTAGTAGGGCATGGGAGAAGGTCAATGATTAAGTACCGAACCTTTTATACACATATTGGGTGTCGGTGGCACTTCTCCCAAGTAATCGTCGCGTGCAGTCGCCTGGAAAGGAAGAAGAGAAAGAGTGAAATTCAAATGCTGCTACTCCTAGTGCCTGTAATACAAGCTGCTATTTTAACCGGTTCATGCTGCGTGGAAAGCAGTTAACATCTCGTTTTAATATTATCTTGATTACTCAGGGAAGCAGTTATGGCTAATAATTGTAGATGGTGGCAGTTGATGGCGTGGCTGCCCTCCCACCGTACACCACCTTCAAGAATCTCCATGTGCTTGGCAGCTGCAGCATATAGCTGAGTTAGAAGTTTACAGTAGACTCCGGCGGGGGAACGGGGAGCACGTTACGACATATAGACCAAGAAAGCAAACAGTCACCGAAGCCAATAAAGCATAAAAAATTTTTTTACATTCTAGAGTTGATCAACAGAAAACTAGTAGCGTAATCTTTTTATGCCCGAGAGATAATTGGTTAAACAGTTTATTAAAAGAACCACACGCCCCTATAGTAATGACAGGCAAAATCCGTAACACGGTTGTTCACTGAATAGTACTAATTCTGTTGAATTTCTGAAGCGCAATCGCATTAACATACGCAATTAAAGGGACTTTGAGGTGAATTCTATCAAATTTGTTTTGTTAGCACAATCTGAGAGTTCGGCATTTCATTTCTTTGTTGCCGCTTTTCCGTGAACGAAAGATGCATTTATTTCAAAGAACTTTGAATTCTAAGGTTAAAAAGTTTTTCCCGCCTCTCTAATTCAAACTCTAGAATTCTTATGACGTCACGGAGAACTTTTATGACGTCGTAGGACGGAGTGACGTGAAACGTGACGTATACGAAGACTCCCTGATTTCTGATGGCTAGCGATGCGGTCTAGCAGCTGCCAAAATGAAGGCTCCACTGCCGAACATTGAAGGCATCTATCAGGGGTCGCTACAGTCGCGTTGCTTACGTTTGCACCTGCATCTTGCCAGCGTTTCGATGGATCCCGTTGCCGAACCCGACGACGTAGTTCTCGCAAAAACTTCGGCCTGCATTTCAGCGACCTCAGCCCCACAGAGCGTGCGATGCTTTTGAAGGAGCACGGTTATGTTAGGCGCCGGCGGGTCGTTTCCTCTTCCTCAGTGAGCAACCGTTGCAAATTAAATATTATAACCCCAGTGCGTGGAATCGCGAGAGGCCAGGACAAGTTCGGCGCGTTGCGACCATCGTAGGCTGGCGGGGGCTTTGTGGGCAACGGATTGTGATTCCTAGAATGGCGCGGTTGCACGGGGCAGCAGGTGGCGTCGAGGTCTCCCACGGTTGCAAGGGCGAAGTTATTTTATTTTTTCCCACAAAAAACGAATGGGTGCTCAAGGGCGGTCGCATTTAAAGTTGGCGGCTTGAAACTAAAGCCGGCCCACGCCCAAGCAGCTCTGGTCAGATGGCTTGGCAACTCGTAGACCACCATGAACGATAACACATGTTCCATTCCCTGAATACGTAACATACCCGGGCTAAATATAAAAGTACGCTGTGAGGGATTGCCTTTCATTAGTAGTTTTATTTCTTTGCCCCTTTCGCGCAAGTTCTTTTGGCGCCCCCTTTGAGTTGATCGAACGGCCACGCTACGCGAGGCCTGCGGAGAACACCGATAAAAGAAATAGTTCTTCAATAAATTCAGACCTAATTATCAAGAAATCACCTCTATCTGAGAGAAAATTCCGAGTAAATAGAACATCGACATATTTCCCACGGATAAGTGTAATTTGTGCATGTAAAGTTGTCAAAGAAATGTTTGTTGTCAGCATCATTTTGTATGCATCAGCCGAGTGCGCTGCACAAGTTGCTTCTGTTGTTTCCATCTCTGCGATATGTTGCGGCGGTTGCAGTGGTGCAGTGTTTAGTAGCTTCGTTTAATTATCGTCGTCCCTGCGATAATCTGAAAATTTCAACGTTTTGGGAGAGATTTGTGCGATTGTGATCGACCTGCCTCCGACGACGACGTCTTTTGCGGCGGATTTGTTGGCCAGGTCACCAACTCTTTTGTGATTGAGAAAGGTAAGCCTTTAATTTTACTTAGAGTGAACTAGAAGATTGTGTAGTTCTCTCTAACTTAGTGTAAGTACCCCACGTGCCAATGCTATACTTATTTAAAGCTTGGGGAAAGTCAGCTGGAAGCTGCAACCAGCTTATTTTCTATTCTTCAGGGCTGGTGGAGCATTCGCCACTGTACACTTGGCGGGAATAGATTAATCCATTCAAAGTTGTTGCTGTTGTTGCGAAGTTGCGAGCGCTCTTGAAGAAAAAAACAAGTTGCGGCGCGATCACTAAAGGTCTAGCGCTTGCAGGTCTGCGGTAGTACAGTAATTTAAGGGCATTGTTGTTATGCATTATGTAAATAAAAAGAGATATTGTTACGGTACGCAGTCGCGAAGCGAAGGCGACGTTGCTGTGTCGCCGGGCAGTCGACGAAGACGAGGACGCTACCGCTAGTGCTTGCGTGACCCGGGTTCCCGTGTGTCCTCTGTGTACGGCCTACCGTTCCTGCTGCTGAACTAACCACGTAACTTTTGGTGTGAGGTATAGAGTTCATCCCCATCCTGGTCCGGAAGCTACTGCGCATGCAGGAGCCGTGGTCGTCGGCTGTGAGTTCTTGGTCTGCGTCGCCCGGCAGTGCCCCAGCCTTTCAGACCCGAACCGATCTCGCCTTTCTTCCCCCGCCCCACCCACCGCCCAGACCACTCAACACGATGAACTGAACCTGACTCAAGGAACCGACCCCATCGACCCGAGACGCTGCCCACACGTGACGACACCATTCCCCTGCCCATGCCGTTCGGCGCGTCCTGGGGCCCCGGCCGTCGGCTCCTGGTGACCTACGGCCAGGAGTCTTCCCGGGCCAGGAATCATTCAGCCATGTCCTTCATCTTGGCGACCAGCACCTCAACACTTTCTGCTTCCTGTCCCGCCATTGTCCGAAGCCCATCACCACTTCGCGCGTCTCTTTGTCACCGATCGGGACGATTGTTCTGTGGCCCCGGGTAGTGTGACGAAGAAGACGAAGTTGGCAGTGGCCCGAGACGGAGCGCTTGCGCTAGGCCAGCGGCCATTAAACCATCTCATTGCCATCAGTCATCTCGTCCCATACTTCGGCTGGCCGTCACGTAACAATATATTAAGAGAAGTTTCTAAAACGTTTGTGAATAAACCGCTTCTGTCAGTATGTCTTTAAAACGTTTGTGAATAAACCTCTTTTGTCAATAGGTTGTTAAAACGTTTCTGGATAAACCTCTATTGCTGAGAGGTTTTTTAAACGTTTCAATCTAGAGTTCGGTGTTGCTAGATGTTCGGAGTTGTTTGAAGACGTTTTATAGAAGTAATGTGTTTCGTGGGTTGTGAATATGTAGGATTTGATTTTGCTCTTCCCCTCATATACACCGCGGCTACCGCTCATTGTCCATCAAGCAAAGTTGTTCTCTTCATGCTTGACAATAGGCATAAGCTAATTAATCCACTAGCACAAAATATGACACTTTCATCCATGTAACTGGAATAGAGGCGTTGTAGAGTAGCTCTATCTAGGCGGCAGATATGTTCACGATCATTTTGCGATTCACCAATTCACCAGCGCTTCCTTCTTTAGAACTACAGCGTGTGGTGCACTTTCAATTACTAAAGCTCCGTTGTGGACACTAGATCTTTCCAGGCTCACCGATTCAGCACTCTCAATGGCTCAGCACAACTCCGAGGCTTCCGATGGAGGTCGCCTTTTACGCATCGCTGGAGGCTTTTGCTCGCACAGATTTCGTTTTCCTCTTTGCTGATATTTTAAGCACAATGTGCTTTAGATAATGTGTGAATATCGTAGGCATGGTGTCAGATTTCAGACGCGGTTTAAAGCGGGGAAGCGATTGCTGGTTTACTACGGCGATATTCAACATGCGCTCGACAAAACTGCTCTCAAAATGTTTCTCTCAAACAACAGCAGCTGGCGTCAGCCTTCCGTCTTCTCTTTTGAGGTTTCGTTCCCATTTTGCAAGTTTAAGATCAGATGGTGCCGTAAACAGGGAAACGCGCTCCTCCTGAATGCACAGTCGTTTTGGCTTTGACATCTTTTTGTGCAGTCACATGTAGCTCGTTTAGTGATGGGAACGGGAAACGAGCAATCGAGAGCTCAGTCCATTTTTTTACTACACGGTGAAAGCACGCAAAACGGATACACGCACGCACAGAACGCGCACACAAAACCGACGATATCAGCATAAAACTACTCGAAGGAGCGAACGCGATGACTTGCTTGTGCAAGTAGCCACGCAGCACAACAAACACTACACTTAGTTCAACAAAACATACGCGCACAAGCGGGTTAATCAAGCACGCACAAGACGAGGCTGCTGAGTTCCGAAGCGAGAAAAACGCGCCGTCTGCGGCGACAGCATCCTCCCGACAAGCAGCGCCTTCTGTCACCATAGGTGGGGTTGCACTGACAACGGAGCTACCATCTACCATTGCGCAGCGCTGGCGCTCGGCACACTAGCCAGTATATTCTAGGCACTTTAATCGAACTAAAGCAACATCCCTAGTAGCACACCTTGCTGCCTCAATATGGCTACAACGTTAAATGCTAACGTTACGTTAACATGGCTAGTGTCCTCTTTTTTTCACGTAAACGTCACTTACATAAGTACAACGTTCAGACAATATTCACATAATTCTAGCAACTTTCAGGCAAAATTAAAGCAGCTTCTGGAGACAATATTATAGCAGCATGTATACAACATTTTCTTAACATTGGTACAGCTCTTTATTTGCACACATGCAACATTCCCATCAAAATGTTACTGCAATATTGCTGAAATGCTGCACAGATTGTTTTAAAAACTTCCAGGCAGCATTCTAAACTACACAAATATTTCAGCCGCATTATTTGCTACTAACTATCAATGGTTGCTGCTCAATAAAATGGTCTCGTGAAAATTTAAACCGTGTGCAATGGTATCGTCATACCACAATGGTTACGGCAGCTTGAGGTCACAAGACTGAGCAACCGAGTATTATTCCTCTGCTGTACAATACAAGTACTTATAAGGCTGCACTGCAGGACACATTGTTTTTCTATACTTTTCAGACAGCTTATTCCAAAGTCCCTAAATGTAATATGCATCAGCTTTGTACCAATGCTCTCATCATTTAGATGCTGCAAGCTGCCATGACCTGAAGGTGCCACTGCACGTGGTTATTTGGACAATTAGAATCATTAATATATATGCATGCGCATTACAGATAGCCATCGTTTGTTTCTATATCAGTATTTTCGTCAATAACTTAATCAACTAGCCTTACAGCAAGCTTGAGACTATACTATTACTCCAGGTTAGCTTGGCATGCAACTAGTTTCAAAATATAACACACTTACAAGACAATCATTTTATGCAGAAACTTGCAACATTTGTACAAAATTGCACACAGCCTATTTATCTGCTCAAGAACAGGAAGCACGAATATTGTCAACAGTTACTAAGCACATTAGCATATCTTTAAGATGCAAATGCCCCTCAAGTTATGTTTTACAAATATAAGACACTTTAGCACGCTATCCCGTGCAGAAACTTGCATCAGTATACAAAATAGCACAACAGCCTATTCAGAAAAAGAAGCATATATATCATATACTCAACATTTACACAAACACATTGGCACAGCTTCAAAAATGCGCCACATTGCCTTACATGATTTATTTTATTTATTTACTTTATAAAGAAATGCAACAAATCTACAAAACAGCACATAGCCTATTCGGCTACCCAGGAACAAGAACCAGAGCTCATGCTTTGAAGAGTTACTAGGCACATTAGCATAGAATGGAAATGCACACACACCGCCCAACTTGCATGCTTCAAATATAAAACACTACAGCAAACTATTTACACAAACACAATAGCACACCTTGATATATGCACCACCTGGACTTGTACTTCACAAATATATGACATTATTTTGAGCAAAAACTTACGATGAATATACACAAGTAGGAGTAAAACATAGTTGGCCATTCGGAAACAAGAAGCAGGGGTATTATGAACAGTAAAGTTAATTGCACGCTAGTTAACATCATCGATTTAAGTTCATAGTTTTCCAGTGCTACGGCACACGTACACATGAGCCGCTGTGGTGGTTCAGTGGTTATGGTCCTCGGCTGCTGGCTCGTAAGACGCAGGTTCAATCCCGACCTCGGCCGTTGCATTTCGTTGAAGGCAAAATACTAGAGGCCCGTAAATATAATCTGCACGCAAGAGATCTAAAAAACGAGGACAGGTTCTAAACTTGTCGAGCATTGCAGTGATTGTACACCGCTTATCAATTGTGAAGACCATTAGCAGAAGCAGACCCCAGACCACGTGTGATGCGACCGAGCCGCATTACATTAAAAAAGCTGGTTCACAATCTGTGAGCAACATTTCAGTTGTACCATATAATGCAGAAATTATGTTTCTTTCGCGGTTTTTGTGATAAAGGTGTAATATGTTCCCTTTTCCTTCTATGGCGTGTTCCTGCGCTGGTCTGAGGGCATTTACACTGTGTCTTTTCCATTAAAAATCCATTGTCAGTGATCGCCGTGTTTGATCCTTCTCCCCTTTTTGGTCATGCGCCGTTAAGCTAGAAAACTGCAAGTTTAAAGCGCTGTCAACATTTGCCTCAACAAAGCAAGAGCTGATGGGTGACTTAGTAATGCATGATATACGTGAAACAGCACAAGGCTCAAGACCTAAGACGAGAGCAGAGGAAAAGAAACTGACAACACCGCGATGAACTAACAAGTGGCATTTATTTGGCACGCTGGGCGTATCTTAGCTTCTGTTGTATTGCAGGGATCTGGGCGCTTGAAAGTGCTCTTTACGGTGTTTTCAATTTTGTATGCAAAATTATATTTATACGCACAGCGTGCCAAATAAATGTCAGTTGACAGTTCAGCGCTGTGTTGTCCATTTTCTCCTTTCCTCTGCTCTTTTCTTAGGCCGTGGGCCTTGCACTGTTTCACCTATATTAATTTAGCATGCCTAGAAAATGCTTGTGCTCTCGTAGCCTCCAGCTCCTCGCGATGGTGGTCTCGCCTATGACGTCCCATGCGAAGCTGCATCTCAGTAAATAAAAAACCTGATCTAAGCATCTTAGTGGGAACATCTCCAATAACAGAATTTTTACACTACTCAGTGAACAGAGACAGTGGACAGCTTTTTACAGAGAATATATGTCCAATCACTTGGCTCATATGGGATAGGGCCTGCACTCTGCAGTAAGTATAGTCCCGCTGATGATAATGGGTGATTGAATACCAATCAATATTTCGCTTTTCTTACCCTTGGTGCAAACCGCTGCACAGTCCTATTAATGTTGCTTACAAGAGTATAAGTCTGATTGGGAGCAGACAGACTAAACTACTATGCTTGATGCAGCAGCGTCAATTTAGAGTGACAGAATAAGCTGGTCCGTTGCCAACAGCTCCGCTGGATTTATGCTATCTTCCAGCAGAGTGCGTGAGAACCGGTATAATGCCCCACACTAAGTACATACATTAAGTGCAGGTTGTTGGTGCTGCTCAAAAATATGGGTCAAGGATGAGGAAACGTGACATAAACAAATAATTGCATTAAAGTGCGTTCCAAATTAACTAAACACTTCCTATTTTGTCTGCCCCACATTTCAAACCGAGGTTAAAATTTAAGCTCCAGTAATGCGTTCACACTCACTATGAGTGCCAATTTCCGGCAATCTTCAGGAACATGCGCAACATTTTCTTCCAGGGAAAGAGAAAATCCAAAGTTGTGGTAATAATCTTCGGTAATCACTGCTGGATCAGTATGCCTCTGCATCTTTAGTAATGTTCTAGCGTCCGTGGGTAACTCAGGACGCCATTGCTCTAGCACTTTAAGCAGGCAATTGAGATGTGAAGCAGGCAATTAACTATTAATAGCCCATACACGTATGTCGTACTCAAGATATTGATTAGCAGCACCTGGGACAGGTGTCAACCCATCTTCATACTCGTGATTGTCAGAAATCCGCGACAACTCTGACGTTGCAATTTCTATACCGGAGACGCTGCTTGCGGCGCCAAAAACCGACAAGTGAGAACTGCGGCTTTCATTTGTGTCCTTGGCTGACGCTCATAAAGAGGATAAAACAACATTACGCGATGAAAAGGCATCTTGATACTGTTCTCCTCCTGTTGCGCGCAATCTGCTGACACGAACATTATCAAGATTGACAACTGCCAAACATTTTTTTAGTTCGTCGTGAACAGCCTCTGTTATTCCTCGCCGTCGTTGCCGAATGGACACATCGCTGAGCGAACGCTTCACTCCCTTCATGATACTACGAATGGGCCAACCAACACTTGTCACAGCACAGCAATGCAAGTCTAGAAATCACTAACCAATGAGGTCATCCTCTGGGTAAGCCTGCGCTATTTCAGCTGAATCCCAGTGAAACTACAACACGGTGACCGCACGGCGAACGCAGAAAAGCTATGCTAGTAGAAAAAAAACGTGAAGATTTTGACGTGACTTCCGCTGACACGAGTCTTCCTAGATGAGCGCGGGTCGCCGGACACTGGCTCTCGGCGCGGCCGCGATTTGAACATTCCGATTAGATTGGATTTTGCGATCTCCATGGGCGTCAGTGGAAACAGAACTAAATTTCATTGGCAGTTTTAAATTAGTCTGCTTGTTAAAATAAAAAATAATGTAATTCCAGCTATTTAAAAATGTTGGCCTTAGAGATATAGCTTTCTACCTCAGTGTCACAGAGTTAAGTACACCTTAACTGCTCACCACGTGCGCAAGCTAGCACTCGAGGTAAAAAAAAATTATTGTCACGGTGAGGATTAGTGATCTGGTATCGTATTTTCAATTTGGGCTGCAGAATATCCTGAAAGAGAAGGCAACCTATTACATAAATATTATAGCAATTCCAACGTATGTGGTTCAACATTTATTCAGCATTTGAAAATATTGCTGCATTATGAAACAACCACATTAGAGCAACTTTACCAGCATGTTACTGCTAATGTTGAAGAATGTTTTAGTTTTCAATTATGTTGGTGAAATATGGCCCAATTTTAGCGCAACATATTACAACATTGGCAATGTTGTAGCAATGCTGCAACATTTATTGTGCTACTGGGTTTTCTACCCTCGCACATTTACGCAACAAGTTTCGTCGTTTCAGCTCATACCATAGCTTATATCGATGTTCCAACTATATAATAAAAAAATCAGTTCATTTTAATTTGACGAACGGCCATAAACACATAAGCAAAGGTCTCATGCCGCAGCATTTATCCTCTCGACCTGCAAGCGCAGAGTGGGCAGCGAGCACGGATAAAATTTTCTTCGAACTCAGCTAGGTGATCTGCTGCACAATATCAGCGACGCATCTTCTGCTTAAAAGCCAGCAAATTGCTTTTGAAGACGAAATGAAACGAAATTGTTTTTTGGGAAAACAAAATGCTACAGTGTATACCTGTCTCACATATCGGCGGACGCGTGAACCGCGCTGTAAGGTTGGGATAAAGGAGAGAGTGAAAGAAGAAAGCAATAAAGAGGTGCCGTAGTAGAGGGCGTACAGCACACGGGCGCCATTGATTACGTTTCGCCTCCAACGAAACGCGGTAGGATTCGAACCCGGGACCTCCGGATTATAGCCGAGCGCTCTAACCATTGAGCCACCGGGGCCTCAGCAGTTTCGATACATTAGTAGCGTTCATGCAGCGCCTCCTAGAGGAGGCACTGGTTCATGCCAATGCCATCGCAATTATTTCGATGCCTCTGGCGATGCGCCTTTCGCACCCTACTCCTCCTACCTGCTGGCGTTTCCGCGCCTATGCCCGCGCAGCCCGCATGCGTCGAAAGCTTCGTTTCGCTCCTTGGTGCATGCAACTTTTTTCGGGCTAACTACAACTGCGCTACGTGCTCTATTGCGTAGCACATCGGAGGGCGTCGGCGCCGAAGGCTCTGGTTTAAGGCGAGGCGAAAATCGCAGGTGAGCGGACGCGGGATGCATAAGTGAACCACGTTTTTTCCTCCGCTCGGCTTCTCCCTGCCAGTTATAGTGCAGCTTGGATATCTTGACAGGACCGAAGCGCATCTGATCAACAACCGGCTGCGCGTATCGAGCGTATATGAAAGTACAACATCTGTGTGAACCCGAAGAACTGAACTTCACATCCGCTGAAGTAGTTTTGATCTTGCTGCTCCAGCTGACGACTACAGTCGAGGAGCGGCGTCGTGGCGTACGCTTGTAGTCGGTCCCGAAGTCGCTAATCTCTCTTATTACTCGTGACGAGAAGCCAAATGCCTTTTAGCGACCTGAAGAACCCGCGTGATTCCCTGTGGAGTACTCGTTTTTACGTCCGCAGCGCCGTGCGTATCAACTGCGTAGAGGATGCTCAGTTTGGATATGAAAAAAATTCTCATCGCTCTGTGAACTTCAATTGCGCCTTCAGTGACCTGCATCGCATTTGCTTAGGTGCAATAGAATTTGCTCTTGTCCTTTTATTTATTTATTTTATTTATACACACTACCTACAGCGCCCTCTTTGGGGCATTATTGTAGGGGGGAAACATCATAAATAAGAACAAAGATCTAGTACATAATAAACTAGGCAAATGATGCAGTCTACACAGAAAATACAATAAACCCATGCACACGGAAGCAAAAACAAACAAACAAAATAAAAACCATTGTAGAAAGGCAAACATACCCTAAACACTCACATACACACAAAAAAAAGATACATTTTAAAATAGAGCATTGCTTAAAACATAATACACTCGGACAAGAATTATTGCACTTATATTGACAGGTGGCTTTGCAAATCGGTCAGAAATAATGTAGGAGGAGCGGTAGCGACCCGCGAAGGGAGACAGTTCCAATCATGCACTGTTCGTGGGAAAAAACTATATTTGAATACGTTTATACGGCAATTGTACTCGCGCACCTTAAGTGGGTGGTCAGTGCGGGCGGAAATGCAGCTGGGTTCATTAATGTATTTCTCTGTTGGAATTCCAGTTTTATTATTAAGCACATTATAAAAGAAAGAGAGTCTCAAATATTTGCGCCTGTTTTCAAGTAACGGCCATCCCAACTTCTCGCGCAAACCAGAAGAACTTTTTTGGAAATTGTAATCGGCGGACACAAACTTAGCAGCCCGTTTCTGGACGCGCTCCAGCTCCTCAATATTCAGTTTTGATGCGGGTCCCAAAACGCGCAAGCATACTCAAGTATCAGAAGTAGAGTAGACATGTATAATGTCTTCTTCAGCGTAAGGGGAGCGTCCTTAAAGTTACGTCTGAGAAAGTTTATTGTGCGGCTGGCTTTAGCAGATATGTAATTTACGTGTGTATTCCATGATAGGTCAGTAGAAAAAAAGACTTCCAAGCACTTATAAGTTGAAACTGCGGATAATTCAGTGCTACCAAGGAAATAGTCTGTTTGGAGGAATTGTTTCTTTTTTGTAAACCGGACCAGATTACATTTGGAGATGTTAAGCGCCATATTCCAGTTGTTGCACCAAGAGAATACAGAGTTGAGGTCATGCTGTAGTGAAATTGCATCTGCTTCAGAAGAAATTTTGCGGTAGATACAACAGTCATCACCATAAAGTCTGATTATACTTGAAATGTTACTAGTGAGGTCATTTATAAAAATGAGAAAAAGAAGAGGGCCCAAAACCGACCCCTGCGGAACACCTGAAGTTACACCCACACTTGCCGAGCTGACACCGTCGATAACCACGCACCGTCTCCTTTCCGCAAGATACTCCTCAATCCAGGATAAGAGTGAGGTAGGAATATTTAATTCTGAAAGCTTCTGTAACAATAGGTTGTGAGCAACTAAATCGAAGCTTTTCGAAAATCTAAAAATATACAATCTACCTGACCGGCGGAGTTTAAGGAAACAGAAATGTCATGTGTGAATTCCACGAGCTGTGTTTCACATGAGAAGCCGGACCTAAATCCATGTTGTGTCGAACAGAAAAAACTATTGTTTTGTAGATGGCTAATTAACTGAGTATAAATGACATGTTCCAGTGTTTTGCACGACACGCTCGTCAGCGATATGGGCCTATAGTTACATGTTTTAGTTTTATCACCACTCTTATGAATCGGAACGACATTGGCACTTCTCCAGTCAAGGGGCAAAGAAGAATTCTCTAACGATTTCTGAAATAATGCAACGAGATACGGGGCAACTGAAGCTGCACAATTTTTCAAAACGTAATTGGAAATGTTGTCAGGCCCTGGTGCTGATGTAACTTTAATTTTCTATAATAAAATCATGATCCCCCGTTCAGAAATTTCTACGTCATTCATTCTGGTCAGGGTGCTGGAAGATTGAAAGTCAGTATGTGTATTAATGGGATCGGAAAACATCGATTAAAAATAAAGATTGAAACTTCTCGCTTTACCTTTTGAATCCCCTCTAAAATCAGTTGCGTCTAGTACATCAGGCGCAGAGACTCTGCTGTTTCTCTTATTAACATATTTCCAGACTGCCTTTGGGTTTGTATTTAGTTGTTGGCCTAGTGTGCTGAAGTATGCCCTTTTCGCTTTACGGATTTCTTTCGATAAGTTCTTAGTTTGCTTTTTCATCTCGGAGTACAAAGTGCGGGCGTATCACAATATCTGCGAAAGAGCCGTTTCCGCCGGTTGATCATTGCCCGCAACTGTCTATTCATCCAATGCATATCGTCACGACGCTTGGCTGAAATCAAGCGGGATGGGATGAAAGTCTGCGTCAGTGACAAAATTTTAGTTTTAAACAAGTTCCAGAAGGAATCAATATTCAGGGATGGCTGATGTGAAAGAAACTCAGGAAAAAATGCGTCGAGTTCCTGTGATAGCGAAGCATAATCCCCGTTTTCATAAAAAGACACTTTGCGTGGTTGGGTGTGGTGGGTCTTCATAGCATTACAGGATACTTTTGCTAAAACTACATCATGGTCGCTTATGCCTGGCAGCGTTATGACAGACGAGACTAGGCTAGGGTCATGGCAGAAAAACAAGTCTAGCACATTAGCACTGGTAAGGCCGGGTCTGGTAGGGGTTTGAACAAACTGAAATAATGAGTGAGCACCAATTACTTCACGGAAAGCTGTATACAAGAGGGATGCAGTGCGAATTACTGGTTTAAAACAAGACCATTCTACGCTGGGCATATTAAAATCACCGGCAAGGATAATATGTGTTGCGTCTAAGGCTAATAATGTGTTGCTAAGTTCAAAAAATGGCTATGCGCAGGTTAAACCGGGCGTCCTATAAAAAGAGCCAATTGCCAAAGAAGTACCATCGCCCAGCCGTACCCTGCACCAGACAGCTTCACAGGAATCGTTGTCTAAGTTAACAGACACGCTTCTCAAACTGCTATGAACGAGGATGAACACAACACCACCGCGTACATTGCGATCCTTCCTATACGTGGTATAGGATGGAGGAAATATTTCAGCATCACTTATGTTGCTGTCCAGCCATGACTCGGTTCCAATTACCACATGTGCGTTCGTCATTTGTAAGAGTGAGAGGAATTGGTCAGTTTTGTTTTTTAGACTGCGGCAATTAACAACAATACAGACAAGTTCATTTTAATAGCAGTTTGTGGGCTAGCCAAAAGCCTCGGTGATGGCTATTGGTTTAGACAAGTGATATCGTCTGTTTCAATGTTGTACATATAGGTTTTGTTGTCCAGGTTTAGCTTATTAAACCGCAGTTTCAACTTTCCGCCGCATGCCATAGCAAACTGCATGAGCTTTTTTCTTTGTTGCCGTACTTTGGCCGAATAGTCCTCGCTTATCGCCCAGTCAGTATCTTTTAGTTTGGCAGCATTTGAAAGAACACGATTCTTTTCTTTAAAGGACAAAAATTTAATGATCAGGGGTCTGTGCTTGTCTGGCGCATATCTTCCTAGTCTGTGCGCTCTTTCAGTGGCAGCGGCGTCAACGGAAAGTTTTAACTTTTCAGCGCAAAAAGAGATAATTTTAGTCTCAGACTGTTCCCACGATTCGGTTTCTTTGTCATGGATGCCGTAGAATATTAAGTTGTTTCTTCGTGATTGGTTCTCCAGGTCATCGTGCGATGACTCGAGGGCCGTGCACGCGACAGCAAGTTTCTGGGAACTTTGAGATAATCTTTCTACTTCAGGCTTTAGAGGGAGCACCAGTGACACATTATCTTCAACGCTCTTGACTTTTTCTGCGAGTTTTGTTAGTTTTTCTTCGAGATTCTTTTGCTCAAGCCGAATGGAACGTAGTTCGTCCAATATTTCGGTCTGTTGCTGTTGTATCTCAGGTATTGTCATGATAGTATCGAACATCTGCTTTTCCTGCTCAGCAGACAGAGGCCCAGGGTTTTGCTCTACGTCTCCCGCAAGCAAAAGCTTTCTTTGAAACAAACCTATGTATCCTGAACAGCTCGCGGACACGTCGTAAAGAAGGCGTAAAAACATGCACACAGCAAAGTTGGGATCTGGCGTCGACTTCCTAAACGGTTTGCCATTAACAGAAAGGTAAGAGTAACAAACCTGAAGAAGAACAAGATGTAAGCGTCTGGCTGCCATGTCGGCGCCAGATCCCGGTGTGGCTGGGTACAACAGCTGCTTATGTAGGTCATGCTTGTGCGGAAGGTTCCAGGCTTGCCAGTCGATGAAGCGTTCGAGCGCCGGTAGCGCTGTGAAGTCCAACGGCGAAGCGTCACCCAAAAAAGCCAGGTCAGCAGAACAGACTTGCTCGGTAGAAGCGGCTCCGTTCATTGGCAGGCACGTCGACATCGCGGCAGTATCGAAAATCGCCATCATTTGCAGCACCTGAAGATGAACAAGATGTAAGCGTCTGGCTGCCATGTCGGCGCCAGATCCCGGTGTGGCTGGGTACAACAGCTGCTTATGTAGGTCAGGCTTGTGCGGAAGGCTCCAGGGTTGCCAGTCGATGAAGCGTTCGAGCGCCGCTAGCGCTGTGAGGTCCAACGGCGAAGCGTCACCCAAAAAAAGCCAGGTCAGCAGAACAGACTTGCTCGGTAGAAGCGGCTCCGTTCATTGGCAGGCACGTCGACATCGCGGCAGCATCAAAAATCGCCATCATTTCAGCACCTGAAGAATAACAAGATGTAAGCGTCTGGCTGCCATGTCGGCGCCAGATCCCCAAGAAGTTTTCGGTCTACCACAAGAGTTCCCCCCCAGCCATACACGGAGTAGGCCAAGGCCAGACCACTTCCCAAGAAGCGAGTCCCATAAGTTGGAGCAAAGCTCGACAACTGGTGGACCCCCACACCAGAGACTGCCTTGTACCAATTTAGGTTTGGTCATCCTCGGGCCCGAAAGCCCTCCCATCGAGCGTGGCGGGCTGGTCCACTACTGCCACCTCGTTGGTCGTGTCTGGGTCCAACCCAGGAGCTTCGGATAGGCGGGGTCGCTACTCCCCGTGGTGCGCTTCCGTGCTGCGCACCCCTGCCAGACGCCGAAGCGCCCTCGACTTCTGGTAATCTCTTCGTGCCGCACTCCAAGCGAGAGCCCGATTCTTCAACTTTTACTAAGCGTCTTGGCTTTGACGCCGGCCCTGGTGTACTAAGTCAGGACCTACCGCCTACGTACCGGGAAGTGCGAGTGTGGGCTTCATCCCACACCCCTATGGTCTCACAGCAGTACTGCTCACAGGCTCTCAAGGGACACAAGCGCCAGTCCTGCTTTCGCTTCGTCCTCGGTCTCTTCGCCTACTGAGACGCCCGCAGGCCTCAGCGTTTCCAAGAGATGGCCCTGGTTGCCCGGAGGGGGACCGAGGACAGACCCAAGCAGCGCTCCCGAGTGATGGTAGGGCTCGGGTTACACAGGGACGCCCCTACCCCTGAGGACTTTAGTCAGCGGGGATTTCCCTGCAGCGTATTCGCTTGAGACTTATCCACAGCAGCCTATCCCTAAGCTGCCGTGGCGTATGAACTCACTCGCTTTCGGTGAGAGGGAGAGGGTCACCACAGCCCTTCCCAGGTTCACCAATGACAGTCGCCCCCAATAGACTGGGTTACAGGAGCACGCAACTGCTCCCAGCGTTACGCCTAGGGCCTTCATCGCCGAGGCCCGCCGCCCGCTGGGTTACAGAAGGACGCTACCCCTCCCATGGTTACCCGGCCTGTGGGCATCTCACGTACTCCACAGCCCCGGTCGCAGCCTTAGACTACGTCCAGGGAGCCAAACCCTCCGGTTCGGCCACCGAGAACAGACGGCCCAGTCAATCCAGCCCATCATCAGCGAAACTGCCAATGTTCTGGTTGGGGCCGCGGATCACCACTATCCAAAGACCACTTTCCAACGAGGGCAGTGCGGATAAGTGATTTATATTTTGGTTTTTATCTTGGTGCTCCTTTTATGCTGACTTTGCACATAGGTAATGACAGCTATCTTTAATTGTGGCTTCTTAACCACCATTTTTAGAGCGTCCATGGCAGCTTTGAAAGGAGCAGAGACCATCAAAACGGCAGCTACAGGAAAGAATTTCACTTCACACTTTTCGAACAAAAACTGTTGCAGCATCTGATTGCCGTGACGCGTTTGTGATCTGCACGTCTAGATTACTGTGATGCAGATTAAACACGCTCATTATCCTGGTCATTTAAAGTTTGCAAAAATGGTCCAGGTTTCCTAAGCGAAATCTATGCAAATAGTCGTGATAAGGCTTTCACAGTGGCTGGAGCTGCTGTCTTGATCTTAAGTCAGGCCTGAAGGTCTTTGCACAAGAAACCAAAACGTTGCAACAGGTGTTGCTTATCATGTCGTTGTCAAGCATTGTCCCTACTTGCTACTACCCTTTTAGGATTACTTGGGTTGAAATGACACAGTGAATAACGGCTCTAATGTGATATGCATCATGAAACCAGCTGCCTGGTTTCTGGACTGAAGGAGAGAAATTTTTCGCAGTTGTGTTGAAATTTTGAGAATTCTGTTGTTAGTTACAAACAATCAATTTGTTTCTTGGTGTTTTGTTTTGTGAAATACTGTCTTGATGCCATACACAAAGTTGCTGTAAAAGGGTATTTGGCAGGCAGTTGGCAATTTAAATAGTTTACGGAATTATACCCATACAACAGATAAAATATAATTTATTGTCGACTAATTTATTTCAGAATCAGTTACTGCCATTTAGTGGGGTATATATTGCTATGCAAATTTAAATCCTTCTTTTTTTGCAAGGAAAGCTACATGTGCAGTAGAAAATGTACTCCAAAAAGAAAGGATTATAATTTTTGGAAAACGGTTTTGTGGACGATAAGTTATAATGCATTCAATATTCTGAAATGTAGGACCCTCCAGCATCAGTGCAACAACTGAAGCATATCCCATCATTCTTAGCAAAGGCCGCCCTGGTGGCTGAGTGGTTATGGCGCTCGGCTGCCAGCCCGAAAGACGCGGGCTCGATCCCGGCCGCGGCGGTCGAATTTCGATGGAGGGGAAATTCTAGAGGCCCGTGTGCTGTGCGATGTCAGTGCACGTAAAAGAACCCCAGGTGGTCGAAATTTCCGGAGCCCTTCACTACGGTGTCCCTCAGCTTGAGTCGCTTTGGGACATTAAATCCCCCATAAACCATAAACCATTCTTAGCAATGCAAGAAACCTTAACCTAAGTTTCACTGCAGAGGTCGTGTTGTGGCAATTTTGGACCCTTGCAATTGTCCTCATACAATGTCCTTGCAGGCCGAACTTGAGCCTGAGCAATGCAAATAAATTCTCTGGGGACTCGTCCGGGGTTTACAGTGGGTGGGGAAAGAATTGGCAAATTTTTCTTGCCAAGAAATTTTCTAACTTGATGTGATAACAGACTTGGTGTGTTACGATGATTGAGAATCTAGGTGGCTGCGATCTCAGGATGGATGCAAACAACTCCTTCGCAATAAGCGATAGCGCACCTGTTTGTAACATATAGCAGCTCCAATATATCTGCTATTAATCTGATGCTGGTCTACGCTTAGACGAATACAGACTTCATTTTAGCCGAATTTTGCTCGCATATTCAACATTTCCCGAGTGCCATCAGTATTGTTCACCGGACACCTCTTCTCTTCCTTTTCTGAACACATTATGCTACTTGCACTATGCCACCTGCACCAGGGACCCCGGAACAGGGGGGAAAGGGGGCGGTCACCCACCCAACATTTTAAGGCGAAAGTCTTCAATGGCTCATACTCCCGGTCGAGATCCTGTCCGTCCATTACATCGCCAACCGGACGTCACGGCAACGAACGTGACGTCATACCGTCCGACCGTCCAATACGCTCATAAACTCGATAATAAAGAACATCTCTGAGCACGACTGGATTCTAACAACCATCCTTCCGTTCCACAGCTGAGCGTGCTAATGACCATACTACTTCCTGCCGACGTATATGTAGTTCTGCTTGCCTAGGACGCTGGAGTCTGCGGAAAGCCGTCGAATGAGACGAATGCCTCCCAAAGGCCCTCTACTGTCTCCATCATTTAAGATTCACAAGCAATTGTGTACCTAATTGACATCTTAACCACACATCATTGACACAAGCAGCAACACCACGCTAAAGGATTTCACCTCACCGCAATTTAGGTCAAAAATTGACCCCCTGAATTTTTTCCAGAGGGGCAGTGCCCCCCAGTCTCCAATTGCTTGCACTTGGGTCAGATTTGTGACAATTCAAACACTTTCGTTCTAGGACTTTTTTATTGCAAAGCACAGTAGGGCGGACCTTCTTGGCTTCATAGCCAGTTGTAAAGCATTTTGTATATGTGTAACCTATACCACTCATATCCCTGCAGAAGTCGACTGTCTGACCCGTGTACATAATCCTGATTAGCAGAAATTAAACAAACTATGTACAAACTTTTATAATGCAATTGATCACTCCTTGTACGTAAAGCTTCCCATTTCATTTCATTTTTTATTGCCATGAATCTTTGCACCATTTGTTCGTTTTCACTCAAAACCGCTGGCACGCGGCTATATCATTTCGTTTTGTAATGCGAGATGTAACCTGACTTATCTTCATTGATCATTGCTACGTGCAAATGCTTTCACATTTTCCAGAATATTGCAGTTGCTTTTGCTTCTCTACCTCGAAGGTTCATTGGCACTTTTAAATTGAGCGCGGCCAAGAACTGCAGGCATTCAGTCCGATGACCGCCGAGCATGCTTGTGGCTAATGGCTATCGCCGCCGCCGAGTCATTCAGTTCTTAGTGGGCGCGAGACAACTCCTTAAACAGTTTCCTTTGGAAGCCTTTTCGATGTCTTCCTGACTGCTGAAGCGTCGTCAACACAACGTGACAGTTTGCATCAACCTTTCAACACTGAATAATTAACAACATTTATAAATAATAAATTTATTACATAAATCACCTTTAAATAAATAAATAACCAAGTAAGCTTGAAGTCTTGCCACCCCCACCCGCTAAGAAAAAGATCCGGTGTAAAAAATAAAGTTTAAAAAATATTATGTAAATGAGAATTAAATAAATAATAATCTAAGTTCTAAGTCTTGCCCCCACTCAAAAAAAAAGTTCCAGAGTTCCTGACCAGTACTAAGCCACCTGCACACTTGTGCTTCCTACAAAGCCTTTATTCGCCTTAGATTTTAGCATTGTAGATGTCTTGGTAGAGGAGTCACGCAGTTTGATGCAAATTGTCGCGGACCACAGCTCTACACTGCTCTGCATTTTCATCATGGTGCAACACTGAAATGCTGTGTTACTTTGCTGTCAATCAAAGCAATGCAGCAGTGCATAGGTAACTGATTGGGATCTGAGCGTATGCTCGACATTCTCCACTGCCTGGTGCATCTAATCAAATTACTCGTGGTACAGACCATATATATCGCTTCCTGAAAACTATATGCTTTGCTTGCCCTGTGATGCCTTGCATATTCCGTACAATGCAGGCGTGTCAGTAGTTTTCTTTCTGCTCGGAAAAAAATTAAAATCCTCATTGTATTACATCAACCACATGTTCCATAACGTTTATCAAAGCAAAGCAGAAGTGCCAGCTGCTAGAGAGGTTGCAGACTTGATTTCGGATCACTCTTGGCAAAATCTAACTTTCGCGACAAAAAAGCCTGAAATTTCCACAAGCGTACTGGTACATCAATAGACTGAATTAGAATTATGCTGTGGATTTAATTTATGTGCCTGAGCATGTGTGCATAGTTTATCATTTTAGATATACTCAAGCTTGTCTGGATTCCAAATTTTATTTGTGCAGTAATATTTTCTCCATGAAACTAGTAGCTTCCCTTTAACATTTCTGCAACACAGGAGCTAATAGTGATAAAATGCTGCTATGCTGTGATGCAGACTTGCATCTATTTCTTGGCATTGACTGAGGTTGATGTAATGGAAAGCACAGATCAATTTTAGTGCTCCGAACATCTGTTGCTCAAATATTTATAAAAGGTCATCCTGATGTACGTTTCATCAGTACTAGAGAGGGTGTTTTTAATAGGCCAGAAAGCTGTGATACGTTTAGCACAGTGCTAGAACTATTTGAATACTGGCAAGTTTGCTCAAATATACACCAATGGCAGATGTAGCATTGCCCCAGAAACAGTCAAGGCTTGCTGCTGAGTTGAGGGGTATTCCAGGAAAAATGTAAGTAATCATTTTTTGCCCTAAACAGCCTGAAAAAAAAAAAAACTTGAGAACTAGGAATAAATTGGTACTAACTTGCCCAGCTTACGGTACTGTGAAATAATATTGGCGTCATTTGCAAGGTCATGGCAAATTTCCCACATTTCTGTACTGAACTGGCACTAAGGACAGTTTTATGCATCCATTGCAATTATATGTGTCTGGCCACATTCTGTCACAAAGAAGTGCTTTTAATGAAACTGTTGGTATTTCCTGAGCTTTCGCCACGACTGATAGCACCACCTGCGCTACAGTCATTCGAACACTAGCGGGCAAGTGTAGTACTTATTGCGGCAAAACCGGTTGCCTGGCTGATCGGGTTCGTTCTGGCCTACCCAACATCATGGGAGAATGGCTGCTCCAACACTGTCACCATTTCGCGCACTTTTTCTTGCGCTCCCAGACACCCTTAGAGCGTGTGGGGGTAGCGGTCTCGGACAAAACAGAGATGCCCTCGACTCACCCAAATTTTGTGACAAAAACACACCGCAACCAAGGTTACCAAAATGACAGGTGCTTTGTTATTTCATCACACACGGACGCACACTTTCATGTGAGCGCCATTTCAGGCCCAGTAGCCTTATTTCTGCACTCTATTAATGAACGAAACCTGTTAAACATTGCATAAAGTCCTATGCAGTTAGCACTTCTAGTAGCAATTGTAGCAGTTTTTGTTACCCCTTACACACCTTATTCTGCAACGCACCGGAATCAGAACAGGCATTTCTATTCCGTGCAGCAAGGAAACAAAGTTTGTAATGCTATCAAGTAAACTGACCTCTCCTTTTTCTCTTGCTTGCAGGTGGCGTGCTGGCGATAGCATGTTTGCTCAAGTGGTGACACGATGACTGCAAACATGTGCCTCGTTTCGAGTTGTGGAAAAGACGACCCTCAGGGAACTCCACAAGAAGACCGGCTACACGTTTTACAAGTACAAGAGGCACTAGAGGACAACAAAAATAACCTGAAGAAGTTGCAGTTGATGTCACATGTCTTGTTTTCTGCAGATTTCAGTTCATCGTGGAACGTACCCAGCTGTAGCAAGAATTTATTCTTTATATTAGCAAAGTTCTCACTTTACTGAATTTTCTGGTAATGCTCTTCTGCAAACCAGTGATCATGTGTTGATGATGTAGCATAATGGACATGCGTCGCTCAAAGGTAGAGAACTGCTGTCACTGCAAGGTACCTGCTTCCTGTTGTATTAATTTGTGTGGCCAAAAATAGGTTGCAGCAAGAGTCTCCTGTATTGAGTGAGCAATTGGAGCCGTTCATTCTTATCAAAAGATAATCCTGCTCATGTGGCTTTGTTTGTTATTGTAGTTAGTCTGAGGACCTTCATTATAAACAAGCACAGACTCTACCATCATGCCGTGTTCTGTTGCCTCGTTGCTGAAGCTGAATTAGAATAAAAATGAAATAAACCTTTTCTTGTTTTCACATGGCTGACATTGTACCTTTTGTGTTTTTCTGTCAAGCACTGTTACAGGTTATAGTTCCACAGGCATGCCTCAAATAACTGAAACAGTCTTCAGGTTGCATGCACAGACCTCCAGAGATCAGTCTGTTTTTTTTATTTTGTTGTGGTGTGTGGCTAGAGCCAGTTGAACTGGTTGCTGCTTCAATTTGGTGTTCTTATATTAACTCAATATTCCAAAACTTCAGAAATGAAAAAAACAATATTTTAGATATAAAGTGCATATTTCAATTCGCAGTTCACAAACATGTTTTATTGGTGGGAATAGAACTTCGGCCTGTTGCATGTGGCAAAGCTTCAAACATTTGACATCTGCTTCAAAATTAAATTTTTCATCCTGCACGGTGATTTCCTTATGACAATAAGCGCGAATAATTTGCTTTTCTTGCACAATTACAGTGTAGTACTTGATGGCATCAAGTTAAAAAAATGGTGTTCAGCTAAGAATCGCTGATCTTTCTGAACGCTCATTACACAACCCTTGCACAATCAAAGTTAGGCACTCTTAAAACTACACTAGCAGCCGCAAGCTTTTGTATAGTAAACTTCTTGAGTTACTGCGCAAAAGGCGCTGTGTCCTACATGTAGAACGCTGGTGTATATAGGTGAAGGGTAAAAAAAGCATGCTACGCTCCTGCTGAAATTCTGGCCTCCTGCTGGGCAACTGCTCTGTCGAAAGAGGACGTACGAAGACAGAAATGACAGAACAAGCAATATGTGTGTACCCTGTTAGCTCTTGGCGCTTTTTAAGTGATGATGAACCAACTATCCCAGCAGAAAACCTGTTTACGTGACCTCCGCTGCTGTGCTTGAGGTCCTTCGTGTGACATCACTGAGCTGGACAATGATGCAGGCCGGGAACTGGCTTGCCGAGGAAACCAAGAAGCACGGCTGAGCCAAAGCACCACAGATGCAGGGCTACTCGATCACACAGAGTCTGATTGCCATTCATGCGGACGAGCCCTACGCAGCCATGGCCGAGGTAAGGTTTTGCCCATGGAATAGCGAGCCATGTTAGCACATTGTCAATGCAAGCAAGCATATTAACTTCGTGTGATGTTGTGACAGCATGGCAGTTGTAAGTGGTGCGATGCTGTGGACATGTAATTTATTGTTTTCGTGCAAAAGAAATGTACGCAATGCCTGATATGCCTTCATGTTTTTTTTGGGGGGCACTTCTGATAACTCGAACTTCCAGTAAGACCTAGAAGGCTTGTGGTTTTATCATGTGGTTCATTTTTGTCTGTGATTTCTTTTTGCAGTTCCACTTAAAGGGAGCCTGATGAAATACATTTCACATTGGGAGCTGCATATATTTCATTGACACCTGTGTCAAGCTTTTCTAGTTCAACACCCCTTGTAGCTTACCAAGACGAAAACAGGTGCAAAGAAGCAGTTTTAAGCAAATTTAAATGTGGTGCTACAGTAGAACCCCACTATAGTAAACTCTGTTATAGTAAGAACTCTGATATAGTAAAATGAAGCTGCGGTCACATTTTTCCGTCCATAGAAGACTGTACATTTCTTTCGGTTATATCAAATATTTTTTAGAAGAAACGGCTATAGTAAAGAGCGTTTGGCAGGGGAGATGTACTTCCCGTGGCACGCGCGGAGTCTAGGTTCGCGAAGCAGATCAAAAATACGATAAAAGTACTCTTGAGGTTGCTTCACTATTAGGCTCAAGAGCCCCTAGAAACAGCCAACTTTTTGAAGAACTGGACGCCGTGATGCAAAGGGCGCGGCGCGCACTGAAAAAATAAAAGTACTTATGAACGTTGAACGAAGGCGGCGTGGTTTGCTGAGAAAGGAGAGCCAGTAAAAGTGCAGTGAGGAGTAAAAAAAGACGTGCGGTCAGAGTACGGCACCGCGAAGCACGGAAGCGGCAGTAAGAAGCTGAGGCGTGGCGGCACTGTGTACGAGGACTGGCCGCGCTAGATTGTGTTGCGCGCGTTTCTTAACTATTGCCGTCTAAATGACATGGAGGCCATGGAAGACGGCGCCATGAACATGCAAGGCTTTAGTTTTCACATGGAATCAAACTCTCTTTATTTTGGAATCCGCGTTGTATTCGCGTAAATGCGGTACTTCCCCAAGACGTAAATGAATTCGAAACCATGACAACATGAGATAACTGAAAATAATTATCACACAAAGGCACGGTAAGAGCAAGATGTAAGCTATTTCTGAATGTTCCTTCTGTAAACCAACACTTTGTGCTTAGTAAGCAGCCAGAGAGCACAGTTGAGCCATGCCATCACCAACAACTGATATAGTAAAGACCCGATATAGTAAAGATTTTTACTGCTCTGAGCTACTTTACTATAGAGTGGTTCAACTGTATCTCTTCGCGTGTGTGTAAACTGTTCTCAGGTTCTACATTAGATGCCCACAACGCCCGATACCTGAACACACACTGAATGGCTAGAGCAGTGGAAGCACTTGTAATGTAACTTGCTGGAAAGACTGCATTCACACCATCTATGCCATTTTACCTTGCTTTAGAAACTCCCGGATATCGTCAAAATTGCGTAGATTTCTTTTGTTTTTTAATGAAAAGGACGACTCGCTCATAAATAGATAGACATGTCCTGATTCAGTATATTTGTAAATAGTATACTTTTGATCGTTGGCAAATCATTGCAGAAACGAAACAGCTTTGTTGTCACTGCACCTGGTCACAACGTCTATGCAGCTGCGGCAGTCAATCCTTCTATAACTAGAGTATCTCCATGATTACCTATAGTCGGATACAACTCAAGCATGAAGTGGCAGATGCCCGTCAAAGAATCGCATTCAGCCAGTGCCATCGAACATTACTCCCTTCTGACCTATTCTTCCTCTCTCTCCCTCGATCGATCCCCTTTGACCTGCTCGTATGAAATCACAGGTGGCAGCAGATGATTGAGGAATAACTCTCGCTTGACCAGATTAATCATGGCGTCATGGAAATCAGCCGACGCCATAGACTGGAGAGCCTCCTTTGAGGGGCATCTGCCGCTTCTTTCTTGAGTTGTATCCGACGACAGTTACTGTATTCAGCCTTCAGTGTCAAAGTCTATGCAGTAAGATTCCGTATATGTGCTCAATTCAGCTACTAGATCTCATTTCGTTAGCAATGCACGCATTCCGCTTGAATGGATCATTCAGCAATACTTAGCATTATGACTGAAAGCTTCTACTACTTCCACTACGATGAGGAGCAACGATGAGGAGGGAAGCTGGGCAACGAAGGGCTAGAAAAAGAGTGAAATCCTTCTCGTCGCCATACCCGGATGGACTAGCGCGCTTTTTAGTGGTTTGCGCGCTGGGCCATTGAGCCGGAGTACCCGGGTTCGAACCCGACCGTGGCGGCCGCGTATCGATGGAGACGATCGAAACGCAAAGGACGCCCGTGCGCTGTGCGATGTTAGTGCCCCTTAATCCTCTTAATGATGTCTATGTGATACTGATGGGATTAGTAATATTGCTGTATTATGCACGGGCTGGAAATAAAAGTTTCACTTTATAGCTCAACGAAAGAATTGGAGAGAAGTCAGCTCCAGGCGGCGGCATATATTTTTCTATAATAGCGTTTCGACCAGGAAAAGACACTTCTAAATGCTTTGTAAACAGACTGATATGCAGTGTTGAAGATGTCAGCACAGTCGTCATGACTGAACATATTTCCTGCTTAATGTATAAGTACAACATCGCTTTTCTGTTGCGAGTTGTTGATATCCTAGAGATTTCGAGAATTAGTGCTTATTTTTCGGAGGAAATTTAACCTTCTCGGTGGGCACCTGAAGACCACCCTTAGGGAAGGGAGGAAAATACCCTTGTCAAAAATTTTGTGCTTAGCTTTGCAAACTGAGGGTTTATAGTTATTTCTTTTCTTTTTGCTTGAAGCCCGGTTTTCTCTGATTGTTGCCTCCCGAGCAGATTTCTTAATAGTTCTACTTCGAAATAATCCTGCCTCGTAAGCGTAGAGTACGTAGTTTTCCAGTGCACAAAGCTGAAGGCACCACCCGAAAATCACAGATGCATTTCGTTTATTCCAGAAGGCTGTTTTCAGTTGAGAGTGATTATTTGAAATCTCTTTCAAAGATTGCTATTTCTGACGCTGCTTTAATTGTGCCCACGTTCGAAAAGTACGTTTCAAAGTGAGACGCCAAAAGACAAGTATTGATCAGCCGTCTGATTGGCATCTTTATGTCAAGCGCTACCCATGCAAACGAACGCCTGTCGCAAGGCTGTTTTGTTTCCGAAAGGGACGCTGTAAAGTTGAATGATAAAACAAAGACAGGCAGCTCGAGCCTTCAATGTGGCGGAGGTGATGCTCAAGTGACGATAATATAAGCGGTGAAGTAAATGAAATGAAGTAGCGAAATTACCTGATTTCGTATATTTCAACCTGCCATTTCCGGATTTTATAAAACATTGACCAAAAAAATAACAATGTGTATCCGCACATTACTGAGCGGTTATAGTAAACTGGTTTCCGCTGCAAAAAAAAATGACTTTTTGAAACCCGAGTTAAGAAAAATTTCGCAAAAAAAAATTTCCACTTTAAGTTGAGGCAAAAAATATGGCTCGCTTTTACCCTCGAATACAGGAAAAATAAAACTAATAAATGAAGGCCCGTAGCATATTTTCTAGCGTAGAGTACGTAGTTTTCCAGTGCACAAAGCTGAAGGCACCACCCGAAAATCACAGATGCATTTCGTTTATTCCAGAAGGCTGTTTTCAGTTGAGAGTGATTATTTGAAATCTCTTTCAAAGATTGCTATTTCTGACGCTGCTTTAATTGTGCCCACGTTCGAAAAGTACGTTTCAAAGTGAGACGCCAAAAGACAAGTATTCATCAGCCGTCTGATTGGCATCTTTATGTCAAGCGCTACCCATGCAATTGAACGCCTGTCGCAAGGCTGTTTTGTTTCCGAAAGGGACGCTGTAAAGTTGAATGATAAAACAAAGACAGGCAGCTCGAGCCTTCAATGTGGTGGAGGTGATGCTCAAGTGACGATAATATAAGCGGTGAAGTAAATGAAATGAAGTAGCGAAATTACCTGATTTCGTATATTTCAACCTGCCATTTCCGGATTTTATAAAACAATGACCAAAAAAATAACAATGTGTATCCGCACATTACTGAGCGCTTATAGTAAACTGGTTTCCGCTGCAAAAAAAATGACTTTTTGAAACCCGAGTTAAGAAAAATTTCGCAAAAAAAAATTTCCACTTTAAGTTGAGGCAAAAAATATGGCTCGCTTTTACCCTCGAATACAGGAAAAATAAAACTAATAAATGAAGGCCCGTAGCATATTTTCTAGCGTAGAGTACGTAGTTTTCCAGTGCACAAAGCTGAAGGCACCACCCGAAAATCACAGATGCATTTCGTTTATTCCAGAAGGCTGTTTTCAGTTGAGAGTGATTATTTGAAATCTCTTTCAAAGATTGCTATTTCTGACGCTGCTTTAATTGTGCCCACGTTCGAAAAGTACGTTTCAAAGTGAGACGCCAAAAGACAAGTATTCATCAGCCGTCTGATTGGCATCTTTATGTCAAGCGCTACCCATGCAAACGAACGCCTGTCGCAAGGCTGTTTTGTTTCCGAAAGGGACGCTGTAAAGTTGAATGATAAAACAAAGACAGGCAGCTCGAGCCTTCAATGTGGTGGAGGTGATGCTCAAGTGACGATAATATAAGCGGTGAAGTAAATGAAATGAAGTAGCGAAATTACCTGATTTCGTATATTTCAACCTGCCATTTCCGGATTTTATAAAACAATGACCAAAAAAATAACAATGTGTATCCGCACATTACTGAGCGCTTATAGTAAACTGGTTTCCGCTGCAAAAAAAATGACTTTTTGAAACCCGAGTTAAGAAAAATTTCGCAAAAAAAATTTCCACTTTAAGTTGAGGCAAAAAATATGGCTCGCTTTTACCCTCGAATACAGGAAAAATAAAACTAATAAATGAAGGCCCGTAGCATATTTTCTATCGGCGGCCTAACACTTGTTTTTTTTTCGAACTGAGCAAAATCTAATAGGTGGAACTAAATCGAATAATACCAAGGAAACCTACACAAGTCTCGTTTAGAAGAACTAGATAATTAATTTTGCCCCGTAACGCCTAGAAAATTCTACGCCCAAATTTTATTCCAAACAAAAAATGAGCCCAATTCTGCTGATGTGCGGATCAAAATTAGCCATTTGCGCTCGTGAGAGCCTTCTTTGGCTGCTTAACCCATATAACATGCGCGGCTTTAGCGTGGTTTAAGTTATTCGTTTTCCAGCCGTATACTTTACAATTGACTGTGTGGAAATAATGGGCTTAAGGTGTCAATCTAAAAACGACCATGACGGAGGCACCGTTAGCCCAACAACAAGGAAGCATCTCTTCTGCAATAATTATCGAAGCTTTTAGATCTGTTGGTTGGTGTAAGTTTTCTAAATTCATTATAACTATCGAAATGGCAAACGCAGACAGGAAACGGCAAGAATAGAGGTTGTCCCGTCATTTGGTATTGATCTACCAGGTTACGAATTTAGGATGGTGCAGTGAAGTAGAATAGGTTCCAGATCCCGTACATTCTATCATGTTTAGTTTCCGCTGGCGAAGCGGGAAAACTAGAAAAGAAGGATGTCACTTCAGCGCTTGTGACAGAAGCCTGCTATTCACATTTACTTATTTTTGTTGAAAAACAGCAGATGCCCGTGATTGCACACACGATGAATGCTCTTACTGCTTTCATTGTGAATTCACGCCATATTCACTTTTATGCATTATTTTCTCGGAAAGAGATTAAATTACTATTCTTCAAATGAAGTTTTCGGAAGCAAACCGGTTCAAATCCAGTTTCACATAGAAAAGAGCCACATCCAAATTTTACATGTTAATATTTACCTAATTATCTTCATAATTATCTAGACCACAACTAAAAACTGAAACTACACAATGGTGTATACTTGCTCTAACTTACATTTAAAGCATTTTGGGTGGTGGCTTGTACAGAGCTACAGTTTATGCGGATAATAAACTTTTCCATTTTCCTCAGTTTATGTTTGGATGGAGAAGGCTCATTTCGAAAGTAAGCCCTCTCTTGTCCTTGGCTAAATTTTATTTCCCTTCAGTTGAGCTAAAATTTTACGCTTCTTTCCGGTTTCCTGTCCTTTTCAGTTTTTAGTATATTTTTCGGTGAAATCGAGCGAAACATGCCATTTGGAGATCATTAATATTGTCACGGTGGAAAACGACAGTGGGCAGTGGCGTGGCACGCAGCGCTCGCGCTAAGCCCGCCGCCATTAAATCATTTCATCGCCATCTGTCATGTAGTCCTGCTTTCACCTGCTTGCCGTCACGTAACATTTGGTGGAGTTTCGGAGTTAATCCCCATCCTGATCCTGGAGCTTCGACGTCCTGCGTGTGCCGAGGTCATCGGTCGTGTATTCTGGTCCGCACCGCCCGGCAGTGCCCCAGCCCCCGAGACCAGAACCGACCACGCCGTTCACCCCAGCCCCGTCCCCGAAAGCACGACGACATGACGACGCCGCCACAACTCGGACCTATGACCCCACCGACCCTAGAAGCCGCCAACATAATCGTACATAGCCCCTGTCAATGCCGATCGGTGTGTTTATGGGCCTCGGCCGTCGGCCCAAGGTGACCTAGCTAGTACGGCCCAGAAGCTTCCTCGACCAGCGCTCATCTGATCATCATCTGTTCATCTCTCTCTCGTGACGGCAAGCGCTGCATCTTCATCTCTTCTGTGTTCATCCATCCTGTCACGCTCATCGTCACGCCCTGCGTTTCATCTTCACTGCTGGTCTTTCAGTTCGCGCGATCGGGACGATCGCTCGGCAGCCCCGGATAGTGTCACGGACTCGAAGACGACAAAGTGGGCAGTGGCGCGGCACGGAGCGCTGGCGCTAGGCCCACCGCCATTAAATCATTCCATCGCCATCTGTCGTGCAGTGCTGCTTTCACCTGCTTGCCATCACGTAACAATATTATCTATAAACCTTGTGCAATTTTTCTTGGATGGACCACTTAAGTAAGCTTGTTCAGAAAGATGCCAAGAAGGCGTTTAGTGCATGGCTAACCTTTGCCTGGTGTCCCTTACCGTATACGAGCAGATTGTCTTCTTGGAGAGTTTACAGAGGAGAGCAGTTAAAGCTAATCACCAAGAAATACTCGCCGGTCGCTTATTCCATCAAGCAACGTAACTGAGTTTTCACTTGAGAATGGGTGAAAGGCAATAAGACTATAAGATGCTAGCGCTTATTTGTGTTATTCTTGTTGGTAGTGGGATCACTTGTGCAAGACCAGAGTTCAGACAGACTTCTAAGCAAGTTTCTTGCATCCTACGAGCTTAACGGGTCACTCAGAAGAACTCCATCCAGGTATTGTTCTCAGTAAAAATCGGTTCTCTGTCTCATTTCATGTTGCCGTTTGTCCAGCAGTGGACCTGAATAAGCGCCAATGGAGAGACTAAAAATGAAATAGACTCCACACTATGCGCTCACCCTGGTATCGTGTCGAATGTGGACGTCCTGTGAAAGGTGAGTTGTAACGTCCACAGGATGGTAAGGTGTCAAATTAGCATAGACTTGAAGACGGTCCGGAAAAAAAGAAGTCAAAGGCAAAGTCAAATTTATTTCTCTCCGAGATGAAGAAAGTGGGCGACGAAAAAAGGTGCACATGCGCACATTGGCGAAGCCTGGCCCCCTTGGATACAGTTCGCACATTCAAAAATATACAAAGAACACGCAATGCGACTAGTACTGTAGAGGATATATTCATACAGACGGCAATATCGAGGTTTTATATATGAGATGCAAAAAGTAAGCGGCTAGCATAATACTATGCACGCGATACAGGGCGTAGTTGCTTTAAAATGTAAGCAAGAAATGACGTTAGCTTTACAATATAAATAAAAAGGAAAGGAATATGAATCATTGGGGCATAGCGCAGCGAAAGATAAGAAATTAAAGCACAGACAATGGTGCGGAAACTAACAGAAAGCGAATGCATTATGATCTAAATTTGTGAGAAGTGAGCATGTAGATTCTGTGTTTGCATCAATAACAACGAAACTAAAAGCGTTCACGATGATGGCGAAGTGAAACGATAAAGATTGATTGCCATATGTTGTGCGGCAGAGACGTTCGACCCATTAATTATTTTTTCTAATGTGGCTACGACTGTGCGTGGCAAGGTTTAATAGTAGAATAAAATAGTGATTCTCAGCGCGAACAGCCGTCTTGTACTGGCAAATAAGGCGGAATGAGTGCATGGTTTCAATTGGAAGTATGCGTTAGGATGCGAAGTATGCTGATGTGTGATCCCGGTATGAAATATTCGCAACGGCTCCAATTGCGCGTTTTTGACATGTTGTTAGTTTATGAATATTTTCTTTAGTTGTGGTGGCCCATACAAGATGACAATAATTAAGTGTGGTTAAAAATACAGTGTTGTATATCATTATTTTTACTTTTTTAGGTAGTACATGCCGGTTCCTGCTTAATATTCCTGCGATTCTATTTAGTTGGCAGCAAACGTGTTCAACAACCTTATTCCAGGTTAGGATTTCTGAAAAAAGACCCCAAGTGATTTAACGTGTGTTCGTATTTTAATTTCATCTTTTGCTAGGAATAGATTTTCTGGGAGAGTGACAGTGGTGTTTCTTGAGCGAAAAAGTATTGCTTCCGTATTTTTTTCATTAATTCTCCTGAGGTTGTTATCAGACCAATGCTTAACAAACTGTAATGCTATATTTGCTGTTCGTATCAAATTTTTTGGGATATCTCCGGTAATGAAGAGCGCGATATCATCTCGATATTCAATCCATTGCATCTGGCTAATAGTGGAAAAGATGTCATTTATGTAAAGAACAAACAGGAGGCGACCGAGAATAGTGCCTTGGGGGACACCGGAAGTAAGTTTTTTGACGCAAGAGTTTTTATTATCATGGGTAACATACTGGGAACGGTGTCGAAGGTACGGTGATATGAGAGCATTAGAATTTCCCCGCATGCCATAATGCTGAAGCTTCATTATTAACGTTTTGTGATGCACGCAATAAAATGCATTTGAAAAATCTATATATATATGCCTAAAACTAGTTGCTTATTCTCTAGGGCGTCAATTATGATTTCTTTTTCGTCAAAAGAGCTAATCCTGTGGATTTAAGTTTCAGCAAAACATGTTGGCAATGCGAAATGAGCGAATGCTTTTCTAAAAATGAATAAAGACGGATGTGCATAATTTTTCTAATCCTTTAGATTATACTGGGTGAATTGAAGTGGGCCTAAAATCCTTTATATTATTTTTGTCACCTTCTTGATACATTACAATCACCTTGCCTGTTTGCATTAGTTCTGAAAATGTATTTTGTTCAAAGGCTAAGTCATACATACTAGTCAACAATAGAGCGTTGATATCAATAACGTACATAATAGGGGCAATTTGCATGTCATTCACGTCACGAGAATAGACATTTTTGAGATTATTATAGACATAAATCACTTAACTTTCATCAGTGGGAGAAAATACCTTACTTCCAGAGATATTAGGGATGTAATCTGTAGTGGGAGGGTAAGCCGTATCTGCGCGGTCAGTTTCCACAACCAAGACGAAATGCGTATTGACACATTAGATAGATGAGTGCCATTTATATCTTCATTATTGATATTTTTTTCTGGTAATGGTGGAATGACTGATTGGTTTAATTATGCTATTTAGGCGTTTCCACAAGTGTTCGACGTTTCTGGATGCCTCATGCAGATAGATAGCAAAATATTCTTCATTGCAACTTTGAGTACTTTATTTACCTTATTTCTGTATGCTTTATACGCTTTTAATAAGTATATTTCCTTGCTTTTTTTCAAATTTACAGTAAATATGGTTTTTTATGTTAATATTATTGACCAGATCCCGTGTTACCCTCAGGTTTTGTGATTTTCTGTTCCTTCGTCCTACTTCAGATGGAAAGTGCTTTCAGTAAATATCTGTAATTTGAGATACAAGGGCTTTGTACATTTCACTGACATCAGTGTTTGAAAGAACATGGCTCCAATCCTGACACTAAACATCCGCTTGAAAAGATGCCAAGGAAGATTGTTTATGTCTTGTCTACAGATAGGCGTATCGTTTGAGGGCGCAGGATAATCTTTTGCATGAACGATGGCAAAAATGGCCAAGTAATCATTGATGTTGCTAGCAAGCGCACCGCAAGAAGAAACACTTTTATAGGCATTTGCGATGAACAGATCGAGTAGAGTTGCTGACACGGATGTGACACGTGTTCGTTCATATATAACGTTTAAAAAACCATGCAACTCTAGAACTAACAGGAAATCATTTTTAGCCTTAGCAGTTTTGAGAATATAAATTTTAGGTCTCCACCAAGAAAAATAGAGTATTTAATAAAAGATTTAATATGTAGAAGGCTTTCAAGAAAAAGCAGGAAATATTGCAAATCTCCCTTCGGAGGTTGATAAATGATGCGGAATGCCATGAACCAGTTGGCGGAAAGAGAAAATTATAGAGTATTTGAGTACTTCTGTGCACAAGTGTTCGGCTTGAACTGAAAACAACGACCTTAATGTTCAAGTAACGAACGATAATCTCACAGCCATCAATACAGAGCATGCAGTATAAAACAGGACGGTAGAATAGCTATACAGGAGACCGGCAAGCTCACTGAGGAGACGAAATATCTGATTACGAAGCGTCCCAACATTAAAGCCTCTAAGCCCTGCAGCGAGAATATAACTGACAGAGCCTTCAAAGCTAATCAGCAAGCTCAAGGTAACCGACATAATGATGTGGAATACAGACAGGATGGTGCTGTAAAGGATGGAGGTAGACTAAAAGGGAAGCGGTGGAAAGGCAACTAGGCATAGGTAGAAATCAGATATATGCCCTAAGATACAAAGAGGGCAATGTCATTACCAATATGAACAAGGTACTTCAAGAACGCGAAGAGATCTACACAAATTTGTACAGTAGCCAGCGCAATCTGGACGGTTATGAGAGATGAAGTCGTGCGCAGCTATGGGACATCTGGTGAGCAATGAAAGAGTAAGTAAAGAAAGCCTTAGGAGGAGTGCAAAGAGGTAAAGCAGCTGGTGAGTATCAGGGAACAGCAGATCTGTTGAATGCTGGTGGAGAGACTGTACTAGTAAAACTAGCCACCTTGCATACGCAATGCCTTATGACCTCAAGCGTACCAGAGTCTCGGAAGAACGCTAACATCCTAATTGATAGTAGGCGTCTAAAATCTTGAAGCATTAACAGTCCGATCCGCTTACTTCCGTTGCCTGCAAGGTATTTACTAAGGCAATTGCTAATAGAGTAAGGACATCCTTAGACTTCAGTCAACCAAAAGATCCGGCAGGCTTTCGTAAAGGCTACTCGACAATAGACCATATTCACACTATAAGTCAGGTCATAAGCGAAATGGCGAAATCCGCAGAATGTAATCAGGCCCTATATATTGCCTTCATAGATTACGGAAACTGTTTGACTCAGTCGAAACCTCAGCTGTCATGCAGGCGTTGCGAATCAGGGTACAGATGAGCCCTCTGTAAAAAAAACTTGAATATATCTGAAACGGTTGCACAGCCACTATAGTCCTCTATTAAGTCAGAGAGATACGATCTCGCCAATTCTAATCACCGCCTGTTTACAGGAGGTATTCAGGGCCCTAGAGCGGGAAGAGTTGGGGATAAGAGTTAATGTAGAATACCTAAATAACCAGCGATTCGCCGATGACATTGCCTTGCAAGTCACTCAGGAGACGAATGGCAAAGCATGATGGATGTCTTAGAAAGCATGAGCAGATCGATCGGTCTAACTATTAATATGCAGGAAACCAAAGTAATGTTCAACAGTCTCGGAATGGAACAGCAGTTTACAGTTGGTAGCGAGGGGCTGGAAGTGGTAAAGGAGTACGTCTACTTAAGGCAGGTAGTGACCGCACATCCCGATCACAAAAGCGACGCAACCACAAGATTAAGAATGGGGACGAGCGCATTTGTCAGGTACTCTCAGATCACGAGTTCATGAGTTCTGTTCGGCAGTGTGTGTGGCGTCTGTGAACGTAGCCACCCAAAGGAAGATTTGGCTTCTCACCAGGGATATCCAAAGTTTAAAGCACAGCTAATTTTATAGGGGTAACGTTCTAAAGCGACTCAGGAAATGAAGCACGCCGTATTGGAGGACTCCAGATAATTTCGGCCACCAGGGGTTCTTTAACCTGCACGGACATGGCACAACACACGATCCAAACATTTCCCTTGCACTGAAATGCGGTCCCCACCGCCGGGATCGAACTCGCGTAATTTGGGTCAGCAGCCGAGCACCATAACCACTTGGCTGCAGCAACCTGAATGGGAAACCACGACCGGGGGACAAAGGCAGAAAGGCCTGTGTCTTTCTCTTTTCTGTCTATTCTCTACCCGATCTCGGCGACTTTATCGGACATTTAGGCATTCTCGGCGACTTCACCACAATGCGCCACGGCCGGACTCGAGTAGGCGCGCTCTGCTCCGCACCGACACTGTGCGCGGCAGTTCTGCAAGCAGCAGACGACGGCGATGCCGGTTTATGACGTCACTGAGGCTGCTTAAACATGGCCGCCGTTGCCAGGGGGACGAGCTTAGAGGAGATAACTTCAAATAGCAATTTCTAGTTCAAATTCGCGGGTGGAGCTTTACTTATTTTTTTATTACGCTTTACAACGTCGTGGCTAGTACCTGCAACGTAAGACACACGATTTTTTGATAGACAGGATTGCAAGCGTATATGGGGGCATCAAAAATTTCGGTGAGTGCAGAAGTTGGCAGGGATCGGGTGGCCGCCGCTGGCACTGGCCTCACTCCGGCTGGCATCAATTAAAAGTGCGTCTTTTCACTTTCATGCACCGCTTGCGGGCTAGTATGGAGGATTCGGTGCGTCACCGATTGATCGGCCGAAGCCGTAACGGTGTGAACATATATAAACTACATCCATTTAGTCCTTGCATAGCACGGGCGTCCATTCGAGCGTGATGTCCGGAGAACAGTGCTGTTATCGGGGCGGCCTACGCAACAGGGACGTAGCCAGGAAGTTTTCTATTTAGGGGCCCAACATATTTTCTAGTACTGGGGGAGGGAGGGGAGAGGTGAGCTTAATTTCGGGGGGCACGGCCCCCCCTTTCAGGTTCTTTAATGTACTGTCATATACGTGCCCACCACGCTGCTTTTCCTTTCTTCTCGACTAATTTTATTCCTTTTTCACCCATGCCTCGCGTTACCTTCGCTGTATTGGGGTGGCACACGCCCTGACCCGACATCACTTAGCGCCCCGTAAACGCAGCTCATGCTTCGCGACTCGGGCGAACTTCATCATCGGGTGAGAGATAGAGGAAAAACTTTATTGTCCACCGATATAGGAGGCACCCCTACCTTCCCGACTAAGGAACGCGGACGAGGGATGGAGTAGGGTTCTCTGCGCCTAGAAGCCAGTGTGGCAATCCGCTCGGTTCTTCGAGGCCTCTGTTCTCAGGAGGATGGCTTAGAGTTGGTCTTCGAGTTTTAGCTTCGAAGGAGAGCCTCCCAAGCTCCCTCATTACGAATGTTTATGGCAGTCCCAGGTGATTTAAAAGAAAACATTTGACAGAAATCTGTCTCGGTGAGAAAATTAATTTAGTAGAAAGATGACGGACGCCAATCAGTTTACTTTTTAAAAAACACTTTTCGGGACCAGCTCGGTCCCTTCTTCACGGTGTGACTACGGTCAAGGCGCAGCTTGGCTTTTTAAGCCCTCGTGTTGAATACCTCCGGGTCAATCGCCGTAAACCATGGACGTAAGACGAAGGAAGTGTCCCCAGAAAGCGATTTACATTCCTTCGTGTCTGTTGTATGAGCCACGACTCCAGCAGAAGCCTCCTGCGCTGGTTAGCTTCGGTTTCCAGTACAATAGTTCCATCAAAATCAACTCGGTGGTCACATTACTCGCAGTGTTCGGCCACCGCTATGTGCTGGTGGTTGATTTGTCGGACGTCAGCTTTGTGTTGCCTCATTCTTATGGCGAAACTCTTCGTTTCCCCCACACACAAGGCCGGAGCAGACTGAGCAGGGAATCTTGTATACAACCCCTTGGGCCCTTTCTTTCGGGTGACGGTCTTTCGGGCGGAGGAGAAGGCGTCCGATGGTGGTAGCCTGTTTGTGCGTTCTTAGCACCCCTTCTCTACCGAGAATTCGAGCCAGCGTCTCCCTCACGCCTTTCACGTATGGTATGCAAACATGTTTCCGGATATGGCGTGTTCTTGGGGGGAAGGAATAGAGCTGCTTTTCTTTTTCTTTTTTGTTTTTGGCTGACGCGTCGGATGAAGGAAGTGGGGTACCCACTTTTTGGAGATCGGACTTTACCCGGTTCTTCTCGTTACTTTTTTCTTCATGTGAAGAGCTTATCTTGTCGGCTCTCTTCAATAAAGATATAATGACAGATGTCTTGTAGGGAGTGGGATGATTCAAATTGAAATGGAGGCACCGTCCCGTGTGGGTTGGTTTCCCGTTTATCGGGAATCGCAAACCTTTGTCGTGCCTTGTGAATAGGTCGTCGAGAAAAGGCACTGCCCTGCTGCTCACGTTCAACTGTAAAGTGCATGACCGGTTCTGTTGAATTTAGACAGACTAGGAGGTTTTATATTTTTGACGTTTTCACCACACAAAAGCAGTCGTCTACATATCGAAGGAACAACTTTGGCTTGAGATTGAAGGTGGTAAGCGCCAGGCTTTAGACGTCTTCCATGGTTATTTTAGCCATTGTGACCGATATCGATGCCCCCATGACAGGTCCGGTTGTTCACTTGAAACATTCTCCTTTATAGGTGATATAAGTACTGCTTAGACAGAAATCAAGAAGGCGGCATACCTCGTCGACGCTGAGTGGTGTTCTATCGTGCAGGGTTTGGTCGTTTTGGAGTGAGCGGTGAGTAAAGGCCACAACCAGGGGCACTGGAACGCTGGTGAATAACGACCCCACGTCAAACAAGACCAGGCTTTCGTCCTCTTCAATCGTCAGGTCCGAGGCAACTTGCACGAAGTGTCCTGAATGCCGTACATGCTTGGGTGTTCTGCGGAGAGCGGAGCTAGTACCTTGTGAAGGTAGTCAGAAAGACGTCGGAGAGGAGATAAAGTGAAGTCCACAATTGGCCGCAGTGGGATGTCGGGTTTGTGAATGTTAGGTAGTCTGTAAAACCTTGAGGCAGAGCCTTTTCTTGAGATGAGGTGGAGGTAAAGCCTTTTGAAATCAGGGTGCCTCTTGAATATGTCCGCTAGATTTCCGTTGAGCCTGGTTTGAGTGGTCGAAGTCGGATCCTTGGGAATCTTGTCTTATCTCTCACTGCTCAGCAGGGCCGATGCTCTTTCCTCGTAGTTGCGGCGGTCTATCACCACCGTTGAGTTGCCCTTGTCTGCCGGGAGCACGACGATGGTGGTGTCGTCTCGAAGGCCCCGTAGTGCCTTTCGTTCCAGTGGCGACAGGTTACTGGGAAATTTGGAGGGTACTTTGGCTATGATCCCAATCGCTTTCAGGCGGACTTCTCTACTCTGCGGCTCATGGTACTGGATAACATCCTCGACAGCCGCGACAAGTTTTGGCAGGGCAGGAACCGGTGACATGTAGAACCCAAGCCATTTTGCGAGGACCGAGGATTCATGCTGGGCTAGCTGACGAGACGAAATGTTCTTTATGAAGCCGGAGTTTTGGGGATCTGGTTGTTTCTGTTGCTTTTTGGTAGTGCAACGAGCTTCGTTCCTAGAGATGTGAGACACCTGTTGGTAAAGGTGGCGGCCGCTTCTTCGGCAAAATCATGCACACATGGGAAGAGCTTAGGCATCCTGTGTTCTAGTTGGCGGCGGGTGAATAACAAATCCAGCTCTTTTTTGCGGAGAACAGAATGACACTCGTGTATCCCCGCGCATAGTAGGCGTTGCTCCGTTTTGGACACCAACCGTAGGCCCTCTGGAGTGGTTACCGGTCGCTTGAGACGAAGACTTACGGGTATCACGTCCTTTTCTCGGCAGGTATTGTTGAAGTTGAGATGAGTCCGGAAGACAGCAACACCCTTCGTTATGTTTATATATCGCCTTACAAGCTGCATGGTCTCGATGCCGAAGTCGGCATATAGATTCAAAAGAAAACATTTGACAGAAATCTGTCTGGTTGGGAAGATTAATTTAGTAGAAAGATGACTGACGCCAACCACGTTAATTTTTGAAAAAAACGACATTTCGGGACCGGCTTGGTCCCTTCTTCACGGTGTGACTACGGGCGAGGCGCAGCTTGGCTTTTTAAGCCCTCGTGTTGAATACCTCCGGGTCAATGGCCGCAAACCATGGACGCAAGACGAAGGTAGTGTCCCCAGAGAGCGATTAACATTCCTTCGTATCGGTTGTATGTGCCACGACTCCAGCAGAAGCCTCCTGCGCTGGTTAGCTTCGGTTTCAAGTACAATAGTTCCGTCAAAGTCAATTCGGTGGTCACATTCCTCGCAGTGTTCGGCCACCGCGCTGCGCTGACGGTTCATTTGTTGGACGTCCGCTTTGTGTTGCCTCGTTCTTTCGGCGAAGCTCTTCGTTTCCCCCACGTACGAGACGACACCACCATCGTCAAGCTCCCGGCAGACAAGGGCAACTCAACTGTGGGGACGAACCACCGCAACTACGAGGAAAAAAGCATCGGCCCTGCTGAGCAGTGGGGTATATGACAAGATTTCCAAGGAACCGACTTCGACCACTCAAACAACGCTCAACAGAATTCTAGCGGACATATTCAAACGGCACCGTGATTTCAAAAGGGTTAACCTCCACCTCATCTCCAGGAATGGCTCAGCCCCAAGCTTTTATGCACTACCTAAAATTCACAAACTTGACAACCCACTGCGGCCATTTGTGGTCTTCACTCTATCTCCTCTCCGACGTCTTTTCGACTACCTTCACAAGGTACTAGCTCCGCTCTCCGGCAGAAAACACACGCATATACGGCATTCGGGACACTTCGAGCAACTTGTCACGGGCCTGACGATTGAAGAAGACGAAATCCTGTCTCGTTTGACGTGGGGTCCTTATTTACCAGCGCTCCTGTGCCCCTGACTATGGCCATTGCTAGCCGCTCACTCCAAAAATACCAAACTCTGCACGAGAGAACACCGCTCAGCGTCGATGAGATATGACGCCTTCCTGCTTTCTGTCTTCGCAGCACTTCACCTATAAAAGAGAATATTTCACGCAAACAACCGGAACTGTCATGGGGGCGTCGATATCGGTCACAATGGCTAATTTAACCATGGAAGACGTCGAAAGCCGGGCGCTTACCACCTTCAATCCCAAGCCAAAGTTGTTCCTTCGATATGTAGACGACTGCTTTTGTGTGGTGAAAACGTCAGAAATAGCAAACCTCCTAATCCTTCTAAATTCAACTGAACCTCCCATACAATTTACAGTTGAACGTTAGCATCAAGGCAGCCTGCCTTTTCTCGCCGTCCAAGTCACAAGGCACGACAAATGCTTGCGATTCTTGGTGCACAGAAAACCAACCCACACGGGAATGTACCTCCATGTCAAATCGAATAATCCCACTCCGCACAAGGCATCTGCCACAACTTCTTTATTGAAGAGAGCCGACACCATATGTTCTTCATAGGAAGCAAAAAGAAACGAGAACCGAGTAGTCTCCGATCTAAAAAAAATGGGTACCCCAGTTCCTTCATCCGACACGTGAGCCAAAAACAAAAAGAAACAACAAAAACAGTTCTATTCCTTCCCCAAGCACACGCCAGAACCAGAAACGTGTTTGCAAACTATACGTAAAAGGCGTTAGCGAGACGCTGGCTCGAATTCTCGGTAAATAAGGGGTGCTAACAACGCACAAACCGGCTACCACCATCGGACGTCTTCTTCCCCGCCCGAAAGACCGTCACCCAAAAGAAAGGGCCCAAGAGGTTGTATACAAGATTCTCTGCTCAATCTGCCCGGCCTCGTATGTGGGGCAAACGATGAACTTCGCCGAAAGAATGAGACAACACAAAGCGGAAGTCCGACAAATGAACCGTCAGCGCAGCGCGGTGGCCGAACACTGCGAGGAATGTGACCACCGAATTGACTTTGACGGAACTATTGTACTGGAAACCGAAGCTAACCAGCGCAGGAGGCTTCTGCTGGAGTCATGGCACATACAACCGATACGAAGGAATGTTAATCGCTCTCTGGGGACACTAACTTCGTCTTACATCCATGGTTTGCGGCCAGTGACCCGGAGCTGTTCAACACGAGGGCTTAAAAAGTGCAGCTGCGCCTCGACCGTAGTCACACCATTAAAAGGGACCAAGCCGGTCCCGAAACGTCGTGTTTTTCGAAAATTAAATTGGTTGGCGTCAGTCATCTTTCTACTAAAGTCCCAGGTGAGTACAGGCATTGCCAGATTATGTGCCTTAGTGTCGTTGTTCTTCATTGCAATGGGAGTTTTCCTCGTTCCCGGACTAGTTGCCTGTAGTTCGTGAGTTTTCTAATAGAAGTGTCGTCGAGAGTTCTGAGAATCCTATTGGTTATACCATCTGGTCCTGGAGCAGTGTTGCGTTTCAGGCTGAGCATTTTCGCTCTCACTTCCACTTCCGTTATAGGTCTGTCAAATTCCAGATTGGTAGCCGTAATGTACGGTGGGATGTCCTGGTACCCACTGTCGCCAATGCAGGTCTTTCTGCGTTCGTCGAAAAACTGTTCTTCGGAGCCCTCCATGCTGTGTTTGATCTTTCGCTTGTTTACTTTTGCCTGAGTTTTATTCTGCTGAGGGCAGAGCAAGTGTGAGAGTATGTTTCACGTGTTGGGGATGCAGATTTGTTTCTCCACGTCGTCACATATCTGGAGCCAATTCTCTCTCTGGAACCCCGCTAAGGATACGGTGGCTGCAGAAACGAAGAAAATACTTGAATCCAGGGCGATTTCCCGCAAGATCAAATTATTTGGACCCTGGCAACGAATCGCCACCAGGGAATGAAGCAGCACATGCGCTGGCTCGAGACCTTCACTACCGGGCAAATGCAGAGCGGCTCGACGAAACGGTGCACGGCGAACGGCTGAACGCATTCAGAGATACTTCCGACATCTACAAACTCAGTAGCCAACCCCACGCTGCCCCGCACAAAAAATTGGACAACGAACAAGCAAGGAGCCACAGAAGACTCCAGGTGGGCAAATATCTGAACCCAAATTGGCTATACCTGCTTAGCATAGACGCCAGAGAACACGACATATGTAAACAATGTGCCCAGAGACGGACACTAAGGCACATAATCTGGCAATCCCTGTACTCACCTGGGACTTTAGTAGAAAGATGACTGACGCCAACCAAGTTAATTTTCGAAAAACACGACGTTTCGGGACCGGCTTGGTCCCTTCTTAATGGTGTGACTACGGGCGAGGCGCAGCTTGACTTTTTAAGCCCTCGTGTTGAACAGCTCCGGGTCAATGGCCGCAAATCATGGACGTAAGACGAAGGTAGTGTCCCCAGAGAGCGATTAACATTTCTTCGTACTGGTTGTATGTGCCACGACTCCAGCAGAAGCCTCCTGCGCTGGTTAGCTTCGGTTTCAAGTACAATAGTTCCGTCAAAGTCAATTCGGTGGTCACATTCCTCGCAGTGTTCGGCCACCGCGCTGCGCTGACGGTTCATTTGTCGAACTTCCGCTTTGTGTTGTCTCATTCTTTCGGCGAAGTTCATCGTTTGCCCCACATACGAGGCCGGGCAGATTGAGCAGAGAGTCTTGTATACAACCCCTTGAGCCCTTTCTTTTGGGTGACGGTCTTTCGGGCAGGGCAGAAGACGTCCGATGGTTGGTAGCCGGTTTGTGCGTTGTTAGCACCCCTTATTTACCGAGAATTCGAGCCAGCGTCTCGCTAACGCCCTTTCCGTATGATATGCAAACACGTTTCCGGTTCTGGCGTGTGTTTGGGGAAGGAAGGGAACTGTTTTTGTTGTTTCTTTTTGTTTTTGGCTCACGTGTCGGATGAAGGAACTGGGGTGCCCATTTTTTTATGTCGTAGACTTCTCGGTTCTTCTCGTTTCTTTTTGCTTCATGGGAAGAACATATGGTGTCGGCTCTCTTCAATAAAGAAATAATGACAGATGCCTTGTGGGGAGTGGGATTATTCGAATTGAAATGGAAGTACAGTCTGTGTGGGTTGGTTTTCTGTGTATCAAGAATCGCAAGCATTTGTCGTGCCTTGTGACTAGGACGGCGAGAAAAGGCAGGCTGCCTTGCTGCTAAGGTTCAACTGTAAATTTTATGGGCGGTTCAGTTGAATTTAGATGGATTAGGAGGTTTTCTATTTCTGACGTTTTCACCACACGAAAGCAGTCGCCTACATATCGAGGGAACAACTTTGATTGGGATTGAAGGTGTTAAGCGCCCGGCACTCGACGTCTTTCATGGTTAAACTAGCCATTGTGACCGATATCGACGCCCCCATGGCAGTGCCGGTTGTTTGCGTGAAAAATTCTAGTTTATAGGTGAAGTGCTGCGAAGACAGAAATTAGGAAGGCGTCATGTCTCGTCGACGCTGAGCGGTGTTCTCTCGTGCAGGGTTTGGTCGTTTTGGAGTGAGCGGTGAGCAATGGCCATAGTCAGGGGCACAGCAACGCTGATAAATAAGGACCCCACGTCCAACGAGAACAGTACTTCGTCTTCTTCAATCGTCAGGCCCGAGACAAGTTGCTTGAAGTGTCCCGAATGCCGTACATGCTTGGGTGCTCTGCCGGAGAGCGGAGATAGTACCTTGTGAAGGTAGTCGGAAAGACGTCTTAGAGGAGATGAAGTGAAGTCCGAAATTGGCCGCCGTGGGTTGTCAAGTTTGTGAATTTTAGGTAGTCCGTAAAAGCTTGGGGCTGAGCCATTCCTGGAGATGAGGTGGAGGTAAAGCGTTTTCAAATTCAAATCATGGTTCCGCTTGAATATGTCCGCTAGAATTCCGTTGAGCGTTGTGTGAGTGGTCGAAGTCGATTCCTTGGGAATCTTGTCATATGCCCCACTGCTCAGCAGGGCCGATGCTTTTTTCCTCGTAGTTGCGGAGATCCGTCCCCACAGTTGAGTTGCCCTTGTCTGCCGGGAGCTTGACGATGGTGGTGTCGTCTCGTACGTGGTGGAAACGAAGAGCTTCGCCCAAAGAATGAGGCAACACAAAGCGGACGTCAAACAAATGAACCGTGAGCGCAGCGCGGTGGCCGAACACTGAGAGCAATGTGACAACGGAATTGACTTTGACGGCTATATTGAGCTGGAAACCGAAGCTAACCAGCGCAGGAGGCTTCTGCTGGAGTCGTGGCACATACAACAGACACGAAGGATTGTTATTCGCTCCCTGGGGACACTTTCTTCGTCTTAAATCCATGGTTTGCGGCCATTGACCCGGAGGTAATAAACACGAGGGCTTAAATAGTCAAGCTACGCCTCGCCCGTAGTCACACCGTTAAGAAGGAACCGAGCCGGTCCCGAAACGTCGTGTTTATCGAAAATTAACTTGGTTGGCGTCAGTCATCTTTCTACTAAAGTCCCAGGTGAGTACAGGCATTGCCAGATTATGAGCCTTAGTGTCCGTCTCTGGGCACATTGTTTACTTATGTCGTGTTCTCTGGCGTCTATGCTAAGCAGGTATAGCCAATTTGGTTTCGGATATTTGCCCACCTGGAGTCTTTTGTGGCTCCTTGCTTGTTCGTTGTCCAATTTTTTGTGCGGGGCGGCGTGGGGTTGGCTGCTGAGTTTGTAGATGTCCAAAGTATCTCTGAATGTGTTCAGCCGTTCGCCGTGCACCGTTTCGTCGAGCCGCTCTGCATTCGCCCGGTAGTGAAGGTCTCGAGCCAGCGCATGTGCTGCTTCATTCCCTGGTGGCGATTCGTGGCCAGGGTACAAATAAGTTTGATCTTGCGGAAAATCGCCCTGGATTCAAGTATTTTCTTCGTTTCTGCAACCACCGTATCCTTGGCGAGGTTCCAGAGAGAGAATTGGCTCCGGATATGTGACGGCATGGAGAAACAAATCTGCCTCCCCAACACGTGCAACATACTCTCACACTTCCTCTGCCCTCAGCAGAATAAAACTCAGGCGAAAGTAAACCAGCGAAAGATCAAACACAGCTTCGAGGGCTCCGAAGAACAGTTTTTCGACGAAGGCAGAAAGACCTGCATTGGCGACAGTGGGTACCAGAACATCCCACCGTACACTACGGCTACCAATCTGGAATTGGACAGACCTATAACGGAAGCGGAAGTGAGAGCGAAAATTTTCAGCCTGAAACCCAACACTGCTCCAGGACCAGATGGTATAACCAATAGGATTCTCAGAACTCTCGACGACACTTCTATCAGAAAACTCACGAACTACAGGCATCTAGTCCGGGAACGAGGAAAACTCCCATTGCAATGGAGAACAACGAACGTCATGATCATCCCCAAGGCTGGCAAACCGTACGAACTCGAAAGCCTGAGACCCATATCCCTCACCTATTCAGTTGGAAAACTCATGGAGAAGGTGATACAAAGGAGGCTTTCTAACTATATGGAGTTGAAAGAGCTCCGGCCCCACGAAATGGTCGGCTTCAGGAAGCACCTCAGCACGCAGGACGTAATCCTACAACTAAAGCACGACATCGTCGACAAATGACACTCAGGTGTCACGAAAGGTATTCTGGCGCTTGACCTCCACAAGGCCTTCGGCAACGTGCACCACGCGGCCATTCTCTAAAACCTCAAAGACATGGACGTTGAAGGTAAAGCCTTCCCCTACGGCAGCAGCTTCGACAGAAAGCTTACGCTGACATTCTTGGACGCAAAATAATCAAGCATAAAGATAGCAGAGAAGGGCACACCTAAGGGATCGGTCTTGTCCCCCCTGCTCTTCAACATTTCGGTGATCAAACTCCCAAAAACACTCAAAACCGACCCAAACATCAATTTCAACCGATACGTTGACGACATCAACGTCTGGAACAACCGAGGATCAGACGGAGAAATTGAAGAGGATTTCCAACAAGCGGTGGACACTGTGGTCGATTACGCGGCGAAACTCGGCCTCAGTTGGTCTCCTAAAAAATCTGAGCTATTGAATTACACCAATAACAGAGAGAAACCCGACATCGAAGTTACGGATGAGGACTAAGGATCCCAGCAGTCAGCCAGATCCGGGTCCGCGGACTCATCATCCAGGCCGACGGGAGGAACACGCCCATGTTAAATAAACTGCAAGGATCCGTAGCGCACCTTACGGGGCTCATCAGGAGAATCTCACTCGAAAATAGAGGTTTGAGGGAAGGGCACTTAACCAGAATAATGCAGGGTTTCATCACTAGCCGAATCTGCTATGCAATCCCCTACATGAACCTAAACGCGAGGTAAAAAGAAAAGATCGAAGCATCCATAATAAGCACGAGCATCAAGATCGCACTCAGTCTCCCTCAGTCAACCTCAACGACCAGCTTACTGGCCATGGGAGAGCACAACACAGTAGACGAGTTCGTGGAAACCACATGAACCACACAGATAGAGCGCCTCACTCTATCTGACACTGGGCGAGCAATACTGATATGAGTGGGGCTTCAGCACACGCCGTCTAAAAGCCAGCGCTTAACGTTTGGAAACCTAATCGATAGTGGCGAGTACACATAGTTCTGGTGTGCTCCAATGGAACTGCAGAGGCCTCTCCACAAAGCTGAGAGAGCTCAATTCTCGTCTTCGTATGAAGAAGCTCCAGGTGTGGGCCCTGCTACTGCTGGAGACCAATGGCTTGCCATCCATTCCGGACTTTAATGAACACATGTCTCCTTCAATGAACGACCGTCGTGTGCACATTGTTGCCCCTCCAGGAGAGGCGATGGTGTACGTTCATGCATGTTTTCCTCAAGTTCGCCTCTCTCTAGAAACCTGGTGCACCTCATATCAAGATGTAGTCGCAGTGGCTGTGAAGCTTCCCAAGGCAACTGTTGTGGTCGTGTCATACTATGTAAGACCCGCCGGTGGAGCTCCCTCCCGCATTAATCTGGGGTGGTTATTAACTCTAATACGACAGCACCCAGGGTCTCCTGTTTTAGTCGGTGGTGGCTTTAACGCCCCTCATCAGGACTCGGGGTACCCTACTTCAAGCCCCTGTGGTAGGCGTGTGCGGGACACATTCCCGGATGCGCTGTTTGTTTTACTCAACCATCCAGATTCAGCAACGCGGACTGTGCGCCATGCTCGCAGATCAAGATTTGCTCCGGACCCTACGTGATGGTCAGGACCCGGGACTCCATCGGGGCACCTGGAGCCAGACTGCTGATGTAGTGACCACCATCCTATCATCATAGGTCTCCATTCATCAAGGGCCCGCCGATGACGCCGTAGGTGTTCTGTGGTCAATTGATACACGTTTCGCACCACCATCGAAGATCTCTCTCTGCAAATCATCTACACTACTTGTGGACTCCATGCAAACTGCGCTGAATAAAGCTACTGCTGTCACCTGGACAGACGTGAATCGCTCGGCGGCGGATGTGGGTCTGCTTAACCAGTGGGCTGCTCACCGACAAGCGGAGATGGCAGCATCCCGATACCCGACTTCTGCGCAAGCGCTGACAAGGCTGAATTACCTTACTGCCCAGGCTCGCAGATATGTACGCGATCTCTTGCGACGGCAGCGGCATCCGTGGTGTGAGCAGTTATCGACAAAGTCATCGAATTCTGCTCTCTGGCGAACGTTTCGTGCAATAGAACATGGTTCCCGTCGTCCTGGCGCAGCGGCCACAGCATGCTTCGCAGCCAACTTAGCAGCGGATGGTTTCGCCGGAGAGGCAGCGAGGAAGTTTTTCCCCAAGTATGATGTGTTGCCTCCAAGATTCATAGGAGCCCCCTTGGCTGTCATTCCAGCATATGTCGATAAGCTCCCATCTACAGCCGACGCCGAGGGAATTGCAAGCCCATTTCCGAGAGTCTTGCAGCAATAGACGAGGCCCATCAGAAGACTGCGCCTGGTCCGCACTCCATTCCGTACGAGGTTTACAAGAACTTAGGTTCCGCTGTACTGCCTCAACCACTCGCCACCATTAACAAGGTATGGATAGAAGGCGTCGTACCAGAAACCTGGAAATTGGCTATTGGGATCTCCATACTAAAAGCGGGGAAGCCACCGACAGACCTCGGAAATTTACGGCCTATATCGCTTACTCCAACATTATGCAAGCTTACCGAAAAAATGCTTCCCACACGACTGTCGTGGTGGCTTGAGCACCATGGTTTCTACCATCCCGGCCAAATTCGCTTTCGTACGTTCTTAGGTACAGAAGATAGACTGGCTGTCTTGGCGTCAGCAGTTCTGGCCTCAACTCGCAGCCACAAAGTACGTACTGTACTTGGCATAGACGTTGAAAAGGTGTACGATAATATCAGTCATTCTGCCATCCTGCAATCGCTTGACATGCTGCATTTCCCCTTAGAGTGCGCAATTTTGTTAAATCCTTCCTTTATGGTCGAAACTTTGCCATACGCCTCGGTGGTGAGGCCGTTGGATCATTTGGGCCTCTTCGCGGCGTTCCCCAGGGATGCGTGTTATGCCAACTTTATTTATTATTGCTTTTATCTCCCATGCTTGGCACCTACATGATGTCTCTGAGGTTAAGTTCTTATTGTATGCTGATGATATAAAGGAGTGGAGCACTACCAACGACCTGATGACTCAAGCAGCAATCCTACAGTCAGCCATTTTTATTACGTCGAATTTTGCTTCTTCAATTGGTCTGCAGCTTTCAGTGAGCAAAACCACGTTCATGGTAGTCGCCAACCGCTGCGGGCGCCTTAAAGTGGCTGCAACACCAATTCGTCTCCATCTATCCGGAGCTGCGTTTGAAGAAAGTTCGACCGTAAAAATCTTGGGCTTGACAATAATCTAGTCAGGAACAGGTACGGCTTGGTTTCTCGGGCTAAAAAGCAAGCAATTCAGGCGTTGGATTTGATTAGACGCATTGCTCCTAAAACAGCCGGAGCCCACTCTCATGTTGCACGAGAGATGGCGCGGGCGGTTGTGCAACCGCGCCTCGTTTACCAAGCCCAATATCAGCATTTGACGAGGGCTCAATGGGATCTTCTAGAAGCTGTTAATCGAGAGGCAATGAGGGTCATCACTTCGCTTCCCCGCATTACACCGATAGTGGCGCTCCAAGAGCATGCGCCGCTGAATACACTAAATGAGCTGGTGCAGCAAGGACGCGATGCTCGCCGCCTAAGCTCAAGCCTTACACACACAACGTGTGTACTCAGGGCATATGCTTCATCGCACTCCATTCTACAGCCGCCCCGCCAGTTCTTCCTCCTTAGCGTTTTGTGCAGCTAAGCGACAACAAGCCAAATTATCTACGTCCGCCATCATCTACCCGCGCGGCATCGTCGTTTCGCGACCGAATTACAGAACAAGACGCCAATCTGCCGCATGGTTCCATCGTTATGTACGTTGACGCAAGCATCTAGGCCTGCGAAACAACGGAAGTTCACTGTCCTTGCAAGCCTGCTCTGAACAAAACGTCAAGATTTCGCCTCTCAGAACCTCCTTCCTCCTACTGTTCGGAGACGCTTGCAGTTCAAGAGGCACTTTTCTTTGTTCTATTCCCATGCTACCCACGGCCCGTATTGTCCTTCGCACCGATTCCCTTCACGTCACACGCCTGCTACGACAAATCAGTCGCATCCCAGAAATCTGCCAAGACATCCATCGTCTAGCGGCACGCATCCCGCAGCAAATCCGTATTGAGTGTGTCCCGCGTGACCTCCTGAGCGCACAAAGCCGCGCAGATTCTGCGACCCGCCTTTCAACCCCAACCACCTCTTTGCCTCCAGTCCTCACTCTGGATGACACCACCCTCCTTTTAACTAGATAAGAACACCTCCGGCGCAGCACATGTGCTCTAATCCCTCCGTGTGCGGTGACACTCCCGCGTGGTCTTACCCGTGCAGAGGAGGTTGCGCTTCGGAGGATACGGGTTGGGGTTGCCCTACCTCCAGCTGTGACACGCAAGTTCCGCATTTCAAAAATTTATATCCCGCTCCGGGTGTCCAGTCTGCAAGAACAGACTGTGAGGCGGATATCCACCACCTGTTTTGGGACAGCCCGGTGCTGAAGCCGACGAGAATTCGGCACCTGGAGGCAGTGGGACTCTCACCAGACAATCCGGATTGCTATATTGCCTGGACACAGGGTCCATATCATCGTGCACTTCTTGATTTCATCAAATAAACCCACCTTTTGTCATTTATTAGAGCTTCTTACTCATCTCTCACTTCATAGTTTTTATGCCCTGAGGCAATAAACATCGCTTCAAAAAAAAAAGCCAGCGCTGCCCAAGCACAGTGGACTTGTGCTGCTATCTCACGCATTGCGGCTGAAACGCATACCTTGCGCGCCGTGTTTGATGCTTTGGGAAAGCGGCGCGAAGTACCCACTGCAACTTTTATGGTTAAAGACAGGCTACTAGTTTCGTAATGTTGAGTGAAACAGCTCTGTTGTAGTTTAGTTGACGCGTGTTGCGCTACATCAGTTCGCAGCATGGTAATAACTGCTGGGTTTTCATTTACCCGTCATCAGTTCGTGCCATGTGAACATGATGTTAACCAAATTTCGCGCTCTGCACTCTTTTATATTTTAGGTATTGTTGTTGTTGTCAAACTAAGTAAACGAAATATAAACTTAGTGAAGTTTTTGTACTAAAATAATGCGCAGATTGTGGCAGCAAACATTTTGTCCTTCAACTTCTACAGTGGAGGCTTTTCTAATTCTGTGCGGGGCTAAAAACAGCTGAAGCACGAAGATGGCAGCCGTCCATGCAGCCGTTGCCAGCAGCTGGGCAGCGCACGCTGTGCGTCGCGCATCCGCACACTGCGTTCTGTGAGGCGACGGCAGTGGCGCTGCAGTGCTTCTCCCCTAGTGGCCCAATCGCCGCGACAATCAGCCTGGCCTAGTAAGCAACGTGAAGCTTCACGCAGGCTTGAACCAAAAAGCAAGGGAGTGAAAGAACGTTAGTAGGGCATGGGAGAAGGTCAATGATTAAGTACCGAACCTTTTATACACATATTGGGTGTCGGTGGCACTTCTCCCAAGTAATCGTCGCGTGCAGTCGCCTGGAAAGGAAGAAGAGAAAGAGTGAAATTCAAATGCTGCTACTCCTAGTGCCTGTAATACAAGCTGCTATTTTAACCGGTTCATGCTGCGTGGAAAGCAGTTAACATCTCGTTTTAATATTATCTTGATTACTCAGGGAAGCAGTTATGGCTAATAATTGTAGATGGTGGCAGTTGATGGCGTGGCTGCCCTCCCACCGTACACCACCTTCAAGAATCTCCATGTGCTTGGCAGCTGCAGCATATAGCTGAGTTAGAAGTTTACAGTAGACTCCGGCGGGGGAACGGGGAGCACGTTACGACATATAGACCAAGAAAGCAAACAGTCACCGAAGCCAATAAAGCATAAAAAATTTTTTTACATTCTAGAGTTGATCAACAGAAAACTAGTAGCGTAATCTTTTTATGCCCGAGAGATAATTGGTTAAACAGTTTATTAAAAGAACCACACGCCCCTATAGTAATGACAGGCAAAATCCGTAACACGGTTGTTCACTGAATAGTACTAATTCTGTTGAATTTCTGAAGCGCAATCGCATTAACATACGCAATTAAAGGGACTTTGAGGTGAATTCTATCAAATTTGTTTTGTTAGCACAATCTGAGAGTTCGGCATTTCATTTCTTTGTTGCCGCTTTTCCGTGAACGAAAGATGCATTTATTTCAAAGAACTTTGAATTCTAAGGTTAAAAAGTTTTTCCCGCCTCTCTAATTCAAACTCTAGAATTCTTATGACGTCACGGAGAACTTTTATGACGTCGTAGGACGGAGTGACGTGAAACGTGACGTATACGAAGACTCCCTGATTTCTGATGGCTAGCGATGCGGTCTAGCAGCTGCCAAAATGAAGGCTCCACTGCCGAACATTGAAGGCATCTATCAGGGGTCGCTACAGTCGCGTTGCTTACGTTTGCACCTGCATCTTGCCAGCGTTTCGATGGATCCCGTTGCCGAACCCGACGACGTAGTTCTCGCAAAAACTTCGGCCTGCATTTCAGCGACCTCAGCCCCACAGAGCGTGCGATGCTTTTGAAGGAGCACGGTTATGTTAGGCGCCGGCGGGTCGTTTCCTCTTCCTCAGTGAGCAACCGTTGCAAATTAAATATTATAACCCCAGTGCGTGGAATCGCGAGAGGCCAGGACAAGTTCGGCGCGTTGCGACCATCGTAGGCTGGCGGGGGCTTTGTGGGCAACGGATTGTGATTCCTAGAATGGCGCGGTTGCACGGGGCAGCAGGTGGCGTCGAGGTCTCCCACGGTTGCAAGGGCGAAGTTATTTTATTTTTTCCCACAAAAAACGAATGGGTGCTCAAGGGCGGTCGCATTTAAAGTTGGCGGCTTGAAACTAAAGCCGGCCCACGCCCAAGCAGCTCTGGTCAGATGGCTTGGCAACTCGTAGACCACCATGAACGATAACACATGTTCCATTCCCTGAATACGTAACATACCCGGGCTAAATATAAAAGTACGCTGTGAGGGATTGCCTTTCATTAGTAGTTTTATTTCTTTGCCCCTTTCGCGCAAGTTCTTTTGGCGCCCCCTTTGAGTTGATCGAACGGCCACGCTACGCGAGGCCTGCGGAGAACACCGATAAAAGAAATAGTTCTTCAATAAATTCAGACCTAATTATCAAGAAATCACCTCTATCTGAGAGAAAATTCCGAGTAAATAGAACATCGACATATTTCCCACGGATAAGTGTAATTTGTGCATGTAAAGTTGTCAAAGAAATGTTTGTTGTCAGCATCATTTTGTATGCATCAGCCGAGTGCGCTGCACAAGTTGCTTCTGTTGTTTCCATCTCTGCGATATGTTGCGGCGGTTGCAGTGGTGCAGTGTTTAGTAGCTTCGTTTAATTATCGTCGTCCCTGCGATAATCTGAAAATTTCAACGTTTTGGGAGAGATTTGTGCGATTGTGATCGACCTGCCTCCGACGACGACGTCTTTTGCGGCGGATTTGTTGGCCAGGTCACCAACTCTTTTGTGATTGAGAAAGGTAAGCCTTTAATTTTACTTAGAGTGAACTAGAAGATTGTGTAGTTCTCTCTAACTTAGTGTAAGTACCCCACGTGCCAATGCTATACTTATTTAAAGCTTGGGGAAAGTCAGCTGGAAGCTGCAACCAGCTTATTTTCTATTCTTCAGGGCTGGTGGAGCATTCGCCACTGTACACTTGGCGGGAATAGATTAATCCATTCAAAGTTGTTGCTGTTGTTGCGAAGTTGCGAGCGCTCTTGAAGAAAAAAACAAGTTGCGGCGCGATCACTAAAGGTCTAGCGCTTGCAGGTCTGCGGTAGTACAGTAATTTAAGGGCATTGTTGTTATGCATTATGTAAATAAAAAGAGATATTGTTACGGTACGCAGTCGCGAAGCGAAGGCGACGTTGCTGTGTCGCCGGGCAGTCGACGAAGACGAGGACGCTACCGCTAGTGCTTGCGTGACCCGGGTTCCCGTGTGTCCTCTGTGTACGGCCTACCGTTCCTGCTGCTGAACTAACCACGTAACTTTTGGTGTGAGGTATAGAGTTCATCCCCATCCTGGTCCGGAAGCTACTGCGCATGCAGGAGCCGTGGTCGTCGGCTGTGAGTTCTTGGTCTGCGTCGCCCGGCAGTGCCCCAGCCTTTCAGACCCGAACCGATCTCGCCTTTCTTCCCCCGCCCCACCCACCGCCCAGACCACTCAACACGATGAACTGAACCTGACTCAAGGAACCGACCCCATCGACCCGAGACGCTGCCCACACGTGACGACACCATTCCCCTGCCCATGCCGTTCGGCGCGTCCTGGGGCCCCGGCCGTCGGCTCCTGGTGACCTACGGCCAGGAGTCTTCCCGGGCCAGGAATCATTCAGCCATGTCCTTCATCTTGGCGACCAGCACCTCAACACTTTCTGCTTCCTGTCCCGCCATTGTCCGAAGCCCATCACCACTTCGCGCGTCTCTTTGTCACCGATCGGGACGATTGTTCTGTGGCCCCGGGTAGTGTGACGAAGAAGACGAAGTTGGCAGTGGCCCGAGACGGAGCGCTTGCGCTAGGCCAGCGGCCATTAAACCATCTCATTGCCATCAGTCATCTCGTCCCATACTTCGGCTGGCCGTCACGTAACAATATATTAAGAGAAGTTTCTAAAACGTTTGTGAATAAACCGCTTCTGTCAGTATGTCTTTAAAACGTTTGTGAATAAACCTCTTTTGTCAATAGGTTGTTAAAACGTTTCTGGATAAACCTCTATTGCTGAGAGGTTTTTTAAACGTTTCAATCTAGAGTTCGGTGTTGCTAGATGTTCGGAGTTGTTTGAAGACGTTTTATAGAAGTAATGTGTTTCGTGGGTTGTGAATATGTAGGATTTGATTTTGCTCTTCCCCTCATATACACCGCGGCTACCGCTCATTGTCCATCAAGCAAAGTTGTTCTCTTCATGCTTGACAATAGGCATAAGCTAATTAATCCACTAGCACAAAATATGACACTTTCATCCATGTAACTGGAATAGAGGCGTTGTAGAGTAGCTCTATCTAGGCGGCAGATATGTTCACGATCATTTTGCGATTCACCAATTCACCAGCGCTTCCTTCTTTAGAACTACAGCGTGTGGTGCACTTTCAATTACTAAAGCTCCGTTGTGGACACTAGATCTTTCCAGGCTCACCGATTCAGCACTCTCAATGGCTCAGCACAACTCCGAGGCTTCCGATGGAGGTCGCCTTTTACGCATCGCTGGAGGCTTTTGCTCGCACAGATTTCGTTTTCCTCTTTGCTGATATTTTAAGCACAATGTGCTTTAGATAATGTGTGAATATCGTAGGCATGGTGTCAGATTTCAGACGCGGTTTAAAGCGGGGAAGCGATTGCTGGTTTACTACGGCGATATTCAACATGCGCTCGACAAAATTGCTCTCAAAATGTTTCTCTCAAACAACAGCAGCTGGCGTCAGCCTTCCGTCTTCTCTTTTGAGGTTTCGTTCCCATTTTGCAAGTATAAGATCAGATGGTGCCGTAAACAGGGAAACGCGCTCCTCCTGAATGCGCAGTCGTTTTGGCTTTGACATCTTTTTGTGCAGTCACATGTAGCTCGTTTAGTGATGGGAACGGGAAACGAGCAATCGAGAGCTCAGTCCATTTTTTTACTACACGGTGAAAGCACGCAAAACGGATACACGCACGCACAGAACGCGCACACAAAACCGACGATATCAGCATAAAACTACTCGAAGGAGCGAACGCGATGACTTGCTTGTGCAAGTAGCCACGCAGCACAACAAACACTACACTTAGTTCAACAAAACATACGCGCACAAGCGGGTTAATCAAGCACGCACAAGACGAGGCTGCTGAGTTCCGAAGCGAAAAAAACGCGCCGTCTGCGGCGACAGCATCCTCCCGACAAGCAGCGCCTTCTGTCACCATAGGTGGGGTTGCACTGACAACGGAGCTACCATCTACCATTGCGCAGCGCTGGCGCTCGGCACACTAGCCAGTATATTCTAGGCACTTTAATCGAACTAAAGCAACATCCCTAGTAGCACACCTTGCTGCCTCAATATGGCTACAACGTTAAATGCTAACGTTACGTTATCATGGCTAGTGTCCTCTTTTTTTCACGTAAACGTCACTTACATAAGTACAACGTTCAGACAATATTCACATAATTCTAGCAACTTTCAGGCAAAATTAAAGCAGCTTCTGGAGACAATATTATAGCAGCATGTATACAACATTTTCTTAACATTGGTACAGCTCTTTATTCGCACACATGCAACATTCCCATCAAAATGTTACTGCAATATTGCTGAAATGCTGCACAGATTGTTTTAAAAACTTCCAGGCAGCATTCTAAACTACACAGAAATATTTCAGCCGCATTATTTGCTACGAACTATCAATGGTTGCTGCTCAATAAAATGGTCTCGTGAAAATTTAAACCGTGTGCAATGGTATCGTCATACCACAATGGTTACGGCAGCTTGAGGTCACAAGACTGAGCAACCGAGTATTATTCCTCTGCTGTACAATACAAGTACTTATAAGGCTGCACTGCAGGACACATTGTTTTTCTATACTTTTCAGACAGCTTATTCCAAAATCCTTAAATGTAATATGCATCAGCTTTGTACCAATGCTCTCATCATTTAGATGCTGCAAGCTGCCATGACCTGAAGGTGCCACTGCATGTGGTTATTTGGACAATTAGAATCATTAATATATATGCATGCGCATTACAGATAGCCATCGTTTGTTTCTATATCAGTATTTTCGTCAATAACTTAATCAACTAGCCTTACAGCAAGCTTGAGACTATACTATTACTCCAGGTTAGCTTGGCATGCAACTAGTTTCAAAATATAACACACTTACAAGACAATCATTTTATGCAGAAACTTGCAACATTTGTACAAAATTGCACACAGCCTATTTATCTGCTCAAGAACAGGAAGCACGAATATTGTCAACAGTTACAAAGCACATTAGCATATTGTGATGACCCCCATAATGCGCAGGTCCACACGGGACGGAGAGGCAAAGAGACACCGTATGGCTCAGTTTAAACAAACAGGTATATTCAATAATTACACATGATTAAGATTATACATCAGAGGCTGGGGCGTCAGAGCTTACGTGCCGACGACTTCATGGGGGCGATGGAGTGGCTCCGGAGTTGGGCTCGAGCGGTTGCTGGCAGAAGCTGCACGCCGTCGGGCTTCGGCGCTGAAGGCCCTCTTGGCGAACGATGTCGTCCTGAGCGTCCCCCTTCCGTACTGCTTCTCGATTTTTATATCCTCTTCTCCACACTCCCTAGGGTGCGGACGCCCACGCCGGAGGGGAAGGAGGGGGGGCTAGGGCTTTCACTTGGGCGCACAAACATACCACCGCACTTATTGTCTCGCCCCCCTCACGTGTTGAGTCCGAGGGAATGAATGTTGTCTTCGAGGTAGCGCATAGCGTCGGCTGTGGTAAGGCGCGCTCTGGCCCGCTGACAGTTCCCGCGGGTCACCGGCCTCCATTCTCCATCCATCAACTGACACTCGCTCCTCAAGGTAAGGCGCGCTCTGGCCCGCTGACAGTTCCCTTGTCCTGGAATGTGCTCGCGAGGGCCGCCCCTGGAACCGCCACGCCAATTGGGGAGGATAAGCCCGTTTCCCCGCGGCGACGGCGGCGGGTCCCTTCGTTCTGGTCGTCACTCAAAGAGCATGGCTGGGTAATTGATGATGCCGCTGTCATCTGGGTCTCCGTCTACACCGCGCCGTCGAACGCGGAACCTCGTAGCACACACAAGGAATGTACCTCGTAGCACACACAAGGAATGTACCTCGTAGCACACACAAGGAATGTACCTCGTAGCACACACAAGGAATGTCACAATATCTTTAAGATGCAAATGCCCCCCAAGTTATGTTTTACAAATATAATACACTTTAGTACGCTATCCCGTGCAGAAACTTGCAACAGTATACAAAATAGCACAACAGCCTATTCAGAAAAAGAAGCAGATATATATCATATACTCAACATTTACACAATCACAATGGCACAGCTTAAAAAATGCGCCACATTGCTTTACATAATTTATTTTATTTATTTACTTTATAAAGAAACGCAAGAAATCTACAAAACAGCACACAGCCTATTCGGCTACCCAGGAACAAGAACCAGAGCTCATGCTTTGAAGAGTTACTAGGCACATTAGCATAGAATGAAATTGCACACACACCGCTCAACTTGCATGCTTCAAATATAAAACACTACAGCAAACTATTTACACAAACGCAATAGCACACCTTGATATATGCACCACCTGGACTGGTACTTCACAAATATATGACATTAATTTTGAGCAAAAACTTACGATGAATCTACAAAAGTAGGAGTCAAACATAGTTGGCCATTCGGAAACAATAATCAGGGGTATTATGAACAGTAAAGGTAATTGCACGCTAGTTAACATCATCTATTTAAGTTCATAGTTTTCCAGTGCTACGGCACACGTACACATGAGCCGCTGCGGTGGTTCAGTGGCTGCTGGCCCGTAAGACGCAGGTTCAATCCCGGCCTCGGCCGTTGCATTTCGTTGAAGGCAAAATGCTAGAGGCCTGTAAATCTAATCTGCACGCAAGAGATCTAATGAACGAGGGCAGGTTCTAAACGTGTCGAGCATTGCAGTGATTGTACACCGCTTATCAATTGTGAAGACCATCAGCAGAAGCAGACCCCAGACCACATGTGATGCGACCGAGCCGCATTATAATAAAAAAACCTGGTTCACAATCTGTGAGCAATACTTCAGTTGTATCATATAATGTTTCTTTCGCGGTTTTTGTGATAAAGGTGTAATATGATCCTTTTTCCTTCCATGGCGTGTGCCTGCGCTGGTCTGAGGGCATTTAACTTGTGTCTGTGCCATTAAAAATCCATTGTCAGTGATCGCCATGTTTGATCCTTCTCCCCTTTTTGATCATGCGCCGTTAAGCTAGAAAACTGCAAGTTTAAAGCACTGTCAACATTTGCCTGAACAAAGCAAGAGCTGATGGGTGACTTAGTAATGCATGATATACGTGAAGCAGCACAAGGCTCAAGACCTAAGACGAGAGCAGAGGAAAGGAAACTGACAACACAGCGATGAACTAACAAGTGACATTTATTTGGCACGCTGGGCGTATCTTAGCTTCTGTTGTATTGCAGGGATCTGGGCTCTTGAATGTGCTCTTTGAGGTGTTTTCAATTTTGGTTGCAAAATTTCATTGATACGCACAGCGTGCCAAATAAATGCAAGTTGACAGTTCATCGCTGTGTTGTCCATTTTCTCCTTTCCTCTGCTCTCTTCTTAGGTCGTGGGCCTTGCACTGTTTCACCTATATTAATTTAGCATGCCTAGAAAATGCTTTTGCTCTCGTAGCCTCTAGCTCCTCGCGATGATGGTCTCGCCTATGACGTCACACGCGAAGCTGCATCCCAGTAAATCAAAAACCTAATCTAAGCATCTTAGTGGGAACATCTCCAATAACAGAATTTTTACACTACTCAATGAACAGAGACAGTGGACAGCTTTTTACAGAGAATTTATGTCCAATCACTTGGCTCATATGGGATAGGGCCTGCACCCTGCAGTGAGTATAGTCCCGCTGATGATAATAGGTGATTGAATACCAATAAATATTTCGCTTTTCTTACCCTTGGTGCAAACCGCTGCACAGTCCTATTAATGTTGCTTACAAGAGTATAAGTCTGATTGGGAGCAGACATACTAAACTACTATGCTTGATGCAGCAGCGTCAATTTAGAGTGACAGAATAAGCTGGTCCGCTGCCAACAGCTCCGCTGGATTTATGCTATCTTCCAGCAGAGTGCGTGAGAACCGGTATAATGCCCCACACTAAGTACATACATTAAGTGCAGGTTGTTGGTGCTGCTCAAAAATATGGGTCAAGGATGAGGAAACGTGACATAAACAAATAATTGCATTAAAGTGCGTTCCAAATTAACTAAACACTTCCTATTTTGTCTGCCCCCAATTTCAAACCGAGGTTAAAATTTAAGCTCCAGTGATGCGTTCACACTCACTATGAGTGCCAATTTCAGGCAATCTTCAGGAGCATGCGCAACATTTTCTTCCAGGGAAAGAGAAAATCCAAAGTTGTGGTAATAATCATCGGTAATCACTGCTGGATCAGTATGCCTCTTCGTCTTTAGTAATGTTCTAGCGTCCATGGGTAACTCAGGACGGCATTACTCCAGCACTTTAAGTAGGGAATTGAGATGTGAAGCAGGCAATTGACTATTAATAGCCCATACACGTATGTCGTACTCAAGATATTGATTAGCAGCACCAGGGACAGGTGTCAACGCATCTTCATACTCGTCATTGTCAGAAATCCGCGACAACTCTGACGTTGCAATTCCTATATCGGAGACGCTGCTAGCGGCGCCAAAAACCGAAGAGCGAGAACTGCGGCTTTCATTTGTAGGCGCCGCTAGCAGCGTCTCAAGTGAGAACTCCGGCTTTCATTTGTCCCCGCCGCGGTGGCTCAGTGGTTAGGGCGCTCGACTACTGATCCGGAGTTCCCGGGTTCGAACCAGACCACGGCGGCTGCGTTTTTATGGAGGAAAAAAGCTAAGGTGCCCGTGTTCTGTGCGATGTCAGTGCGCGTTAAAGATCCCCAGGTGGTCGAAATTATTCCGGAGCCCTCCACTACGGCACCTATTCTTCCTTTATTCTTTCACTCCCTCCTTTATCCCTTCCCTTACGGCGCGGTTCAGGTGTCCTAAGATATATGAGACAGATACTGCGCCATTTCCTTTCCCCAAAAACCAATTATTATTATTATTCTTTCATTTGTGTACTCGGCTGACGCTCACAAAGAGGATAAAATAACATTACGCGATGAAAAGGCATCTTGATACTGTTCTCCTCCTGTTCCGTGCAATCTGCTGTCACGACCATTATCAAGATTGACAACTGCCAAACATTTTTTTAGTTCGTCGTGAACAGCCTCTGTTATTCTTCGCCGTCGTTGCCGAATGGACACATCGCTGAGCGAACACATCACTCTCTTCATGATACAACGAATGTAGGACTTTATCAAACGTTCACAAAGGGTATGGGTAACATATATATACACTACTGCCTTTGGGCCAACCAACACTTGTCACAGCACAACAATGCAAGTCTAGAAATCACTAACCAATGAGGTCATCCTCTGGGTAAGCCTGCGCTATTTCAGCTGAATCCCAGTGAAACTACAACACGGCGACCGCACAGCGACCGCAGAAAAGCTATGCTAGTAGAAAAAAAACGTGAAGATTTTGGCGTGACTTCCGCTGACACGACTCTTCCTTGATGAGCGCGCGTCGCAGGACACTGGCTCTCGGTGCGGCCGCTATTTGAACATTTTGATTAGATTGGATTTTGCGATCTCCATGGGCGTCAGTGGAAACAGAACTAAATTTCATTGGCAGTTTTAATTTAGTCTGCTTGTTAAAATAAAAAAAATAATGTAATTCAAGCTATTTAAAATGTTGGCCATAGAGATATAGCTTTCTACCTCAGTGTCACAGAGTCAAGTGCACTTTAACTGCTCACCACATGCGCAAGCTAGCACTCGAAGTAAAAAAAAATATTGTCACGGTGAGGATTAGTGATCTGGTATCGAATTTTCTATTTGGGCTGCAGAATAACCTGAAAAAGTAGACAGTTAACCTATTACATAAATATTATAGCAATTCCAACGTATGTGGTTCAACATTTATTCAGCATTTGAAAATATTGCTGCATAATGAAACGACCACATTAGAGCAACTTTACCAGCATGTTACTAGTTAATGTTGAAGAATGTTTTTATTTTTCAGTTATGTTGGTGAAATATGATCCAATGCTAGAGCAACATATTACAACATTGGCAATGTCGTAGCAATATTGCAACACTTATTCTGCTACTGCGGTTTGTACCCTCGCACGTCGTTTGAGCTCATACCATATCTCATATCGATGCTCCAACTATAGAATAAAAAAATCAGATCATTTTAATTTGAAGAACGGCCATAAACACATAAGCAAAGGTCTCATGCCGCAGCATTTATCCTCTCGACCTGCAAGAGCAGAGTCGGCAGCGAGCACGGATAAAATTTTCTTCGAACTCACCTAGGTGATCTGCTGCACAATATCAGCGACGCATCTTCTGCTTGATAGCCAGCAAATTGCTTTTGAAGACGAAATGAAACGAAATAGTTTTTTGGGAAAACAAAATGCTACAGTGTATACCTGTCTCACATATCGGCGGACGCCTCAACCGCGCTGTAAGGGAAGGGATAAAGGAGAGAGTGAAAGAAGAAAGCAATAAAGAGGTGCCGTAGTGGAGGGCGCACAGCACACGGGCGCCATTGATTACGTTTCGCCTCCATCGAAACGCGGTAGGATTCGAACCCGGGAGCTCCGGTGCAGTAGCCGAGCGCTCTAACCACTGAGCCACCGCGGCTTCAGCAGTTTCAGTACATTAGTAGCGTTCATGCAGCGCCTCCTAGAGGAGGCACTGGTTCATGCCAATGCCATCGCAATCATTTCGATGCGTCTGGCGATGCGCCTTTCGCACCCTACTCCTCCTACCTGCTGGCCTTTCCGCGCCTTTGCCCGCGCAGCCCGCATACGTCGAAAGCTTCGTTTCGCTCCTTGGTACATGCAACTTTTTTCGGGCTAACTACAACTGCGCTACGTGCTCTATGCGCGTAGCACATCGGAGGGCGTCGGCGCCGAAGGCTCTGGTTTAAGGCGAGGCGAAAATCGCAGGTGAGCGGACGTGGGACGCTTGAGTGAACCACGTTTTTTCCTCCGCTCGGCTTCTCCCTGTCAGCTATAGTGCAGCTTGGATATCTTGACTGGACCGAAGCGCATCTGATGAGCAACCGGCTGCGCGTATCGAGCGTATATGAAAGTTCAAGATCTGCGTGAACCCGAACTGAACTTCACATCCGCTGAAGTAGTTTTGATCTTGCTGATCCGGCTGACGACTACAGTCGAGAAGCGGCGTCGTGGCGTTCGCTTGTAGTCGGTCCCGAAGTCGCTAATCTCTCTTTTTACTCGTGACGAGAAGCGAAATGCCTTTTAGCGACCCGAAGAACCCGCGTGATTCCCTGTGGAGTACTCGTTGTGACGTCCGCAACGCCGTGCGTATCAATTGCGTAGAGGATGCTCAGTTTAGATATGAAAAAAATTCTCATCACTCTGTGAACTTCAATTGCGCCTTCAGTGCCCTGCATCGCATTTGCTTAGGTGCAATAGAATTTGCCCTTGTCCTTGTCTCTTCTCAGAGGGCAGTGCGGATAAGTGATTTATATTTTAGTTTTTATCTTCACGCTCCTTTCATGCTGACTTTGCACATAGGTAATGACAGCTGTCTTTAATTGTGGCTTCTTAACCACCACCTTTAGAGCGTCCATGGCAGCTTTGAAAGGAGCAGAGACCATCAAATCGGCAGCTACAGGAAAGAATTTCACTTCACACTTTTCGAACAAAAACTGTTGCAGCATCTGATTGCCGTGATGCGTTTGTGATCTGCACGTCTAGATTACTGTGATGCAGATTACACACGCTGATTATCCTGGTCATTTAAAGTTTTCAAAAATGGTTCAGGTTTCCTAAGCGAACTCTATGCAAAGAGTCGTGATAAGGCTTTCACAGTGGCTGCAGCTGCTGTCTTGATCTTAACTCAGACCTGAAGGTCTTTGCACAAGAAACGAAACGTTGCAACAGGTGTTGCTTATCATGTCGTTGTCAAGCATTGTCCCTGCTTGCTACTACCCTTTTAGGGTTACTTGGGTTGAAATGACACAGTGAATAACGGCTCTAATGTGATATGCATCATGAAACTAGCTGCCTGGTTTCTGGACTGAAGGAAAGAACTTTTTCGGAGTTGTGTTGAAACTTTGAGAATTCTGTTGTTAGTCACAATCAATTTGTTTCTTGGTGTTTTGTTCTGTGAAATACTGTCTTGATGCCATACACAAAGTTGCTGTGAAAGGGTCTTTAGCAGGCAGTTGGCAATTTAAATAGTTTACGTAATTATTTCCATACAACAGATAAAATATAATTTATTGTAGACTAATTTATTTCAGAATCAGTTGCTGCCATTTAGTGGGGTATATATTGCTATGCAAATTTAAATCCTTCCTTTTTTTGCAAGGAGAGCTATGTGCAGTAGAAAATGTACTCCAAAAAGAAAGGAATATAATTTTTGGAAAACGGTTTTGTGGACGATAAGTTATAATGCATTCAATATTCTGAAATGTAGGACCCTCCAGCATCAGTGCAACAACTGTAGCATATCCCATCATTCATAGCAATGCAGGAAACCTTAACCTAAGTTTCACTGCAGAGGTCGTGTTGTGGCAATTTTGGACCCTTGCAATTGTCCTCATACAATGTCCTTGCAGGCCGACCTTGAGCCTGAGCAATGCAAATAAATTCTCTGGGGACTCGTCCGGGGTTTACAGTGGGTGGGGAAAGAATTGGCAAATGTTTCTTGCAGAGAAATTTTCTAACTTGATGTGATATCAGACTTGGTGTGTTACGACGATTGAGAATCCAGTTGGCTGCGATCTCAGGATGGATGCAAACAACTCCTTCGCAATAAGCGATAGCGCAAATGTTTGTAACATATAGCAGCTCCAATATATCTGCTATTGACCTGATGCTGGTCTACTCTTAGACGAATACAGACTTCATTTTAGCCGAATTTTGCTCGCATATTCAACATTTCCCGAGTGCCATCAGTATGGTTCACCGGACACCTCTTCTCTTCCTTTTCTGAACACATTATGCTACTTGCACTATGCCACCTGCACCAGGGGCCCCGGAACAGGGGGGAAAGAGGGCGGTCACCCACCCAACATGTTAAAGCGAAAGTCTTCAATGGCTCATACTCCCGGTCGAGATCCTGTCCGTCCCTTACATCGCCAACCGGACGTCACGGCAACGAAAGTGACGTCATACCGTCCGACCGTCCAATACGCTCTTCAACTCGGTAAGAAAGAACATCTCTGTGCACGACTGGATTCTAACAACCATCCTTCCGTTCCACAGCTGAGCGTGCTAATGACTATGCTACTTCCTGCCGACGTATATGTAGTTCTGCTTGTCTAGGACGCTGGAGACTGCGGAAAGCCGTCGAATGAGACGAATGCCTCCCAAAGGCCCTCCAGTGTCTCCATCATTTAAGATTCACAAGAAATTGTGTACCTAATTGGCATCTTAACCACACATCATTGACACAAGCAGCAACACCACACTAAAGGATTTCACCTCACCGCGATTTTTGTCAAAAATTGACCCCCTGAATTTTTTCCAGGGGGGCCCACACCATGTGTAAGATGTCTGAAGATTTCTCCGCACAGTGCGGGCACTTTCCTGTACATGCAGGATAAAAGTTATTGAAACATCCTGGGCACATCAGTGCTTTGTATAAAGACGAAGAAGTGCGTGTTCCACAACCTTTGTAAGACCCTAACAATGCTTAGGATAGATTGCGTGCTCGAATTGGTATAATTGAGTAATTTCTCGGAAAGTGAGGACCAGATTTGTTACAGGAGCGGTTTGGGAAGTGTCTGAAGGCGTTGGCCGCCGCGGGCGGCGGGCAGCGGTGTCTCTCGTTTTATTGTCTTCCTGGCGCACGTGAGCAGCAGCCCACAGGTTCGCTCGATGCGCAGGGGCCCCCGAGGTTTTTTCTATTTTGAAGGATAAGGTACGCAGAGAGAGGAATGTACCCTTTTTCAATGTTTCTCCAGGCCCCTACTGAGTCAGTGATCCTGACTCGCGAGGCCAGGTATGTGGCGGCTAGTGGAAGTGCGACCTCCGCCGCACGTGTTATGTCTTGAGCTCGGAACGTAAAGCCCAACTCGCTGTACAATTCCGAGGCGTACACGCGAAGCGCCTACGCGCACGAGCGTCTGGAAAACCGGTCTGCGCATGCGCGAGGCGCGAGAGGGGCGCGAGCATGGCGCAGATATCTGACAATGTCAGATATTTCCGCCCCGGCACGCGCTCGCGCGCGCCGGAAGGAGCTTGCCGGTTTCTGACCAACGTACACCAATGAGAGCGCAGCTCTTCCAACATCCGGTACGGACTTTTTCGCCCGGTTTCCTCGCTTTCGCTTGGTTCACCTATGGCTGCGGCGATGTCTGCGGTTATAAATAACGAACGACCCATTGCTGCTGTAGAGAGGTGGCGCTCGCTTTGCCCGGCAAGCGACAGCCTGCATGAAAATAAGAACGTGAAAGGAGCACTTTGGAGAGAAGTGGCGGAGGATGTACTACCGGGAGCACCAGGTAGACATGCACTTTGCTCATGATGAGCACTTAATGGTTGAAATGTGCTTCAAACTTTTCGCGTTACAATTGTGCAGGAAGCGTCGACCTTGTACAAAAGCGCTGGAAATCGCTGCGCGACAAATTCCGCCGCCTGTACACGGCACGTCAGTTGGGGCGGAAGAGCGGCGCTGGCGCACACGACATCGAGCCCACGGACTTCTTTTGATCACATTACAAGCAGCTGTTGTTCCTCAGGGACACGGTGGTCACCGCGCCGTAGTTTCATCAATATTTTTATTCCCATAACGAGCTGTTCGCTTTAAGGAACACAAGCAGTGCCGTAGTTTGCCGCGGCGGGAAAGCTGCATGCGTGAAGCAAGCGCTATTTGACGTGATGCGATTACATCCGAAGCGAATGTGTTCTTGATGCAGGACTTGTTGCAAGAAAATGCGGCATATTCTGTGGCAAAGCTGCAGCTGAGCGTGCTGTTGGCAATTACTCCAGGTCATAAATCCAACGCAAAGTGTGCAAATGCAGCCGACACAACCACCCTGCTGCTGCCTGCGCCGGTGAGCAAGCAGAACGTCGAGCCGCCGTGACACTGGCGGGAGCTAACTATAGGTGTATGAAAATCAGGCACTTTAAAAGTACACAGACTTCATATGCTGTCTTAATTGCTCAGTAATGTGTATTCTTAAACAGGCATTTTAGACAAACATCTTATGTTGCTTACTGGGCTTTTCATGCAACCTGAATGCCACTGACGTCCACACATTAAAAATGAAATCTCGGCATTTATTTCAACCACGAGAGTGTTGGAAGTTTACAACATACCATGTGGAATTTTCGCTACTGTTACTGGATGAATTCTTCCTTTCCGTGTTTGTTTTTTATAACTTATAAGGTATTATTTTCATCCCCAGGTGAAAATCTCTTATTTTGATTGTTTTCTAATGGTTTCATCTGGTCCCAGAAGGAAGCCTTCTGGTTTGCTGCTGGTTGAAATAGCCCCTGTAGGGCACCAACTAGTTTTTGGCTTTAATCTACTGGTCTCAAACGGAAGCCTCTGGTTTGCTGCTGCTTGAAAGGGTCCGGCTGGGAGCTTCTGGTTCTGAAGTGGGATCTACTGGCTGCTACTGAACTTTTGTTGTTGGATCTACAACTTTTTTCCTTTGTATATGTTGTAACGGTGTTCCTCAACGCACAAAATTCTTCATCAATTTATCTTTGAGGTTTTCTGCGATACAATGCAAAAATAGTGCTGAAATTTAATGAGAAAATTATATTTATTAACTAGCTGTTCTCCGCTAACGCCTGGGGGATGCCCTTAATGAGGGAGTATATAAGCATGAGCACATAGTAAGTTTCAACCAATGTGAGTGTATGTTTTTCATATAAGTTACATGTATTGCCGTGCTTTGATGTTGGCCTTGTTGGCACTCAATTGTAACGATTAAAGCAGTGTGTTCTCACTATAGGCAGATCTGCGTGGTCCTGCAGGGCAACACATTTTAGTGTAGGTTGCTTCTGTTGTCCTGAATTTTTGGAGTGTGTTTATTGTCATTAAGCAACTCTTTAAAACATTTTGTAACTTGTCAGAAAGGGATGAAATCTAAAGTCATATTACACGGTTGGTTTATCCAAGTAAATGTTCGCGCTATCAGCAGTTACTGGTTCCAGCAACTGCAGGGAATGGACCAATGAGCCATTTAAACTAGGACAATAAAGAATTCCATTTGGACATTTTCACCGCACTCCTATCTCACACTTGTAGATGCTTGTAAAGACATACCTGCAGCTCATGCCATTCTATTTAAAAGGGTACCCTGTTGCCCAGATTTTATTTCATGATCAGGAATGCCAGGTGGCGGAAATAAATGCACAGATTTCATTTTTTATTTGTCGCTATTATGTGGTTGTAGGAATTAACATGAGAAGCAATTGTAATAAAACAGTTCCTTCGCCATGAATTGCACGTGGCAGGCCGTGTGGATACGTTCAGCCGAACAGAAGTGCTGGAAATATGTTTGAGGGCATATCAGCTCCATTATTAATGAAGAAAATGTGACAATTGGGCATCCGCAACGACACTTTTTATGATGCAATGATCACAGCTTGACTCTTGGCTGCTTAAGCAGTAAGCGCAGATCATGTTCAAAATATCACAAAGCAGCATGACCAGAAAGAATATCAACACCTTCAGCCTGACTTGCCTGTACACTTCAAATACAAAGCCCTCACAGTGAAGTACTGTTAAAATGAAGAAGTACCATATGAGCTAAGACCAAGAAACACAGCAAATGGCACTGTAACATACAAAATATATTGCGCACTGAAAGAAAATAACACCGCTTCGCATTGACTGGAAGCATTTAACCGATCTAATGAACCTGCATATATGTGACTCCAACACAAATGCTCAACATAGTGTGTGCACCCAAAAGGCCTCATGGGGGTTTCATATTTATGCATATTCATCTAGGAAAATTAGACGCTTTATGTGTACAAAAAGATCACCACTGTTTGCAATGCGCTTTGAGAATTGCAGATAAAATATGTTTTTATCATGTGCACTGTCACAGCTAAGATCTACGCGAGATTCCGTGGCACTAAACAAGAGACAAGGCACAAGTGCTCTTTCCTTCCTTGTTTCGCGCTATGGAACGGCACGTGAATTACCCACTAGCTTGAACCCTCACACGTCTAAGCTCAGGATCATAGGCAATGTTACCAGCGGTTCACCATTATTCCCTCAAACACTCACTGCTTAATCAATCAGACAGGAATTCCATGCAGAAGTGCAGATTTTCTGCAGCTATACAGATACTATATAGGCAAGCCAAGGAGCTGCATTATATGCTTAATGTGTGAGACAACTTCTAAGCGCAATCAATGAACCTGCATATTTTATTTTCCATACAATGTGCACCAACTCCACACATATAGTTATCTGGGTCACCAATATGCATATTGTTGGAATTCAGGTAGCAGCATCCTACCGCTGCCACCAGTTGTTGGCATTCAGGTAGCGTGGCTGGGCTGGAGAAGAGACGAGGATGATCGGAGGAGGAAAACTGTGATAACTTTATACAAGGACTATTTACATAATGACACAAGTAGGGCAATTGAGAGTGCTTCTCAGTAAAGAGAGCTTCTTAGCAGTCGGGAGTCTCTGGTATCTCTCAAGAACGGGGCTCTCCTCTGGTACCAAACCAGCAGCTCCTTAAATACTCTTCGTATTCCCCAGATCCTTAGCTGGGGAATACACTTTGAAGAATTATGTCCAATCACACGATGGCACTGACTGTACGGACAGCACGGCAGGGCGGTCCTGATGTTTCCTCGCAGCTCGGTCGCGGGAAGGGGAGCAGTACCCGGTCACGTTGTCCACGCGGCCTCAATGTGGGCGCGCACGTGTGTCCGGACCGCGCCCATGTTGGCCCGGAAGACGCCTGCATGACACAGGAATGCAGGCTGTCTCCCAGCAGGGGTTGAAAGATCTTGTACTGGTGACCGGAACGCGGAAGCTCTGTCGAAGGTGCGGCACTCGGGCAACTGTGCAACCCCAGCGTGACCGAAGGGGACCACACTGATACCACACTTCGTCGTCTGAGGACCGGAACGAATACGCTTATGGTAGTTGCTGCTTCCGGATTTCCTGACCGAACACGTGGGGACACTATTGTCTCTGCATCCGATGTTCCTGCAGCCACATTTCTTCCAGAGGGCTCACCCACCCTTGCGGGGGTCCCCAAGGAATCCTCCTCATGCCCAACTTCGCCGAACTCCACAGCAGGAAGGAAGCGCGGGCACAACAGCACCCCCGCCGCCAGATATTGCGCCCGGAAGATTAACTGCTGCACGTAGCTCGGCTGACTGGGCGTGCCAAGAACCAGATGCTCTCTGGGAGTCTTCTGATGGCCTTCAGTGCCAAAGCTCGGCATCGCTTCCCCTCGTCAGATGGCCGTCTTGACAAATTCTCTGCAATGCTAGCCAAAAGGGATCACAGACGCCAAACCACACCTGACAAAAGCAAGTGCCCTCAGAACCCACTTATCCCGCCAGACCAAAACTCAGGGCCAAAACTGCACTTAGCAAAAAAAAAATTTCAACTAAAACTTGAAGAGATCAAATGTTTTGCTTGAATGGACACATGGTGTCTCCCGACGAGTAGTTTTGAAGGGGCACCTGTCCAAGGCGTGTGCTCCCGCTCGAGGCGCACTTGCATAGGAAAAAAATTCGCGAAATGAAATAAGGTTGGTGCTTAGAGGGCACGCGGTACAGGAATAGGTGACTTGATTTGGCCTACGAGGCGTTCAATTTTGCCCGCCCCAATACCTAGGGTCAAGGAACGTTACAAAACTCGCTCTTACTTATCCTGGCCGAAATAGGAAAACGTACTCCTAGGTATGTTACCTGATCGGCTGTGCACTGGACAGCTGAACGTCGTGTCCGATGAGGATTGTTTTTCCTGGCTTGTATGAAAACACCGCCTCAAAGTCGCGGACGACGTTTTTCATGTCTCCTCGTTGACTTTCCATCAAACGTGGCTCTCTGTCTATTAAATTTAGCAGCTCATTCGCTGCCTGCTCGTCCTCATGTATGACATAATTTACGTCTGAGATCTCTTCCTCTGGCATGGTCAGCGCCATGTTAACCATGGCCAGACGCTGCACATAAGGCTTCATCAAATTAGTGTCGATTATCCGATTGTTTTTGTTCCTAAATTTGACTTTATAGCTGGTGTCCGAAAGCTTGGACACCACCTTAGCTGGCCCTTCCCATTGCACATCAAGCTTGTTCCTTTTTGACGGACGCAGCAACATCACCTGGTCGCCAGTTTGAAAGGTGCGCTTGCGTGCCGATTTGTCGTAGTACACATTAGATAGTGACTGCGCTGCTCTTGACATTTGCTTCCACGAGATCACTGGTATTCGCAAGTCTTTCCAGTAGCTTCAGGACGTATTCCACTACACAGGGATCTTCTCCGTAACCCTCCCATGATTCCCTTAGCAAGCGAAATGGGGTCCTCAAGTCACGCCCGTAGATTAGTTCAGCGGGGATAAATCCTGTGCTTTCGTGGGGGATGAATCTTGTAGCCTTCCCAATCTCCCTTACGCTCAAAACACAGAGACCTAAGTATCCGCTTAACACTGAGTGCATACGCTCGACTGGATTTGACTGAGGGTGGTGAATGGAACTGCGGATTATTTTAATCCCACACCGTTCAATGAATGTTGTTGCCAAGCAGCTTGTGAACATGCTCCCGTTATCGCTTTGTACCTGTACAGGGAACCCCACTCGAGATAAAATTGACAAAAAGGCGTCTACAACACATGCGGAACTTAGCTGCTTCAAGGCAATGGCATCGGGATGTTTGGTTGCCACGCACAATGAGGTCAGAATGTAGCGACAGCCAGTGTTGGACGCTGGCAGTGGGCCGACAGTATCTATTACAAGACGCCGAAAGGGCTCTGTAATTATGGGAACTAGTGTCATCGGTGCTTTCCATTTATCCGTCGACTTGCCGACCCGCTGGCAGGTGTCGCAAGATCTACCAAGCTGTTCCACATCTTTCCAGCAGCGAGGCCAGTAATATTCATGGGTCAATCTAGCTTTTGTTTTCTTTGTGCCCAGGTGGCCCGCCCATGCATTTCCTTGTGCGAGCTCTGGAAGCTGCCGCCGGTACTTCTCAGGCACTAGGAGTTGCTCATATGCGCATCCCTTTGAGTCGCAGTAGTTCCGGTACTGAAGGCCTGATTTCTCATGAAAGCTGATGTTCTTTCTGGCGACTCCATCGCTCACCTTATTGCCTAGAGCTGTTAACGATGGGTCGCTTTTCTGCTCTGCAATAAGTGCTTTCCTATCAACCTAAGTCAACTGCTCCCAACAAGTCGAAGCAGGTGTTAATGTCGAACCCTTCGCGTTGGTTCCTGTTGGCCCATTCTCTACGGAATCGGCAGTTCCTTGGATTTCATGAGCTACCGCTTGTTCGGGACCACCTTCATGGTCATGCTCATGCGGTTTAGATGGATCAGTTTTCCTGCAAGGATCCCCGGCCGGTCGGGAGAATGGTTCGGTGCCTGCTCATTTATCGGAACGTAGTCGAGTTTATTTGCGAGCTCTCGCGCTCGAGAACGTGTTAGCGCCATGCAAGCCAAGCCAGAGGTGAAAGAGAGACATTTCTCTTTCAGCTGCTGCTCGGATTTGTTTGAAAACAGGTAGGGCAAGCGTGTCGGCAAGTTTGCGCTAACTGCCTCTTCTGTGTCTAGCCTGCCAAAAGTCCGCTCTAGAGTCACCTTCGCTACAGGCAAGCATGCACTCTGTTTTTTGGCGACCTGCTTAATCCAGACGCATTCGCCGGTGTAGTCCGTGTAGGAAACATAGGACGGGTGAGCAACATCCCTGGTAGCCGGTGAATCCCACAGTGCCCTGAATTTCTTGCCATTTATGACCACGTCCCGCATGTATGGCTCAAGCAATTTAAGGATTTCCTCCCACTCTGGCATGCACGCGAACGCCATCTTTTGCTGTTTGCAGTTCAATTAGATGCGACCCTCCTTGTTGCAATTATAGCTGACAATGGGCTTTCGCCCTTCAAACGCGCGAACTCCAGGTGCCTGCTGTTTCTGCGAATCTTCACATTTGGGTGACTCTATCCTGTTTTCGCTATCTCCTCCTTTTTATCCCGCTTCCTCTGTTCGGTGCTCCCGGCGTGCTGGTGGCACCCTTCGGTCGGGGATTCTCATTAAATGGGTTTCTTCCTTTCCTAACCTGTTAGCGTACCCTGCCTTACTTTGGAGGTTTCGGCGAACGTAATACTCTTCTACGAGCTGTGCCGCTTTGTCTAGGTCAATATCTGTTAGCCTATCTTGCAGCCATATCCTCAGATCTTCCGGAATCGCGCTATAGTACTGCTCTAGTGCGAAGCACTCCAGTACCTTGTCATGACTTCCGTGCACCTCAGCCGTCTTAAGCAACTCGTTTAAGTTGATTTTAAGCCGGTGCGCGAAGTCAGTTTGCTACTCTCCGCCTTTCTTTGCCTGCCTGAATCGCTGCCTAATGGCTTCAGCAGAAAGCCGGTGCCTTCTAAGCAGTGCGCTCTTTACCTTATCGTATTCATCACACTCTTCCCGTGAGAGGCGAGCCACCACTTCGGCCGCCTCGTACAGAAGGAGGGGAAGTAATTTCTCCGACCAAGCGCTCTTGTAGATGTACACTTTCTCTCATGCGGGTTCGAAATTTACCAAAAAGAGTCCAATGTCGGCTCTCACGCGGTATGGTGAGACGAGATCCTGCAATCTCTGCCTCCCTTGCTCTTCTACCGAAGCTACAGGGCTAAGACGCGCCATATTCCCTCCGTTCGGCGCGATTTCGAGCTCCTTCATCTTTCGAGCATGTTCTCTTGCTTTTTCCTCTGCCTCACGGACCTCCCGTCTCTCTTGAGCCAACCGAAGCTCTTCTTTTTCTTTCTGCTCGAACGACACCAGTCTTTATTAAGCCAACCGAAGCTGTTTTTCTTTCTGCTCGCACAGCTCCCATCTTTCTTGAGCCAACCGAAGCTCTTCTTTTTCTTTCTTGAGTCCAACAATCGTTTCCAAAGCCTCGTCGACCTCCTCAGTAGTCACCTCCTCCTGCCGCATAACCACGATTATTACTTTTTTTCTTCTCGCAGAACGTAGAGAACTCCCAGCTCCTGGCAAATTTGGAGCAGCTCCTGCACGTTTAACTTCTCCATCGTGAGTTCCGCCATGCGTTAGCAAGCCCACTAAAACAAAAGCGCTAGCTTGAAGTGGACAAAACAGTTTCCCTAAATCATTTTCCCAGACTACAGGAATCCGCACCTAGCATCTGCCTGTGCTAGTACGGTCTGGCGAAATGAACGGAAAACATTGGGCACTCACCCTGCCAAGGTACAGCTGACGCCCGTCAGTCCCGTAGCTGCCGATGTCCGTTGGAGCCGGTAACTTCACGTGGACATCCCAACGCTGCCACCAGTTATTGGTATTCAGGTAGCGTGACTGGGCCGGAGAAGAGACGAGGATGATCGGAGGAAGAAAACTTGGAAAACTTTACACAAGGACTATTTACATAATGTGAAAGTAGGGCAATTGAGAGTGCTTCTCAGTAAAGAGAGCTTCTTAGCAGTCGGCAGTCTCTGGTATCTCTCAAGAAGGGGCTTTCCTCTCGTACCAAACCAGCAGCTCCTTAAATACTCTTCGTATTCCCCAGATCCCTAGCTGGAGAATATAGTTTGAAGAATGATGTCCAATCACACAATGGCACTGATGGTACCATCCACGGCAGGGCAGTCCTGATGTTTCCTCGCAGCTCGGTCGAGGGAAAGGGAACAGGACCCGGTCACTTTGTCTTCCACGCGGCCTCCAGGTGGGCATGCACGTGTGTCCGGACCACGCCCATGTTGACCCGGAAGGCGCCTGCATGACACAGGAATACAGGCTGTCTCCCAGCAGGGGTTGAAAGATCTTGCACTGGTGACCAGAACGCGGAAGCTCTTTCGAAGGTGCGGCACTCGGGCAATTGTTCAACCTCAGTGTGACGGAAGGGGACCACACTTATACCGCACTTCGTCGTCTGAGGACCGGAACGAATACGCTTATGGTCGTCACTGCTTCCGGCATTCCTGATCGAACACGTGGGGAAGCTATTGTCTCTGCACCCGATGGCCCTGCCGCCACGTTTCTTCCAGAGGGCTCACCCAACCTCGCGGTGGTCCTCAGAGAATCCTCCCCATGGGCAACTTCTCCGAACTCCACAGCAGGAAGGAAGCACGGGCACACAATATGTAACTCACATGTATTAGATTTTGTTTGATATAACTTCCAGTTGACAGCAACGTCCGCCTGCAACCAAGCAGTTGAAAAATGGCAGCACTTTTGTTGCATTAACTGCACACTAAAACCTCAGAGGGTAGCATAAACACTGGGTCAGCTTTATACTACTATTATGGTAGTCTTCATGAAGAGTTGAGTAGTACTAATGCATAGCAAAAGCAGCCAAAAGATGAAGCGGTGCAGTGCACGAAGCAAAAAATATTGGCACATAAGTAGGCAAACGGCTTAGTGCAGCATAAAAATTTCACAATAATGTATACAAGATTTTACAAGATAAAAATAAAAAAAGCTAGAGTAGCATAAAAATTTCACAATAATGTATACAGGACTTCACAACATAAAAATGAAAAAAAGCTAGGATATACAAGACAGTATGCTCAAATAATGGCATGCAAGACACAAGAGGGAACAGCATATGAGGATGCACATGTATAGCTGTCATTAGCCAGAATAGGGTCAGTCCGTTCTGCAAAGATCATTGCAGGACCTCAAAATGATGAATTGAAGTAAGAAAACTTTAAGCATATATCGAAACATTCTTTCTAAAAGTGACTTGAAACACGCAACTTCATGGTGCATATGCATGTATACTCTCATATGCAGGGCCTTAGGAAACTACAGGCAGCAATTCAGGGTGCCAGGTCCAAGCGGCGTGCCAGGGGCAAGCAGTACGCCGGCGTACCAGCACAACAGTGCCCCAGACCAATCAGAGACCATCATTGAGTTGGAGGAGTGGCGCCTGGACTGCGCATCGCAGGCGTCACTCGTGAACGAGGTGTTGACGGACGAGCCACTGCCATCACGCCACGAGTCGTTGCCGTCACGCCACGAGTCATCTGCGTCGAGCCAGTCGGTGCCATCCCTCCAGGCACCTGTTGGCTTGCTGGAACAAGAGACATCAGTGCTGCAGACATCAGCGCCTACACAGAACAAACGAAAGAGGAGAAGAGAATATGCTGATGATGCTCTTGCTGAACCCGTCGGAAAACTCAATGATGCACTGCAGACCTGTGACGGACATGACGAGTACGACCAATCTTGTCTTTCAATGGCGAAATAATGAAGCGCGTGAACAAGAATCAGCAGATTGACCTGCGCGTCAAGCTGCCACAAGTTTTTAATAAATTTACTTTTAAATGAAGTGTACTGTTTGGCATCCTTCTTTTGGCTCTAGAATATGCTTAAAATGTGACACCAAAATAGTAACATTTATGCCACAATGTGAAATTGCGATGCGCGAGAGATTTTGGTCAGGAACATCTGCTTGGATATGCGCCTGACACAGGCTACGGGATTCAGGAGTATAGACCATTCCTTTACCCCAAGGAAATAATTTGTAACAGGAACCACAGAGGCCGTACTTTTGATTGCCTAAGCACAATATGCGTAAACAGGTGTCAATCTGTTGCGCAAGCCTCACAAAGTCGCCGGTGTGCACAAATTTCACTCTCGACGCTGAGTCTAGCACTTACCAAGGCTGTGCGTTTTATCTGAGACACAGCGCCATTTCCCAAATACATATCTTGACAGTAGCCCCACTCTTGTTTGCCGTGAGCGTTCATTATACCAGTGGCCGTTATAAGCGGGCCTGACTGTACTTCTTTCCGGTCAGTGCAGTGCTGTCATGTGTTCGTTCCTGAATACATAGGGCCGCAAACAGCTGCATGCATGGCCAAAGCTAACGTAGTAAGAAGTTCCTATGCATTTCTCAAACACTAGAGTACCTTACCTTCACTGTATAGGATGACACTGCTGGTCTTGCACCCTGCTCAATTGCCTCCTTTGATATTCCTGGCTGCTGCCACTGCCAGAGAACTTCACCATCCTTGTTGCAGAAGTACGCAGCAAACTGCTCCCTGGCCGCAGCAGCATCAGTGTGGTGGTTTTGTGCATGTGTTGGAGCCAGTGCGAAGTACTGACGCTCCACACAGCTCTTCCCCAACACCCATTGCTTGCCTCGCCGTCAGGACCCTTCCACAACATTCCCAGACATATCTTCCCTGTCTGTCAAGGTCTTCGACTGTGGATTTTGGATAGTCAGGAAGTTGTGGAGGATGCAGGCAGCCTTGACAATGTCGTCCCCATTACTCGGGTGCAGAGAAATAGTGTGCAGTAGGATGCGCCACCTGACCGCTGTAATTCCTAAGGCGTTCTCAGCACAGCGTCATGGCAAAAAAACCGACAACAATCAACGAACAAAGGTTGTGGCATATCCAGTGCATTTATTAACGAACACAGGCATGGGGATACAGATACAGTGGAATTCAATTTGTCCAGACCTGCTTGCTTTGTGCTTTCCATTTATTGAAGCTGACATTTCCCTGTTGTGAATATAAAGTGTATTGAGAAAGCTTGCATTAATTCAATTTCAGTATAATTCTAACACTTGCTGCAGTTATTTTCATGTTCTCTGTTTTGAATTAAGCCTGTGTTATAACACCTTCTTGCACCGACAACCTGACAACCGTGATTAAATAATGCCACATCTTATCGTGCTCTGCTTAACCGGTAGTTGAAGATCATGTTTTGACAGTCTAGCTGCCTAGATGGTTAAGGACGCATAAAGCCAACTCGAAGCTGGAAGGCTTCGTCGTCCACGAAAGCGAAGGGCGTAGTCTCTTGCGCCCCAGGCAGTCTTCCAAATCTGGGAATGTCCAGGCGTCCCTCGCTAAGGTCACACCCGATGTCACTTTTTTTTCACTGTGCCACCATCACTAAGCCGGCCTTCAGCACCGACATCCACAAGGATATACTTGCATTCACTGTCGACGACACCCATGAGCACAACAGAGTATGTGCCCTGAAATGAAAAGCGTGGCACAGATAATTAGCACAGGTGGCAGCGCACCTAGTCTGAAATGTTCATCGTGACAATGACAAGCCATGACTGCATGCTATACAGCATGGAACAGTAAAATCTCATTATAAGAGACACTCTTATAAGAGACACGCAAGAATGGTTTGGTTGGTTCCCCTGTTTGCCATGTTAACAACTTTGCACACAAGAGACACCCGGTTACTGTATGCCGTTTCACAAATAACAGGCAATGCTGTGAAGCCTATGGAAATAGTGCGTCTGCTGCGAAACCATATTAGATGCTGTTGGGCACTCAAGTGTTCGGGCTCTCTAGCATTACTGTTATGTTCACTGAATGTGAACTACTTTTAGGGCACGGACAGCCTGTGCGAACAGGCATGCTAGTTTTGGCAGCGTTGCCTACTGTGTATGAAATGGAGTATAAAGAGCTCAAGTATGACTCGTCCAAATATATGTTGCTCCAAATGTATATATATATATATATATATATATATATATATATATATATATATATATATATATATATATATATATATATATATATATTTGGAAACACTGCATTTAGCCATAGATTTATTTTGAGTCGAAGTTTCGGACAGAGCCTGTCCTTTCTCAAGACTGAGGTTACAGGGGTCTTCTTCCTCTTCTTAAGGAGTTGGCACTGGCACACATGTACGACACATGAACAAAAGAAACAAACGGAGGCAAAGAATACTAGAAAAGATACAGATAGAAAGAAAAAAAGGGGAACAAAAAAATAAAAAAGGAAAACGTGTTGTCCCCCCACCCCGTAGCCGTGGGGAGCCGACCCCGGACGAGGAAAAAAGAAAAAAAAAGGAAAACACGGAGCGGGAGGGGATAATGGCTACCCATGAAGGCAACAGAGCGGCGGCGTGTAAGGTGCACAGGAGCAGACGGTGGCGGGATCGCCCTACACACAAAAGTTAAAGACGCGTGCACTCGCGTGCCCCGACCATAAAGAGTAAACAAATAAACAGAATGAAATGCAGACTGGGCCGGAGCTTCCGTCATCTGGAAACACTTCGGCAGCCAGAGCCAAGGCCGAATCAGCGGCGCCATGAGCTCAACTAGACACACGTGCACTGTGCATGAAAACACCCAGACACACAACAGTAAAACATCCGAGCTCATGCCAGTGTCGTGTGGCAGCTTAACGACAATGGCGGGAGCATTTAAGCGAGTAAGGTGTACAGAAACAGATGGTGGCGGAATTGTCCAAAATATACAAATTGGAGATGCGTGCACTCGCGTGACCTGGCCAGAAAAAGTAAACAAATAAACAGAATAAAATGCAGACAGGACAGGAGACTTCGTTATCTGGAATCATTTCGGCTGTCCGAGTCAAGGTAGAATCAGCGGCGCCGTGAGCTTAACTACACACACGTGCACTGTGCCTGAAAACACCCACAAACGAAAAAAAAGTGGAAAAACATCCGAGTTCGGGCAAGTGTGGTGTGGGAGGTAAATGTGAATGGCGTGAGCACTTAGCCAAGGGTTCTTCAATTGCACCCCGTCGGCAAGGTAATCGAACTGGGAAGATAGGGGCGGGATGGGGTAGGGAATGAAGAAATTTGTGTGAGCTTGAAAAAGATGTCGCTGGCAAGAAACGACCGAGGTATGTCAAGCTGGCTCTCGTAATGTCAGCAACAGCCCTGCAAGGAGCGGATGGAGGACAATACACCTGGACTTTCATTAATGCCGTGAGGAATTGTTTCAAATTTCTAAATGAAGTACGGCTCGCGTTGTTCTCTTTCCCGTGTGTTGTGGAACCCACCCTGTAGGACTGTTAACTTAATTGCATCAAATGGGTGGTTTCGCTCATTAATGTGTTTTGACAAGGGAAGGTTGGGTAGGGATAAGATATGCGCGCGGTGGTTATTAAAGCGAATTCGTAGAAGGTTGAAGGTCTGTCCAATGTACTGCATACTGCACACACTGCATTCTAGGAGGTATATTACGTTGCAGGAATCAAATCAAAGTGCCATTAATTTCCAATTTGAAGCCTGAAGCTGTGCTTACTGCACAGCTTGATGTTTGTATGTGTTTGCAGACCTGGCATCTACTTTTTCTACAGGACCGGCACCCCAAAACCGGCTGGTTATTTGTTTTTGAGTGTACTAGAATATTTTTAATGTTTTTTGGTCGTCTGTAGACCACGTGAGGGGGAGCAGTGAAAATTTTGGTGAGGCGCTCGCTTTGTTCGAGGATGTTGAAATGTTTTCTGAGGATTTTGTTTACGTTAGGCGGGTTACTGGTGACGGTAAGTACGAGATTTGCCCGGTGGTCTGTTTCCTCGTTGTAGCGACATCCCTCCAGTATCTGCTCTCGGTGGAGTTTAGATGCCTTTTCAATGGCATCGTCGACAATGGCGGGGGTGTATCGTGGCTTAATGAGGACTTCTCGCATGCGTTTGGAATTTTTTACGAAGTCCTCTTCTTAGGAACATATTCTTTTAAATCGATGTGCCTGAGAGTATGGGATGCTTGTTTTAGAGTGACGAGGATGGCAGCTTTGGAAGTGTAGGTATTGTTGGCGGTCCGTCGGTTTTCTATATACACCGGTGGTAAGTGAGCCTTTGTTTACCGAAATCTCAACATCTAGAAAGTTAATTGTGGTGTTGGAGTACGTGTAAGTGAAAGATATGTTGGGGTGGACGAGGTTGAAGTTTTCAATAAAATGTATGAGTTCTTCCTCTGTGTCAGTCCATATTAAAAAGATGTAATCCAAGTAGCGTTTGTATAGGGTGGGCTTAATAGGGCAATCTTTCAGAAATTTGGATTCAATACTATGCATGAAGATATTGGCGTAGGTGGGTGCCATCCTTGTACCCATGGCTGTGCCATTAATTTGCAGATAGTGTTCATTGTTAAATTCGAAGTTGTTATATTCGAGTACAATATCCCAGCACCCCTCTATCACGCTACGATCTTCGAAAGCGCTGCGGTTCGGCACAACGGGTTCGTCAACAGTGACATTCAGGCCGCGTGAGTACGCCGACTCTCTCTCGCTCATCCTACCGACAGCCTTCCTCAAATAACTAATTTTTAAAATTAAGAAAAATTGTGGATAAACGAATTAGACATGAACTACATATTCATAGTCTAAAGGCCAATCTTGAATCAAAAATCGTACCAAAAGGTTTACAAGTGTCGCTAACACCATCAATGGGTGACCTGTGTGAAGAGGTGAAGGCTAATTGGAATCGTATATTACAATCTGCCTCTTTAAATTTGCTTGTAGTTACCATTGACCACTTTGAGAAGGCGTTGGTGGCTCTGAGAATGGAAGAGAGTCGTGCTCATCAGCAAATTACACTAACCGCGCTGGAGGCCACACAGCTTATGTTCTTTGAGGAAAAGAGAGCGACTGAGGTACGCGAGACCAAACGCATAAAATTCATTATAGACGGGGTTCCACAACAGGCGTGGTCAAATTCAATAACAAGCGAAAAAGAATCAAGAACGGAGGCAGCTACAAATATTAACCCCACTATTATAATAAACTCCAACAACAAATCCCGTAGAACGACACAAACATCAACAGTTCAAGAAACACGCGTAGAACGATCTGAAATGACAGCATCTACTAATAATAATCCTGCGGTTCCAAGCGCCGACTTTGCTTTCCAGCATAATATTATTAATCTATTAACCAGGGCCTTAACGACAGAGGAAAGATCCATCCTTTCTCGAGGTCTTACATTCTGCCCTACCACCGGTAAATACAGCGAATTCTCGGTGTTAAAAGATTTGGACAACTTTGCACGAAAGTTGCGACTCCGGGAATACTCCTTCGATCGGGCGCGGGTTACCGCGTATAGCAGAGAACTCGTCGTTACTAACCACCACTAGACTCCTAGTATAGGAAGGGACAAACACTTGGACATGTACATTAACGCCGTCCAGAAAGACATTATTTACGCCTACAAGAACCACACTCCAGGGAGGCAGAACTTGTCTAAAAACGAACGGGATGCATTGAAGGCTCTGAGCAGAAGGACAGATATAACCATAAAGCCAGCGGATAAGGGAGGTGGTATAGTTGTCATGGTATAGTTGTCATTTCCTCGTTGGAAATTGCCCCGTAAGCACTCTGCAGACATGCGATAAATATTCATTTATGAACATATTTAGAGCATAACTGTGCTTCTCACTGTCTACGAGGTTCACCAAAATGCGGTGCCCCTCAGGCGTAACATGAAGAAAGCGACTAATATGTTCCATCGCGAAAGAAGTGCCTGCCTCTCGACGTCTGCTTACGCATGTTTTGGCTCCAAAATTGCCAGACCTCAACTTCCGGAACCAGTACTTCCGCTGCGCGCTCTACATCTTCCGCTGGTCGACAACGGTCGCTGTGCTCCGAGGCGGTTTGGAGCGCTCTTTTGCGATTCGAGCACCTTGCTTCGGATCCACCAGTGGAATTCGCCATATGTTTCGGCGGAACAGAACTTAACAGGCCGCTATGCTTGGCAGTGGTTCCTGGCCGCTGTCTCGAACTTCTGGTAAAGTGGAACGCACTTTACATAACGCAAGGTCGTAGGAGTGCGCTGTGACAAGGAGTAAAGAAAGAAGTTGCCAAATATCGCCTGTCTTTTACAGTATACGTACTTTGCACAGCATAGAACGCAGGAAATAACACTGGACGAAAATATACGCAATTAGAAACGAAGCAAGGAACTGGTTGGATTTTTGGAATTCTAAGAGTGGTATTACTTTTATCAACTGGCTGCTACCAATCTTGCGATTGGTACGAGCCGCCTAACAAATTAAAACTAAAGTTTCAAAGGTAACCATTAGAAATTGCTTGAGGCGCTTTATGGCTAACAAGTCTCAGCTGTTTCTCGATATCCGCCAATTCTGGTATGAAAACAGCGCAGAGCACACATCTCAAAAAGCCCAATAAAACATTGTTGTTCACCTTCACTTGATAACCGCTTTATGCTGGCCGCCGCAGTGGCTCAGTGGTTATGGCGGTCGGCTGCTGACACGAAAGACGCGGGTTCAATCCCGGCCGCCATGGTCGAATTTTGGTGGAGGTGAAATTCGAAAGGCCCGTGTACTGTGCGTTATCAGTGCACGTTAAAGAACCCCAGGTGGCCGAAAGTTCTCTTCCCTACGGCGTCCCTCATAGCCTGCGTAGCTTTCGGACGTTAAACCGCCATAAACTAAACTGCTTCCTGCTACGTTCGTCGGTGACCATATTTTCGTGTTGCATAACATGTCCTGTGTTTTTTGCATTAACCATCGTGAAAATCGCCGTACACGTTTCTTTTCTACTCTATTTTAAGGCGCACTGCTGGAACGAAGCCTACGGATGTGACTTTGTGGGCTGTTCAGCTGTTCAGCCTGTCAGCTGTTCTCCATCACTACGAGGACGAATGCAGCTACCACGCAGTGCCGCGTCCACGGAGCGGCCAGAAGGTCCTAAGTACTTGCCTACAGACACACTGCTTACGTGGAAGCCGTGATGCTCCGCTTTCTTCAGCAGAGCAGAAGGAACCACAGCGAGTTGGCGCTCGTGGTTTCCGTGTCGAGCTGAGCGAAATCAATGCGATCTTGAGGGACCAGGGGCAAATGCCTCCTCTTCAGTCTCAGGTCAACGAGCTCAGGGAACGTACTAGAGGACATGAAGCGAGACTGCAGGAGATCACCGCCGCGCTCTCGGGGAATCTGGAGACGCTGAATGCTGAGCTGACGCGTGTTCTTCGCAAGTTCTCAGCAGCCTTCGACGAACCGCTGTGCACGGAGCAACGGATGAATGCCTCCAGTGCCTGAGTTTTCCGGGGAGAGAGAAAAGGGACCTTGTGGCGAGGTGGAGCCCGGCGGAACTTCGGTGGCGTGGCGACGGGAAAAGAAGCACATCCTTCGGAAGATGGATCTCACGGTGAGCGGCGCACTGGGCTGCCTGGAAGACATACGTCAGTGCGCAGTGATGCGCACGGCTCACCCAACCGAGTCGATGCGCATTCCATCAGCGAGGATGGAACAGATTACTGAACGTCGTGCCGATTCGTACCCGCTAGACAAGACGGAGAGCAAGGGATTGCACTATTTTTTGACTGTGATGAATGCTGACGCTTTAACAGAACACTGGGCATTCTAGGGTAGCGGTAGCAGTTCGTTTACGGCTGTCACTGCGTGCCACGGACGACACATGTATTTTACAGTGCGCGTCGGCGTTTCCAAGCCGAGGGCTGACCGTTTGGAGGTGATTTGCAGCTGGAACCGAACGTGCGAAGCCCCCTGTTCTCTGCCAAAAGTCGTCCGAGTCAAAATGGGTCACCTCAATCACGCGAACCACATGTCTTGAAAGAGAAGCAAGCTGGATTAGCTCCAGCTCCTCGCGAACACCGGCGTGTGTTTTACGTCGACCCCGATTTACCTCAAGGTGGAATTACGAAAGCGATGGCAACCTGCTGTTCGAGATCGAAATAGACCGTTAATTTCTGGATCTTAACCCACGCAGTATGCAACCCACCCGTTTTTAAGACATATCTAAATGTTTTCGGATTTTTATACCCCTGCTTCGTCGTTACCCCTATTCATTAACTGAAACAACGTTCAGATATATACGTCCATCCAGGTGAAAAGCCACTTCCACTGAAAATGTGGGACGAAAAATTTCCTGAGCAAATCAATCACGTGCCTTCACTTCAGGAATACCAGTTGAGAGAAATTAAATTTTTCTTTGTTTTTCACTGTTTTTCAGCGCTTATAATGATTTTGCGCTGGAATCGCGTGCTCGGTAAAAAAGTAGCTCGACTTTCATACTTCATGAATCGACCTCTCTCAGTAGAGCAGTGAATAACTTTATCAATGCACCTTAAGGCGGCAGCCCCATAAGCCAGAATGCAGCAGCGAGTGTTGCCGCAGCAGTGCGAGGGCCTTTGCGAGGAAGGCTGCCTATATTGCTTTTTTTATTGTGCGTCTCGTCTTCTCTTACCCTTTCCATTGTGTTTGCCCGCCGTCATGCTTCAGCGGCTAGGGCGCTTCGCTACAGACGGTGGACTCAGGTTCCGTGCCGGCAGTGGATTCGACTTTTCGATCGAAGCGGAACGCCCAAGGTTCCTCTGTGGTGTGCGATGTCTGCGCACTTTAAATTTAAACACCAGGAGGTTTAAATTCATCTGGAGCCCTTCACTGCGGCGTCCCTCATTGCTCGTTTGTCGCTTACGGACGTTCAACCCCTTAATTTCCAATGCTTTCTTCCTTTATTTGAAGTTTTTGGCTCCGTGAGGAATGTCATCATGGTTATTATATTTCATTACGGCAGCGCTCCAAGCAGGTTCTGTGCTTCCCTTTTTATATTTTGGATTTCCTAGTTTAAATGAAAGATGCATGGCTCCAGAAAAGCTGCGAAAGGGGCTAGTGGATTTTTTTACCTAAATTACTCAATTCGCTACTCTGGTTAAAGCCGCAACAGAAGCAAAAGGAATTTTATTTTGGAGGGGAAGGGGAGGGTCATGAAATCGGGCAAGGTTTCGATTTCTGGTGCTATGTTAACCGCGGTCGCGCATTGAAGTTAAGCTTCTTGACAATCTGTCCTGTCTTGCAGTGCGGTTTTGTTAGCAGTCAGCTCTGAGCCCTCATTCAATCAATATCGTAAGCCAAGATTCGGTGTTTTGTGTGTGTTTGTGTGCCCAGGGTATGAGGGGGCGTTTTAAAGCCCCTGTTTGACGAGCAAGGTAGGTTCACATTCTCCTTGGTGACAAAACTCGGATGAAGGACGGCCATACCCCGGTAAAATTACCTTCATGCGTGCATACCAGATTTCATTGTCACTTTCAACATGACGCCACGTAGCAGAGCCTGTGGCGGTGTCGGGTAGAAACCGGTAGCTGGAGAAGGGTTACCTGTTTTACGGTTTCATCTGTTTCACGGTAACCAATCTTGTACGGTGACGTGGTGTAACATTGAGTGACCGGAAGCGGGCAGAGTGGGTGAGTGAACAAACGCGTGTTATTGACATGCTAGTCGAAATCAAAAAATAAATTGGCTTGGGTAGCGCATGTAATGTGAAGGCAACATAACTGCTGGTCCTTATCGGCAATGGAGTGGATTCCAAGAGAAGGCAAGCGTAGCAGGGGCAGAAGAAGGTTAGCTGGGCGGATGAGAATAATAATTTCGCGGAGACACGATAGCCGCAGCTGGCAAAGGACATGTTTAAGTGGAGAGACTTGGGAGAGGCCTTTGCCCTACAGGGGGAGTACTCGCGTCCATGCCCGCGGACCACGCACGCACAAGCGTTTGCGGGTCGGTAGGCTGGAAACGCTGATTGGTCAAAAAATGTGACGTCACGCTTTTAACGTCATGGTCACGTGACGTTTAATGACGTCATGTCCGGTTGGGGCCAGACATATCTTCCTTAGGTTTTTCTCGGAATTCCCCACGTTTCTCCAACGCGCCCGGGATAAAAAAAAAGCGCATTTTGCACGTTTGCACGTGTCTCTAGTTAAGCGAACTGCGCCGCTGATTCCGCATTGACTATTCCTGCCGAAGAGGCTCCGGGGAAATCTGCCCTGTCTGCGTTTGATTCTGTTTATTTGTTTACTCGTTTTGGCCAGCAACACGCGAGTACATGCATCTATAATTCTTATCTGTTCCGCGAATCCGCCACCGTCTGTTTCTGTATAAGCCGCCGCTCTGCCTTGAGGGCGCCTATTCTCCCCTCCTGCTCCTCGTTTTCCTTTCTTTTTTATTTCTCTTTTTTTCTGCCCGCTCCACGGGGCTGCTCGGTGGACAGGGGGTGACAGCGCATTTTTCTTTTTCTCTTTATTTCTCTTTCTTTGAAAAACGCTCTCCTTCGAGCAAACAAACAGATCACGCAAGAAACAGCGATCGACCAGACTCCTCTCATCGACTGAGGAAAAAGAGTAGGATGGTCAAAGGAACAGACGAAAAAAAAAAGGGGGGGGGGAATAGAAAGCAGAGGTTAGAGAGCGGGGGCGGAGAGAGGTGAATTGTCCGCAAGGAAATAGGGGGGGGGGGCGCCAAGAATTATAATGGGGGAAGCTTCCATCGGCGGAAGCGAGAGGTTCGAACACGAGGAAAGAAAATATCATAAACTAGAAAACAGCAAGAAAAGAACAAAGAAACGGAAAACAACACTGAGCGCATATGCCTCAGAGCGCGATGCTCTCCCCGCAGGTGCGGCTGTTCACAGTTAAAATGTAATGTTGAATTCCAATGGCAGATCGAGAGCGCTCTGGCGGATCACAAACGGAGCGCGTAGTTCAGGCGGAGATCACTCCCTCCCATTTTGCCAATGGAATGCATGCGCTCCCGCGGGGGCACTTCAGCGCAAGAATAGCTCCAAGTTCAGGAAACATGGCGGCACCCTTCGAAGCGCGGCCTCTCGCTTCACCAACGATTCGTCCTTGCCGCCACTCTGGCTCTCGCGTTCACGGCAAACAAAAGGCGCACGAAGCTTTCTCTTTGTGTGATGATGCCCGCACCACAAAATTCTAGTGATGAAACGCGCCAAATTTTCAGATTGCTTCCTTATTTACAGAGCTGCTAGGCTTAGAGAGTACGCGTCGTCTGACGTCAGAAAGCGCTGCAGGTTCAAACAAGTCAACGATTTTGGTCTAAAAAGCGGTCACAAAGAATTGACCGCTATGGAATTGACATCCTGGTAAGTAAATTATTTGTTTTAACTTGTGCGGACGCGAATAAAACGAAAAATAATTACATTTGGGATAATTCAATTTAAAAAAACTCAAAAATACTGCTTGTACGTTGCCCGGATCACCGCGTAGCGACGACATGAAGTTCACGTATGCGACAGAACGGATGCAGCCGGTCATGACCGGAAGCGGACGCGGGAAAGTAAAACGTCGCGCGTGGTTCCGGTCAAATCTGCCGGTTTCGGCGGAGCAAATATCGCTGCTCCACGGAGCGATCCGGGATCGACGTCTGATCCCGATCTGCCATTGGAACAGACAACTCGCACTCCCATTTTGCCATTGGAATACGATTGCTCCCAACAGAGCCGAAAAACTTGATCCGGATCTGCCATTGGAATTCAACATGAGTCACGGCGGCGGTGCGGCCGGCCAAACGCACCGCAGAAACCCGATCCCGCAGCCGGGCGACGCAAAGCGCAAATGTCTCCGCTCTGCCTCTCGTCAGAAGGGCGCCTCGGCCCCGCGTTTCGTCGCGGAGACAAAAAAGAGGGCTCCTTCCTAGAAACTGAGCGAGGAGAGTAACAGAAAGAAAATGGGGAACGAAGGCGCGAAATCACCCAAATGACCGTTATTGCAATGGGTTACTGCCCTATGTGGAGCATCACGCTCAACTATCTGCGAAACAGGGAAAAATAAAGAAAACTAAAAATATAAAAAGTTTAGGGGGAATAGGTGATATGCTTTGCTGTCACAACTGTTTTCTCTGGTCATGAGCAAGAAAGAATGGCAGGGGGAGGAGAAGGCCGGCATGTGGAAGCAAGCACGCAAATTGGCATGACCTCAGGCGATGCAGTCGGCGAGCTGTGAATTTCAGTAGGGCTAGGACTATGATCTCTGAAGTGTGGAGAGGGTGCAACGGTTTTCATTTATACCGGCCTGCACAGTATTAAACTGATATATAAAGTAATGATTCTCGTTGCTCACGCTCACGGGTATTTTGGAAGCCGCTCTGTAGAAGCGTAACTTTTGATTTGTGAAACTTGTGACCTTCCTGGGAAAGATGTTTCGACAGGGGGAGGAGAGGAAGAGATCTGGTGTTCGCGCGGTGGTTGTCGAATCTAATTCGGAAGGAATTCTCGGTTTGGCCAATGTATTGCATCTGACAATCGCCACACTCGAGCATACCACGTTACTACTGTTGCAATTCAAGTTTTCACGGATGAAGTGTTTGATGTCAGAGTGTGTGCTTTGAGCTAGTGTTGTTGTCCGTATATGCTGGCAAACTTGACATTGATTCTTCCTGCAAGATAGGCAACCAACAGGCTTTCCCTTATAGACAGTAGAGTAGGGCCCGAAGCTCGTCAAGTGGAAACTTCCACTTTTTCTTCGAGCCCTCCTCGTCCTCCGCTAATCTTTTTGTGAGGAAGAAATAAAATTATTGATTGATTTTTGATATTGATAGACAGTAAAGTGAACTACATAATCATGTATGTTTTTTTGGTAGCCTGTAGGTAACGTGTGGAACAGTTGGAAAAATTTTTGACAGTCTATCATTTTGTTCGATTATGTTGAAATGTTTTCTTTAGAATTTTGTTGACATTAGGAAGGTTGCTTGCGAAGGTTAAGACGAGATTAGAGCGGTGTCATTTGCGGTTGCTGATGGGGGACCCCCAAACATTTCGTTACGTCTTTTTGCTTCCGCTTTCTTAATGACATCATCAAAAATAGAGGCCGCGGATAGCATTGGTCCCACAGAACCTCCCGCATACGGTTCGAATTTATTTGAAGTCTTCTGGTCGTGAGCAGATTCGTTTGAATCTGATGGCTTGGGAATACGAAATTGAACTTTTGCAGTGGCGTGGGTGGCAGCTCTTGTAAAGAAGGTAATGTTCTGGTGATTAAGCTACCCTTCTCCACTCAAACTGAGACGTCCAAGAAATTAATTTGACTGGTGGAGTAAGTGTGTGTGAAACAGAGTTTTGGATGTATGTTGTTGTTGTTAAATGCTGAAATAAACTGGATGAATTGGTCCTCGGTTTTCGTTCATACCATCAATATGTCGTCTAGGAAGCGTTTGTAAAAAGCCGGTTTTGTTGGGTATGAGCGGATAAACTCCGATTCAATGCTATGCATATATACGTTGGCATTGATTGGCCCCATTTTCGTTCCCATAGTGGTACCACTAGTTTTGTAGGTAAAAGGTGTTGTAGAGCTTTCGAAGGAGTTGAGTTTGAGGACCAGATTAGTAAGTGCAGCGATGGTACTTTGGCTAGGAGCATCAGCGCTTGTATGTTTTCCATTGGATGCGACCAGAGCTCGGATGCCATCATCATCGGTATGTTGGTGTACAGAGGCACTACATCAAGGGTAACTAATATGTGTGTGTGTGTGTGTGTGTGTGTGTGTGTGTGTGTGTGTGTGTGTGTGTGTGTGTGTGTGTGTGTGTGTGTGTGTGTGTGTGTGTGTGTGTGTGTGTGTGTGTGTGTGCGTGTGTGTGTGTGTGTGTGTGTGTGTGTGTGTGTGTGTGTGTGTGTGTGTGTGTGTGTGTGTGTGTGTGTGTGTGTGTGTGTGTGTGTGTGTGTGTGTGTGTGTGTGTGTGTGTGTGTGTGTGTGTGTGTGTGTGTGTGTGTGTGTGTGTGTGTGTGTGTGTGTGTGTGTGTGTGTGTGTGTGTGTGTGTGTGTGTGTGTGTGTGTGTGTGTGTGTGTGTGTGTGTGTGTGTGTGTGTGTGTGTGTGTGTGTGTGTGTGTGTGTGTGTGTGTGTGTGTGTGTGTGTGTGTGTGTGTGTGTGTGTGTGTGTGTGTGTGTGTGTGTGTGTGTGTGTGTGTGTGTGTGTGTGTGTGTGTGTGTGTGTGTGTGTGTGTGTGTGTGTGTGTGTGTGTGTGTGTGTGTGTGTGTGTGTGTGTGTGTGTGTGTGTGTGTGTGTGTGTGTGTGTGTGTGTGTGTGTGTGTGTGTGTGTGTGTGTGTGTGTGTGTGTGTGTGTGTGTGTGTGTGTGTGTGTGTGTGTGTGTGTGTGTGTGTGTGTGTGTGTGTGTGTGTGTGTGTGTGTGTGTGTGTGTGTGTGTGTGTGTGTGTGTGTGTGTGTGTGTGTGTGTGTGTGTGTGTGTGTGTGTGTGTGTGTGTGTGTGTGTGTGTGTGTGTGTGTGTGTGTGTGTGTGTGTGTGTGTGTGTGTGTGTGTGTGTGTGTGTGTGTGTGTGTGTGTGTGTGTGTGTGTGTGTGTGTGTGTGTGTGTGTGTGTGTGTGTGTGTGTGTGTGTGTGTGTGTGTGTGTGTGTGTGTGTGTGTGTGTGTGTGTGTGTGTGTGTGTGTGTGTGTGTGTGTGTGTGTGTGTGTGTGTGTGTGTGTGTGTGTGTGTGTGTGTGTGTGTGTGTGTGTGTGTGTGTGTGTGTGTGTGTGTGTGTGTGTGTGTGTGTGTGTGTGTGTGTGTGTGCAAAGTTGAGAAACGCTTCATTTAGACAGATTTATTTTGAGTCGACGTTTCGGACAGAGCCTGTCCTTTCTCAAGACTGAAGTTACAGCGATCTTCCTCCCTTTCTTAAGGAGTTGGAATTGGCACACATCTCCGACACATGAACAGAGCAACAAACAATCAGATGCTGAAAAGAAGATGGGCACAAAAGAGAGATACTAGAAAAGGAAGAAAGAGAAATAAAGAGAGAGAGAAAAACGCGCTGTCGCCCACGGTTCACCAAACAGTAGCGCGGAGCGGCAGGAATTGTCGAAGTTGCAATTCTTCGCAAGTTCGCGTAACTGAGCAATATAAACCTCTTACAGGCTCACCAGGGTTCTGTAAACATATCTTGAACCGCGGTGGCGTTCTGTCGTGGCTGAGAACAGACGGTCGCAAGTGCTGAGCGCGGTTTGAAACGCATCTTCGCCTTTCGTAACTTCACTTAATTGAGGCCTCCTTCGTTTTAAAATTGCGCTCGTGGTGGAAGGCGTTCCGGAACGGCGCTGACCTTCGACGCCGCGCGAATGCAGGAGCATAGCTTTGCGCCGGGATGCAGCAAACTCAGGCGCCAGACACCTCTAAGTAAGTAGAAAACAGCGCCTTTCATTGGTTCCATGGTATTGGGGGCTGGCCCGGGGTTCCCAGGAATGTACGAGGGGGCGTAAGATCCCGTGAAACTCATAGTAAAGGTTTACCTCGTAGGCACGTTGTTGTATTGTAGATGCAAGATCGAACGACACACAGGAGCGAACGATGTCATGCCGACGCCAAGTTTCCGCCAATCCTTCCCCCCCCCCCTCTCTCTACTTTTCCTGCGTCACGTACACGTGGTGTCAAGCAACATGCATGTGACTGAAACTGAAACTCTGAAGAAGAGAAACTGAAAGTAAGAGAACTGAAACTGAAAATAAGAGAAGAGAAACTGAAACTGCCGCACAGTTTAATTCCTTATCGACACAACGGTATCACGTATTACTTAACGTCTTCATAAAACCGCTGTTTGTTCTTCTATAGGATTAGCAGCATTACTATATGTTTGCTATTAATTACACCCAGGTAATGAACATGATTTACCAACTTAAGGAGTGTTGGTTCTGGTGTAACACGCGAATAATTTACAAGCATGCCTTTGTGTATAAGTCAGAAATCAAATTTTGAAGCAAGCCTTGAAAATGCCTGTGCATTTCTCATAAAAAAAGGAAAAAAATTATCTTGTTTTCATAGCATGCGTGTCATCTATATCAGATGTGATTGTAACCTTGAGCTATAACTTGAAATGACCCGTACTAGCTGCCATCAAAAATCACTTTTTTAATTGTTCAACAAACCTCTTAAGTCATTTATGTCACGAAAGGAATGAAATGCTTCACTTATGTCTCATTGCTTTGGTACAGTCTTGGTTCATTATGCAATGTAAAATCTGATTTAGGAATATTTTGTTACTTGTTGCATGGTTTGTTCCTGAAATTCAGCACATCCGCCAGTGTTGCGTTCCCGCGTGGTTTTCTTTTTTGTTAATTGAGTACAGATGAATAGCCACCGGATTCTTTGCCGATCGCCCAGTGTGGGTATGTGCCATCTTTTGATAGGCTACCAACAACAGCAACATTGGCCACGCTATCAGCTTCCGCAAGTTAAGTTCACGCAAGCTCCGCTTCAGGTTGATCTGATCTCCTTGCAACGAGTTGCTTCTATTACGACCATATTTACCCGTCCCATTCGAAACATATGCCCGCAAATATCCTAAATGGTCTTCATTCTGAACACCTACACAATTTTCCTGATGCCTCCGGCAGCTGTGAGAAGGCGACGATTGCGATATATTCGCAGGATCTGGCTTGGAGCTATTCCGTTCGTATCCCTGATTATACTTCTATATTCTTCGTAGAGTTTTTGGCTATTGATTTGGTTCTTCTAAAAATTCCCAGACATGTAGCACGGGTTCTCATTCTTGCAGACTGCCTTTAACTTTTAGGCTCTCTCCAAAACTCCGGAAAATCTTTATTGAATCGGCCACTTAGGCTTTTGTTCCGTGCACAGTGCGTGAGATCCGCTTTGTTCGGGTACCTGCAGGCATTCGGGTGTCTATTTTAACGAGATGGCTGATTTATTGTCTACGTCAGCTCTCAGCGCTCCTGTAATCTATCCCGTCCCTCACCTCATTCTGTTTGAACCTCAAATTTCGCTTCAGGTAATGCTGTACCGTTTACCTACATGCCTTGCGCATTCCAGGACCTCGTTTTACTGCTGCAGGAGCACGTGGGTAGTGTCGTGCTGGTGTTCAAAGTTTTGCCACGCCATTACGACGACCCAAATAAGGCACGGTTTGAGGACCACCTACGCCGCCAGCTGAACCGCCGTCTGCCAGTGCAGTGCAGCTTTGCTTAATTCCTTAGAGACTTCTCGCGCTTTGTCGAAATCGATGGCAGCCGTGAAAATTTACATATTAGACCTCGCTACCACCAAAATGGAACTATCTCTGGCCAGCGGCCCGATACCCGAATACGATGAGATTAGAGTACTTGGTCTCCTTATCCACAAACATCGACGGGCTGATACCACACTAGCAAAACTGCGCAAGGTGTGGGACCAGGTGGGCCGGATGGTCCGCCGGGTTTTCAACAAACGCGGGGGGTTACGGTGCAGAGACGCTTTGCGGCTGGCGCATGCATTCGTGACCAGTCGAGTCCTCTACTCGACTCCTTACCTCCACCTGCGCAAGTTTGATGAGAACGCCCTCGAAGTGATTCTCAGAAAGATGTACAAGCGTGCCCTCGATCTCCCGATCACCACATCCAACCAGCGTCTCATGGGCCTGGGGATGGTTAACACATTCGCGGAGCTGCGCGAGGCGCACTTGACAAATCAATACACAAGGCTTTCAAAAACGCCGTCGGGTCGCCGCCTATTAGCCCGACTACACATCCACCACCCAACACTTACGGAAGAGCGCGTACGCATTCCTGAAATCTGGAGATACGCCCTGCACGTACGCCCTCTTCCGGCTAACATGACACGTGACGACCACAGTGGCAGGCGCCTTGCGCGGGCGGAGGCACTGGCCCGTCACTATGGGAACAGACATGGCATCTTCTACGTGGACGCCTCAGGCCCTCACCATGGGGGGTGGTACACGGCCGCAGTCGTCCACCAAAAAATCGTGGTGAATGGCCTAACGTTCCGAGCTCAAGACATAACACATGCGGAAGAAGTTGCCATCGCGTTAGCCGCCGCAGACCAGGAGTCGCGAGTGATCGTCACCGACTCGAGAAGGGCCTGCAGAAATATTAAACAGGGGTACATTCCTCTCTTTGCGCATCGCATCCTTCAAAACAGTAACTACCTCGGGGCCCCCGCGTCTCGAACGATTGTATGGGCTCCAGCTCATATGGGCCTCGAAGGCAATGAAACGGCAGACGCCGCCGCCCGCGCGCTCACTCTCCGGGCAACGCCTTCAGACCCTTTGGATACGGATCCCGAACCCAATCCGGCCCTCACTTTTCGAGAAATTACTGAATTATTCCAATTCGGCCATGCAATTTATCACAAGCCTTGTAAGGGCCTCATAAAGGTGGAGGAACGCACACTCCTCCGCCTTTACACCAAAACGCTGCTGTGCCCGGCAGTTTTAAAACACTTTGATCCTGCCTGTACAGGAGAATGCCCACACTGTGCGGAGAAGTCTTCGGACATCTTTCACGTGGTGTGGGCATGCCAGTCAACCCCGAACCTCGCCCCCAAACCCAACCACACCCGGGAGGACTAGGAGGCTGCCCTGCTCGGCTGCTAGGACCTAGCAAGCCAGAAGGCCCTGGTCCACCGAGCCCGAGTCGCGGCGGTCGCCAATGGGCTCCTGTAATGAGGAGCCCACCTAGAGATTGCGAGAGGTTGCTCCGGCTACCTCAAGCTTCCTCCCTGAAATAAAGTTTTTCACACACACACACACCTCGCTACGGCATTATCCAAGCGCAGCGCGCCTTTGTTTCTTTGCGTCGGCAAGCGTTAGAAGCGCGCGCCGTCTCGCGCTTTGTCCAAGTCTGCTCTAAAACTCGCGCTAGGCCTCGTTGCCTGGTTGACAAAGTGCACGGCTTTGTTCCTTTCAATGGCAGGCCTCTGCCACTACAGTCGGCGGCCTTAATTTTGACGATTGCTGTCAGCTGCAACAGCAAGTCCAAGAAAAGTTATGACGATCGCGCGATGTGGGTATCAGCGGTAGAGACAAAAAACTCGTGCTTGTAGCTGCAGACTTACCCCGCTCCAGTGCGCCTTTGTTTATTTCCATAGCGACTACCCGCGCTTTGTAGAAATGGACGCCAGCCGTGAAAATTTACATATAAGACCTCGCTACATCATTAGTGCAGCGCGCCTTCGTTTCTTTGCGTTCTAACTTGTTTGCTCGTTACTTTTGTTCTTTTCAGTCGTTTCCTGAATCTGTCCAAAGAGCCGGGCTAGGTGGATGATTGTTCGCTGTCAGTGGAACCACATGGCGATCGCACTCGATACAGCACGACTTTGGTCCATGTGTTTTTTAAATAAAAACATCAGATGTCCAAGGTCGTGTCCGAGGAATGCTTCGACAGCTGGGGCAAAACCATGGGGACCGCACACGCTGTGTCGTCGCTGCCAAGTGAAGACGCACAAAACGGCTGTCAACCTTAATAAAGGCCCTTCTCGGGGCCGCCTCAGTGTTTCCTGGCAGATCACACGCTTTCCACCCTGTGCACGTGTTCTCCTGATTTCCAATTAAATAGGTCCTTCAAACCCTGCAGAAGGCTTGAATTAGGAACTGCTAATATCAAAATGGTGTATGATACTTGAGAAACAATAGCGGCTACAATGACAAAGATGAAGAAGGGCTGGAGTTACGCAAATAAAAGAAGGTTGGAGGTACCCAGATAAGCTGAAATGGTTTTGGGCTGGACTCCTAGTTATTCGATATAGAAGACTCAAATAATTCATATTCAGAGTTTATCAATGTTTTTGTAGAAATATACTCTAGCACTTTCCCTTCAAGAACATTAAGCAGTATAAACTAACAAGAAAAGCCATGTATCACGCCAGAGCTCAAAAGATAACTCGCAAAAACAACTTGTATCATGCCTTTTTGAATACTTCCTCTCTAGAATCTCTAATCTTATTGAAAAAGCAAGAAATTAAATAAATGCTGAGCTTAGGCGTGCTAAGATTGTGTATCGTCAAAAACTGTTTTCTGATGTTAGAATGAAAAATTCAGACGCTGTGTGGAAAGTTGCAAATAACTTGCTACGTCGCAATGCGAAAAATGTGCCAGCTCAACGAATAATCTATAAGGGCTCTGAATTATCCGGTCAGGCTCTTTCTGGCCATTTAAACAGCATTTTTTAACTACCCATTTACCTATGATGCATCTACCTGAAGTTCCATCATCTTGTAGCCCTTTCGAAAGCCTTTTTTTTTTAGCCCACCAATGAGACCGAAGTATGTACAACCTTTATGAATTTGAATAATCGCAAAGTCTTAGATGCTGACAATATTCAGAAAAAAACAGTCAAATATATACTATCTTTTATTACACCTGTGCTTGCATACATCTTCCGTTTCGTAATTGAAACGGGAGTTTACCCGGCAGAAATGAAGAAAGCAAGAGTGACAGTTGTGCTTAAGGGGGAGATAAATATGTAGTGTCCAATTATAGACCAATATCTGTGATTTCAGTCTTTTCAAAGGGCTTGGAAAAAGTAATCTTTTCCCGTCTAGTGAACTTTTTAATGCAAAAGAAATCCTGTCTGAGGCTCAATTTGGCTTCCCAGGGGGCAAGTCGACGAAAACAGCTTTGTTATCACATAAGGAATGTATCCTGCAAAACATCGAAGCAGGTATTCTCACTGTCGGAATCTTCATTGATTTTAGTAAGGCTTTCGATTCCCTAAACCATCAAATTTTAACTCATAAACTTTCTCAAGACGGAGTTCGTGGAACACCTTTAGACCTCATGAAATCATACCTGCAAAATCGAAAACACTCTGTCTATATCCACAACCATCAGTGTTCTTTTCTGGCGGTACGAAATGGTGTGCCTCAAGGCAGCCTTCTGAGCCCGATGCTTTTTAACATCTATATAAATGGCATTGTGCATATTTATAACAAAGCGAAATTAATTTTATACGCCGATGATAGCAGTATACTTATCTCTGGTCACGACATAAACAAGTTAATTGAAGAGTGCAACGTAACCCTTACGAAACTAGAGAACTGGTCCTCTTCTAATTGCCTCCAAATAAACCCTACAAAGACTAAGGTAATAATTTTCCGTTCAAGGAGTAATCCAGTCGAACTACGACGCGCTCCTAAATACGCAGGTCAAGAAATTCAAATTGTTGACAGCCACAAAATTCTTGGAGTTACTTTCTCGTCGCATCTTAGCTGGGATCGGCATGTGGAAAATATTTGTAAAAAGCTCTCTTCAGTAGCAGGTGTTCTATCACGACGTCTATGGCTCCTTTCCACTCACGTGAAAATTCAAATTTATCATGCTCTTTTCGGTTCCGTTTTGAATTATTGTAACTCTGTTTGGGCAACCACCACAAAAACAAATCGGATAAAAATACAAGTTCTGCAGAAGAAAATGATCCGCTACATTGCAAACCTTCCTTATCTCTCTCCAACGCAAACTGCTTTTAGAAATTATAACATAATTCGTTTTGAACATAAGTATGTTTTTCGCATTTTGAAGTTATTTTACCATTCTTCTTCTGCTTGTACATTTTTCTTAATACGTACTGAACATTTAAGGACCGCTTCGAATCGACTCTGCACCCGATACACCGATCTCTGGTATATTCAATATTCTCGAAATAATTACGAACTACAAAAACTTTTAACACAATTTACTGACCACTCTTAATAAGTACAATGTTTTGGCTAGTGTTAAACCAAGCGAGTTAAAAATGTATTTTGTTAATGCATTTTATGTTCCTCTGTTGTCTGCCGGTGCCATGTATGCCTATTAAGTGCTTTTGTCCTCTCTATATTTCTCGGGTCCTCTCTTCGTTTTCATGCGTCTGTAAACTATTTTTAGTGAACATACATGCTCATTGTTTTCATTGCATTGAATCTATATGTCACTTGCTTCGTTGTTTTTTTGCGTTTTTTATAATCTATATATATTTGTAAACATTTTTTTTCTTGCTTGAAGTGTGTTTGTCGTGTACTGCCATTTCAGAGGTGCTTAGGCCCAGACAAGCTGCTTTTTGCAGCTTTTAGCCGTTGCATCTCTCTAGGATGTAACTTGTATTCTGCAAAAATAAAGTGAAATGAAATGAAATGAAATTGAATTTGGAAGAGAAAGACAAGGTTTCAGTTTTGCAGTGTAAGCTTGGGTCTCTAAAATGAAAATAGAACGTTTCCTCGCACCGCTTGGGCTTGTCGTTTGACCCCTCGTTGACCCCACCGAAAAAAAAGGACGTCTCTAGGAAACTATTTGCGGGATCTTTCCCCCGCTTCAGGAGGAGAGGGAGAGGGGGGTTGATGGCCTCCCCTTTGTTGGGTTCGCCGCGAGACGCGACGCATGATGGACAAGACGACGAAAGGAAGTGTGCAAAGCTGCCTTTCCGAAATTAACCGTCACTTACAGGTGCCTATAGCTGTGTTTGGATTCCAGGGAAGTAGCAGCCGACGTCCTAATCCTCCTCGCCCATTGCCGCGGGGCTCCGCGTGCCATGTCGCCACGTGCGGTGAAAAGAGCAGTGTGCAGAGTTTAAATGAAACAAGTATGAAGCTATACAATGAATCCAATTACAGACAGCTAGAGGAATTTCAAGAGCATGCAGTGTGATGCTAGTTATCTTTGTCAGAACTTATGCAGTCAACTATTATTTCGTATTTTTTTTTACCCAACAGATATGAAATGTCCGAACATGAATCTGTACCAAACACATCGGTGCATCAGTTGTGATGCCTGAAAAAAGTTGTACCAACCTATAAATGCCCATGTCGTGATAAGAGTTAAGGAAAATAAAACCATTTTTTTTTGTTCGGGCTCACACACCTGCTACAAACATATTTATGCGTAGCGATTTAAATGACTCTGTAGGAAGCTTTTTGCACAAAAGTAAAGTATGGCAGAAAGGAGTCTTTAGGAAATGCACCGTCTAGAAATTGCCATACCAATTCGATGTCATCGTTCGATAAATGTAACAAATACCGTCCAAAGAAGCTTGCTGCATAGTATAGTTGCAAGTTACTGGTTGCAGACCGTCCTGCAGTCACTGGACTGTGATTGTGTATGTACTGCATGACAGTGCGTGGATTGCAGAGCAGTTAGCCAACACAGAGATGCTTGTTCCTATCGTTTACCACACATATAAACATCATCAATGAAACAGGATGCTATGTGTACCTTTTTGACATGTTCCTTTTTGGCAGCCTCTAAAAATGTTTCCGCATAAATGAGCTAGCTTGGTTTGCAGCAATATAACTACGGGACTGCTTTAATTTGCCACATTTTCAAATTGAGTGAAAATTATTGCATGTGAGGGGTCACAATCATATCCTGTTTCTTGAAGGTCCCTTTGCTTTGTTGGCAATGCTTTGACAGCCATGACCAGCTTTCCGCATTCATGTGCACAGGGTATGCCCATTACGTGCATGCATTTCCACCTAGTAATGGCTTACATTGCAAACAGACAAAAAAAACACACAGAGCACAAGTACAGATAGTGTTTGTAGTCCACACTCTTCTTCTTCACCTCAGTAAATATGGCACATACTCACGCGGGGGGATTGGCCAAGGTACAGTGGAGATTTGCCAATGAAGTATTTGCACGGGGGGAAAAAAAGACGTGAGGCGGCGGCGCAGAAGACTGAATCAAGATAAAATAGTGAAATTCAATTAAATTTAAGAAATATGGATCATCAGGAATAGAATCAAGCATTTTGGACATGGGACAGAATTTTGTATAGAGCTAACAAGGTAACCGATCAGTTACACTTAAGTAATCATGAAGGTAGCCACAAACACTGCTTAACGGTAATTCCTTGGCGCTCGCACAGAACGAGAGAAGAACTGGAAGCGACAGAGGGAGTCCTCACCTCGAAAGTGGGACCTCCAAATTCTGCTTTCCTTGAACTGCGAACCACCGGCAAGAGAGAAGAAAAGGATCTAATGTTTCAACTTGCCCACATGAGACACAAAGGTTTGTCGCAGCGAACCCGCATTTGAGTAAGTACAAATTTAAGTGAGGGATTCTGCATCGCATAAGAGTCATTGACACTTCACAACGCCTTGATTTACACGACCGGACATTCCATGGTTACTTTAAGTGGTGAAATTTCATGGTATTGAGCAACGGATCGCTCAAGCTGGCTGAAATATTTTGGAAAAGCTGGAAACGTGAAGTTTCCAACAGAATGAGGTGAGGGACAGGATAGATTGCAGGAGCGCTGAGACCTAACTATGCCAATAAATCAGCCACCTCGTTAAAATAGACACTCTAATGCCTGCATGTAACCGGACAAAGCGGATCTCGCGCACTGTGCACGGAACAAAAAACCTAAGCGACCGATTCAATAAAGATTTTCCGGAATTTTGGAGAGAGTCTAGAACTTAAAGGCAGTCTGCAAGAATAAGAACCCGTGCTACATGCCTGGGAAGTTTAAGAAAAGCCAAACCAATAGCCAAAATCTCTACGAAGAATATAGGAATATAACCAGGGAAACGAACGGAATAGCCCCAAGCCAGATCTTGCGAATATATCCCAATCGCCGCCTTCTCACAGCTGCCGGAGGCATCAGTGGAGAGAACGGTATGATGAGGAAAATTCTGTATGTGTTCAGAAAGAAGACCGTTTAGGATATTGGCGGGCATACGTTTCGCATGGGACGGGTAAATATGGTCGTAATAGGAGACGGGGTCAGCCTGCGTATCAGCAACTCGTGCCAAGGAGATCAGATCAACCTGCATCGGAGCTTGCGTGAACCTAACTTGCGGAAGCTAGCGTGGCCAGTGCCTCCCATGCCTACTGTCGTTTTCTTCCATGAATCATGAGAGCACTCCGGCTCAACCCTTTCTCCATGCTTATACTGACATTTCTCACAATTAGCCTGAAAGCCGGCAGTAGTATGGAATGAGTTTAGGGAAAATTACCTTTTCAATCGTTTTATCTGCATAGTTGATAACTATGTGAAAGGTACTTTGGCTGTGAGTGATTTGCCCTTTCTCTCTTATAGTCTTTTTGCGAACTGAATTGGTGAAATTTATTATCTTCTTCAATACATATTGTGCCATCATTGTCGCCATAACAAAATTGGGCACATAGTAAAGATCTGCAAGCATTCAGGATTTGTCTTTAAACTCTGACATCATTATGGATGGAATCAACACAAAGTAGAAGAAAAAGTATAGTGCAGCACATATATGATTTAAAGTGAAAGACGAATGTTGTTGATATTGTTAGCCTATCAAAAGATGGCACATACCCACACTGGGTGATCGGCCAAGTATCCGGTGGCTATTCATCTGTACTCAATTAATAAAAAGAAAACCACGGGAAAACGCAACACTGGAGGATGTGCTGAATTTCAGGAACAAACCCTGCAACAAGTAACAAAAATATTCCTAAATCAGATTTTACATTGCATAATGAACCATGACTGTACCAAAGCACTGAGATATAAGTGAAGCATTTCATTCCTTTCGTTACAGAACTGAGTTATGAGGTTTGTTGAACAATTAAAAAAGTTATTTTTGATGGGAGCCAGCATGGGTCATTTCAAGTTATATCTCAAGATTACAATCATATCTGATATAGATGACACACATGCTATGAAAGCAAGATAATTTTTTCCTTTTGTTATGAGAAATGCACAGGCAGTTTCAAGGCTTGCTTCACAATTTAATTTGACGTATACACAAAGGCATGCCTATAAATTATTCGTGCGTTACACCAGAACCAACACTACCTAAGTTGGTAAATCATGTTCATTACCTGGGTGTCTATAATAACAAACATATACTAATGCTGCTAATCTTATAGAAGAACAAACAGCGGTTTTATGAAGACGTTAAGTAATACGTGATGCTGTTGTGTGCATCAGGTAATGAACTGTGCGGCAGTTTTAGTTTCTCTTCTCTTAATAAAATACAGTTCTCTTACTTTCAGTTTCTCTTCTTCAGAGTTTCAGTCTCAGTTACATGCATGGTACTTGACACCACATATACGTGACGCAGGAAAAGTAAGGGGGGGGGGGGGGGGGGGTCGGCGAAAACTTGGCGTCAGCATGACATCGCTCGCTCCGGTGTGTCGTTCGATCTTGCATCTATACAATACAACAACGTGCCGACGAGGTAAACCTTTACTATGAGTTTCACTTGATCTTACACCCCCTCGTACATTCCTGGAAACACCAGGCCAGCCACCAATACCGTGGAACCAGTGGAAAGCACTGTTTTCTACCTACTTAGAGGCGTCTGGCGCCTGAGTTTTCTGCATCCCGGCGCAAAGCTATGCTTCTGCATTCGCGCGGCGTCGAAGGTCAGCGTCGTTGCGGAACGCCTCCCGCCACGGGCGCAATATTAAAACGAAGGAGCCGGGACCTCAATTAAGTGAAGTTACTAAAGGCGAAGATGCATTTCTAACCGCGCTCAACACTTGCGACCGTCTGTTCTCAGCCACGACGGAACGCCACCGCGGTTCAAGATATGTTTACAGAATCCTGGTGAGCCTACCAGAGGTTCATATTGCTCAGTTACGCGAACTTGCGAAGAATTGCGACTTCGACAATTCCTTCCCGCTCCCCGCGGCTGCTCGGTGGACAGGGGGCGACCGCGCGTTTTTCTTGTTCTCTTTATTTCTCTTTCTTCCTTTCTAGTATTTTTCTTTTGTGCCCATCTTCTTTCCAGAATCCGATTGCTTGTTTCTCTGTTCATGTGGCGGACATGTGTGTCAATTCCAACTCCTTAAGAAGGGGAGGAAGATCGCTGTAACTTCAGTCTTAAGAAAGGACAGGCTCTGTCCGAAACGTCGACTGAAAATAAATGTCTAAATCAAGCGTTTCTCACCTTTTCATGTATATATATATATATATATATATATATATATATATATATATATATATATTCCTTTTCTCCTCCTTGTCGAAACACCTTTCCCAGTAAGGTCATGAGTTTCACAATCTAAAAGTTACGCTGCTACCGAGCGGCTTCCAAAATACCCGTGAGCGTGAGCAAAGAGAATCATACTTTATATATAAGTTTAATACTGTGCAGGCCGGTATGAATGAAAACCCTGGTACTCTCTCCACACTTCAGAGGTCAGATTCCTAGGCCCACTGAAATTCACAGCACCCCGACTGCATCACCTTACGTCATGTCAATTTGCGTGCTTGCTTCCACATGCCGGCCTTCTCCTCCCCCTGCCATTCTTTCTTGCTCATGACCAGAGAAAACAGTTGTGACAGCAAAGCATATTGCCTATTCTCCCCTCAACTTTTATATTTTTATTTTTATTTATTTTTTCCTGCTTTGCAGATAGTAGAGCGTTATGCTCTATATAAGGTAGTAACCCATTGCAATATCTGACACTTGGGTGATTTCGCGCCTTCGTTCCTCATTTTCTTTCTGTTACTCTCGTCTCTCAGTTTCTAGGAAGGAGCCCTCTTTTATGCGAAGCATACTAGCCGCACAACCGAGCTCTTCCTTGCTGCGCCGCGCGCGGCCGCGTAGCTACCACTTGACCTACATCGGCGCACCACGTGATATGACGTCACAACAGCTGTGAAATCTGGGCTCAACTCGTGCGCTCGCTTGCGGACGCGCAGCCTCACCGGCGGTCGAACTCCCGCTCCTACCGCTAGGAGATACTGACGTCACGCAATTGTATAAAAGGCGACGCACTCGTTGAGTCAGTTGAGCAGCGAGAGGTCGGCCAGGGAGAGGGCGGCTCGCCAGACCGCAAAGCGCAAGTTACAAAGAGCCACGGAAACGGGAGAAGAACGAGAAGTACGGCTTGCCAAGCGACGTATGCTTCGCATCCTAGGCTTAACCATAAGCTAAGCCTGGCCGTTTTTTTTTTTTTTGTCTCCGCGACGAAACGCGGGGCGGAGGCGCCCTTCTGACGAGAGGCAGAGCGGAGACATCTGCGCTTTGCGGCGCCCGGCTGGGGGATCGGGTTTCTGAGGTGGTTTGGCCGGCCGCACCGCTGCCGTAACTTAGATTTTAACTGTTAACAGCGGCACCCGTGGGGAGCGCATCGCGCTCTGAGGCATATGCGCGCAGTGTGTTTTCCGTTTCTTTGTTCTTTTCTTGCTGTTTTCTTATTTATGATATTTTCTTTCCTCGTGTTCGAACCTATCGCTTCCGCCGAAGGAAGCTTCCCCCAGTAAACGCGCTTTAATTTTTTTCCTTTCGGACAACTCACCCCTCTCCACCCCCGCTGTCTCTAACCTCTGCTTTCTCCTTCCCCCCCTTTTTTTTCGTCTCTTCCGTTCCTTTGACCACCCTCCTCCTTTCCCTCAGTCGAAGAAATGAATCTGGTCGCTCGCTGTTTGTCTCTTGTGTGATCTGTTTGTTTGCTCGAAGGAGAGCGTTTTTCAAAGGAGAAAGAAATAAAGAGAGAAAGAAAAACACGCTGTCACCCCCTGTCCACCGAGCAGCCGCAGGGAGCGGGCAGAAAAAAAGAGAAATAAAAAAACAGAAAACGAGGAGCAGGAGGGGAGAATAAGCGCCCCTCAAGGCAGGCGGCGGCTATTACAGAGACAGACGGTGGCGGATTCGCGGAACAAATAAGAATTATAGATGCATGTACACGCGTGCCGCCGGCCAAAATGAGTAAAAAAATAAACAGAATAAAACGCAGGCAGAGCAGACTTCCCTGGAGCCTCTTCGGCAGGAATAGTCAATGCGGAATCAGTGGCGCAGTTAGCTTAACTAGAGACACGTGCAAACGTGCAAGATGCGCTTTTTTTTATCCCGCGCGCGTTGTCAAAAACGTGGTGAATTTCGAGAAAAACCTAGGGAAAACATGTCGCCTCCAACCGGACATGACATCATTAAAAGTCACGTGACCATGACGTTACAAATAAGACGTCACATTTTTTCACCAATCAGCGTTTCAAGCCTACCGACCCACAAACGCTTGTGTTTTGCGGTCTAAATCATATAGAGTCAGGTGCCACGAGATAGACACGTGTGCGGTGCGTGTGGAGAAAAGGAGGAAACGGCTGAACACTTGATACTTTTCTGTAAAGGGCTTAACCCTACAGTGGGAAGCAGCGGGGCTGATTTATTCAAAGCATTGGTATTTAAGGACATTGAAGGAAAAATAGATTTTAAGCGGGTAGAAGTAACCAAGCAAAGGTTATATGATTGATGGTGAAAATCAAGACAAGAGTAAAATTTCATAAGTCATGGCTAGGTGGCTTCAGCCACCGCCCGATTGAAAGGGTTCAGCCTTATCCCCATCCATCCATCCATCCATCCATCCATCCATCCATCCATCCATCCATCCATCCATCCATCCATCCATCCTGATAAAGCCCATTTAACCCTTGATGGATGCCTCAGCGGTGGGGCCTCGCGCATTGAGGCACCCTTAAAGCCCCTCAATGAACTTCTTATATTTAGCAAGGGTTGGCTCGCAGCGCCCTCTTACGGAGACCAGCGGTGGTGCAGCGCAGAAATAAATGCTACCCTGGTTCAAACCCAGCCGCGGAGGCCCCGTTTAGATGGAGGCGAGAACGCAAAAAGCGCCCGTGTGCTGTGCGATGTCAGTGCACGTGTAAGATCCCCAGGTGGTCGAAATTAATCCGGAGACCTCCACTACGGCACCTCCTACTTCCTTTCTTCTTTCGCTCCCTCCTCTATCCCTGCCCTTACGGCTCGGTTCGGGTTTTCATCGAGAGAAATGAGACAGTTACTGAGTAATTTCTTTTCCTAAAAAAAAAAACAATAGAGACCGGCCGTGACACTTCCAAGTTGTTTCGCGACGCCGCCGCCAGGAGAAGAGCGCATGCGCTTTTCTGTAGTGTAAAAGACAAATCGACTGATATTGCTTCCCTTTTTTTTTTTTGGCCACAGCGATTCTGTTTTAGCGATTCTGGGATAAAGAAATGAACACTTCTGGGGAAAACTGCTCACCATGCAGTCTTCCCTCATGAGAACGGGGTGGTTCGAAGTCAAGGACGGTATTCTTCAAGCGAATCACTTTCACAATGCGCAGCAGTGGGCGCGCCTTCAGGCAAGGCTTCAAAGCCGCTCGTTCTTCGAGTAATTTTTCCTCAGTGCACAGAGCTGCTGTAAGGAATTAAAAATTCAGATATGATATGCCTCAGCAATGTCTCTGGTCAAGTGGTCTGGATGGTGATTTTATCGAAGTCAAGGACGGTATTCTTCAAGCGAATCACTTTCACAATGCGCAGCAGTGGGCGCGCCTTCAGGCAAGGCTTCAAAGCCGCTCGTTCTTCGAGTAAGTTTTTCTCAGTGCACAGAGCTGCTGTAAATAATTAAAAATTCAGATATGATATGCCTCAGCAATGTCTCTGGTCAAGTGGTCTGGATGGTGATTTTATCAAGTAAAGGCTTATTGCCTACATTATGAGCAGTGCTTAGAAATATTGGACGAGGGCGGCCTTTTTAAAGGTAAAAAGTGCTCTTGCAGTTGCACATTTAGGCAACGGCCCGTTTGACCAATATAGGTCCGACCACAAGCGAAAGGAATGTGGCACGCCACTCCTCTCACACATGTAACATAGCCGTTACCATGCTTCACAGTGCATCGCTTCTTTCTATCCCGCATGCCACTGCGGGCAGCAGCCCGAGCACAAATACTGCTCAATTTTTCGTGGGCAGAAAACAAAGCATTCACGTCATATCGGTTACCCACATTTTTGAGTTGGTGCGAAAACCGATGCACATAAGGAACACCCGCGACCTTTTTGTTTGCCTCCCCTGCACCTGGAGAAGATTTATTAACAGCTTTAACTTTTTTAAACACCTTTGTAGAAGCCAGAGACAAGACATCCACTGGGGACTCCGCCAACCTTAACCTATTCAATTGTTCCAAAAAGCTTTCTTTTATAGAGTGAAAACACGACCTCTGCAGTGACGAACGTAAGCAGCTGACAGCAATTCCACATTTTACAAATTTAGAATGGCTAGACTTGAAATTTAAAAGTGGTTTCACTAACCGCGGTAAATACACCCAACAAACGTGGCCCTGCTTAAAACAAATTTTCAGATCTAAAAACTGCAAACATTCATTGGTGGGCACCCGCCGCGCTGGCTCAGTGGTTAGGGCGCTGGGCTACTGATCCGGAGTTCCCGGGTTCGAACCCGACTGACTGACGTCGCTGCGAGGAAGTAGGAAAAGGAAAGAGCGCGGGCCTGCCTACTGGTTCAAGCCGAGCCACGTACGCTGCCGCTTGATGAAAGTCGGAGACTTCAAAGATAGGAGGCAAAGATAGATAGAAAAGGCGCCGCGCGCTAATAAGCCCATAGTCTCCAGGCCGATCCCGGAGGCAGTGCAATACCGGGCCGACCCGTGCCAGAGTGCGTCTAGCACTCTGCCATATTCGAAAAATAAGTTTACTATCTTGGGTCCAAGGACCAGCAGCAGATATTAAATCAGGAATCAGGTATCTGCAATCGAACCCATCCGTGGCGGCTGCGTTTTTATGGAGTCAAAACGCTGAGGCGCCCGTGTGCTGTGCGATGCCAGTTTGCAAGCTTTATTTTGAGGTGGGAGTCCCGAGTACCATTTTCAACTTCAAAGCGACTGGCGCGCTGAAAAATGGAAAGTAACTAGCAGCAACTGCAGCTTACGCCTGAATAGAATTCCGCATGGTCAAAAGATTAAACTCAAAATGTCATCACATTCAATCGAAGGTGGAGTTATGAGACAGCTAGGCTACGAAAACGGTTCACTTCAATCCTTTTTAATAAGGAACGGTTTATGTGAGCCTTTTTTTGTTTCATTAAAAATGCACATCAAAGAGAGAAATTTCAATGCTTGCATTGCGCAAAGTCGCGTGCATCGCATATTGTAGTCTACTTTGTCAATGCACGATCAACGTCTCGAGACCCCACCGCAACAGCAGCTGCACAAATCGCATACGTCGAGTGAAATAGGTACTCACTTCATCAGTGCAATTAAACTGCGCAGCTATAGGGTTCCGTCCTTCTAAAGCAAGTAAAGGAACGCTCATATGCACTGATAACGTGGACGAGTGAAACAGCGCGCAGGCTAGCTAGGTTCTGAATCTATTCTAACTAGCTCGAGTCGAACTGAAGCTAGTTCTTCTATTTTCTCTTTGTTTCGCATGTTAGACTGCAGTAAGCATCAATAATCAAACATAGCTTAGGCTATCGGCAAGCATTCCCTTTTCGTGACGAAAAAAGCGAATAGGCTTATATGGTGTAGTGGCCGCCGTTTAAATAAAAGGAAGTTCGGTTTGATATCCTAATTCTATGGCATGCACGTCATTCGATGAATAGAAGCCAAAGGTTACCGGAATTTGCTTACAGCTTCAATGGGAAACCCGCTGCGGTGGCTCAGTGGTTATGGCACTCGGCTACTGATCCGGAATTCCCGGGTTCGAACCCGACCGGGGCGGCAGCGTTTCTATGGAGGCAAAACGCTAAGGCGCCCGTGTGTTGTGCGATGTGAATGCACGTTAAAGATCCACAGGTGGTCAAAATTATTCCGGAGCCCTCCACTACGGCACCTCTTTCTTCTTTCACTCCCTCCTTCATCCTTTATTAACATACAATGTTCACAGCGTGATCCGCCGAATAGAGATTGCTATGTGAGAGACATGGCATAAATGTTGCCTTTTTCGGAAAATAGTTTAGTTTGTAGTGGCGAAATAACATTAGGTGGAGAAAATAATTATAATTTTAAGTACACTGACACATACGGTTTAAAATGATCATCATCGTCAGCCTGACTGCGACCACTGCAGGACTCTCCAATATCTCTTCATTTAACCCTGTCCTTTTCCAGCTGCGGGAACCGTATCCCTGCAAACTTCTTAATCTCATCCGCCCACCTTATTTTCTGCTGTGCCCTGCTACCCCTCCCTTCCATTGGAATCCACTCCGTTACCCTTAAAAGGCCACAGAAAGAAGTGGAGCTTGGCTTTAAAATGCTCGCACTATGTAGAATACAGGCCACCGAGCGTCCATGCCGCGTACGCGACCTCAGAAGCGAGCGGGAAATTTACAATACATTTTTAGACTCCCGCTTTCGCACATCGCGGCGGCGCGCTGTGCCGGGCTTTCGCACGAAAACCTGGCCAAGGTGCTAGGTTAAGGGGCCATTCTAGCCACCTTAACCTGGCAGACGACGTCACGTCTTGCAAATGACGTCAGCAGCCGGGGGTTATCATTGGTTCACAGTGCCAAATTCTTGCAGACGTCACGCGCTACAGCGGCCGCGGCCACTCCGCGCGCGCCGCAGCCAGAGAAGGTAGGGGAGGGGCCGAGTAAGTGGGGCCGGCGGAGGAGCGCCGCCGTTTAGGCGTGCGAGAGGTGGAGGGGGACGAAGACGCGGAGGTTCAAATTTTGTCTCCATATATCTCAGCTTCCACTAAACGCATTAAAATAGTTCTTGCTGGGGGATAATTATGAACTGTCGTCTTTTAACATCCAAGACATCGCGCACCTTTATTGAGACCCCCTTTCTGGGTTGCTTTAAGAACCATCGGTTATAGTGCCTTCGCATTACATTCCCTGCGGTTTATGATGCTACTGCTATCTGACGCACGGTCGCTCAAAGACGTTTCCAATTTCATTTTCGATGCCGGGTTCGATGCCGGCCGCGGCGGTCGAATTTCGATTGAGGTGAAATTCTAGAAGCCTGTGTACTGTGCGATGTCAGCGCACGGTAAAGAACCCCAAGTGGTCGAAATTTCCGGAGCCCTTTACTACGGCGTACCTCATAGCTTGACGACCAAACTAAACTTTTGCGTTAAACTGGTGCCATCATATTTGAAGACTTCTTTTGAAGTACTTTCGAAGTATATTTCATGACTTCTGCTTCAGTTGGAAGAATGCATGTGAGGGCTCCCAAACTAGAGTTGAAACCAATGTATTAAATACAAAAACAACAGCCCGAAATGTCGCGTAGTTAGAAAAGTACTCGGGGGCTTCATGTGCATTTTGTGGGACAACTTGATGAGATATCATACTTTTGCTATTATTGTAAACGGTCATTGCATGTTAAGCCATGATATAATGGGACCCGTGGAGCCCGTTTGCATGTCGATGGTATTACTTCAGGAGAGTGCACCGACATTACATGGGTAAGTTTTGATGCAGCTGTGGTAAAAAAAAAAATATGAATGGCTGCTTTAGCTAGCGGTATGCCATCGTAGAGAACCAGAAAGTATTCCTGGAGGATGCTGTACCTCTCGCAGAGGTGTTGAGATTTCTGCACAAATCAAAACACTCAAATGGGCATATTTGTTTTCCACAATTTCATTTGAAGTCTTTTTGTTAAAGTCCAAGTTTATGATCGATGTGTGCCAAGATAGAGCTTTGTGTGTATATTTTTTAGCAATATCGTTAAGATGCTGGTAATAACCTTAGAGTGCCTATCGAATGCAATTTAGCTCCCACATTCTTATTCTCCCATTTCACTCTTGTGGTCCGTATCTGCTGTTATGTATTTCCTTATAATATCTAGCACCTCGCAACCTATCGCAAACTGTTGTACCCTTCATGGGCAGTTGAAAATTAGCTTTTTTCTCAATGGAGTTTACTCCCCAACCTTCCGTTCGGAGTGTTTATAGGCATGTTTCCTGCAAATACGCGGTTACTCAAGCATTGACGATTGAACTTGATCCCCGGCTCGCATTCTAGTCTGAACCTATTGACGCATCTCGAAAAACCGCAGCGGTGGCTTAGTGCTTGAGCATCCGCCTCGCATGCGGGAGGTGCGGGGTTCGATCCCCAGTGCCGCGGGGCACCCACCGGTGATACAATGGGTACAAGCTTTCTGCTGCCTGGTGCTCGGCTTCCTTAGTGTGAAATGCTTGGGAAATGGGTATTTGACCCCTCCATGAGTAGGAGAAATAACCCTGTGTCATGGCACTCGTTGGCCTCAGATGCCCTTGCGCCATAAAAATTCGTCGTCATCAGCGTCTGGAAAACACGATGAACATCAACGGAAAAATAGTTTCACGTCGCTCTTCATTTAATTCATGTTTCTTCACTTCTATTACGATAAAGCAATTTCTCTGTCCCGATGCCACATAGGAGCGACGGCCACGAGTGTTGAACTACGTCTGAAAATTTCTAATACGCTTGAGCAGCGTTTCAAAGTGTTGGTGATGCTTTAGTGATGCAGTTCCCTCTAGAGTGGTCTATACTGACGACAGCTGGGGCGAGATAATGAAAGGCAAAAAAATATGATGCAATACGAGCAGAAATAATCATTGTAGGGATACAGGTATAAAGGAAACGGAATGCAGTTAATTACATCTGCGAAAAGACCGTCAGTTCGTTTTTTTCTAAGAAGGCATGGCGTCACGGGCGCCATCTTTAGTCGAACAGGCCAGCTTCTGCAATGTACGCGGTCCTCTCCCTATTCCACGAAAGGCAATATTCTATTCCTTCACTCTTTTTTCTTGTTAAGTAAACCACTAGTACTAATCCTACACCTAGGCTTTCACAGCCCTTCAGCCAAAGATGGCGGCCGCTACGACGTCAGTGAGTGGGCGGAGGACTGCAAATTCTCTGTGCAAGCAGGTGAAAGATGCGAGGCACGGGACAAAATAACTACGCACGCACCAACTTGCTGGCCAGCCCTGCAGAGGGCACAGCCCGACGTTGCGGGTCGAGTCTGGGGTCCATTTGAGCAAGGTCAACACAATTCGCTGCGCGCCCTGCGATGCGCGACCACTCGAATAGAATACCGGCGCCAGCTTCTGTTCTCCACTGCAGAAAATGCTTTCCCCAAGCGTGAAAGAGGATTAAGTATAATTTGCGGAGAGGGCTGCGAGTCAACCCACCTTCTGCAGGTGGTGGTTACAAAAGGGAAGGGATTAGTTGGGGCTGGGGCGAGTCCAGAGTGGCCTCCAGTCGGGGGCGACCTCTTGAGCTCGCATGATGAGGGCCAGCTGCGTTGTTTCTCTTAAACTGGCAAAGAGCTGGTCCCATTCCTCCGCCGACGAAGCTGGCAAGAGTTTAGTCGGACCGGATTTGTTAGTGGTCTTGTGTGGCTTGCGTCCCGTCACCACAGTGCGGGCATGAAATCAAGAGTTGGACGAAAACTCGTCTGGTCGGGGTGAATCATGAAACGCGACATTGAAGACGCCGAGCACAACAAAGAAAAGAACACACAAAAGACGTTTCGGCTCCCATACGGGAGCCTTGTTCACAGTGCGGGCATGCAGGGTCATATTCACCGTTTGTGATTAAGCATAATTGGTAGGGGCTTGCCGTGGCTTGAGATCTACCCAGATCGGGGTGAGGGGCGGGATACGTGCATCTTAGGTCGCGATAGAAGTTTGCAATCTCCGCGTACGAGCGAGGCTCCTCGGTGGGGGCATCCGTTTCCGAGAGGTCTCCCGTCCCCCGGTTGGTTGAACCTCAGGCTAGAAGGTCGACCCCCTCGTTTGCGGAGTTACCCGCGTGGGCCGGAACCCATACAAGATTGGTGTTGTGAGTTCGGTTGCGCCGAATTCGCATTGTGAGCGGTCTTACCGAGTTTTTGGCGAAACTTTGAATGGCGCTCTTACAGTAGTAGTAGTAGTAGTGATGGTGGTGGTGGTTTATTTACAACTAAATTTAAAAAATAAGATACGGACGGACAAGAATGCTACCAGCCGCGGCAATTGCTATCTAATATCTTAAGCACCCGAGCTGCAGTCGGCGGAGGTGAAAGTAAAAGGCAGAGGATAGCAAGAAAGGACAGGGGAGAGTTTTGCACACTATTTACAAAACACATAAAGCAATCAAGTTCGCGCCGCTCGCGCGCTAATGTTCAGGCTCTGTTTGAAAATAAGTGTGCGCGAGCGGCCAATGCGAACAATTATTTACAGGAAAGAAATGTGACGTTCCTTGTGTGTGCTACGAGGTTCCGCGTTCGACGGCGCGGCGTAGACGGAGACCCAGATGACAGCGGCATCATCAATTACCCAGCCATGCTCTTTGAGAGTGACGACCAGAACGAAGGGGTTTAAGCCCAACCGGACCCAACCGGACCCGCCGCCACCGCCGCGGGGAAACGGGCTTTATCCTCCCCAATTGCCGTGGCGGTTACAGGGGCGGCCTCGTTTCGGCGGGCCTGGCCCCTCCCGAGCACATCCCAGGACAAGGGACCACTTTCCCGGCCTTTTGGTGACCTCGCGTTCCGGCCTTGAGGGGCGAGTGTCATTTGACGGAGAACGGAGGCCGGTGACCCGTGGGAACTGTCAGCGGGCCAGAGCGCGCCTTACCTTGAGGAGCGAGTGTCAGTTGATGGATGGAGAACGGAGGCCGGTGACCCGCGGGAACTGTCAGCGGGCCAGAGCGCGCCTTACCACAGCCGACGCTATGCGCTACCTCGAAGACAACCTTCTTTCCCTCGGACTCAACACGTGAGGGGGGCGAGACCATAAGTGCGGTGGTGTGTTTGTGTGCCCAAGTGAAAGCCCTAGCCCCCCTCCTTCCCCTCCGGCGTGGGCGTCCTCACCCTAGGGAGTGTGGGGAGAAGAGGATATAAAAATCGACAAGCAGTACGGAAGAAGGACGCTCAGGACGACATCGTTCGCCAAGAGGGCCTTCAGCGCCGAAGCCCGACGGCGTGCAGCCTCTGCCAGCAACCGCTCGAGCTCAACTCCGGAGCCCCTCCATCGCCCCCATGAAGTCGTCGGCACGTAAGCTCGGACGCCCCAGCCTCTGAATCTTAATCATGTATAATTATTGAATATATCTGTTTGTTTAAACTGAGCCATACGGTGTCTCTGCCTCTCCGTCCCGTGTGGACCTGCGCATTATGGGGGTCATCACACTGGTGTCAGAAGTGGGGTCTCAAAAGCAAATGTCCTCTGAATGCTGTGACATTCATGACTTCAAAATTGTAATCAAAAGGGAATCACAGGACTGATTGTGGGACTTTTACCCCCATTTGAGAGGCTTGAGGCACTGGAGGGCTTGAGAAAAAAAAAAGTCTGTATCTGAGGGAGCTCCCACTCCACAGCCGTCGCTCGGAGCAAGCATGCTGGCATTAGGAAGCGTCATTCCGACGTTTACGGGAGATAAGACAGGGGTTCCATTCTGCGATTTCTTTTCCATGCTAGAAGAGATTGGGAAAATGGGGGGATGGTCCGATGCTCAAATGCTGGGAATGGCGAGGTGTAAGATGGCAGGAGCTGCTCATGATTTTGCATGGCGAGACGAAAAGGTAAAATCCACAAAATCATTTGCGGAATTTAAGAAGCTCGCGTTTGAGCATTTCGACACTGAACCACGTCACGTGCGGGTACAAAGGTTCCGTGACGCCGGTCAGATGGTAGGGGAGGACGTGCGAACGTTTGCGTCGCGGCTTCAGCGCTTAGCGCGCGATACGTTAAGCAGGGAGGAGGAAGGAGACCAGCTAAAGACGAAATACGCGGAGGATATACTTAAAGAGGAAATGACCGCTTTGTTCATGGCTGGTCTGCAAGACCCCGTGCGCCGGTTCGTGCTCTCGCGCAAGCCGAGCAATATCGACCAAGCCGTGGAGGCCGCATTGGATGAGGGACAAAATGAGGCGTTAACGACAGCCGCAGCGAGAGTACGCGTCATAGAGAGAGCGGTGCTCAACCCTGAGGTTGCTCTCTTGACAGAGCGGTTATATCGCTTAGAACAGCTGCTATCTCAGCAGGTAGAACGCCAGGTTGAAGCGCGCGCTCAACAGCGCCCATTCGCTGGAAACCGGAGACCGCCACAAAGCTACAGGCGAGGTATGCGAGATTTTGAAGAAATCGTATGCTTCGCTTGCCAGGGTCGCGGACACATCGCCAGGTTCTGCCAAAACGTGCGCCGTGGGGAGCCACAAAGAGAAGCAGGCGAGACACGCCCTAAGCAAGCCTACAGCGGGGCTCCAGATACCGAGACAAAATCTAGTTAGTCCTCCCCAGCCTGAGGAGCGTGGGGAGGGAGCAGTGGATGATGAGGTGGTGGTAGTTTGTGTGGCCGACGAGGCATGCCCTGTTGTGCGTTGCAAGTTAAATGGTGGCTGCATGGAATTGTTGATAGATACGGGGTCAAAGGTGACATTGCTTAAGGAGAGCAGTTTTAACACGCTTCGAAGGAAGGGGGACCGCGAGGTGTTGGAAGCGTCGGGTGGTATGGCAACCAAATTTGTAGGCATAACGGGAGATCCTCTTGGCATAAGTGGACTCTACCGGTTACACTTTTCTCTCGGCGGAATTGCATTGGAGCACCCCTGCTACGCATGTCCGGACACGGTGTCTCTGCCAAACGGAGTGTCAGGTATATTAGGGCAGGATTTTTTGAGAAAAGGGAAGGTAGTAGTCTCATTCTCTGAGGAAGAGGTTAATGCGGGCGGCTCAAAAGTTCCGTTTTTGAACAGGAGAGGGGCTGAGATTCGCATTACCGATATTGACACCCGTCAAACAGTGGGATCATTGGAGAAGGTATATTCGCGGGTTGCCGTCAGGCTGGTCGATGAGGCGGTCGTCCTTCCTTGGTCGGAGCACATTTTGTACGCGTTTGTGCCTTCAGATGTAGAGAGCGGCGCCGTGGGAGTGCTTGAGCCGGTCGACTCTCTCAGCAATGGCCTGAAGGCAGCCGCGTGCCTCGTGACAGTTAATGACGCCCACAGAGTGCCCCTACGGGTGGTTAACTGTAGCCACCAACCACTGAGCCTTCCCAAGAACAAAACATTGGCTTTCTTCACCTCTGCGATAGAGAAACATGAGCCCACCGATACGGTACTCGCAACTGTAGAGCATGCTAGCCCTTCGGCTGCTCCAAAGGTGTCGTTTGATCTTTCTCACGTAAAATCCAGGGAGAGGGAGGCTCTGGCTGGTTTGCTGAACGACTACTCGGAGGTATTCGCCGCGTCCAACCTGGATTTGGGCTTCTGTGGCGTTATAAAGCACAGAATTGAAACCGGCACTTCATCGCCCATTTACCAGCGTGCGTGCTGGATTCCTTACTCCCAACGTGAGGAGATGGAGCGGCAGGTGCAGGACCTGATTGATCGCGGCATTGTCGAACACTCAAAGTCACCCTGGGGAGCACCAGCACTATTGGTGGAAAAGCCAGATGGCTCGTATCGATTGGTAGTGGACTACCGCAAACTAAATGCCGTAACTCGCATCGATCCATACCCCATCCCCAATTTACAGGAGACGCTTTCTCAGCTGGGCTCTGCCAGGTACTTCACGGTAGTGGACATGGCGGCGGGATTCTGGCAGATAGCAGTGGATCCGGCAGATGCCGAGAAAACGGCATTCAACACGCCCTCAGGGCACTATGAATGGAAAAGAATGCCGATGGGTCTGGCCAACAGCCCTGCTGTCTGGCAGAGAACCGCTGATGTTATCCTGGCAGGTCTTCTGGGGAGGCTGTGCTTCGTGTATATGGATGACATTATCATATACAGTGACAGTTTTGAGAACCATTTGCGCGATATTGAGCAGGTTTTGGTGCGACTAAGAGGAGCGGGTCTCTAGCTGAAGCCCTCTAAGTGCTAATTCCTCAAAAACGAGGTGAAATACATCGGGCACGTTGTTTCAGCTGACGGCGTGCGACCGGACCCTGAGAAACTAAGGTGTGTCTCGGATTTTCCATCCCCGACTAGCGTCCGCCAGGTCCGGCAGTTTCTCGGCCTTATCGGTTACTACCGAAGGCACATAGTGGAGTTCGCCAAGCTCGCTAAGCCGCTCACCGCCTTAACAGCCAAAAATGTCGCCTTTCGCTGGGACGAAAACGCGGAGGATGCTTTTGGGGCCCTGAAAAGGAAGCTAATGAGTGCACCGCTGTTGCGCCACCCGGATTTTAATTTGCCCTTCGTTATGGCCACAGATGCGTCAAAGTTCGCAGTTGGTGCCGTGCTATCTCAGGTTATCGAGGGCAAAGAACATCCCGTTGCTTTTGCTAGCCGACAGCTGAGCCCCACAGAGCAAAAGTACGGAGCTACGGAAAGAGAGTGCCTCGCCGTTGTCTGGGCAGTAAAGCACTTAAGATGCTACCTTTACGGCCGCAAATTCAAGCTAGTCACAGAGTGCCATCCTCTGAAATGGGTGATGAGTGTCAGGGACCCTAGCTCGCGACTCGCTAGATAGACTCTACACCTGCAGGAATACTGCTTTGAAGTTGAGCACAAGTCAGGAAAGACACATCTGAATGCTGATGCACTCAGCCGCACAGCTGTCGTGGCAGCTATAGATGAGTTTGTCCCCGTAGTCGACCCCGCCGAATTACGCACAGAGCAGTGCAAAGATCCTGACCTGAAGCGAATAATCGAAAGCTTAGAGGGCGCACCGTCTCACCCCGAACAGCTAGGTTATTTCATTGGCAAAGACGGCACCCTGTGTCGGCGCACGAGGCCAACCAGGAAAGGGAGACCAGAGAAAACCGCTTGGGAGAGAGTCGTCATACCTCGGTCGTGGACAGAAAGGGTTCTTCGCGCGTTTCACGATGCGCCATGCGCCGGTCATTTTGGCGTAGCGAAGACACGCAGGCGTGTGGAGCGTTTGTACTTTTGGAGTGGCATGCGACAGGATGTTAGAGACTACTGTGCGAAGTGTCATTCCTGTCTCGAAAGAAAAACACCCAAGGGACGAAGACCAGCTCCAATTCAGCCGTTACCTGAGGTTTCGGCTCCCTTCGAGCGGACAGGTATGGACATAATGGGCCCCTTGCCCACGACCACTTCCGGAAACAAGTACATTTTAGTATTTGTCGATCACCTTTCAAAATACGCGGAAGCGGTAGCACTCCCAGATCAGAAGGCAGACACGGTTGCAAGAGCATTTGTCGAACAGATCGTGCTCCGACATGGACCCCCGAGGCAACTCTTGACAGATAGGGGAACGAACTTCGTGTCGCAGCTAATGAGGAGAGTTTGCGAGCTGCTTAAGATCGCTAAGAAGCAGACAACACCGTACCATCCGGCTTGCAACGGCGCGGTGGAGCGACTGAACCAAACCGTGGCCGGGTTCCTGTCGCATTTTGTTTCGCGCGACCAGCGGGACTGGGACTTGTGGCTCCCGTATGCAATGTTTGCCTACAATTCCGCAGCACACGAGAGCACGGGCGAATCGCCATTCTTTCTTCTCTACGGCCGAGACCCGGACCAGCCTAGTGAAGTGCCAGAGGGCCCCCGTCGTGTCCCATACGCTTCACTGGACGACTATAAGGTTGAGCTAGAATCGCGCTTGCAAGTGGCGAGAGACATCGCAAAGGAGGCCTTAAAGAAAGCGGCGAAGCGCAGGAAGGAGGTGCACGATCGCAGTGCTAGAGACGCGCCGTTTAATGTGGGGGACAGCTTGTACATTGAAAACTGCCAAAGGCAGATTGGGCTAGCTCGTAAGTTCCCGACGAAGTGGAGAGGACCATGCGAGGTTGTCGAGAAGCTTTCTCCGGTAAACTTCAGAGTCCGAGACGTGAACCGGCGCTTGATAAGGATACACGCAAATCGCCACAAGCCGGCACCGGTTCAGTATTCACGAAATGAGGAAAGGGAAAGCGCGGATTTTGATGGGGACAGAAGTGAAGCGGAGCGCGTAGATAGTTCGCAAGAAACGCCCTCTCCTGAATTTGTTCGGCAGGCGCCAGAGGTGACGGCCGGAATGCCACCGGATTTACTTCATGCATTGCTAGAAGAAGAAGCGCGCGAGGTTGCCGCGCAGATGACGCCAGGAGAGGCTCCTGCCACGAGCCCTCGCGAGTCCCAAAGCAGACAAAGGGTCACAGACTTACTTAGTATGACTCATGAAGCCCGATATCCGCTGCGAAATCGGAAAGCTAAGTCGGACTAATGGCGTAAACAGAGCGGAGTTGTGAACTGGTTAGAATTGTGTAATGCCGCAGCTCATAACATTGCTATGTGCTTATGTGTTAAGTTATCGGAGTTGGTAGTTAAACCTTTCTGTCATTAGGTAACACCTTCACAGGAGAGCATGCGGAGCGCATGCAGAACCTGCCCTACTTCCTTTCGTTATCTATATTTTTGTCTGTGCCGTGATCGTGCTAGAAGTGGGAGCTCCTGTGTAACTGTGGTAAATTTATTTCGTCCAGTTTGGACTAGAAAGGAGAGGCTTGGGTGCTGAGTTTCATGTTTATTTGTAAAAGAAGATCAGTGCTGCCCCTGGAGACGCCAGTTATGACAGCGGAGGCATATGGTGTTGTGCAGTGGTGTTGAGTGCAGCGAAAAGTGTTTTCTCGAACGCACTGTGCGAGGCGATTAAGAAAGACAAGGGGAGCTGCATGGACTCAAATGTTCGGAGAACATTCTTCTGGAGGGTGAGCGAGTGTGACGTTCCTTGTGTGTGCTACGAGGTTCCGCGTTCGACGGCGCGGCGTAGACGGAGACCCAGATGACAGCGGCATCATCAATTACCCAGCCATGCTCTTTGAGAGTGACGACCAGAACGAAGGGGTTTAAGCCCAACCGGACCCAACCGGACCCGCCGCCACCGCCGCGGGGAAACGGGCTTTATCCTCCCCAATTGCCGTGGCGGTTCCAGGGGCGGCCTCGTTTCGGCGGGCCTGGCCCCTCCCGAGCACATCCCAGGACAAGGGACCACTTTCCCGGCCTTTTGGTGACCTCGCGTTCCGGCCTTGAGGGGCGAGTGTCATCTGATGGAGAACGGAGGCCGGTGACCCGCGGGAACTGTCAGCGGGCCAGAGCGCGCCTTACCTTGAGGAGCGAGTGTCAGTTGATGGATGGAGAACGGAGGCCGGTGACCCGCGGGAACTGTCAGCGGGCCAGAGCGCGCCTTACCACAGCCGACGCTATGCGCTACCTCGAAGACAACCTTCTTTCCCTCGGACTCAACACGTGATAGGGGCGAGACCATAAGTGCGGTGGTGTGTTTGTGCGCCCAAGTGAAATCCCTAGCCCCCCTCCTTCCCCTCCGGCGTGGGCGTCCTCACCCTAGGGAGTGTGGGGAGAAGAGGATATAAAAATTGACAAGCAGTACGGAAGAAGGACGCTCAGGACGACATCGTTCGCCAAGAGGGCCTTCAGCGCCGAAGCCCGACGGCGTGCAGCTTCTGCCAGCAACCGCTCGAGCTCAACTCCGGAGCCCCTCCATCGCCCCCATGAAGTCGTCGGCACGTAAGCTCGGACGCCCCAGCCTCTGAATCTTAATCATGTATAATTATTGAATATATCTGTTTGTTTAAAGTGAGCCATACGGTGTCTCTTTGCCTCTCCGTCCCGTGTGGACCTGCGCATTATGGGGGTCATCACAGAAATTAGCGTCCTGTCTCGAACTAATCGCGCGCGCGGCACACTGCACGAGAGGTGGGGGGGGGGGGGGGGCGCCCGGCCGCGTACCGTCCGAGGTGGCACCCACGGAGTGTTCATGTCATGCGTGCAGTAAGTCAAGCCCGCCTTCTCGATGAACGCACAGATGCTCACCATTATTCTGTCACGGGTGCGCGCACTGCCTCGCGGCCGCAGGAGCGCCTCGAGACGGTCCGACATGATTTCCATCGCCCTGTAGGCCGCGTGCATATCGCGATGGGGCCAAGCGGTGCCGCGAAGCAGCATGTGCCCTAATGTCTCCACGCAACCGCTGTCCCCGCACGCGTCGCTCGAAGGAAGTCCGTGGCGCACCCGTCTTTCCTCCGGCCCCACGCCCGGTGATGGGATCACCCGAGTGCGCGTCGGCTGCGTCTGGCGCTTCGAATAGATTTGGTGCGGGGATCCGCGATGGCCAGTGCGATAGCTACTTCCTCTGCTTCGTGTATAGGCTCCGTGCGCTGCAGTTTGCGCGCACGAGTGGCGCCACCTGGTTAACAGCGGTGGCGAAAGGCGGACGCAGACAACGCAGCTCTCTGGTTCAGTTTGCAGTGAGCAAGGCGAGCGGTGAGGTGTTTCGTCCGAAGGCGAAAACAAACATGGATAATTATGGGTACTCTACCTGCTGCTGTGTTTACCCAATGTCATAAAAGCTATAAAAACACTGCAGTCAAGGTAACGAATATATTTAAACGCTTTCCTCGGACATTGTGCATGATCGCTCATGCACAGAGGGTCTGCTGGAAATGACTGCACTGTGGAATTAAATTCGTGAGTGTGAGCTGGGAAACGGTTTACATTGACTGGGGTGTATTGAACGTGCCATCATTGGTAGGAGCTGCTTTATGTCTTTATGTAGAGCGAAGGAATGAGCTGAGTCAGTCACAGGAGATGGTCTACGGTGTAGTTCTTGGAGGTATCATCTGAAGTCGAAGTCTTCGTTTGTTATGCTCATCTGTGGTTCAGCGTGTCAATTTTGTTTCTAGTTTTTTTTCGTGCGTGCGTGTATCCTGTGGGAGCGACGTCGTACTTCTGAGAGTGCTTATGCTGTTTTTCACATTGTTTTACCTAAGCTTTTGTGTATTTATTTGCATCATTTTATTGGCTTCAGTGGTTTAAAATTTTGTATCGTTATTTGTTGCATTTCTGAGATCTCAAATCCTTTTCTACACGAATAAAAATAAAAATAGAGAGTGGTTCGAATTTCTCTATATATATTTCTTGGATTTCACAACATCGCTAAACCCTTAATTTCGGAAATTAATCTTTTGATTTTATTTGGGTTTATCGTCCCAATGCAACGCAGACTATAAGGGGCGCAATAGTAGGAGGTTCGAGATAATTGCAACCACTTGGAGTTCTTTAACGTGCAGTCACATCGCGCAGCACGCGAAGCTCTAAAATTTTGCCTTCACCGAAAATGCGACCGCCGCAACCAACTTCGAACACGAGTCATTTGGGTCAGCAGCTGAGCACCATAACCACTGAGCCACCGCGGCGGCCTTTCTATAGTTAAGTATTTACCAAAAGAGCACTACGACCAAAATAATTCATGTAACTGGTGTCTTCATGAGATTCCTGAAATGAAAGTCCTGTGGAAGATACTTAAGAAGAAACCCATCGTCTTTTTGTATGCTTAGAGCTATGCTTCTCTGAGAGGAATACAAAAAGTAAAGCAGTGTCTACCCTGCAGGATATAGAGCACTATCATCTCATATATATGTGTAGTAAGTTTGCGTTCTTCGCAATTCTAGCCGACCATTCACATAGTCGATGTCACAATGGATGTAAATTACATAGCTGAATTCATTATTTGGGTCAGAGCCTTGTTTCTCAAACTGTAAAGGTACTTAATTAATCTCCATAAGCTAAACTGCGCTGCCAGATATTGCAGTGCCGTCGGGACTGCAACACAATCATGGTTGCTCGGAATGAGTGATCAGCAGTTGCAGTAGCAATGGTGGCGTCAAGGCTTTCAATGCCTTGAAATCCGCAGAGAAGCAGGCATTGACTTAGAATGGCAACGCGGCCAGTGCGCGTCTGCTATGCGGCCGGGCTGGCGGGAACGCATCGGGCATAAAGGAAGGCGCAGGGCCACCACTGCCAGTCTCGAGGGGGGCGCGCGCGCTCTCCCTTCGAGAAATCGGCCGTGACTGAGCGTCCGGTTAACGCGGCGAGTGCCACGAGGCGGCGCTGGTGACGTGGTCGCTGCTGGCGCCACCATACCAGCGCACGGAGCCCTATAGCTAGCGTGAAAGGTTGTGGCGTTAACGAGGGCTGACTTTGGAGTGGCCATACATGCCCCGAGTAATTTTTTGATGGTCCGTTGGGTTCTTCGGAAGGGTGCAGACCCTTCCAAACGTTGTTGTTCGGCGGTGATGAAGGGAGATGTGCAGATTAACCAAAGAGAGAATATATTTACAGTATGTAGAAGGGCAAACTGCGTTACAAGTTGAGTCACACAGACGGTCAACCTGTAACTGACGAAGACAATTCTCACACACAGAAACACTCTCTACAAGCCCTTACTCATCGACGCGAGGTTAGAGTCTAGGGTTGTAGAATTACGTGCCACTGCACGGAGCTTCTAGCTCAACTAGACAAGACTGCCCTCCAATGCTTTTACATGCAGTTATAAAGCTTTTTCAAACAAAGAAATTAGGGCGGTCATATATCGAGGCCCGCCCTAAGCTTCGATAACCAATGGAGGTAGCCACAGCCCCTGAAGGTTGGACCCAACTTCGAGCCCGGGGCTTGGCTATAAAGAAAAAGAAACATATACAGAAAACATTTTGAAAACCCTCTCCCCGAGGGGAGTTCTCGGCCTTAGCGCTTGATGCTTTCCCTTTCCCTGCCGCACCCGCGCGTCTCCTCTCAAAGGATGAAGCGTTTTTTTTAAACTAATTGGCGGGACCACTGACCCACTGACTCGCCGCAGGAATGTCAGACGGCGGAGAACCGCGACGCTTCGGTGCCATCGAGAATGCCAGAAAAAAGAAGAAAAAAAAGGGGCCCATCGCGGAATGCTGGGTGGTTCGCATTCTGCCGCCGGGGGAATGCTGCCTGAGATCAAGCGGCCCCACTTGCTCGTTGTTCGCGCCTCGCATGCTTTCTTGGCGCCAGGTGTCCTCGGCCGTCACAGTGGTGCTGTCAAGCAGCCAGTGCTTCCTGCACCTTTGCCACTGCTTGCGGGGGTAGGGGGGGGGGGGGCGGGGAGGCGTAGACCGGAGGCCCGCAGTGACCACAAGCTAAAGGAATAAAAAAGATATGCGCGTTGATGAAGCGCAGCCTTAAACGTCCCCCCTAAGATGCTAAATGAGCTTGGAGTCCGCTCATTTACGCAAAACCAAATAAAGGCCGCGGCAGCGTGAAACTCAAATTGCAGCCTCATGCAGCCAGAAAAGATCAGTTCTACAAACAAACAAAAAAAAGTCGCGGCACTGACGAAAGAACAACACACTTCGTTATAAACTCTTCATAAATGAAGTTCATCACAGTACGAGCGTCAGCGTGCCAGCGTCCTTGCACATGGTTCCGGTCACACACCACTGTTCACATCACAAAGTGCAGCGAGTGAACGGGAACATTCACGCCTGCCTGAGGGGTCATGGCTCAATTATTGCTTTGCTCTTTTCCCCAGCTGATGTTGGGGACGCGAGATAACGCGTCGGCGTTGCCTTTGCAGGCGCCTCGCGTGTGCGTTACAACCACATTGTAGCGCTGTAAGGCTAGTGCCAACCTTGCTAGTTTCGCGCCATGAGGCGTGCTTGTCGTCAGATAAGCGAGAGGATTGTGATCAGAGACCACGTTAATCTGTGCACCAAACACCCAGTGGTCAAATTTCTTAAGCGACCAAATTATGGCGAATGCCTCGCGCTCGATTGTTGACCAGCGGGTCTGAGCTGGCGTGAACCTGTGGCTGGCGAAGGCGATCGGTTCCTCTGGCCCCGCCTCTCCCATCTGTGGCAAGCAAGCTCCGGCCACGACTTCGGATGCATCCGTGAACAGCCAATACGGCTTGCGGATATCGGGGGTGTTTAGCGCTGCCGCTTCGCAAAGCGACTCCTTTAGCTTATCAAAAGCCTGCTGCGCTTCCAGAGTACAAGGAATCGCGTTTGGTACCCCTCGCTTCGTTAAGGACGTGAGTGCCGCGGCGACCTCAGCGTAGTTCTGGACATACTCGCTGTAGTAGCCACATAGCCCCAGCAGGCTTAGCAGCTGCTTTTTTGTGGTGGACGGCGCGAGGTCCCGAATAGCGGCCAGCTTCACGGGGTCCGGCCCGTGGGTACCACCTCCCACTACGTGACTTAAGTACCTAATCTGTGCCTGTGCGATTTGGCACTTCTCCCGACTCACCTTAAGTTTTGCTTCGCGGAGTAAGCCAAACACAATGGTCAGATGCTTCAGATGTTCCTGCCACGACGTTTAGAAAATAGCGATGTCATCGAGATACGCCGCAGCGTAGGCCTGATGCCTGGACAGCAGCGTATTCATCATTCGTTGGAAAGTGGCAGCCGCATTTTTTAGCCCAAATGGCATGACGCGCCAAGCGTACTGTCCTTGGTGGGTCAAGAACGCGGTCAAACGTTGGCTTTCGGGGGCCACTGGTACCTACCAATAACCTCGTCGCAGGTCTACTACTGTAATGAACTTCGCGCGGCCTACCCTCATAATTAACTCCTGTGGGGGTGTCATCGGGAATGCATCAATGCGTGTGGCTGCGTTCAGCGCGCGGTAATCGATGCACATGCGCACTGAGCCGTCCTTCTTCCCCACACAGACCACGGGATGAGCGTAGTCGCTCTCTACGGGGTATATGAGACCCAGGTCTAACAACTCGCCAACCTGGCGGCTAACCTCAACCCTAAGAAGCTCGGGCACTCGATATGGGAAGGCGCGTTTTGGCTGGTACCCGTCATGTAACTCGTTTTTATGCAGTCGCACTTCGGCCGCTCCCGGTGTTTCATCGAACAGGTCAGCGTAACCGGCGAACAGTTTCGCCATTACAGCGCGCTGCTGAGAGTCCAAATGTGCCAGTTTCTTCTGTTCGATGGAAAAGGGGCCCGACTGTGTGGGCGCAAGGTGGGCTGAGTACTCAATTTCTCCAAAATCCGTGTCTTCGTCGAATACTACACCAACGTGGCTAACCCACGCGTAGTAAGGGCGAAACCTATTTGCATGTACAAGGGGCGCGGCTCGCGCTCCGGTATCGATCCTGTAGGAGTTCTGCCTTTCCTGCGTTGTTATGGCATATGGGCCGAGCCATTTAGGAGCTAGTTTGTTGTCGCGGTCGGTATCAAACGTGAGAACTTGATCTCCGACGCTGAAAACCTTGTTCCTAGCCTGCCTATTGTACGCTTGCGCGTAGATCCCCTGTCGTGCGCTTGCCGTTAGCCCCACTACTGCCGCGGCTATCTCTAGCTGTTCGCGCAGCTGTCTCAAATATTTTGCGGGCTCTTCCCTTAGTGTGTTTGGGAGTGGCTGCTCACCCGTCCAAGTGCTCTGCAAAATGGCCAGCGGCCCCGTAGGATTCCTGCCGTAAAGGAGTCGGAATGGGGCAACCCCTGTGGGGTCATGGGGTACGCCCTGTACGCCCAAAGCACAAATGGGATGAGCCTGTCCCAGTTTCTCGGGTCTTTCTCTATTACATGAAAAAGCATGTTTTTGAGGACGCGGTTCCACCGTTCAACTGTTCCGTTGCTCTCGGGATGTTCTGGATTCGAAAAACGGGGCGCGCATCCCAATCTTGCTAACATCTCCCTTGTCAGCTGTGCAGTGAAGTTAGTTACCTGGTCTCAGCATATAACTTCCGGGATACCGGTGCGGCTAAAGATTGCGAGTAGGGCGTCGCATGTTGCTCTCGCGGTTAGTGAACGCAGACAAACCACTTCGGCCCACCGCGTGCACAAATCAACCAGGCAAAGAGCGTACCTATGGCCCCGGCCTGAGGGCATGTCCATCGGCCCGATGATGTCGACGTTTACTACTTGAAAAGGGTGGTCGGGTCTAGTGAGTGGTGTGATAGGCACCCTGTCTTTAAGCCGCCTATCTGACCTGATCTGACAAGCGTGACACGTCATGCATCGTTGTGCCACATCTGCCTCTAAACCGGGCCAAAAAAACTATACTTAATTCTCGCCCTCATCTTTCTTTGGCCCAAATGTCCTCCCCAGAGAGATTCGTGGGCCAGTGAAAGCACTTCTTCCCGTCTGCTGAGTAGCAGCACAAGCTGCTTGATTTTTGCGCCTGCGATGGAGTCCCGGTGGTATAAAAGGCCGTCCGAGATTAACATGCCCCCTTTTCCCGATTTTGCGTCCTCCCAAGATTTCCTAAGGCTTTCATCGGACAGCTGGGCCGAACGGAACTTCTCTCGCTGTTTTGAGGACGCGTCCTCGTTGTCACGCATTGAGCACTGGTCTTCAATCGGGTATATAATGCATATATACTAGCTTATGTTAAATCTAGCGATAATGCTACAACTCTGAACTTTAAAAGATTTGGGGTTCGAATAACAGCGGAAAAATCACACAGGGAAAAAAACTGTTTAACGATAACAAAAACATTGGCTATATTCAAGAGGCATTACACACGTCTTCTTCCGACGACTCTTCTTTTTGCACTGGCCCCGTCCACACACTTTTTCACCCTCAATGTCCACGAGGCACTCTTTCTCTCTCACCCGCACGTGCACATGGTTTGGTGGTCGCGTCCCCACCCCCACACTTGCGCCGTGTTTGACATCTGGAGTTCATTCGGGAAGGAGACCGCTTGCGGGCGTGTAGCTAAAGTGCCCTCTGTAGCCGACCACGCGGCTCTACCTAATGTCGCTGCCAATTAAAGGCGCCGGGCTGTTGGTGGTCTTTTGTCCGCTCTCTTCGGGGCGCCGCCGTTCGGGTGTCTCCAAGGGCGCCCAGGTTTCTGTTGCCGTCTTTTTCTGCTTTGTAGCACTTTACTTAAGCTAGGCGCTTCTTTCCGGGGAACTGCTGTTTCTGCTTATTCGTTTCCTTATTTCTTTACATCCTCCCCCCAAAATGTGTATACTCATTTTATGTTCGTTTCTAAGGGGTAGGGGAGGTGTACCGGTCGTCTTATGGTGACCCCGGACGGCATCTTGACGGTGCATGATCGGATATGTCCATCTCGCCCCTTGAAGACCACCACAACGCGAGCAGTCTGCCACATATGCCTCGGCGCATTTTCTTTGTGCACGATCACCAAGTCGTCCACGGCTATGAAACTCGCAGGGCTTGAAGAGGCGAAGTGGGCTGACCGTAACTGAAGGATGTACTCCTTCAACCATCGCTTCCAAAATGAATTGATGATTGTTTGCCGGTATTTCCACCTTCGACCTATGTCTTTCGCAGTGGCCGAAGGAATGGACGCTGTCCTTGCTTCGGGGAATGCGATCAGCTGTTTGCCCGTGATGAGATGGGAAGGCATCAGGGCCGTTGATTCCCTTGGGTCTGCGGAGGCGTATGCCAGTGGCCGGGAATTAATCGTTGCCTCTACATCTGCCAGCACTGTGGCTAGCTCCTCGAATGAGAGGCTTTGATGTCCGAGGATTTTCCGCAGCGCTTCTTTGACTGTCTTCACCATTCGTTCCCACCAGCCTCCCCACCATGCTGCTTTTTCTACGATGAACTTCCAAGATATCTGCTAAGAAGTGATGTAATCTTGCGTTTCGCGGCTGCGAAGAATATTCCACAGCATCTGCATGTCTTTGGAAGCCTTCTTAAACGTCAGAGCGTTGTCGCTGTATATAGTCGAAGGCAGTCCCCGGCGCGCGACGAAGCGTCGTAAAGCCAGCAAAAAACATTCAGTAGTTAAATTAGAGACTAGCTCCAGGTGAATTGCTCTTGTCGTTGCTCAGGTGAATAGGGCAATGTAACTTTTGGAGTTGCCATCCTTCCTTCTTGTGTACAATGGGCCGGCAAAATCAATGCCCACAACTTCAAAAGCCTGATTGCCGCTCACTCTGTCGCAAGGAAGAGGTGCCATAGGTGCTGTTGCCGCCTTAAGTCGTTGTCGGCAGCACACAGGGCAGGACGCTATGATTTTCTTCAGTTGTTTCCGTGCGCTAGGAATCCAGAACGACTCGCGGTTCTGTCATACTTGACTGCACCCCCCCCCCCCCCCCGTGTAAGGTGCGGCGGTGCGCTGCATTCATCACCAGGTTTGCAACAGCGTTATCCTTCGGCAGGAGAATAGGGTGCTTCACGTCTTCTGGCAGCGTTGCAAATTGCAGTCTTCCTGTTACCCGGAGCAACCCCTCGGTATCCAAAAAGAGCTGAAGCTGAGCAGCTTGCGAGTTAGGTAGCGTTTTTCCACGGGATAGCTTCATAATTTCATGCCCGAAGCCTTCTCTTTGGGCACATATAATCCAGAAGTTGCGGGCTGTGTCAATCTCCTCCGCGGTAAGGAACTCCTCAGCAACAGCACTTCTTCTCCGGCAGTTGTTCACAAATCTTCTTATCCAAGCTGTCACTCTCAGCAAGCCAGTAAGGCTGCTATAATTTTCTGCTCGCAGCAATGGAGTGTTGGCCGCAGAGACGAAAAGTTGATTTGTTTGTCTCTTTCTTTCTTCTGCAACAACCTCAGGGCTGCACGGCAGAGCAGACTGAGTCTTAGGCCACGAGCTTGCGCTCTTTTCCAGCCATTCTGGGCCATGCCACCAAATTTTGCTGTTGCGGAGGCTCTCTGCTTTCATACCTCTCGTGAGGCAGCCTGCTGGATTATGGGATCCAGGGCAATGTCGCCAACTCCGCGGGTTGCTTGCGCTCTGCATTTCTGTTACTCTGTTTTGAACGAACGGTTTCCAGTTGTTTGCTGTGCTTCGAATCCAGTGGAGCGTTATCATTGAGTCAGTCCAAAAGGAAGCATTCAGTTGGTGATCGATTGCTCCCCGCAGGTATGTGGCCATACGTGTTCCAATTACTGAAGCCATTAGCTCCAATCGAGGCAGTGACAAGGCTTTTAGGGGCGCCACGCGTGACTTGGCAAGGATGAGATTGACGCTCACCGTTCCGCTGTCTTCTCCGATCCGGAGGTAGGCGCAGCATCCGTAGGTAGTTGGACTTGCGTCGCAGAAAATGTGGAGCTGCCAGGAAAGTTGGTCGTTGGGCGCAATGCAACGCGGAAAGCAAAGCTGTCTCAAACTGGCGAGGTCCGAACACCAGCTCGTCCATTCAGCTTCCAGCTCACTCGGTAACTGTTCATCCCACTCGATACCTCTCTCTCACATTCTTTGATATAATATATTTGCTCTGATGACAAATGGAAAAACAAGGCCCAAAGGATCGAACACACTGGCCGACGCTTGCAACACCCCTCGTATCGTGTTCTTCTCTGTGCTTATGGTATTTAGCACGCCGGCCAGCGATATTCACATGCCGTCAGTCGTGGGAGTCCAGTGAAGACCGAGAACCTTTTGTGTCTCTTCTGATGCGCCGCAGTCTTCGTTGCGGAGGGCTTTTCGCACTGTGATCGAATTCGACAGCCACTTTAGTAGGCGCATTCCGGCATTCCTCACTATCCCTGCTGCTTCCGTCGCTATCTTTAAGGCTTCGTGCTTTTATTTCGCCCCTGTAACCAAGTCGTCCACGTAGAAGGAGTCCTTCAGGATGCCCGCTGTTTTCTTCAGTGCACCCTTCTGCTTATCGAAATGGTGAAGTGTGGCTCTGAGAAGGTGGGGGCTTGCCGTAGTGCCAAATGGTACCCTACACATTCTCCATTCTTCTACGCTAGGCAAAGGTTCCTGGTCGACAGGTGTGCTTCTGTACCAAAGAAATCTCAATGCATCTCTGTCCTCAGGTCGGACGCCGATTTGCAAAAAGGCCTTCTCTATGTCAGCAACGAGGGCTACTTCGTGCAGGCGGAATCGCACTAGAATGCACACCAAGTCACCAATCAGCTTCGGTCCTTTTTCCAGGTGGCCATTCAGTGACACCTTGCCGGGTGCATGCGATGAGGCGTCGAACACCACGCGCAATCTGGTAGTTGTCGACTCGCTTCTGAAAACTGGCTGATGCGGCATGTAGTATACGTTGGTGGTCTTCGCTCCCATGTCAACTCTTTCTGCATGCCCGGCATCCATGTAACTTCTAATAGCCGAGTCGTACACTTCCAAAAGTTCTTTGTTCCGCCCAAGTCGCCTCGTCATGCTGTTCAGCCGTTGCACCGCCATGTGTCTGTTGTCACTGAGTTCTTACGATGGGTCTTTCAATGACAGTGCAACTTCATAACACTGACCTTTCTTTTCCAATTGTATTTTGTCTAGTGGTCGTGCGTTCGGTGTCTCTGGAAAATCTTTTATGCCAATGGCGTCTAACTCCCAGAAGTTCTGCAGCGTAGTGTGGACTTTTTCAGCCGTCTCCAAACCGATTCGTAATATCCAAATATTGTTTGCTAGTATGAGGTTGGAGGTCACACTGAACGGCCCCTGGATGGTCCATCCAAGCCTGGTGTTAACGGCTGCCAACCCTTCGTTTTCGTCGCTTCGCTGCACTTCACCAGTTTGGAATTTCCAGAGGTGATCGGCGCAAATTAATAATCCAATTCCTGGGACAGATGTCATGCTGGGATAGAGAAATTTGTCTGCGAATAATGCTCCTCCGAGTTCCATAATTTGCACAAAACTGTGATCTGCGGGCACCTGCCGGACATCCTTGCATATAAAGGGCACCTCAATAGCCTCTACTCTGGTTTCTTGGCCGTTATACTGGCTCCGAAGGCGAAGTTCTACGAGCCGGCATCTTTGCAACAGCGTGGCAGGCTTACCAAAGGTGTTCAGATGGAATTCGCTCTCTCCCAACGTCTTCAAACCAAGTGTTTTTGAGATGTCTTCTCGAATGAACGTTTTCTGGCTTCCACTGTCCATTACGCCCCGGATGTAGCCGTATTTACTGTCCCCCACAGCAAAGGCGCGGAACGTCTGCAGCGCTGTCTCTTGAGTCTCTTTTCTGTTAGCGGCTGCATGCACGTTCGTGGCAGTGACCTCCGTTGGTGCGTCGGTTTTGTCTATTGTTCAATTTGGATTGCACATTGAGGTGGCGTGTCTTCTTTCACAATGCTCGCAGCTTATCTCTCTCCTGAAATCTTTAGATCAATGCCCCCACTTCGAGCACCGAAAGCACCTTTTTGCCTTGGGTAACTTCTCTGTCATTTCTTTGTTTGTCAGCGCAGCTGTGCAAAACTCTGTGCTGTGCTTGCTTGAATCACAGAAGGCACATTTCTCAGCCTTTTCCGGTTGCGTAGAAAGCACAGCGGCACTGGCAGTATGCTGATTCGGTCGTTTTCAAAAGTGCTTCATGTGATATGGCTTCTCTGCCACAGTGACAGGATCTTGTTTGCACCGCTCTCGGCACTCGGTCTCCACTAGCAGAAACTCTAATATCTCATTGAACCTGCCGTCAGATCTGTCTGCTGTGTGCGTAGAGGCGGACGGCTGCGCTGGCGAGGCGGGGCTGCTATCGGCTGACGACAACGCATCTGTCTTTGTAGCTCGGCTTTTCAGTCGATGAAACTCTACTACCATGTCTCGCGGTAGCGCTGTTTGTACGATGTCGCAAAGAATTGCAGAGTAAGCATGCGTGGACACTCCCACTCCCGCGAGTCCGCAAACGTGTGCTTGCGCATGGTCGTAAAGCCGGCGGAGTCCCCTCACATCTCTTGAAGACGATACAGACGGCAGCATCCGTAACTTGGTAAGGTGTTCCTGCTCTATTCGTCCCTTGTCGCCGAAACGGCGCTGCAGTATCTGTACTGCGTCGTCATAGCAGGCCCCTGTTGCCTGCAATCCTCTTACTGCCGACCAGGCGGGCCCGGTGAGGAGGCTCTTTATGTAATGGAACTTCTCCGCTTTCGACAAGCTCCGATTTTCATGCACCGTCTCGCGGGAGCATTCCCAAAAAGTCTCCCAGTTGGCAAGCTCACCGTTGAAGGATTCTAGATGCAGCTTCGGGAGCTCTATGCCACTATACCTTGGTGTCGGCAGCGACGCTTGCATGAATTCGGCGCTGTGTACTGCAGGCGTTGTCGGTTGCGAAGCTGCTATCCGAGCCTTGAGTAGACCGATTGTGTTCATGGCCCGGTCGTCGTATTCGATGGCCTCGGTGAATTCGGTCTCGAAAGCTTCCTCCGGTAGATGGTCCTCGATGTCGTCGTTTAACTTCCGCAGTTTATCGTTGCTTACTTGTAATCTGTGCAGCAGCGCTGTCAGTTGATGAACGTCGGCTGTCGGCAGCACTGCTGTGGCCTCGTTGATTATGATGGTGTTCTGCCCTCGTCGACTTCTCCTCTTGGCCTTGAGCTTTTCCATGTTGTCGTTTCTTCAGCTCAGTCTTTGCACTCCCTCGTGGTCCGTTCGGATTTCCCCGCTGTCTTCTCATCCCGGGTTTCAGCACCATTTAATGTATATCTAGTAGCTTCTTTTAAATCTAGCGATAATGCTACAACTCTGAATTTTAAAAGTTTTGGGGTTCGGATAACAGCGGAAAAATCTCACAGGGACAAAACTTTTTAACGATAACAAAAACATTGGCTATATTCAAGAGGCATTCCACACGTCCTCTTCCGACGACTCTTCTTTTTGCACTGGTTCCGTCCACACAATTTTCCCCCTCAATGTCCACGAGGCACTCTTTCTCTCTCACCCGCACATGCACATGGTTTGGTGGTCGCGTCCCCACCCCCACACTTGCGCCGTGTTTGACATCTGGAGTGCATTCGGGAAGGAGACCGCTTGCGGGCGTGTAGCTGAAGTGCCGTCTGTAGACTACCGCGCGGCTCTCCCTAATGTCGCTGCCAATTAAAGGCGCCGGGCTGTTGGTGGTCTTTCGTCCGCTCTCTTCGGGGCGCCGCCGTTCGGGTGTCTCCAAGGGCGCCCAGGTTTCTGTTGCCGTCTGTTTCTGCTTTGTAGCACTTTACTCAAGCTAAGCGCTTCTTTCCAGGAAACTGCTGTTTCTGCTTCTTCGTTTCCTTATTTCTTTACAGGGTACTCGTCACGGCCCGCTTTATGCTGCTCGCCCGATGCCTCGCTCGACTCATCGTTTTCCTGTTCGTCTGCCTGGGATTGGTTCGCGTGGACCTCGCCCGTCGTTGGGGTCGGCTCGTAGCTCTTCTCGGCCATGGAGAAGGACACGCTAGCTGTGTCAGCCGCAACGTGGCTCTTGCTCTGGGCAAGCGCCGCGCCGCGGCTGTCGATCTGTGCTAGCAGCTCCCAGTCCTCCCGCGATAGTAAGCAGTCTACCCTCCGCGAGCTTGCCTCTGAGCGCACAGACTATATGTACGGTCTCCGGTCGAGCTACAAGTGTGGGGAACCGCTTCACACTGACCGCGAGGGTAACTAGTTTTGCCTCTACTGTTTCGCCAAATGCTGAAACAAGCTTAATCTTGCCCGAAGGCTCCTGGGATACGATGGGCACGAGGCTTTCTCTGACTACAGTAATCTCGCTGCCGGTGTCAATGATTGTAGTTGCCGGCACACCGGCGCATTCGATCAGAACCTGCTGTAACTTTGATTGCCGTGCTTGGTCGGACGACCCTGGGGCATTCATTTCTGCCACCAAAGTCCTGTGCGAATGGGCTGATGCTAGGATTTCGGCTGTCTGTGTGCTGGATACTGCCACTCTCTGTGTCCGGGCGAGCTTATCGGTTTTCTTCGCATTGTGAGCGGCTCGTGGGCAGTCCTTTGCGCGATGGCCTACTGCGCGGCACACGAAACACTGCACCTGTCGTCTCTTGTCGCTGGTCGCAGGTTGCGTAGGAGTCTTTTCTTTTTCAGAGTGTGTGACCGTTTGTCGCACCGCGCGCCCCTTTCCCTTAGACTGCTCGAATGTCTGCAGCATCCGTGACATCTCGTCCGGTCTCACCCATTTCTCTCCCTCGCGGAGGCGCACGTATTCTAAGCCCTCGGTGCTTAGGCTCGCTTTCATCCTATCGACCACGACGAGAGGCACCGCGTCTTCCCTGCTGTCTGCATACCTCGAGCGCAGGTAGTACTGGAAGTAAGTTTTTACGCGAGAGGCAAACTGTGCCCATGTTTCCTCCTTGCGCTTTGCGGCGCGCTCGAACCGGTCTAGGTACTCAGCGGGGGTGAGTTCTAGCTCGTTTAAAACGGCTTTCTTCACTAAGTCGTAGTCACCGCACTCATCGTCCTTGAGTCCACGAAGCAAGTACCGCACACGCTCGGTCAGTGCTGGCATTATCAAATGTACGCGGCTGTTTTCTGGCGCATCGTACGTTGTGAATAATCTTTCGACCTCGTCAAACCACAGCGATACATTCGCGTCACACGTAACTTGAGCCCCTTTAGGACCTTGGCACATTGGGATACTGGGTCGAGGCCTGTTCGCCGTTGCTCGTCAGGTACCAGCACTAAGGGAGTCTGTCTGCCACCTATCGTTCCTATGCCAAGTTTCCCCAACTCGATGCGTTCGCGAGATTCGATCTTAAGCTTTTCGAGCTGAAAATCTAGTTTCATGCGGCGGATCTCTAAGGCATTAGACCTTGTCCCTGGAGTTATTTTCCGTCGCGTTTCAGCTACCGGCTCCTTCGTCGCCCCATCTAATGCTGCCCCTGACGACATCGCGTCTTCCTGCGAAATATCACTTGACACGTCGTCCTCCTCATATACATTCTGGTCCGATGCACTCCCCTCTGCCCCTCTTTCAGCTGAGCTCGCCATCATGCTCCACGTGTGCACCATACACCCGTTTACACTTGAGCCATAACCACCTCAAAGATACGTAAGGAATCCCGCTCACCCATGCCGCTGTCAGTAGTAGGTGCAGTTTCTTCTCCAAACTCGTCCGAAGCCGAAGGGTGAACGCCGCCTTGGGGTCGGTGAGCCGGGGTACCTTTTCAGCTTGGCTGGTGCCGGAGATCGATTCCTTCTGGTCCTCCTGGGTGGCACCACGTGCTGGGCGTTGCCGATTGCCTGGACACTGCTGGGCCTGCGGGTGGTGTCAGCTCGGGGCTGATGGTCGCCGAATTCTGTCGTGCTGCGCCAGTAATTTTATGATGGTCCGTTGGGTTCTTCGGAAGGGTGCAGACCCTTCCAAACGTTGTTGTTCGGCGGTGATTAAGGGAGAAGTGCAGATGAAGGTCAAAGAGAGAATATATTTACAGTATGTACAAGGGCAAACTGCGTTACAAGTTGAGTCACACAGACGGTCAAGCTGTAACTGAGGAAGACAATTCTCACACACAGAAACACTCTCTACAAGCCATTACTCATCGACGCGAGGTTAGAGTCTAGGGTTGTAGAATTACGTTCTACTGCACGGAGCTTCCAGCTCAACTAGACAAGACTGCCCTCCAATGCTTTTACATGCAGTTTTAAAGCTTTTTCAAACAAAGAAATTAGGGCGGTCATATATCGAGGACCGCCCTAAGCTTCGATAACCAATGGAGGTAGCCAATGCCCCTGAAGTTTGAGCCCAACTTCGAGCCCGGGGCTTGGCTGTAAAGAAAAAGAAACATATACAGAAAACATTTTGAAAACCCTCTCCCCGAGGGGAGTTGTCGGCCATAGCGCTTGATGCTTCCCCTTTCCCTGCCGCACCCGCGCATCGCCTCTCAAAGGATGAAGCGTTTTTTTTTAGCTAATTGGCGGGACCACTGACCCTCTGGCTCGCCGCAGGAATGTCAGACGGCGGAGAACAGCGACGCTTCGGTGCCATCGAGAATGCCAGAAAAAAGAAGAAAAAAAAGGGGGCGGTTCGCATTCTGCCGCCATGGGAATGCTGCCTGAGATCAAGCGGCCCCACGTGCTCGTAGTTCGCGCCTCGCATACTTTTTTGGCGCCAGGTGTCCTCGGCCGTCACAGTGGTGCTGTCAAGCAGCCAGTGCTTCCTGCGCCTTTGCCACTGCTTGCGGGGGTAGGGGGGAAGTGGCGTAGACCGGAGGCCCGCAGTGACCACAAGCTAAAGGAATAAAAAAGATTAGCGCGTTGATGAAGCGCGGCCATACACCCCGTATATTCCGCCTTTGATGTGTTGAGCTGCACCCACGTGCACTGCTCGTTGTTAGTTCTCGTACTGTTTCGCAAGGAGGCCTGCGCCCTTGCTTTCCTGCGGGCGTCGTGTCTGCCTGGCAGCATGTTCTTACTGGTCTAACAACTTGTCTATTGGTGTTGCAACTAATGTTGGCCGATAAATATAATGTTTCACATATCTTCCGTACGCGGTGGATGTGGAGTTTGTTGAGAATTACGCGTCCCGCAACATTACGCGACACTGTAACTCGCGCAAAAGCAAGGGGGCAACCCAAGAAGTTCCAAACGCTCAAAACACCCGACATTGCAGCAGAGCCGATAAGGAGGAGTTATGCAGATGAGCAAGCAGAAGACGAGTCACTCAAGCAGTGTTTCTCACAAATTGGCATGAAACTGACGCGCATACATTCGGAAGGCAAAGTTGAATTTCAGCAATAGGATGATCTACTGTACCGAAGCTACACCGAGAAGACTGGGCAGATGGTGCGTCAGCTGGTTATCCCAAAGTGTCATCGCGAGGCGGTGTTGAAAATGGCGTACGACGGAGGAATACTGGCCGGGCCTTTAGGCGCTCAAAAGACTAGGACCAAGAAAAAAAAGATCGATTGTCAAGCCCAGAATTCAGGTCCGCAGAGAGGTGCTAATGTTAGCACAGAGGGAAATGCGGCAGCAGGGAAAGCAAAACCTTCCCGCATTGAATCTCAGAAATTCGCGGCTAATGTTACACGGCAGGCGACATGCGCGGAGGGTTCTAAACCGGACCGCCGCAAAGAAAAGGAAAGAGCGCGTTTTCCGACCAGAACAGGCGCAAAGTGCTTCAAGGGGCATCGGCCTGCAAGAAGGCTCAGACCACGCAGACCTGACTAAAACAGGCAGAGAGAAGAGGCAAAGCGGCCCGAGAGATATTAGAAGTCCGTGGGTTGCGCGACACTCGGCGCATGCGAGCGACAGAGACCACACATACAGGCTTGTCTGGCGCGCGCACTTGAGAAGAAAGATGGGTCCTTCACTTTCGGCGCTGCATTCCAGGAAGCGCGAAGGGCGAAAGGGTAGCCGAACTTCGGATTTTGGGCAATAACAGATAGCAGCTTCTCGCGCTGGTCACAGCACGTTACCCAGTCTCGATTATCCACTTTGCATGCGCTACCAAGGCCTTTTGGGCGCGTTGAGGGCCTGTGGAGGTGACAGTGGCGATAAGGAATGGCTTTTTTGAGGAAAGCCTTGACAGCAGTTCAACCAGTCAGAGCGTGACCCCGGCGGGCGCGTCTGAATGACTAATCCTTTCAACGCGGGGGGGGGGGGGGGGTGAGTCAGCTTTCCCCTGGCATAGCCATTCGAAGTAGCTGTTTCTTATTCCTTTTTTGTATTTGCGAAAACGGAGAAGGAAAGGCTACTTCGTTTTGGGTTAAAGGGACAGCGAGGAGAACTCTATCAATTCTTTTTTTGTTAGCAAAATCTGATCGTTCGGCATTTCATGGCTTTGTTGCCGCTTGTCCGGGAGCGAAAGATGCATTTAAAAAAATTTCGGACTCGGAGCTGAATAAGTTCTTCCCCCTCGCTCCAATTCAAATTCGGCGCCCTCTTATTACGTCACTGTGTCCTCTTCTGACGTCATAACACTGAGTGACGTGAAACGTGACCTAAGCGCAGATTCCGTGATTTCTGTGGCTAGCGGTGCGGTCTAGCAGCAGCCGAAATGAAAGGTACCGCCGCCGCACGTTGAAGACATCTATCGGGGGTCGCTACCGCCGCTTCGTTTAAGTTCGCACCGGCGTCATGACAGAGTTACGATGGATCCCGTTCCCGAACCCGCCGACGAAGTGCTCGCAAAAATTCCGGCCTGCATTTCAGCGACCTCAGCCCCACCGAGCGTGCGATGCTTTTGAGGAGCACGGCTAGGCTAAGCGCCGGCGGGTCGTTTCCCCCTTCCGCCTTGAGCAGCCGTTGCTAATTAAATGTAACCCCAGTGTGGGGAGTCGCGACCGGCGAGGACAAGGCCGGCGCGTCGCGCGGCGCATCGGAGGCTGTCCGAGGCTTTGGGGCCAATGGATTGTGATTCCTTGAACAGCGCCGTTGCATGGTGCAGCAGGCAACCTCGATGAGTTTTCTACGGTTGCAAGGGCCAGTGTTTCTTTTTTTTGCCACAAAAAACGGATAGGTGCTCAAGGAAGCTCGCGTTTAAAGTTGGCGACTTGAAAGTAAAGCCGAAGCTCGACGCTTTAACGGGTTCCGCGCGTTACCGGAGGTACGGGTCATCTAGATTCGGTTCTCTCGCCAACTTGCATGTACCTTCATATGTGTTCTGTGAGTGGATTAAATTAGCCGAGAGCTCGAATAGAACAGCTCCGCCCAACTGCCGAAGCTATTGAATAGAGCCGCAAACAAACGAGTTGGAGGAGAGCGGGGTCACGGTCTCTGCAGGTTCCAAATTTTTTTTCTTAACTGCCTTGTATATTGTTTCCCATCCCTAATAACCTAATAAGCGATTTCCGTGAAGTAGTTCGAAGTTGACTGGCACAGCCGGGAACGTTTCTCCGGGTGAGCGTACGAAGACACATGTCCTCTTTATACTGCTGTTTGCCTTGTATGATAACCGACCAGCGTGCCATCATAGTTTTTCATCGACCATGGCGATCACCTGACCAGCCTTAAAAGTCTCCTTCAAAGGTAAACTAGCACTTGAAGCGGCACTCGGAGTTCCTCTGCTCTTCGGCGCTTGTAAATCGAGGCGCGTCAAAAACAAAACCACTGGGCACGCAAAGCTAATAGACGCGGAGCGCCACAACAAACTTTCCTGGCCGCCTGTTGCGCCGACAAGCATCGTTTTTTTTTTTGCTTCCAACATTCAGGTTCTCTTTTGTCCGTGTTTCTTGTTTGATAAAAGTGCACTATCGGTTTCAAAACAAAACGTACTTCAATATTGAACCGCGCAACATTTTTTTCTCAGCCTCAGAGATTCGCGTATCCATGCAGGAACGAAAATTCCGCCAAGGTGGCGTATCTTGCCCTAGGACGTCAACACGTTTGTACTGCGAGATTGGCCTGCGGTGGCGATACCTGTATTTTGATTCTTGCTTTTTCTACCTCACAAGAACTTTGTCTTCAATAAGAGTGGCTTTTTTGTGATCAGGAGCTAGTATTCTATCGATACAAGCCAACTTCAATTTCTCCTCAGTGTTCCTTTAAATATTTCGAGTTGATCAGGTGTTTTTCTTACAACTTCGATAAAGGTTATTTTCCCATTGAGGTAGAAAAGAGTGCAAGTTGGGTGCTGCCAAATGATAAGGACATACGCGAGCAGAAAATTGCTCCCCAGCGAAGCAGCATACAGCAAAATGACACATGGAAACCTTCTAGAAACGGTTGCGCTCTGTACTTGTCGTATGTGTTACTTTGTTGTGGCCTGTGTTCTTTGCGCAAATACATTCTTTGCTAGAAATGAACCAACTCGCCCAGACAATAGTGTTAATTCTGCACAATGGAGAGAGAGAGTGCTTAGCGTTAGTTTGTGGATCGCGGAAGTTTTCCGCCTACCTTTACGGGGTGCATTTTTTAGTTCACACGGACCACCAACCATTGGGCTACACCCAACGAGCGAAACATCTAAACAGTCGAGTCCTGCGCTGGAGCTCAGTTGTTGCTCCAAGAATACCAGTTCAGTGTCGAGCGCATAAAGGACAACGTCAGGGCTGATTTTCTTATCAGGGTGGGAGGATTTCGCGCGGTACTCGTTTGCACTGTTAAACAATCAACTGTTATGTAGATACTTATGCTGACTTAACTTGTGTGCTATAGGTTTATGTAAGGGGTTATGTTGTGTTCTGCATTTTTAATAGTTTATAGGCCTGCGCGCCACCTTCTGTGAGTCTACAATATTATTTGATAATATTCCGAAAGTGGGGGACCGTGTTCCAGAAGGGGCGGCATCTTTTAATTCGCTTGGGCTAAGAACACGAATAGGTGCACGCTATTTCGGTTGCAGTTTCCTCTTGTGGTGCAACCTCTTCGCAGTGAACGTGCAGGGGCGCACGTGCTACTTGTTCTGTCTATCTCTTATTTTTTCCCAGCTCAAGTTGAGTTGAGTTGAGTGGTTGTAAACTACCGGTGGGATTAGCATTGCAGTTGCTGCCGGCAATTGCTCCACCGTAGCGACACTTAAATAGAAATCACAGAAACACTGTCCACAGAAACCCAAATAGACACTCCTGAGGTCACCATGTGGAGGCCAAATCCGTGTCCTGCAGGTAAAGTAGAAGAAGGCGAGAAGCATCCCTTCTACTCGACTGGCTCCCGCGCGGGAAAACAATGTCCTGAAGAGAACTGTGAGGAACTCCTGCCTTCTTGAGGGATCCGAATAACACAGCCCGTCCGCGTTGTACAAAGTACAGCACAAGAGGTAATGTTCTATGTCACCACACACACCACACGTTGAACACAATGGTGACAACGCTTGGCCAGTCTTATACATCCACGCCGGCGTACGAGCAGAATCCGTGCGAACGCGGTGCAGCAAAGTGGCTTGGTACCTTTTGGGACCCTTGGTCACACATGGCTGATGAGGAGAGCTCCACAAAGAACTGAAATGGCACAACACCACATCTCTGAACATTTGCTTGACTTCATGAGGGACTCCATGTACTGGAATCCCGGAGAGAGCTGTATGGGCGAGGTTGTCTGCTATCTCGTTGCCTAAGGCACCTATGTGCGAGGGCACCCATTGAAAGCGTATAGAGAAGCCTTTGCTATGTAGATTCTGCACCAAACGTAGGGATCTAAAACTCAAGGCATCAGTGGGGAACCCGTACTCTAACCTTTGAAGGGCAGATTTTGAATCCGTAATTATGACAGTAGGTTGAGGCGTACAACACCGTAGCTTCTTTAGAGCTGCCTCAATGGCAACGCTTTCGGCCATTGTGGAGGACACGACGCTAGTAAAACGAACAGACCAGTCATACTTCAAAGACGGAATATGAAAAGCAGCTGCCCTAGATCCGCTGACCTTGTCCACAGAGCCGTCTGTAAAAATTTGAAGATGACTGGCATATTCGGTCTCAAGATGTTCCTGTACGAGCGAACGCATTGCCGCTAAAGGAGAATTCCGCTTAGCGCGAACGTGGGGAATTGTCAAGGAACAATCGAGGCTCGGAAAGGACCAAGGTGGCTTCAACGTCTTAGGTCGATCTCGAAGGTCGCGACCCAGAGAACGAAGAGTATTTAAAGCCAAGTACGCCCGGGACTCAGATCTCTTTCGAAGGCGCTGTAGAAGCGCTCTCCCGGCAACAGTCTCTCTGAGGCGGCCAATTTGCAGCAAAAGTCTTTGTGAAGCGGCTAGCCGAAGAGGTTTCGATTGAGACTCATACAATACTGCATTGTTTGGAGCAGCCTGCGGAACGCCGAGAGCCCTCCTTAGTCCCATTCTGTGCAAAACCTCAAGGCGTTCCAGCTGCGATACCGAGGGGGAAATTAAAGGGAGCTGGTACATTATGCGACTTGTCACCAGGGCATCGTGAAGCCTGATCATTGAAGCAGGATGGTTTCAACGCTTGGCCAGTCTTATACATCCACGCCGGCGTACGAGCAGAATCCGTGCGAACGCGGTGCAGCAAAGTGGCTTGGTACCTTTTGGGACCCTTGGTCACACATGGCTGATGAGGAGAGCTCCACAAAGAACTGAAATGGCACAACACCACATCTCTGAACATTTGCTTGACTTCATGAGGGACTCCATGTACTGGAATCCCGGAGAGAGCTGTATGGGCGAGGTTGTCTGCTATCTCGTTGCCTAAGGCACCTATGTGCGAGGGCACCCATTGAAAGCGTATAGAGAAGCCTTTGCTATGTAGATTCTGCACCAAACGTAGGGATCTAAAACTCAAGGCATCAGTGGGGAACCCGTACTCTAACCTTTGAAGGGCAGATTTTGAATCCGTAATTATGACAGTAGGTTGAGGCGTACAACACCGTAGCTTCTTTAGAGCTGCCTCAATGGCAACGCTTTCGGCCATTGTGGAGGACACGACGCTAGTAAAACGAACAGACCAGTCATACTTCAAAGACGGAATATGAAAAGCAGCTGCCCTAGATCCGCTGACCTTGTCCACAGAGCCGTCTGTAAAAATTTGAAGATGACTGGCATATTCGGTCTCAAGATGTTCCTGTACGAGCGAACGCATTGCCGCTAAAGGAGAATTCCGCTTAGCGCGAACGTGGGGAATTGTCAAGGAACAATCGAGGCTCGGAAAGGACCAAGGTGGCTTCAACGTCTTAGGTCGATCTCGAAGGTCGCGACCCAGAGAACGAAGAGTATTTAAAGCCAAGTACGCCCGGGACTCAGATCTCTTTCGAAGGCGCTGTAGAAGCGCTCTCCCGGCAACAGTCTCTCTGAGGCGGCCAATTTGCAGCAAAAGTCTTTGTGAAGCGGCTAGCCGAAGAGGTTTCGATTGAGACTCATACAATACTGCATTGTTTGGAGCAGCCTGCGGAACGCCGAGAGCCCTCCTTAGTCCCATTCTGTGCAAAACCTCAAGGCGTTCCAGCTGCGATACCGAGGGGGAAATTAAAGGGAGCTGGTACATTATGCGACTTGTCACCAGGGCATCGTGAAGCCTGATCATTGAAGCAGGATGGTTTCCCCATTGCTCACTAGCAACTCTACGAAGCACATTGAGACGTGAAGATAGTGAAGCCACAATCGAGTACACAGCTCGTCGCCACTGTAGACGTGAGTCAATAGTGACGCCCAAAAACGTATGTGGTTAACCTGACGAAGGCAAGACTGATCAAGGTCTATGCTCAGCCGCGCATACAGTCGTCCCCTACCTGGAAATAGAACGAAGCCAGATTTTTCCACCGAGAGAGTCAACCCAACACCTTGAAGGTAACTTTTAACTGAAAGCACGAACTGTCGCGCAAATAGAGCTAAGCGTTTGTGTTGATATCCGGTTAACCAAAGACAAATGTCGTCTACATATATCGACATATGGACATGTCTACAATGTTTTTGCACTTTTGCGGGAAGACCAGCCATGGCAACATTAAAGAGCGTTGGGGACAGGACACTACCCTGAGGTACCCCTCGCGATACCGCCCTTTCGGAGCTCATTGTACTGCCTAACCGCACTCGAAATTTACGGTTACTGAGAAATGAGTGAATGAATCGCAGAAGATAGCCCTGTACGCCTATGACCTGCAGACTATTCAGTATAGAGCGCTGGAGGACGCTATCATAAGCCTTTGATACGTCTAGGAAAATAGCTAGTGTTGAAAGTCCAAAAGCACTCTGATGTTCAATGTGGCTTATCAAGTCCAGGACGCTATCTTGCGCGCTTAAACCTGTGCGGAATCCAGTCATGCATGTTGGTAGTGCCCTTCTATCTTCAAGCCACCAAGACAAACGCTTACTTGCCATCTTCTCCATGAGCTTAGCCACACACGACGTCAGCGATACAGGACGATACGAGGCCGCGTCTGTCATCTCTTTGCTGGCCTTCAGCAGTGGGACTACACAAGCCACCTTCCATGAAGGGGGAACGTCACCAGACTCCCACACTCAATTGAGATAGGTTAGGAGCATCTTCCGGTGTTCCAGAGGCAGGTTCTGTAACATTTGATTGGTAATGCCGTCAGGACCTGGTGCACAGCGACGCCGCAGGCTGCGGAGCGCTGTCTGTAGTTCTCGAAGTGTGAACGGGGCGTCCATAACAGACGGAGACGCATCAGGCAGAGCGCAGGGATGAATGCCTGGTCTGGAATTTACAAATGCATCCGAAAACTCCTCTGCCAAGCACACGAGATATTTCTGCGTGCGCAATGCAAGCGCCTCGAAAGGTTTACTCGGACGAGAGCCACCAGCAAGACTGCCAACGACACGCCAAATTCTCGTTATCGGTGAGAAAACAGTCAAACTAGCGCAAAAGGATGCCCACTGGGACCTACAGAGCTTGTTCGCATGACGTCTAATTGCAGAGTTGAGCCTGTTGAAAGTTGTCTTCAAGGCTCTGTCGTCCTTCTTCCGCAACAGTTGTCGCTCCGCCCTTCTGCGCGCTGCGCAGAGGTTCCTGAGTTTTAAATCCGGAGTCGAAAAATGATCAGGTAGCTTGAGCACCGTGGTAGCAGCCATCTTAGCATAAATCATTTTGTCTGTCACATCACCGGAAACACAGGCTAAGTGCTCCCTGTATTTGTCCCAATTAACAACATGGCAAATTTTAGGACCACGCAGATGGAAGTCGGCAGTAAACACAAATATCGGGTAGTGATCACTTCCCATTCGGTCAGCTCTAGTTGACCACTGCACACGGACGTCAGGTGAATGTAAGGTTAGGCCTATGGATGTGGGTGAGGTTGGACGCCGAAAGAAAGTGGGACTTCCGTCATTGGCCACGCACACGTCCAAACTGTAGATGACTTCTACAAGTTGGCGTCCGCAAGGATCTGTGTTCCTGTCACCCCAGGCAGGGTGGTGGGCGTTAAAGTCACCGCAAATGATTCTGGGTGCTGGGCAGCGGTCACAAAGTTGCTGGAGGAACAAAGCCATATCGACCTTCTTCCGCGGGGACACATATACTGATGCAATGGACAGAGTTCAGAAGGCGAGCCGAATCCTCACAGCCACTACCTCAATACTGTCGGTGCAAAGATCGGTGACGTTCAAAGCCACGTGAGGAATCTCCCTTCGTATGTAAAGGACGGCACTTCCTGCGGGAAAAGACTTTATGCTGCAATTCTTGTGGGCGACGTATCCCGGCAAAGACCTCCCGCTTGGCAAGCCAGCCTCCGAGATGGCCAGTACAGGAAAATAGGTCTCTTTCAAGAACAATTTTAGTTCTGCTAATCGACTTATAATCCCAGCGCAGTTCCATTGCATGATAAACGGCACTTTTCTAGGGGTTTTAGTTGCAACAGGTTGAAGAAAACTAGCCATCTAGGAATTGAAGTTCTCTGCGAAGGCGGTGATCAAGGTCTCAAAGGAAAGCACCAGCTGTATAAAGTTCTTCAAAGTGTCAGGCTGCATCGCTTGGCTATACGAACGCAGGACATCAAACAAAACGCGTAGAAGGTCGGAGAGATTCCGGCTTTTGAGCCAATGTCACCCCTACTACTGCCAAAGCCTTGAGCTGCTTTTGTATGTTCGTAAATTTTTTTCCTTCTTAGACGGCGGCCATGCAGTGTCAAAGTGTGGGTGCCTACGGGACTCCCTTTTTGTTTGTGAACTAGTTGGTGCGTTTTTGGCGTGTGTGTGTTTATTTTTTGGATACCGAGTGCTTCGTCCGCTAACGACCTAAGCCGTTAAGAAGGCGCCGAATGGCCACGAGCTTAAATGCGCTCCGCGGAGGGAAAGCCGTCGCCGCGCACTTCCGGGACCCCGAGCCGCCGCACCGCATCCTTGAACCCGCCTAGCCTGCGTATTGGCTGATGGACTGCCGCCGCGCTCCCCGGACAACTGGATGTTTGCTCCCCTTCTGAACTTTCTTTTCAACGGTCGCTAATTGGACTCGCTCAGTCGTGGTGATCTCAGTAGACAATTTCTTATTGCAATGTATAACTTAATTCATCGCATTTAATGCGATGTGTTTTTCCCGCAGCCCGTGGTATTTGTTTTGTAAATTTTCTATTCCTCCTGTAAAAGTTGTCGCATTCCTAGTATCGATTCTATAAACGTTGTTTTGTTGTTATCTCTCAACATGCCTCTGCGTCATTCACTGCGTTTGCTTACCGGCTATGCCGGGTACCTTTAATGAGCAGGTACACAAATTGAGGTCAGCAGGCTTCTCTGACGATGTTTCCTTGCTCGCGTGCAGTAAGGTCCTGAAGAAAGTTAAGACTTCTGCCAAACGACAGGCATCCGAGACAACCCGTAAAAAGGAAAATAAAAGAATTGAGGTCATATCGCATGTTCATGGAACGTCGCGTCGCCTACGGCAAGTTGGTCATAGTTATGGAGTAGAAGTTGTTTTCTGCGCCCATTAAACTAAGCAGCATTTGTGGCATAGTTGACAGAAAAATAGATGACAAGAAAAGCTGTGGAGACCATGGGACATGCCAGGTAAAACTTGATGTATCTTTTCTTCCGTGCACAAAAGGGGTTCTGCACAGAGTTGCATTCTCATGTGGCAAGACTTATATCGGTCGAAAAGGAAGATGTCTCAATACTAGGCTACGTGAACATGAAAATTCCTTAGAAAGAGCCCCGTCCTCGAACCTAGGACTACACCGCAAGCAGGGCAGCCACAACCCCATTTACGCCCCCCTTGCATGCCTTTGTTCAATGGTGCATCACCTTTGTACAAGCACGGAGAAAAATTCGAGAGTTAAACGAAGCCTACCTCATTTACAAGAATCCTTACGCGTGCGTAAGCATCCATTCGGTCATCATTCATCCCCGCGAAATCGCGTATCTGAACGAAGATGCTTGATGCCAGTGACTTTATCTGCTAACATGTGCACTTGGTTGTCAGATCGCTTTATTTGTATGTATTACATATACATGCCACTCCGATAAATCATTCAGTTGATAGTCAGCGTTCGTGTCTTGTCGTTTCTTCCTGTGTCCTCGTACTGTTCATTCCTGCTTGTCAAGGGGCGCCAGGGAGCCGCTGACTTGAGGCACAGCACCGGGCCTTGTCAAAGGGGCGTTCGCAGGAGAAATTTCGCGTCCGGCAGAATTGGAATCCGGGCGGAAAGGAGCCTGGTTCCCACGGTTTCACGTCCTCGTCGCCCAGTCAGCATGTGTGTCCCATTTCGCAGCAAAAATATAAACATCTGTATACTTGTGCACAAAGCTGACGGCTCGGGGGCACGGTCATAGTGTGGATGCCTTGCCGTCAGCGAAGTATGCGCCCAATCATTCATCGGCTCCTGTGGCACATTCAGTTTGTTCAGGGGCAGCCTAGTGGCAGCCATGAATGGCGCCATCATTGTGTTACAATCACTTCGGGGACAGGCTAGCGCTGACCATTCATTCTACCCTAACGGTAAGCCGTGGATGTTTTATTTGTTGGCTCTTACTTACATTGCTCAGAAGTAACGAGCCACACTTCAAGTGTATTGCGTAGCACCCACTAATTTTAATTTCTCACAAAGTCAAGCTATATATATATGTGTGTGTGTGTGTGTGTGTGTGTGTGTGTGTGTGTGTGTGTGTGTGTGTGTGTGTGTGTGTGTGTGTGTGTGTGTGTGTGTGTGTGTGTGTGTGTGTGTGTGTGTGTGTGTGTGTGTGTGTGTGTGTGTGTGTGTGTGTGTGTGTGTGTGTGTGTGTGTGTGTGTGTGTGTGTGTGTGTGTGTGTGTGTGTGTGTGTGTGTGTGTGTGTGTGTGTGTGTGTGTGTGTGTGAGAGAGGTTTTAACGTCCCAAAGAGAATCAGGTTATAAGGGACATCGTAGTGAAAGGCTCCGGAAATTTCAACAACTGGGGTTCTTTAACGTGCACGGTCATCGCACAGTACACGGGCCTCTGGAATTCATCGAAATTCGACGGCAGCGGCCGGGATCGAACCCCCGTGTTTCGGGCTAGCAGCTGAGCGCCATAACCACTCCGCCACCGCGGCGGCTCACATATATATATATATATATATATATATATATATATATATATGACCCAAATGTAGTCAGCGGAAACTCTGCACAGCAGTATCCAAGGTTCCGAAAAAATGCGCAGATTCATACAATTTGTTTGAGGTTTTAGACTATAGAAAAAAGAGAAATAATTTTTAAAATGAGCAGAAATGCTCCTGTTCCTTCTTTTTTTAATGATGCACTTATTCCGACTGAAAGCGACTGTCATCTGCTCAAGTTTTTCTTATACATTTCCCACGTACTCTTGCGTAGAAAAAAGGTTAGTACTGCGCGAATGATACACGACACGAGACAGGAACAGTCTCATTCGCGCAGTACTAACCTTTTTTCTGCAATGAACCAAGTAGCCCACAAGATCGTTCTATTCTTGCGTTCTCAGATGGGTAAGGGGTGTGAACAAGCAAGGTGACATATACCTCTAGGAAAAAAATTAAAAGAAATACGCTCTCGCCTTTCTCGATAGCAGGACCTGTCGCAAACTGGTCCGCCGATAACATTCAAGCGAAGCTCGAGTGATATACACTTTCGCTTCCGACAGTACATTATATAGGAGGACCAGAGGTGGGAAAAATCAAAGTTATCGTGAAGCAATCGGAATGTGTGTCACGGAAGAGCAAAGAAAAGAAAGGGAAAGTAAAACATGCGAAAATATTCAATAGAAGAGTCAAAGGGTAAGTTATCACCATATGGAGCAGCAGGATTTTAACAGCACTAACCAGATGGCTCGCAAGGAAAGCTTCGTTATGAATCTATTCCAGCAGTTAAGACAGGAAAAAAACAAGGTTTTTCAGCAGCGCAGGGGACAAAGGACGTGACAAATGCACAGACACGGCGCTGTGCACTTGTCATGTCCTTTGTCCCCTCCGCTGCTGAAAAACCATGTCACACTAACTTGTCCAAGCTTCTACATGAAAAAACAAATACCTCAACAGATTGAAGGGACAGTGAAGAGTGAGGTAACAAAATTTGATAGTTCGGCATTTCATGGCTTTCTTGCCACTTGTACGGTAGCGAAAGATGCATTTATTTCAATGAAATTTGGATTCGAAATTGAAAAAGTTTTTCCCGCCCTTAGATTCAACCTCGGCACCCTATTATGACATCGTATGGCGGAGTGACGTGAAACGTGACGTAAACGCAGACTCAGTGATTTCTGACGGCTAGCGGCGCGGTCTAGCAGCAGCCGAAATGAAAGTTACCGCCGCCGCACGTTGAAGGCATCTATCGGGGGTCGCTACCGTCGCTTGGTTTACGTTTGCACCGGCGTATTGCCAGCGTTACGATGGATCCCGTTCCCGCACCCGCCAACAAAGTTCTCGCAAAAACTCCGGCCTGCATTTCAGCGACCTCAGCCCCACAGAGCGTGCGATGCTTTTGAGGGAGCACGGTTACGTTAGGCGCCGACGTGTAGTTTCTCTCTTCCTCAGTGTGCAGCTGTTGCTAATAAAATATCTTAACCCCAGTGCGGGGAGCCGTGAGGGGCGTGAGCAAAGACGGCACGTCGCGCCCATCGGAGGCTGGACGGGGTTTTGGGGCCAATGGATTGTGATTCCTTGAACAGCGCTGTTGCAAGGTGCAGCAGGCGGCGTCGAGCTCCCCAACGGTTGCAAAGGCCAGCTTATTTATTTTTTTCTGCCATGAAAAACGGATGGGCGCTCAAGGGCGCCCGCGTTTAAAGTTGGCGGCTTAAAGTAAAACCGACGCACGACGCTTCAACGGGTTTCGTGCGTTTCCGGGGGTACAGGGTCAACTGGATCGGGCTTTCTCGCCCACTTGCATGTGCGTTCTGATGTGTACTGTGAATGTATTAAATTAGCCGAGAACAGAACAGCTTCGCCCAACTGCCGAAGCTTTTAAATGGAGCCGCAAACAAACGAGTTGGAGGAGAGCGGAGTCATGGTCCCTGCACGTTCCAAATCTATTTTTCTTAACTGCCTTGTATGTTATCTCCCGTCCCTAATAAATGATTTTCGTTAAGTAGTTCGAAGTTGAATGGCACAGCCGGGAACGTTTCGCCGGGCGAGCGTATGAAGACACAAGTGCTCTTTATACTGCTAACTGCTTTGTACGATCACCGACCAGTGTGCCATCATAGTTTTTCATCGACCGTGGCGGTCATCTCACCAGCCTTAACAGGCCCCCTCAAAGGTGAACTAGCACTTGAAGCGGCACTTAAGAGTTCCTCTGCTGTTCGGCGCTTGTAAATGGAGGCGCTTCAAAAACAAAACCACAGGGCACGCAAAGCTCATAGACGCGAAGCGCCATAAAATCCGAAACTCTCCTGGCCGCCTGTGGCGCCATCAAGCATCGGTTTTCTTTGCTTCTAACATTCAGGTTGTCTTTTGTCTGTCTTCCTTGTGTGATAAAAGTGCACTATGGGTTTCAAAACAAAAGTTACATCAATATTGAACCGCGCAACCTTCCTTCAGAGGTTCGTGGCGTCCATGGAGGATGGAAGGAAAATTCCTCCAAGGTGGCGTCTCTTGTCCTATGACGTCATCACGCTTCTACTTTCGAGATTGGCCTGTGGCGGCGACGCCTGTATTTTGGTTCTTGCTATTTTCTACCTACAAGAGCTTTGTTTTCAGTAAGAGCGGCGTTTTTGTGATCCGGAGCTGGTATTCTATCGATACAAGCCATCTTCAATTTCTCCTCACCGTCCCTTTAATAAGACATTTTCGATCATGTTATTCTCCACCTGGATGGATGGATGGATGGATGGATGGATGGATGGATGGATGGATAGATGGATGGATGGACGGACGGACGGACGGACGGACGGACGGACGGACGGACGGACGGACGGACGGATGGATGGATGGATGGATGGATGGATGGATGGATGGATGGATGGATGGATGGATGGATGGATGGATGGATGGATGGATGGATGGATGGATGGATGGATGGATGGATGGATGGATGGATGGATGGATGGATGGAAGGTAGGAGCGTCCCCTTTGCGAAGGGGCGGTGGTAGTTGCGACCATGCTCAGTTTTTTCTTTTATTTTTGTTTCACTCTGCTGTACGTTGTTAATAAAATTTGCTAATTAGGTTAAAATACGTCTTCCTACACTTTTATACTTATGTCACCACTCTGCTTTTGAGCCAACAATCCTCTAATTGTTTTTATGTTAATTTCCACCGCAGATTAATTTACATGACTATTGTTATCTCTAAACCCAATGGCCTCAGGAAGAGTGACTGTGCCTGCATCTACATCGGAATGGATACCATCACATTTAAGAATGAGGTGTTCTATTGTTTCTACAGATTTACCACACAAAGCACTTGTGTCATCTTCGTTAAATTTCTTTTTGCAGGTGCGCGTTCTAAGGCACCCTGACCTAGCTTCAAAGAGTAGGGCACTGCCTCTTGAGTATTCATAAGCGTTTCCTTCCTGATCTGCCTTTTCCAGTATCGATATAGTTCTACATTATGCTTCTTTTCCCTTGAATCTATCCTATTTTTACCTTCGACGTTTCTAACCTGTTGTTTAAAGCTCTTTCTTTCTCTTTCCACGTGTCTGTTAAACTTAGATAAGTTTTCTGGTTATTTTCCGCCAGTGTGAGTCAACGTTCTTTCTGTATAGATATAAATACCTTAGCTGCCCTCCTGTTATCGTCCAGTTTCCTCGGGCATTCTTCGTATATTATTTTACTCTGAGCTTCCCAGGCTTCGAACGATACCGGCCCATACCCCCTGTACTGCCTCGTTTGTGGTTTTCCCATGGGCACCTAGTGCTAATCTTCCAACAACTCTCTGATTTACTTCTCGACCGTACTTCTGCTCTCAAGCACAGAGCCGCATTCCCAAAAGTAAGCTCCGGCATCATTATTCCTTTCCAAATACCTCTCAGTACTTCTTACCTGTTGTACCCCCCCCCCTCCCCCAATGCCCTGTTTCGTTATCTACGCCCGGCATGTCTTCGCCCTTTTGCTGAGAGAGACTGCTCGTGCTTTTTCGTGTACATATATATGCCCTTCGTTTACCGATACCCCGAGATATTTTTATTCGGCCACTCGGGGTATTTCATGGGATTGTATTGTAAGCTCCTGGTCAGTTGTACTGTTGAAAAAAATCACACCTGACTTAGTTGCGCTAAAATTGAAACCTAGACTGCCTCCTTCGTCTCCACAGCAATTAACAGAAGTCTGCAAACATTCCTGGCTACCTGCTAACAGTTCAATATCGTCCGCATATATTAAACCCGGTTGTCGTTGCTCAACGACCTTTCTGCCTAAACTGTACGACAGATTATATCCTAGATTACCTCCTTTTAGTCTTCTCTAAATATTTATCATATAAAGCATGAACAGTAGCGGTGATAGCGGACAAGCTTGCCTTAATCCTTAGAGTGCCTTGACAGTTGTCGCACTTTTTATCCCTACCCATGTAATTTAAACTTTATTAGCTGGGTATATTTCCTGTAGAAAATCAGTTACCTCCTGATTGATACCTTCACTTTTAATTTGTTCCACAGAAGTTCCATGCTCACGTTTTCGTATGCACCGCTTATGTCCAGGAAGGCTAAATACAGAGGTCTGTTTTCCGCCTTAGCTATTTCTATGCACTGGGTAAGCACGAACAGGCTCTCATATAAGCGCCTACCACTTCTGAACCCGTTCTGAAGTTCTCCGAGTATTCTATTTCTTTCTACCCATGACTGCATTTTTATTTTCAGTGCCAGCATCGCCAGCTTGTATATAACTGATGTTATTTATCGTAATCGGCCGGAAGGATTTTATGCTCGTCTTATCGCCTTTCTCTTTATAAATAAAATTCATTTTACTCTGTTCCCAGCTGTGCGAAATTTGCTTATTTGTTATGACTGCCTCTAATGCTTTTATCAGCGTTTCCTTGTTTATTGGGCCAAGTTCATTAATTAGCTTAATTGGAATTTTGTCTATCCCTGCGGACGCACATCTTTGAATATTTGTTTCCGCCTTTTTCCAGTTAAGATTGGTCAGTTCTACGCTGTTTTCTATTGTGTTGTCCTGTGTTGCTCCCACATTTGGGGTGATTGCCCTATCGTCTTTCTTAAATGACTAAGCTATAACTAATGAAATATAGTTCACAGCGTTATCTCCCTCTAAACATTTTCCCTCGGCATCGTGAATCTGTTCCTGCTTTCTGCGATTCGCTTTGGCCAGCCAGCTTATATGGTTCCATAATTTTCTTCGTCCCCTTTTAGTTGCATCGCGAACTTCAGCCAGCCAGTGATCCGAGGACTGCTTTATTTAGCCTGGACGAAGACCTGCACATGCTGTTTCTTTTGTCAATAAGATACCCATTTTCGGCCTATTTCCTCTTCAAATAACTGCGCCCTCTTTGCTTTTCTGTGTTCCCATGATGCCACCCGTCGTTGTTCAATGGCCTCCTTAATTGCCTTATTCCAACAACTTCGTGGCGTCCTCTTTCCTCTACAGCGGTTTACTCCTTTTATTTCTTTTATTTTTGTAATATTGAGTAGTTCTGATTATAATCCCACTTTTCCATGAGATGTGTCTCTATTGCTTCCTTTATGTCGACCGCTATTTATTCGTCATTTAATTTTGCCTATCTTTTTTTTACTCCCCTTGATTTATCTTTTGAGCAGGGCTCCTTACTGTAGGCTAATACGCTTATGATCACTTCCGAGGCTGTACTTCCCCCTCTTCGTCTATTTCCATTATTGCGAGCTTGCTATACATCCCCTGCGATATTAAGCAGTAGTCAATGGTCGTTTGCCTGTTACGGGATTCCCACGTGATTTTCCCCTCGCACTTAGTTTCTGTATTTACAAAAACTAGTTTGTGTCGCTCACAGAAGTCTAGCATCAACTTCCTGTTACAATCTGTGTATCCATCCAGATCCTCGATGTGGCTATTCATGTCCCCCAGCAGAATAATATCGGCGCCTTCTCCAAACTGCTTTATATCGTTCAAATTCAAATTCACCGACGCCTCAAACTCCTTGCATTTAACCTTCAGTAGCTTGACCATCTTAGCAGCACTCTATTATTACTACCACAGAATGCTAGAAAAGAAAAACCACTTGCAACCACGTGCTCGAATAAAATTCTGCCTACCGCAAAACACAATCACCTAGAAAAAAATACCAACTACCTGTCTAAACCGGTTAGGTCACAAATGAGCCTTTCAGATCTATAGCTGCCGGCCGGAAAAGGCCCGGCCGTTAGGTCACTATGCCTGCTCTTTCGCGAGCACTTCACCTAACTAGCATAGATCTAAAACTAGCCTATATCTAAATTCTCAAAATAGTAAAGGAAAAAACTAATCTATCTGTCGTAGTCACGGCGATCGCGCAGTCGTCCGTCCGTCCGGTCCAGGTCACCACGCGTAATCCGAAGAGCACCGAAACAAGCGTCCGCACCGCACGGCTCTCAACTGTCGACTAGAGCCCCTTGACAAGAGCCCCCTAGCGGGTTGGAAGAACTCTAACTTGTGCAGGAAGAAAAAGAGGAGGCCATGCCGGCCGAGCGCGCACCTATGAGGCACAGACTTGACGTGGCCCGTGGCAGTTTTACCGTATACATGAAACAACACATCTCCTTCGCTAGGCACGGTAACAGACGCTGCGCGTTGTGTTGAGCGGCTCACCAGAAAGTTCCTTCGAAAAAAAGTATGAAGGGCGGGGGGGGGGAGAGTTCAGTCGGACCCACTGTGGATTCTTCCTCCGTGGTCAGACCGGACATGAGGTTGAGGTGAGGAAGAATCTGGCGCTATCGATAGGCGGGCTGAGCACCGTTAAGGTTGGTTCAGATGCAAGCGACTGAGCGATTGAGCGGCGCGCCGCAGCGAAAATTTTCAACTTGTTGGAAGCTTGCCGCTCATCGCCGCGACGACTGAAAATAGGTTTTTCCGCCGCGGTGGCAGGATTCGCTAGCATTTTCGCTTGCACGTGAAACAGGCTTTAAGCAGAGCCCCTCGCTAAGATCTAACGACGTCGCTGAGCACCAAGTCTTCAAAATGTCCTGTCAAGTCGTGTTAAAGGGACTATGCAAAGAATTTAAAGTTGCTTGTAAATGTTTTCTATGTTTAGAAATGATGCTAATGAGCATTCACACCAAACATAAGTCTTCGGAACTGAGCCGGCAATTTATTATAAATAAAAAGAAAACGTGTTTTTTTTTTAATTCGTGGGCCGATTGGTGTACGCGTAGTGGCTGATTTTCGAACTTAAATCGTGGAAGAAAGACGTCACTGTACCATTACGTCGCCAGGCCACCGCACGCTGTCATTCGCTGAAGCCATGGCAGCCACGACGTCAGGGGCACACTTCCGGTAGCCGTGAAAATCGTCTGCTCGTGCCGCCGCGCGACCCTCTCGGGCAAGCGCGGGCCAACAGGGCATTGCCTTCGCGCATATGGTTTCAATTTTCCTCTGCCGCCTCTTTCTGTCGGGAGTTCGGGAGCCACTCGCACGGCTCTTCGGGGGCACGCATAGGGCTTGATGCCTATCACGGCCGTAAGAGCGAGCAGTCGCACCTAGAGGTCCGGGTTTATTACTGTTAACTACAACAGACGACAAGCAAAGAAACCCGACGCGCGCCGCAATCCAGGAAGGCGAAGAGAGACCGGAGAGATGCCGCCACGCCGCCGAGGCTGCTGCTGGGGGGCTAGGAGCGACAACCTGAAGTTGCAATGCGAACGTCATCTGATGACGTATTCAAAGGCGGGGCCCAGTCCCAGACCTGATTTCTTTATTTTTGTCTGGTTCCTCGCGTGTACGAGTTGAGGGGGGAGAGGAGGAGCGTAATTTTTAATCGTCTATATCTTCGATGTTATTGATGCTAGCTTAAAAATTCTTGCGTTGGGGTGACGAGTGATGAAACGCCTATCTCTCGTCTGCTTTACGTAATCTCAATTAATTTATTGCATAGTCTCTTTAATGCATTCATTTTACTTCGAGACAGCTTTGGAGACACGGCCTCATGAGCGCGGAGAATCGCGGTCCAATTGAAATTTCATTTTTTTTGTGTTGGCAGCATTCGTACACAAATGCCAGAGGAAGCTGTTGATATCGGAGTCGTTCATGCGCAAAGCACATTGACGCAATAAGCAGCTGAACAGCATTCCAACAAAAATGAGACTGTTTACTGAGATGCGAGCTTCATGTCATATAGCGAATAGGCTGCCTACTCAACACCTGTAGCGTTTTCTCTATTTCCATCTCCCCGCCTCAGTTTCACATTAACCTGCTCATGACCCAAAACAACACAGAGTTTTAGAACAAGGGCCCCACACGAATATTGAACGTCCCAACGATATGGACGCGCGCATCAGGTTTAGAATAGGGGTTTTCTCCACTCAACGGCGCCATGAGCACGGGTTCGATGACTGCAGCACCATTGCGCCCAAGAGAAATGCTAGAAAAAAATAAAAATAAATAAATAAAATATCTGTATTTCAAATATCTGGTTAATTTCCTGCAACTCTTAATTCGCATGTAATAACCGAAACAAACGTAACATACAAGGAATTCTTTTGACCTTTTTTTTTGGGTTACATCAATAAAAATGTAATTATATTATCCTCCCATTTGTGTGGGGGGGAGAGGGTGACGAGTGTCACCTAGCAATTAATTCTGAGAATACCTTCCAATTATTGAATAATTGCCAATTTCCTTCCCATTTCTAAACTACTCCCTTCCTCTTACCTACAAATCTTCTAGTCATCTCGTAATTGTGTCTACTTTCTGAAAATTTAGCACGTACTCGCTATTTAGAAACCGTACTGCTTCGCGAATTTCTTGGGCGCAATTGTGCACGTGACGGCTGGGGTCTTAGAATAGATAAGCATATGTTATGTCGTTCCCCTGTCTTGCGTGGAAAAAATGACTGGCAGTTTAGCATTGCTGAGCACGAAATATTGAGAGAAAGCAGAGTTTTTTGTTGGCAGACACCACCGCCACGCGCCCAAAAGCGCGATCGAGGTGTCCACTGACCCAGGGAGCCGGTTATGCGCGTCTTCAATTTTTTCATCGTCAATGCCAATTTACGCATTGTAAGCCGACGGCCTGTGCTCCAGCGCCGCGTTTCTGCTCTCTGAAGGTGTGTTCGGCTGCGGCGGTAGCCTTGTGCTCTCGCGCAGTGGCCAGCGAAGCTGATCTGTTCCCACCGCCGCGGGTTCGAATCCCAGTCGTGGATATTTATTTGATTTATATTTATTTCACTTCGCACAAATCAGAAAACATCGCAAACTCACAAACATAGGAAGATCTTGCTCAGGGTTTACCCACCGGAATAGTGCTTTCTCACTGAAACAGCAAACGTCATCTGTAGTGTCAAAGCTTTTTCCGGAAACATTTTGTTCTGAAGCAGCAAGCCTTAGCGTCGAAAATTAAACCGCTCCCTGCGGAATTGTCAGAAAAGTTTTTTTAATCTTAGATTCAGCCGTCCTATAGAATTCCACCGCCGACT